>NC_090921.1:237184754-237892254 GCF_040938575.1 Ambystoma mexicanum
ACAGATTCAACTCTGGAGTCAAACATAGCCCGGAACTATCGCCTTAAACTGAGTTTTAAGCCTGGTGCCGATAAAAAGAAAGAAATTAGCCTTAGATCGGGCAAGCCGTTTGACGGGGGAAAATGAGACCCCCTAGGCCAGCTAGGTGGTCGCTGGATGCTGTGCAGACATCAGCAGCTGTTCATTTCATGCCCTCACGTCTCCTCGTTAGTATAGTGGTCAGTATCCCCGCCTGTCACGCGGGAGACCGGGGTTCAATTCCCCGACGGGGAGGTTAAACCTTTTCTGGATTTTTTTTAGTTCTTGACAAATATTCTTGAAGATTAGGCTGAGTCAAGTAGGGAATGGGTGCCAAGAACTGACTCTTTAAGAAAAAAGCACCGGCAACGCTAGTCATCGTACAATATTTGTGCACAATTGCTTACATTAGGCGGCCGGTCCACTTTATTGAGTCCCCCTCAGCACCATTTAGTGCTCCTGTTGTCTGCGAAGTCCAAATTGTAACCCTGAATCAGTTCCTCTTCTGACCCTTTGTATCATGTTACATGACGAGTAATGATCACCTGTTAGCTTTATCCCTAATTATAACTCTCACTCTTTCCCTGCATCTAACCCTAGCTCTAATCCCATCATTAACCTCGGTCCGGGCACACGCGTGAACCCTTACTCTCATCTCAGCCTCTCCTGGTGATACATCACACCTGGGATCGTTTGCTCCCTGTGGGCTGTGGGAAATTTGCTACCAGCACGCCCTGGAAGTGGGGCTCATTCCGCTGCAACGGGAGGTCTTCCCAGGACGCGTCACAGCTCAACGCAAGAGCTCCTGGGTTTCGAAGGCTCTTGCAGCAAGCCTTCACAAAGCAGCAGGGAGCGCCGTTCCAGATGGGAAACTTGAGACTGGATGTCCAGAAAAGCAAGACGTCAGAAGCGAAACCTTTTTCCTGCAGGGTGTGGCATACCATCCGCTTGCTCATTGCGACAGAGGTGGCACTAATGAAGGAAGAGGTCAACGTTACGTTCTTCTTTAAAATGCAAGGCCAGGAAAGGTGGCAGCGGTGGGATTTGAACCCACGCCTCCGAAGAGACTGGAGCCTTAATCCAGCGCCTTAGACCGCTCGGCCACGCTACCTCCCTGCTAGTCGCCGAAAGCGGAACTTGACCCGTTGCCCGGCCCGCTTTAGTGCTTTGCCTTTTCTCCTTGGAAAGTCTGGAGACAGGCAGTGGAAGGGCAGGCAAACTGTCAGGTGCGCAGAGGAGGGGAGACCATGAGGCAAGGTGGGAGATGGGGGCAAGAAGTGAGAAAAAAACTAATCGCAAGCTAGGGCAGGATTCGGAAAGTGAAGCCGAAAAGGGGCTTAGCATGCAGCCCAGGGGTTTCTTTGACTGTCCTAAGCCCACAGGGACTTTGCCGTCCTCAGCTCATGAGACTTGAGATGGGTAGCTTGATTTGCTGAGGAAATGCGGGATGACAGATTCAACTCTGGAGTCAAACATAGCCCGGAACTATCGCCTTAAACTGAGTTTTAAGCCTGGTGCCGATAAAAAGAAAGAAATTAGCCTTAGATCGGGCAAGCCGTTTGACGGGGGAAAATGAGACCCCCTAGGCCAGCTAGGTGGTCGCTGGATGCTGTGCAGACATCAGCAGCTGTTCATTTCATGCCCTCACGTCTCCTCGTTAGTATAGTGGTCAGTATCCCCGCCTGTCACGCGGGAGACCGGGGTTCAATTCCCCGACGGGGAGGTTAAACCTTTTCTGGATTTTTTTTAGTTCTTGACAAATATTCTTGAAGATTAGGCTGAGTCAAGTAGGGAATGGGTGCCAAGAACTGACTCTTTAAGAAAAAAGCACCGGCAACGCTAGTCATCGTACAATATTTGTGCACAATTGCTTACATTAGGCGGCCGGTCCACTTTATTGAGTCCCCCTCAGCACCATTTAGTGCTCCTGTTGTCTGCGAAGTCCAAATTGTAACCCTGAATCAGTTCCTCTTCTGACCCTTTGTATCATGTTACATGACGAGTAATGATCACCTGTTAGCTTTATCCCTAATTATAACTCTCACTCTTTCCCTGCATCTAACCCTAGCTCTAATCCCATCATTAACCTCGGTCCGGGCACACGCGTGAACCCTTACTCTCATCTCAGCCTCTCCTGGTGATACATCACACCTGGGATCGTTTGCTCCCTGTGGGCTGTGGGAAATTTGCTACCAGCACGCCCTGGAAGTGGGGCTCATTCCGCTGCAACGGGAGGTCTTCCCAGGACGCGTCACAGCTCAACGCAAGAGCTCCTGGGTTTCGAAGGCTCTTGCAGCAAGCCTTCACAAAGCAGCAGGGAGCGCCGTTCCAGATGGGAAACTTGAGACTGGATGTCCAGAAAAGCAAGACGTCAGAAGCGAAACCTTTTTCCTGCAGGGTGTGGCATACCATCCGCTTGCTCATTGCGACAGAGGTGGCACTAATGAAGGAAGAGGTCAACGTTACGTTCTTCTTTAAAATGCAAGGCCAGGAAAAGTGGCAGCGGTGGGATTTGAACCCACGCCTCCGAAGAGACTGGAGCCTTAATCCAGCGCCTTAGACCGCTCGGCCACGCTACCTCCCTGCTAGTCGCCGAAAGCGGAACTTGACCCGTTGCCCGGCCCGCTTTAGTGCTTTGCCTTTTCTCCTTGGAAAGTCTGGAGACAGGCAGTGGAAGGGCAGGCAAACTGTCAGGTGCGCAGAGGAGGGGAGACCATGAGGCAAGGTGGGAGATGGGGGCAAGAAGTGAGAAAAAAACTAATCGCAAGCTAGGGCAGGATTCGGAAAGTGAAGCCGAAAAGGGGCTTAGCATGCAGCCCAGGGGTTTCTTTGACTGTCCTAAGCCCACAGGGACTTTGCCGTCCTCAGCTCATGAGACTTGAGATGGGTAGCTTGATTTGCTGAGGAAATGCGGGATGACAGATTCAACTCTGGAGTCAAACATAGCCCGGAACTATCGCCTTAAACTGAGTTTTAAGCCTGGTGCCGATAAAAAGAAAGAAATTAGCCTTAGATCGGGCAAGCCGTTTGACGGGGGAAAATGAGACCCCCTAGGCCAGCTAGGTGGTCGCTGGATGCTGTGCAGACATCAGCAGCTGTTCATTTCATGCCCTCACGTCTCCTCGTTAGTATAGTGGTCAGTATCCCTGTCACGCGGGAGACCGGGGTTCAATTCCCCGACGGGGAGGTTAAACCTTTTCTGGATTTTTTTTAGTTCTTGACAAATATTCTTGAAGATTAGGCTGAGTCAAGTAGGGAATGGGTGCCAAGAACTGACTCTTTAAGAAAAAAGCACCGGCAACGCTAGTCATCGTACAATATTTGTGCACAATTGCTTACATTAGGCGGCCGGTCCACTTTATTGAGTCCCCCTCAGCACCATTTAGTGCTCCTGTTGTCTGCGAAGTCCAAATTGTAACCCTGAATCAGTTCCTCTTCTGACCCTTTGTATCATGTTACATGACGAGTAATGATCACCTGTTAGCTTTATCCCTAATTATAACTCTCACTCTTTCCCTGCATCTAACCCTAGCTCTAATCCCATCATTAACCTCGGTCCGGGCACACGCGTGAACCCTTACTCTCATCTCAGCCTCTCCTGGTGATACATCACACCTGGGATCGTTTGCTCCCTGTGGGCTGTGGGAAATTTGCTACCAGCACGCCCTGGAAGTGGGGCTCATTCCGCTGCAACGGGAGGTCTTCCCAGGACGCGTCACAGCTCAACGCAAGAGCTCCTGGGTTTCGAAGGCTCTTGCAGCAAGCCTTCACAAAGCAGCAGGGAGCGCCGTTCCAGATGGGAAACTTGAGACTGGATGTCCAGAAAAGCAAGACGTCAGAAGCGAAACCTTTTTCCTGCAGGGTGTGGCATACCATCCGCTTGCTCATTGCGACAGAGGTGGCACTAATGAAGGAAGAGGTCAACGTTACGTTCTTCTTTAAAATGCAAGGCCAGGAAAAGTGGCAGCGGTGGGATTTGAACCCACGCCTCCGAAGAGACTGGAGCCTTAATCCAGCGCCTTAGACCGCTCGGCCACGCTACCTCCCTGCTAGTCGCCGAAAGCGGAACTTGACCCGTTGCCCGGCCCGCTTTAGTGCTTTGCCTTTTCTCCTTGGAAAGTCTGGAGACAGGCAGTGGAAGGGCAGGCAAACTGTCAGGTGCGCAGAGGAGGGGAGACCATGAGGCAAGGTGGGAGATGGGGGCAAGAAGTGAGAAAAAAACTAATCGCAAGCTAGGGCAGGATTCGGAAAGTGAAGCCGAAAAGGGGCTTAGCATGCAGCCCAGGGGTTTCTTTGACTGTCCTAAGCCCACAGGGACTTTGCCGTCCTCAGCTCATGAGACTTGAGATGGGTAGCTTGATTTGCTGAGGAAATGCGGGATGACAGATTCAACTCTGGAGTCAAACATAGCCCGGAACTATCGCCTTAAACTGAGTTTTAAGCCTGGTGCCGATAAAAAGAAAGAAATTAGCCTTAGATCGGGCAAGCCGTTTGACGGGGGAAAATGAGACCCCCTAGGCCAGCTAGGTGGTCGCTGGATGCTGTGCAGACATCAGCAGCTGTTCATTTCATGCCCTCACGTCTCCTCGTTAGTATAGTGGTCAGTATCCCCGCCTGTCACGCGGGAGACCGGGGTTCAATTCCCCGACGGGGAGGTTAAACCTTTTCTGGATTTTTTTTAGTTCTTGACAAATATTCTTGAAGATTAGGCTGAGTCAAGTAGGGAATGGGTGCCAAGAACTGACTCTTTAAGAAAAAAGCACCGGCAACGCTAGTCATCGTACAATATTTGTGCACAATTGCTTACATTAGGCGGCCGGTCCACTTTATTGAGTCCCCCTCAGCACCATTTAGTGCTCCTGTTGTCTGCGAAGTCCAAATTGTAACCCTGAATCAGTTCCTCTTCTGACCCTTTGTATCATGTTACATGACGAGTAATGATCACCTGTTAGCTTTATCCCTAATTATAACTCTCACTCTTTCCCTGCATCTAACCCTAGCTCTAATCCCATCATTAACCTCGGTCCGGGCACACGCGTGAACCCCTACTCTCATCTCAGCCTCTCCTGGTGATACATCACACCTGGGATCGTTTGCTCCCTGTGGGCTGTGGGAAATTTGCTACCAGCACGCCCTGGAAGTGGGGCTCATTCCGCTGCAACGGGAGGTCTTCCCAGGACGCGTCACAGCTCAACGCAAGAGCTCCTGGGTTTCGAAGGCTCTTGCAGCAAGCCTTCACAAAGCAGCAGGGAGCGCCGTTCCAGATGGGAAACTTGAGACTGGATGTCCAGAAAAGCAAGACGTCAGAAGCGAAACCTTTTTCCTGCAGGGTGTGGCATACCATCCGCTTGCTCATTGCGACAGAGGTGGCACTAATGAAGGAAGAGGTCAACGTTACGTTCTTCTTTAAAATGCAAGGCCAGGAAAAGTGGCAGCGGTGGGATTTGAACCCACGCCTCCGAAGAGACTGGAGCCTTAATCCAGCGCCTTAGACCGCTCGGCCACGCTACCTCCCTGCTAGTCGCCGAAAGCGGAACTTGACCCGTTGCCCGGCCCGCTTTAGTGCTTTGCCTTTTCTCCTTGGAAAGTCTGGAGACAGGCAGTGGAAGGGCAGGCAAACTGTCAGGTGCGCAGAGGAGGGGAGACCATGAGGCAAGGTGGGAGATGGGGGCAAGAAGTGAGAAAAAAACTAATCGCAAGCTAGGGCAGGATTCGGAAAGTGAAGCCGAAAAGGGGCTTAGCATGCAGCCCAGGGGTTTCTTTGACTGTCCTAAGCCCACAGGGACTTTGCCGTCCTCAGCTCATGAGACTTGAGATGGGTAGCTTGATTTGCTGAGGAAATGCGGGATGACAGATTCAACTCTGGAGTCAAACATAGCCCGGAACTATCGCCTTAAACTGAGTTTTAAGCCTGGTGCCGATAAAAAGAAAGAAATTAGCCTTAGATCGGGCAAGCCGTTTGACGGGGGAAAATGAGACCCCCTAGGCCAGCTAGGTGGTCGCTGGATGCTGTGCAGACATCAGCAGCTGTTCATTTCATGCCCTCACGTCTCCTCGTTAGTATAGTGGTCAGTATCCCCGCCTGTCACGCGGGAGACCGGGGTTCAATTCCCCGACGGGGAGGTTAAACCTTTTCTGGATTTTTTTTAGTTCTTGACAAATATTCTTGAAGATTAGGCTGAGTCAAGTAGGGAATGGGTGCCAAGAACTGACTCTTTAAGAAAAAAGCACCGGCAACGCTAGTCATCGTACAATATTTGTGCACAATTGCTTACATTAGGCGGCCGGTCCACTTTATTGAGTCCCCCTCAGCACCATTTAGTGCTCCTGTTGTCTGCGAAGTCCAAATTGTAACCCTGAATCAGTTCCTCTTCTGACCCTTTGTATCATGTTACATGACGAGTAATGATCACCTGTTAGCTTTATCCCTAATTATAACTCTCACTCTTTCCCTGCATCTAACCCTAGCTCTAATCCCATCATTAACCTCGGTCCGGGCACACGCGTGAACCCTTACTCTCATCTCAGCCTCTCCTGGTGATACATCACACCTGGGATCGTTTGCTCCCTGTGGGCTGTGGGAAATTTGCTACCAGCACGCCCTGGAAGTGGGGCTCATTCCGCTGCAACGGGAGGTCTTCCCAGGACGCGTCACAGCTCAACGCAAGAGCTCCTGGGTTTCGAAGGCTCTTGCAGCAAGCCTTCACAAAGCAGCAGGGAGCGCCGTTCCAGATGGGAAACTTGAGACTGGATGTCCAGAAAAGCAAGACGTCAGAAGCGAAACCTTTTTCCTGCAGGGTGTGGCATACCATCCGCTTGCTCATTGCGACAGAGGTGGCACTAATGAAGGAAGAGGTCAACGTTACGTTCTTCTTTAAAATGCAAGGCCAGGAAAAGTGGCAGCGGTGGGATTTGAACCCACGCCTCCGAAGAGACTGGAGCCTTAATCCAGCGCCTTAGACCGCTCGGCCACGCTACCTCCCTGCTAGTCGCCGAAAGCGGAACTTGACCCGTTGCCCGGCCCGCTTTAGTGCTTTGCCTTTTCTCCTTGGAAAGTCTGGAGACAGGCAGTGGAAGGGCAGGCAAACTGTCAGGTGCGCAGAGGAGGGGAGACCATGAGGCAAGGTGGGAGATGGGGGCAAGAAGTGAGAAAAAAACTAATCGCAAGCTAGGGCAGGATTCGGAAAGTGAAGCCGAAAAGGGGCTTAGCATGCAGCCCAGGGGTTTCTTTGACTGTCCTAAGCCCACAGGGACTTTGCCGTCCTCAGCTCATGAGACTTGAGATGGGTAGCTTGATTTGCTGAGGAAATGCGGGATGACAGATTCAACTCTGGAGTCAAACATAGCCCGGAACTATCGCCTTAAACTGAGTTTTAAGCCTGGTGCCGATAAAAAGAAAGAAATTAGCCTTAGATCGGGCAAGCCGTTTGACGGGGGAAAATGAGACCCCCTAGGCCAGCTAGGTGGTCGCTGGATGCTGTGCAGACATCAGCAGCTGTTCATTTCATGCCCTCACGTCTCCTCGTTAGTATAGTGGTCAGTATCCCCGCCTGTCACGCGGGAGACCGGGGTTCAATTCCCCGACGGGGAGGTTAAACCTTTTCTGGATTTTTTTTAGTTCTTGACAAATATTCTTGAAGATTAGGCTGAGTCAAGTAGGGAATGGGTGCCAAGAACTGACTCTTTAAGAAAAAAGCACCGGCAACGCTAGTCATCGTACAATATTTGTGCACAATTGCTTACATTAGGCGGCCGGTCCACTTTATTGAGTCCCCCTCAGCACCATTTAGTGCTCCTGTTGTCTGCGAAGTCCAAATTGTAACCCTGAATCAGTTCCTCTTCTGACCCTTTGTATCATGTTACATGACGAGTAATGATCACCTGTTAGCTTTATCCCTAATTATAACTCTCACTCTTTCCCTGCATCTAACCCTAGCTCTAATCCCATCATTAACCTCGGTCCGGGCACACGCGTGAACCCTTACTCTCATCTCAGCCTCTCCTGGTGATACATCACACCTGGGATCGTTTGCTCCCTGTGGGCTGTGGGAAATTTGCTACCAGCACGCCCTGGAAGTGGGGCTCATTCCGCTGCAACGGGAGGTCTTCCCAGGACGCGTCACAGCTCAACGCAAGAGCTCCTGGGTTTCGAAGGCTCTTGCAGCAAGCCTTCACAAAGCAGCAGGGAGCGCCGTTCCAGATGGGAAACTTGAGACTGGATGTCCAGAAAAGCAAGACGTCAGAAGCGAAACCTTTTTCCTGCAGGGTGTGGCATACCATCCGCTTGCTCATTGCGACAGAGGTGGCACTAATGAAGGAAGAGGTCAACGTTACGTTCTTCTTTAAAATGCAAGGCCAGGAAAAGTGGCAGCGGTGGGATTTGAACCCACGCCTCCAAAGAGACTGGAGCCTTAATCCAGCGCCTTAGACCGCTCGGCCACGCTACCTCCCTGCTAGTCGCCGAAAGCGGAACTTGACCCGTTGCCCGGCCCGCTTTAGTGCTTTGCCTTTTCTCCTTGGAAAGTCTGGAGACAGGCAGTGGAAGGGCAGGCAAACTGTCAGGTGCGCAGAGGAGGGGAGACCATGAGGCAAGGTGGGAGATGGGGGCAAGAAGTGAGAAAAAAACTAATCGCAAGCTAGGGCAGGATTCGGAAAGTGAAGCCGAAAAGGGGCTTAGCATGCAGCCCAGGGGTTTCTTTGACTGTCCTAAGCCCACAGGGACTTTGCCGTCCTCAGCTCATGAGACTTGAGATGGGTAGCTTGATTTGCTGAGGAAATGCGGGATGACAGATTCAACTCTGGAGTCAAACATAGCCCGGAACTATCGCCTTAAACTGAGTTTTAAGCCTGGTGCCGATAAAAAGAAAGAAATTAGCCTTAGATCGGGCAAGCCGTTTGACGGGGGAAAATGAGACCCCCTAGGCCAGCTAGGTGGTCGCTGGATGCTGTGCAGACATCAGCAGCTGTTCATTTCATGCCCTCACGTCTCCTCGTTAGTATAGTGGTCAGTATCCCCGCCTGTCACGCGGGAGACCGGGGTTCAATTCCCCGACGGGGAGGTTAAACCTTTTCTGGATTTTTTTTAGTTCTTGACAAATATTCTTGAAGATTAGGCTGAGTCAAGTAGGGAATGGGTGCCAAGAACTGACTCTTTAAGAAAAAAGCACCGGCAACGCTAGTCATCGTACAATATTTGTGCACAATTGCTTACATTAGGCGGCCAGTCCACTTTATTGAGTCCCCCTCAGCACCATTTAGTGCTCCTGTTGTCTGCGAAGTCCAAATTGTAACCCTGAATCAGTTCCTCTTCTGACCCTTTGTATCATGTTACATGACGAGTAATGATCACCTGTTAGCTTTATCCCTAATTATAACTCTCACTCTTTCCCTGCATCTAACCCTAGCTCTAATCCCATCATTAACCTCGGTCCGGGCACACGCGTGAACCCTTACTCTCATCTCAGCCTCTCCTGGTGATACATCACACCTGGGATCGTTTGCTCCCTGTGGGCTGTGGGAAATTTGCTACCAGCACGCCCTGGAAGTGGGGCTCATTCCGCTGCAACGGGAGGTCTTCCCAGGACGCGTCACAGCTCAACGCAAGAGCTCCTGGGTTTCGAAGGCTCTTGCAGCAAGCCTTCACAAAGCAGCAGGGAGCGCCGTTCCAGATGGGAAACTTGAGACTGGATGTCCAGAAAAGCAAGACGTCAGAAGCGAAACCTTTTTCCTGCAGGGTGTGGCATACCATCCGCTTGCTCATTGCGACAGAGGTGGCACTAATGAAGGAAGAGGTCAACGTTACGTTCTTCTTTAAAATGCAAGGCCAGGAAAAGTGGCAGCGGTGGGATTTGAACCCACGCCTCCGAAGAGACTGGAGCCTTAATCCAGCGCCTTAGACCGCTCGGCCACGCTACCTCCCTGCTAGTCGCCAAAAGCGGAACTTGACCCGTTGCCCGGCCCGCTTTAGTGCTTTGCCTTTTCTCCTTGGAAAGTCTGGAGACAGGCAGTGGAAGGGCAGGCAAACTGTCAGGTGCGCAGAGGAGGGGAGACCATGAGGCAAGGTGGGAGATGGGGGCAAGAAGTGAGAAAAAAACTAATCGCAAGCTAGGGCAGGATTCGGAAAGTGAAGCCGAAAAGGGGCTTAGCATGCAGCCCAGGGGTTTCTTTGACTGTCCTAAGCCCACAGGGACTTTGCCGTCCTCAGCTCATGAGACTTGAGATGGGTAGCTTGATTTGCTGAGGAAATGCGGGATGACAGATTCAACTCTGGAGTCAAACATAGCCCGGAACTATCGCCTTAAACTGAGTTTTAAGCCTGGTGCCGATAAAAAGAAAGAAATTAGCCTTAGATCGGGCAAGCCGTTTGACGGGGGAAAATGAGACCCCCTAGGCCAGCTAGGTGGTCGCTGGATGCTGTGCAGACATCAGCAGCTGTTCATTTCATGCCCTCACGTCTCCTCGTTAGTATAGTGGTCAGTATCCCCGCCTGTCACGCGGGAGACCGGGGTTCGGGAGGTTAAACCTTTTCTGGATTTTTTTTAGTTCTTGACAAATATTCTTGAAGATTAGGCTGAGTCAAGTAGGGAATGGGTGCCAAGAACTGACTCTTTAAGAAAAAAGCACCGGCAACGCTAGTCATCGTACAATATTTGTGCACAATTGCTTACATTAGGCGGCCGGTCCACTTTATTGAGTCCCCCTCAGCACCATTTAGTGCTCCTGTTGTCTGCGAAGTCCAAATTGTAACCCTGAATCAGTTCCTCTTCTGACCCTTTGTATCATGTTACATGACGAGTAATGATCACCTGTTAGCTTTATCCCTAATTATAACTCTCACTCTTTCCCTGCATCTAACCCTAGCTCTAATCCCATCATTAACCTCGGTCCGGGCACACGCGTGAACCCTTACTCTCATCTCAGCCTCTCCTGGTGATACATCACACCTGGGATCGTTTGCTCCCTGTGGGCTGTGGGAAATTTGCTACCAGCACGCCCTGGAAGTGGGGCTCATTCCGCTGCAACGGGAGGTCTTCCCAGGACGCGTCACAGCTCAACGCAAGAGCTCCTGGGTTTCGAAGGCTCTTGCAGCAAGCCTTCACAAAGCAGCAGGGAGCGCCGTTCCAGATGGGAAACTTGAGACTGGATGTCCAGAAAAGCAAGACGTCAGAAGCGAAACCTTTTTCCTGCAGGGTGTGGCATACCATCCGCTTGCGCATTGCGACAGAGGTGGCACTAATGAAGGAAGAGGTCAACGTTACGTTCTTCTTTAAAATGCAAGGCCAGGAAAAGTGGCAGCGGTGGGATTTGAACCCACGCCTCCGAAGAGACTGGAGCCTTAATCCAGCGCCTTAGACCGCTCGGCCACGCTACCTCCCTGCTAGTCGCCGAAAGCGGAACTTGACCCGTTGCCCGGCCCGCTTTAGTGCTTTGCCTTTTCTCCTTGGAAAGTCTGGAGACAGGCAGTGGAAGGGCAGGCAAACTGTCAGGTGCGCAGAGGAGGGGAGACCATGAGGCAAGGTGGGAGATGGGGGCAAGAAGTGAGAAAAAAACTAATCGCAAGCTAGGGCAGGATTCGGAAAGTGAAGCCGAAAAGGGGCTTAGCATGCAGCCCAGGGGTTTCTTTGACTGTCCTAAGCCCACAGGGACTTTGCCGTCCTCAGCTCATGAGACTTGAGATGGGTAGCTTGATTTGCTGAGGAAATGCGGGATGACAGATTCAACTCTGGAGTCAAACATAGCCCGGAACTATCGCCTTAAACTGAGTTTTAAGCCTGGTGCCGATAAAAAGAAAGAAATTAGCCTTAGATCGGGCAAGCCGTTTGACGGGGGAAAATGAGACCCCCTAGGCCAGCTAGGTGGTCGCTGGATGCTGTGCAGACATCAGCAGCTGTTCATTGCATGCCCTCACGTCTCCTCGTTAGTATAGTGGTCAGTATCCCCGCCTGTCACGCGGGAGACCGGGGTTCAATTCCCCGACGGGGAGGTTAAACCTTTTCTGGATTTTTTTTAGTTCTTGACAAATATTCTTGAAGATTAGGCTGAGTCAAGTAGGGAATGGGTGCCAAGAACTGACTCTTTAAGAAAAAAGCACCGGCAACGCTAGTCATCGTACAATATTTGTGCACAATTGCTTACATTAGGCGGCCGGTCCACTTTATTGAGTCCCCCTCAGCACCATTTAGTGCTCCTGTTGTCTGCGAAGTCCAAATTGTAACCCTGAATCAGTTCCTCTTCTGACCCTTTGTATCATGTTACATGACGAGTAATGATCACCTGTTAGCTTTATCCCTAATTATAACTCTCACTCTTTCCCTGCATCTAACCCTAGCTCTAATCCCATCATTAACCTCGGTCCGGGCACACGCGTGAACCCTTACTCTCATCTCAGCCTCTCCTGGTGATACATCACACCTGGGATCGTTTGCTCCCTGTGGGCTGTGGGAAATTTGCTACCAGCACGCCCTGGAAGTGGGGCTCATTCCGCTGCAACGGGAGGTCTTCCCAGGACGCGTCACAGCTCAACGCAAGAGCTCCTGGGTTTCGAAGGCTCTTGCAGCAAGCCTTCACAAAGCAGCAGGGAGCGCCGTTCCAGATGGGAAACTTGAGACTGGATGTCCAGAAAAGCAAGACGTCAGAAGCGAAACCTTTTTCCTGCAGGGTGTGGCATACCATCCGCTTGCTCATTGCGACAGAGGTGGCACTAATGAAGGAAGAGGTCAACGTTACGTTCTTCTTTAAAATGCAAGGCCAGGAAAAGTGGCAGCGGTGGGATTTGAACCCACGCCTCCGAAGAGACTGGAGCCTTAATCCAGCGCCTTAGACCGCTCGGCCACGCTACCTCCCTGCTAGTCGCCGAAAGCGGAACTTGACCCGTTGCCCGGCCCGCTTTAGTGCTTTGCCTTTTCTCCTTGGAAAGTCTGGAGACAGGCAGTGGAAGGGCAGGCAAACTGTCAGGTGCGCAGAGGAGGGGAGACCATGAGGCAAGGTGGGAGATGGGGGCAAGAAGTGAGAAAAAAACTAATCGCAAGCTAGGGCAGGATTCGGAAAGTGAAGCCGAAAAGGGGCTTAGCATGCAGCCCAGGGGTTTCTTTGACTGTCCTAAGCCCACAGGGACTTTGCCGTCCTCAGCTCATGAGACTTGAGATGGGTAGCTTGATTTGCTGAGGAAATGCGGGATGACAGATTCAACTCTGGAGTCAAACATAGCCCGGAACTATCGCCTTAAACTGAGTTTTAAGCCTGGTGCCGATAAAAAGAAAGAAATTAGCCTTAGATCGGGCAAGCCGTTTGACGGGGGAAAATGAGACCCCCTAGGCCAGCTAGGTGGTCGCTGGATGCTGTGCAGACATCAGCAGCTGTTCATTTCATGCCCTCACGTCTCCTCGTTAGTATAGTGGTCAGTATCCCCGCCTGTCACGCGGGAGACCGGGGTTCAATTCCCCGACGGGGAGGTTAAACCTTTTCTGGATTTTTTTTAGTTCTTGACAAATATTCTTGAAGATTAGGCTGAGTCAAGTAGGGAATGGGTGCCAAGAACTGACTCTTTAAGAAAAAAGCACCGGCAACGCTAGTCATCGTACAATATGTGTGCACAATTGCTTACATTAGGCGGCCGGTCCACTTTATTGAGTCCCCCTCAGCACCATTTAGTGCTCCTGTTGTCTGCGAAGTCCAAATTGTAACCCTGAATCAGTTCCTCTTCTGACCCTTTGTATCATGTTACATGACGAGTAATGATCACCTGTTAGCTTTATCCCTAATTATAACTCTCACTCTTTCCCTGCATCTAACCCTAGCTCTAATCCCATCATTAACCTCGGTCCGGGCACACGCGTGAACCCCTACTCTCATCTCAGCCTCTCCTGGTGATACATCACACCTGGGATCGTTTGCTCCCTGTGGGCTGTGGGAAATTTGCTACCAGCACGCCCTGGAAGTGGGGCTCATTCCGCTGCAACGGGAGGTCTTCCCAGGACGCGTCACAGCTCAACGCAAGAGCTCCTGGGTTTCGAAGGCTCTTGCAGCAAGCCTTCACAAAGCAGCAGGGAGCGCCGTTCCAGATGGGAAACTTGAGACTGGATGTCCAGAAAAGCAAGACGTCAGAAGCGAAACCTTTTTCCTGCAGGGTGTGGCATACCATCCGCTTGCTCATTGCGACAGAGGTGGCACTAATGAAGGAAGAGGTCAACGTTACGTTCTTCTTTAAAATGCAAGGCCAGGAAAAGTGGCAGCGGTGGGATTTGAACCCACGCCTCTGAAGAGACTGGAGCCTTAATCCAGCGCCTTAGACCGCTCGGCCACGCTACCTCCCTGCTAGTCGCCGAAAGCGGAACTTGACCCGTTGCCCGGCCCGCTTTAGTGCTTTGCCTTTTCTCCTTGGAAAGTCTGGAGACAGGCAGTGGAAGGGCAGGCAAACTGTCAGGTGCGCAGAGGAGGGGAGACCATGAGGCAAGGTGGGAGATGGGGGCAAGAAGTGAGAAAAAAACTAATCGCAAGCTAGGGCAGGATTCGGAAAGTGAAGCCGAAAAGGGGCTTAGCATGCAGCCCAGGGGTTTCTTTGACTGTCCTAAGCCCACAGGGACTTTGCCGTCCTCAGCTCATGAGACTTGAGATGGGTAGCTTGATTTGCTGAGGAAATGCGGGATGACAGATTCAACTCTGGAGTCAAACATAGCCCGGAACTATCGCCTTAAACTGAGTTTTAAGCCTGGTGCCGATAAAAAGAAAGAAATTAGCCTTAGATCGGGCAAGCCGTTTGACGGGGGAAAATGAGACCCCCTAGGCCAGCTAGGTGGTCGCTGGATGCTGTGCAGACATCAGCAGCTGTTCATTTCATGCCCTCACGTCTCCTCGTTAGTATAGTGGTCAGTATCCCCGCCTGTCACGCGGGAGACCGGGGTTCAATTCCCCGACGGGGAGGTTAAACCTTTTCTGGATTTTTTTTAGTTCTTGACAAATATTCTTGAAGATTAGGCTGAGTCAAGTAGGGAATGGGTGCCAAGAACTGACTCTTTAAGAAAAAAGCACCGGCAACGCTAGTCATCGTACAATATTTGTGCACAATTGCTTACATTAGGCGGCCGGTCCACTTTATTGAGTCCCCCTCAGCACCATTTAGTGCTCCTGTTGTCTGCGAAGTCCAAATTGTAACCCTGAATCAGTTCCTCTTCTGACCCTTTGTATCATGTTACATGACGAGTAATGATCACCTGTTAGCTTTATCCCTAATTATAACTCTCACTCTTTCCCTGCATCTAACCCTAGCTCTAATCCCATCATTAACCTCGGTCCGGGCACACGCGTGAACCCCTACTCTCATCTCAGCCTCTCCTGGTGATACATCACACCTGAGATCGTTTGCTCCCTGTGGGCTGTGGGAAATTTGCTACCAGCACGCCCTGGAAGTGGGGCTCATTCCGCTGCAACGGGAGGTCTTCCCAGGACGCGTCACAGCTCAACGCAAGAGCTCCTGGGTTTCGAAGGCTCTTGCAGCAAGCCTTCACAAAGCAGCAGGGAGCGCCGTTCCAGATGGGAAACTTGAGACTGGATGTCCAGAAAAGCAAGACGTCAGAAGCGAAACCTTTTTCCTGCAGGGTGTGGCATACCATCCGCTTGCTCATTGCGACAGAGGTGGCACTAATGAAGGAAGAGGTCAACGTTACGTTCTTCTTTAAAATGCAAGGCCAGGAAAAGTGGCAGCGGTGGGATTTGAACCCACGCCTCCGAAGAGACTGGAGCCTTAATCCAGCGCCTTAGACCGCTCGGCCACGCTACCTCCCTGCTAGTCGCCGAAAGCGGAACTTGACCCGTTGCCCGGCCCGCTTTAGTGCTTTGCCTTTTCTCCTTGGAAAGTCTGGAGACAGGCAGTGGAAGGGCAGGCAAACTGTCAGGTGCGCAGAGGAGGGGAGACCATGAGGCAAGGTGGGAGATGGGGGCAAGAAGTGAGAAAAAAACTAATCGCAAGCTAGGGCAGGATTCGGAAAGTGAAGCCGAAAAGGGGCTTAGCACCGGCAACGGTCACAGGGGTTTCTTTGACTGTCCTAAGCCCACAGGGACTTTGCCGTCCTCAGCTCATGAGACTTGAGATGGGTAGCTTGATTTGCTGAGGAAATGCGGGATGACAGATTCAACTCTGGAGTCAAACATAGCCCGGAACTATCGCCTTAAACTGAGTTTTAAGCCTGGTGCCGATAAAAAGAAAGAAATTAGCCTTAGATCGGGCAAGCCGTTTGACGGGGGAAAATGAGACCCCCTAGGCCAGCTAGGTGGTCGCTGGATGCTGTGCAGACATCAGCAGCTGTTCATTTCATGCCCTCACGTCTCCTCGTTAGTATAGTGGTCAGTATCCCCGCCTGTCACGCGGGAGACCGGGGTTCAATTCCCCGACGGGGAGGTTAAACCTTTTCTGGATTTTTTTTAGTTCTTGACAAATATTCTTGAAGATTAGGCTGAGTCAAGTAGGGAATGGGTGCCAAGAACTGACTCTTTAAGAAAAAAGCACCGGCAACGCTAGTCATCGTACAATATTTGTGCACAATTGCTTACATTAGGCGGCCGGTCCACTTTATTGAGTCCCCCTCAGCACCATTTAGTGCTCCTGTTGTCTGCGAAGTCCAAATTGTAACCCTGAATCAGTTCCTCTTCTGACCCTTTGTATCATGTTACATGACGAGTAATGATCACCTGTTAGCTTTATCCCTAATTATAACTCTCACTCTTTCCCTGCATCTAACCCTAGCTCTAATCCCATCATTAACCTCGGTCCGGGCACACGCGTGAACCCCTACTCTCATCTCAGCCTCTCCTGGTGATACATCACACCTGGGATCGTTTGCTCCCTGTGGGCTGTGGGAAATTTGCTACCAGCACGCCCTGGAAGTGGGGCTCATTCCGCTGCAACGGGAGGTCTTCCCAGGACGCGTCACAGCTCAACGCAAGAGCTCCTGGGTTTCGAAGGCTCTTGCAGCAAGCCTTCACAAAGCAGCAGGGAGCGCCGTTCCAGATGGGAAACTTGAGACTGGATGTCCAGAAAAGCAAGACGTCAGAAGCGAAACCTTTTTCCTGCAGGGTGTGGCATACCATCCGCTTGCTCATTGCGACAGAGGTGGCACTAATGAAGGAAGAGGTCAACGTTACGTTCTTCTTTAAAATGCAAGGCCAGGAAAAGTGGCAGCGGTGGGATTTGAACCCACGCCTCCGAAGAGACTGGAGCCTTAATCCAGCGCCTTAGACCGCTCGGCCACGCTACCTCCCTGCTAGTCGCCGAAAGCGGAACTTGACCCGTTGCCCGGCCCGCTTTAGTGCTTTGCCTTTTCTCCTTGGAAAGTCTGGAGACAGGCAGTGGAAGGGCAGGCAAACTGTCAGGTGCGCAGAGGAGGGGAGACCATGAGGCAAGGTGGGAGATGGGGGCAAGAAGTGAGAAAAAAACTAATCGCAAGCTAGGGCAGGATTCGGAAAGTGAAGCCGAAAAGGGGCTTAGCATGCAGCCCAGGGGTTTCTTTGACTGTCCTAAGCCCACAGGGACTTTGCCGTCCTCAGCTCATGAGACTTGAGATGGGTAGCTTGATTTGCTGAGGAAATGCGGGATGACAGATTCAACTCTGGAGTCAAACATAGCCCGGAACTATCGCCTTAAACTGAGTTTTAAGCCTGGTGCCGATAAAAAGAAAGAAATTAGCCTTAGATCGGGCAAGCCGTTTGACGGGGGAAAATGAGACCCCCTAGGCCAGCTAGGTGGTCGCTGGATGCTGTGCAGACATCAGCAGCTGTTCATTTCATGCCCTCACGTCTCCTCGTTAGTATAGTGGTCAGTATCCCCGCCTGTCACGCGGGAGACCGGTTCCCCGACGGGGAGGTTAAACCTTTTCTGGATTTTTTTTAGTTCTTGACAAATATTCTTGAAGATTAGGCTGAGTCAAGTAGGGAATGGGTGCCTAGAACTGACTCTTTAAGAAAAAAGCACCGGCAACGCTAGTCATCGTACAATATTTGTGCACAATTGCTTACATTAGGCGGCCGGTCCACTTTATTGAGTCCCCCTCAGCACCATTTAGTGCTCCTGTTGTCTGCGAAGTCCAAATTGTAACCCTGAATCAGTTCCTCTTCTGACCCTTTGTATCATGTTACATGACGAGTAATGATCACCTGTTAGCTTTATCCCTAATTATAACTCTCACTCTTTCCCTGCATCTAACCCTAGCTCTAATCCCATCATTAACCTCGGTCCGGGCACACGCGTGAACCCCTACTCTCATCTCAGCCTCTCCTGGTGATACATCACACCTGGGATCGTTTGCTCCCTGTGGGCTGTGGGAAATTTGCTACCAGCACGCCCTGGAAGTGGGGCTCATTCCGCTGCAACGGGAGGTCTTCCCAGGACGCGTCACAGCTCAACGCAAGAGCTCCTGGGTTTCGAAGGCTCTTGCAGCAAGCCTTCACAAAGCAGCAGGGAGCGCCGTTCCAGATGGGAAACTTGAGACTGGATGTCCAGAAAAGCAAGACGTCAGAAGCGAAACCTTTTTCCTGCAGGGTGTGGCATACCATCCGCTTGCTCATTGCGACAGAGGTGGCACTAATGAAGGAAGAGGTCAACGTTACGTTCTTCTTTAAAATGCAAGGCCAGGAAAAGTGGCAGCGGTGGGATTTGAACCCACGCCTCCGAAGAGACTGGAGCCTTAATCCAGCGCCTTAGACCGCTCGGCCACGCTACCTCCCTGCTAGTCGCCAAAAGCGGAACTTGACCCGTTGCCCGGCCCGCTTTAGTGCTTTGCCTTTTCTCCTTGGAAAGTCTGGAGACAGGCAGTGGAAGGGCAGGCAAACTGTCAGGTGCGCAGAGGAGGGGAGACCATGAGGCAAGGTGGGAGATGGGGGCAAGAAGTGAGAAAAAAACTAATCGCAAGCTAGGGCAGGATTCGGAAAGTGAAGCCGAAAAGGGGCTTAGCATGCAGCCCAGGGGTTTCTTTGACTGTCCTAAGCCCACAGGGACTTTGCCGTCCTCAGCTCATGAGACTTGAGATGGGTAGCTTGATTTGCTGAGGAAATGCGGGATGACAGATTCAACTCTGGAGTCAAACATAGCCCGGAACTATCGCCTTAAACTGAGTTTTAAGCCTGGTGCCGATAAAAAGAAAGAAATTAGCCTTAGATCGGGCAAGCCGTTTGACGGGGGAAAATGAGACCCCCTAGGCCAGCTAGGTGGTCGCTGGATGCTGTGCAGACATCAGCAGCTGTTCATTTCATGCCCTCACGTCTCCTCGTTAGTATAGTGGTCAGTATCCCCGCCTGTCACGCGGGAGACCGGGGTTCAATTCCCCGACGGGGAGGTTAAACCTTTTCTGGATTTTTTTTAGTTCTTGACAAATATTCTTGAAGATTAGGCTGAGTCAAGTAGGGAATGGGTGCCAAGAACTGACTCTTTAAGAAAAAAGCACCGGCAACGCTAGTCATCGTACAATATTTGTGCACAATTGCTTACATTAGGCGGCCGGTCCACTTTATTGAGTCCCCCTCAGCACCATTTAGTGCTCCTGTTGTCTGCGAAGTCCAAATTGTAACCCTGAATCAGTTCCTCTTCTGACCCTTTGTATCATGTTACATGACGAGTAATGATCACCTGTTAGCTTTATCCCTAATTATAACTCTCACTCTTTCCCTGCATCTAACCCTAGCTCTAATCCCATCATTAACCTCGGTCCGGGCACACGCGTGAACCCTTACTCTCATCTCAGCCTCTCCTGGTGATACATCACACCTGGGATCGTTTGCTCCCTGTGGGCTGTGGGAAATTTGCTACCAGCACGCCCTGGAAGTGGGGCTCATTCCGCTGCAACGGGAGGTCTTCCCAGGACGCGTCACAGCTCAACGCAAGAGCTCCTGGGTTTCGAAGGCTCTTGCAGCAAGCCTTCACAAAGCAGCAGGGAGCGCCGTTCCAGATGGGAAACTTGAGACTGGATGTCCAGAAAAGCAAGACGTCAGAAGCGAAACCTTTTTCCTGCAGGGTGTGGCATACCATCCGCTTGCGCATTGCGACAGAGGTGGCACTAATGAAGGAAGAGGTCAACGTTACGTTCTTCTTTAAAATGCAAGGCCAGGAAAAGTGGCAGCGGTGGGATTTGAACCCACGCCTCCGAAGAGACTGGAGCCTTAATCCAGCGCCTTAGACCGCTCGGCCACGCTACCTCCCTGCTAGTCGCCGAAAGCGGAACTTGACCCGTTGCCCGGCCCGCTTTAGTGCTTTGCCTTTTCTCCTTGGAAAGTCTGGAGACAGGCAGTGGAAGGGCAGGCAAACTGTCAGGTGCGCAGAGGAGGGGAGACCATGAGGCAAGGTGGGAGATGGGGGCAAGAAGTGAGAAAAAAACTAATCGCAAGCTAGGGCAGGATTCGGAAAGTGAAGCCGAAAAGGGGCTTAGCATGCAGCCCAGGGGTTTCTTTGACTGTCCTAAGCCCACAGGGACTTTGCCGTCCTCAGCTCATGAGACTTGAGATGGGTAGCTTGATTTGCTGAGGAAATGCGGGATGACAGATTCAACTCTGGAGTCAAACATAGCCCGGAACTATCGCCTTAAACTGAGTTTTAAGCCTGGTGCCGATAAAAAGAAAGAAATTAGCCTTAGATCGGGCAAGCCGTTTGACGGGGGAAAATGAGACCCCCTAGGCCAGCTAGGTGGTCGCTGGATGCTGTGCAGACATCAGCAGCTGTTCATTTCATGCCCTCACGTCTCCTCGTTAGTATAGTGGTCAGTATCCCCGCCTGTCACGCGGAATTCCCCGACGGGGAGGTTAAACCTTTTCTGGATTTTTTTTAGTTCTTGACAAATATTCTTGAAGATTAGGCTGAGTCAAGTAGGGAATGGGTGCCAAGAACTGACTCTTTAAGAAAAAAGCACCGGCAACGCTAGTCATCGTACAATATTTGTGCACAATTGCTTACATTAGGCGGCCGGTCCACTTTATTGAGTCCCCCTCAGCACCATTTAGTGCTCCTGTTGTCTGCGAAGTCCAAATTGTAACCCTGAATCAGTTCCTCTTCTGACCCTTTGTATCATGTTACATGACGAGTAATGATCACCTGTTAGCTTTATCCCTAATTATAACTCTCACTCTTTCCCTGCATCTAACCCTAGCTCTAATCCCATCATTAACCTCGGTCCGGGCACACGCGTGAACCCTTACTCTCATCTCAGCCTCTCCTGGTGATACATCACACCTGGGATCGTTTGCTCCCTGTGGGCTGTGGGAAATTTGCTACCAGCACGCCCTGGAAGTGGGGCTCATTCCGCTGCAACGGGAGGTCTTCCCAGGACGCGTCACAGCTCAACGCAAGAGCTCCTGGGTTTCGAAGGCTCTTGCAGCAAGCCTTCACAAAGCAGCAGGGAGCGCCGTTCCAGATGGGAAACTTGAGACTGGATGTCCAGAAAAGCAAGACGTCAGAAGCGAAACCTTTTTCCTGCAGGGTGTGGCATACCATCCGCTTGCTCATTGCGACAGAGGTGGCACTAATGAAGGAAGAGGTCAACGTTACGTTCTTCTTTAAAATGCAAGGCCAGGAAAGGTGGCAGCGGTGGGATTTGAACCCACGCCTCCGAAGAGACTGGAGCCTTAATCCAGCGCCTTAGACCGCTCGGCCACGCTACCTCCCTGCTAGTCGCCGAAAGCGGAACTTGACCCGTTGCCCGGCCCGCTTTAGTGCTTTGCCTTTTCTCCTTGGAAAGTCTGGAGACAGGCAGTGGAAGGGCAGGCAAACTGTCAGGTGCGCAGAGGAGGGGAGACCATGAGGCAAGGTGGGAGATGGGGGCAAGAAGTGAGAAAAAAACTAATCGCAAGCTAGGGCAGGATTCGGAAAGTGAAGCCGAAAAGGGGCTTAGCATGCAGCCCAGGGGTTTCTTTGACTGTCCTAAGCCCACAGGGACTTTGCCGTCCTCAGCTCATGAGACTTGAGATGGGTAGCTTGATTTGCTGAGGAAATGCGGGATGACAGATTCAACTCTGGAGTCAAACATAGCCCGGAACTATCGCCTTAAACTGAGTTTTAAGCCTGGTGCCGATAAAAAGAAAGAAATTAGCCTTAGATCGGGCAAGCCGTTTGACGGGGGAAAATGAGACCCCCTAGGCCAGCTAGGTGGTCGCTGGATGCTGTGCAGACATCAGCAGCTGTTCATTTCATGCCCTCACGTCTCCTCGTTAGTATAGTGGTCAGTATCCCCGCCTGTCACGCGGGAGACCGGGGTTCAATTCCCCGACGGGGAGGTTAAACCTTTTCTGGATTTTTTTTAGTTCTTGACAAATATTCTTGAAGATTAGGCTGAGTCAAGTAGGGAATGGGTGCCAAGAACTGACTCTTTAAGAAAAAAGCACCGGCAACGCTAGTCATCGTACAATATTTGTGCACAATTGCTTACATTAGGCGGCCGGTCCACTTTATTGAGTCCCCCTCAGCACCATTTAGTGCTCCTGTTGTCTGCGAAGTCCAAATTGTAACCCTGAATCAGTTCCTCTTCTGACCCTTTGTATCATGTTACATGACGAGTAATGATCACCTGTTAGCTTTATCCCTAATTATAACTCTCACTCTTTCCCTGCATCTAACCCTAGCTCTAATCCCATCATTAACCTCGGTCCGGGCACACGCGTGAACCCTTACTCTCATCTCAGCCTCTCCTGGTGATACATCACACCTGGGATCGTTTGCTCCCTGTGGGCTGTGGGAAATTTGCTACCAGCACGCCCTGGAAGTGGGGCTCATTCCGCTGCAACGGGAGGTCTTCCCAGGACGCGTCACAGCTCAACGCAAGAGCTCCTGGGTTTCGAAGGCTCTTGCAGCAAGCCTTCACAAAGCAGCAGGGAGCGCCGTTCCAGATGGGAAACTTGAGACTGGATGTCCAGAAAAGCAAGACGTCAGAAGCGAAACCTTTTTCCTGCAGGGTGTGGCATACCATCCGCTTGCGCATTGCGACAGAGGTGGCACTAATGAAGGAAGAGGTCAACGTTACGTTCTTCTTTAAAATGCAAGGCCAGGAAAAGTGGCAGCGGTGGGATTTGAACCCACGCCTCCGAAGAGACTGGAGCCTTAATCCAGCGCCTTAGACCGCTCGGCCACGCTACCTCCCTGCTAGTCGCCGAAAGCGGAACTTGACCCGTTGCCCGGCCCGCTTTAGTGCTTTGCCTTTTCTCCTTGGAAAGTCTGGAGACAGGCAGTGGAAGGGCAGGCAAACTGTCAGGTGCGCAGAGGAGGGGAGACCATGAGGCAAGGTGGGAGATGGGGGCAAGAAGTGAGAAAAAAACTAATCGCAAGCTAGGGCAGGATTCGGAAAGTGAAGCCGAAAAGGGGCTTAGCATGCAGCCCAGGGGTTTCTTTGACTGTCCTAAGCCCACAGGGACTTTGCCGTCCTCAGCTCATGAGACTTGAGATGGGTAGCTTGATTTGCTGAGGAAATGCGGGATGACAGATTCAACTCTGGAGTCAAACATAGCCCGGAACTATCGCCTTAAACTGAGTTTTAAGCCTGGTGCCGATAAAAAGAAAGAAATTAGCCTTAGATCGGGCAAGCCGTTTGACGGGGGAAAATGAGACCCCCTAGGCCAGCTAGGTGGTCGCTGGATGCTGTGCAGACATCAGCAGCTGTTCATTTCATGCCCTCACGTCTCCTCGTTAGTATAGTGGTCAGTATCCCCGCCTGTCACGCGGGAGACCGGGGTTCAATTCCCCGACGGGGAGGTTAAACCTTTTCTGGATTTTTTTTAGTTCTTGACAAATATTCTTGAAGATTAGGCTGAGTCAAGTAGGGAATGGGTGCCAAGAACTGACTCTTTAAGAAAAAAGCACCGGCAACGCTAGTCATCGTACAATATTTGTGCACAATTGCTTACATTAGGCGGCCGGTCCACTTTATTGAGTCCCCCTCAGCACCATTTAGTGCTCCTGTTGTCTGCGAAGTCCAAATTGTAACCCTGAATCAGTTCCTCTTCTGACCCTTTGTATCATGTTACATGACGAGTAATGATCACCTGTTAGCTTTATCCCTAATTATAACTCTCACTCTTTCCCTGCATCTAACCCTAGCTCTAATCCCATCATTAACCTCGGTCCGGGCACACGCGTGAACCCTTACTCTCATCTCAGCCTCTCCTGGTGATACATCACACCTGGGATCGTTTGCTCCCTGTGGGCTGTGGGAAATTTGCTACCAGCACGCCCTGGAAGTGGGGCTCATTCCGCTGCAACGGGAGGTCTTCCCAGGACGCGTCACAGCTCAACGCAAGAGCTCCTGGGTTTCGAAGGCTCTTGCAGCAAGCCTTCACAAAGCAGCAGGGAGCGCCGTTCCAGATGGGAAACTTGAGACTGGATGTCCAGAAACGCAAGACGTCAGAAGCGAAACCTTTTTCCTGCAGGGTGTGGCATACCATCCGCTTGCTCATTGCGACAGAGGTGGCACTAATGAAGGAAGAGGTCAACGTTACGTTCTTCTTTAAAATGCAAGGCCAGGAAAAGTGGCAGCGGTGGGATTTGAACCCACGCCTCCGAAGAGACTGGAGCCTTAATCCAGCGCCTTAGACCGCTCGGCCACGCTACCTCCCTGCTAGTCGCCGAAAGCGGAACTTGACCCGTTGCCCGGCCCGCTTTAGTGCTTTGCCTTTTCTCCTTGGAAAGTCTGGAGACAGGCAGTGGAAGGGCAGGCAAACTGTCAGGTGCGCAGAGGAGGGGAGACCATGAGGCAAGGTGGGAGATGGGGGCAAGAAGTGAGAAAAAAACTAATCGCAAGCTAGGGCAGGATTCGGAAAGTGAAGCCGAAAAGGGGCTTAGCATGCAGCCCAGGGGTTTCTTTGACTGTCCTAAGCCCACAGGGACTTTGCCGTCCTCAGCTCATGAGACTTGAGATGGGTAGCTTGATTTGCTGAGGAAATGCGGGATGACAGATTCAACTCTGGAGTCAAACATAGCCCGGAACTATCGCCTTAAACTGAGTTTTAAGCCTGGTGCCGATAAAAAGAAAGAAATTAGCCTTAGATCGGGCAAGCCGTTTGACGGGGGAAAATGAGACCCCCTAGGCCAGCTAGGTGGTCGCTGGATGCTGTGCAGACATCAGCAGCTGTTCATTTCATGCCCTCACGTCTCCTCGTTAGTATAGTGGTCAGTATCCCCGCCTGTCACGCGGGAGACCGGGGTTCAATTCCCCGACGGGGAGGTTAAACCTTTTCTGGATTTTTTTTAGTTCTTGACAAATATTCTTGAAGATTAGGCTGAGTCAAGTAGGGAATGGGTGCCAAGAACTGACTCTTTAAGAAAAAAGCACCGGCAACGCTAGTCATCGTACAATATTTGTGCACAATTGCTTACATTAGGCGGCCGGTCCACTTTATTGAGTCCCCCTCAGCACCATTTAGTGCTCCTGTTGTCTGCGAAGTCCAAATTGTAACCCTGAATCAGTTCCTCTTCTGACCCTTTGTATCATGTTACATGACGAGTAATGATCACCTGTTAGCTTTATCCCTAATTATAACTCTCACTCTTTCCCTGCATCTAACCCTAGCTCTAATCCCATCATTAACCTCGGTCCGGGCACACGCGTGAACCCCTACTCTCATCTCAGCCTCTCCTGGTGATACATCACACCTGGGATCGTTTGCTCCCTGTGGGCTGTGGGAAATTTGCTACCAGCACGCCCTGGAAGTGGGGCTCATTCCGCTGCAACGGGAGGTCTTCCCAGGACGCGTCACAGCTCAACGCAAGAGCTCCTGGGTTTCGAAGGCTCTTGCAGCAAGCCTTCACAAAGCAGCAGGGAGCGCCGTTCCAGATGGGAAACTTGAGACTGGATGTCCAGAAAAGCAAGACGTCAGAAGCGAAACCTTTTTCCTGCAGGGTGTGGCATACCATCCGCTTGCTCATTGCGACAGAGGTGGCACTAATGAAGGAAGAGGTCAACGTTACGTTCTTCTTTAAAATGCAAGGCCAGGAAAAGTGGCAGCGGTGGGATTTGAACCCACGCCTCCGAAGAGACTGGAGCCTTAATCCAGCGCCTTAGACCGCTCGGCCACGCTACCTCCCTGCTAGTCGCCGAAAGCGGAACTTGACCCGTTGCCCGGCCCGCTTTAGTGCTTTGCCTTTTCTCCTTGGAAAGTCTGGAGACAGGCAGTGGAAGGGCAGGCAAACTGTCAGGTGCGCAGAGGAGGGGAGACCATGAGGCAAGGTGGGAGATGGGGGCAAGAAGTGAGAAAAAAACTAATCGCAAGCTAGGGCAGGATTCGGAAAGTGAAGCCGAAAAGGGGCTTAGCATGCAGCCCAGGGGTTTCTTTGACTGTCCTAAGCCCACAGGGACTTTGCCGTCCTCAGCTCATGAGACTTGAGATGGGTAGCTTGATTTGCTGAGGAAATGCGGGATGACAGATTCAACTCTGGAGTCAAACATAGCCCGGAACTATCGCCTTAAACTGAGTTTTAAGCCTGGTGCCGATAAAAAGAAAGAAATTAGCCTTAGATCGGGCAAGCCGTTTGACGGGGGAAAATGAGACCCCCTAGGCCAGCTAGGTGGTCGCTGGATGCTGTGCAGACATCAGCAGCTGTTCATTTCATGCCCTCACGTCTCCTCGTTAGTATAGTGGTCAGTATCCCCGCCTGTCACGCGGGAGACCGGGGTTCAATTCCCCGACGGGGAGGTTAAACCTTTTCTGGATTTTTTTTAGTTCTTGACAAATATTCTTGAAGATTAGGCTGAGTCAAGTAGGGAATGGGTGCCAAGAACTGACTCTTTAAGAAAAAAGCACCGGCAACGCTAGTCATCGTACAATATTTGTGCACAATTGCTTACATTAGGCGGCCGGTCCACTTTATTGAGTCCCCCTCAGCACCATTTAGTGCTCCTGTTGTCTGCGAAGTCCAAATTGTAACCCTGAATCAGTTCCTCTTCTGACCCTTTGTATCATGTTACATGACGAGTAATGATCACCTGTTAGCTTTATCCCTAATTATAACTCTCACTCTTTCCCTGCATCTAACCCTAGCTCTAATCCCATCATTAACCTCGGTCCGGGCACACGCGTGAACCCCTACTCTCATCTCAGCCTCTCCTGGTGATACATCACACCTGGGATCGTTTGCTCCCTGTGGGCTGTGGGAAATTTGCTACCAGCACGCCCTGGAAGTGGGGCTCATTCCGCTGCAACGGGAGGTCTTCCCAGGACGCGTCACAGCTCAACGCAAGAGCTCCTGGGTTTCGAAGGCTCTTGCAGCAAGCCTTCACAAAGCAGCAGGGAGCGCCGTTCCAGATGGGAAACTTGAGACTGGATGTCCAGAAAAGCAAGACGTCAGAAGCGAAACCTTTTTCCTGCAGGGTGTGGCATACCATCCGCTTGCTCATTGCGACAGAGGTGGCACTAATGAAGGAAGAGGTCAACGTTACGTTCTTCTTTAAAATGCAAGGCCAGGAAAAGTGGCAGCGGTGGGATTTGAACCCACGCCTCCGAAGAGACTGGAGCCTTAATCCAGCGCCTTAGACCGCTCGGCCACGCTACCTCCCTGCTAGTCGCCAAAAGCGGAACTTGACCCGTTGCCCGGCCCGCTTTAGTGCTTTGCCTTTTCTCCTTGGAAAGTCTGGAGACAGGCAGTGGAAGGGCAGGCAAACTGTCAGGTGCGCAGAGGAGGGGAGACCATGAGGCAAGGTGGGAGATGGGGGCAAGAAGTGAGAAAAAAACTAATCGCAAGCTAGGGCAGGATTCGGAAAGTGAAGCCGAAAAGGGGCTTAGCATGCAGCCCAGGGGTTTCTTTGACTGTCCTAAGCCCACAGGGACTTTGCCGTCCTCAGCTCATGAGACTTGAGATGGGTAGCTTGATTTGCTGAGGAAATGCGGGATGACAGATTCAACTCTGGAGTCAAACATAGCCCGGAACTATCGCCTTAAACTGAGTTTTAAGCCTGGTGCCGATAAAAAGAAAGAAATTAGCCTTAGATCGGGCAAGCCGTTTGACGGGGGAAAATGAGACCCCCTAGGCCAGCTAGGTGGTCGCTGGATGCTGTGCAGACATCAGCAGCTGTTCATTTCATGCCCTCACGTCTCCTCGTTAGTATAGTGGTCAGTATCCCCGCCTGTCACGCGGGAGACCGGGGTTCAATTCCCCGACGGGGAGGTTAAACCTTTTCTGGATTTTTTTTAGTTCTTGACAAATATTCTTGAAGATTAGGCTGAGTCAAGTAGGGAATGGGTGCCAAGAACTGACTCTTTAAGAAAAAAGCACCGGCAACGCTAGTCATCGTACAATATTTGTGCACAATTGCTTACATTAGGCGGCCGGTCCACTTTATTGAGTCCCCCTCAGCACCATTTAGTGCTCCTGTTGTCTGCGAAGTCCAAATTGTAACCCTGAATCAGTTCCTCTTCTGACCCTTTGTATCATGTTACATGACGAGTAATGATCACCTGTTAGCTTTATCCCTAATTATAACTCTCACTCTTTCCCTGCATCTAACCCTAGCTCTAATCCCATCATTAACCTCGGTCCGGGCACACGCGTGAACCCTTACTCTCATCTCAGCCTCTCCTGGTGATACATCACACCTGGGATCGTTTGCTCCCTGTGGGCTGTGGGAAATTTGCTACCAGCACGCCCTGGAAGTGGGGCTCATTCCGCTGCAACGGGAGGTCTTCCCAGGACGCGTCACAGCTCAACGCAAGAGCTCCTGGGTTTCGAAGGCTCTTGCAGCAAGCCTTCACAAAGCAGCAGGGAGCGCCGTTCCAGATGGGAAACTTGAGACTGGATGTCCAGAAAAGCAAGACGTCAGAAGCGAAACCTTTTTCCTGCAGGGTGTGGCATACCATCCGCTTGCGCATTGCGACAGAGGTGGCACTAATGAAGGAAGAGGTCAACGTTACGTTCTTCTTTAAAATGCAAGGCCAGGAAAAGTGGCAGCGGTGGGATTTGAACCCACGCCTCCGAAGAGACTGGAGCCTTAATCCAGCGCCTTAGACCGCTCGGCCACGCTACCTCCCTGCTAGTCGCCGAAAGCGGAACTTGACCCGTTGCCCGGCCCGCTTTAGTGCTTTGCCTTTTCTCCTTGGAAAGTCTGGAGACAGGCAGTGGAAGGGCAGGCAAACTGTCAGGTGCGCAGAGGAGGGGAGACCATGAGGCAAGGTGGGAGATGGGGGCAAGAAGTGAGAAAAAAACTAATCGCAAGCTAGGGCAGGATTCGGAAAGTGAAGCCGAAAAGGGGCTTAGCATGCAGCCCAGGGGTTTCTTTGACTGTCCTAAGCCCACAGGGACTTTGCCGTCCTCAGCTCATGAGACTTGAGATGGGTAGCTTGATTTGCTGAGGAAATGCGGGATGACAGATTCAACTCTGGAGTCAAACATAGCCCGG
Source organism: Ambystoma mexicanum (assembly GCF_040938575.1). Classification (NCBI taxonomy): domain Eukaryota; kingdom Metazoa; phylum Chordata; class Amphibia; order Caudata; family Ambystomatidae; genus Ambystoma; species Ambystoma mexicanum. The sequence goes on from NC_090921.1 coordinate 237,214,118, forward strand.
AACTATCGCCTTAAACTGAGTTTTAAGCCTGGTGCCGATAAAAAGAAAGAAATTAGCCTTAGATCGGGCAAGCCGTTTGACGGGGGAAAATGAGACCCCCTAGGCCAGCTAGGTGGTCGCTGGATGCTGTGCAGACATCAGCAGCTGTTCATTTCATGCCCTCACGTCTCCTCGTTAGTATAGTGGTCAGTATCCCCGCCTGTCACGCGGGAGACCGGGGTTCAATTCCCCGACGGGGAGGTTAAACCTTTTCTGGATTTTTTTTAGTTCTTGACAAATATTCTTGAAGATTAGGCTGAGTCAAGTAGGGAATGGGTGCCAAGAACTGACTCTTTAAGAAAAAAGCACCGGCAACGCTAGTCATCGTACAATATTTGTGCACAATTGCTTACATTAGGCGGCCGGTCCACTTTATTGAGTCCCCCTCAGCACCATTTAGTGCTCCTGTTGTCTGCGAAGTCCAAATTGTAACCCTGAATCAGTTCCTCTTCTGACCCTTTGTATCATGTTACATGACGAGTAATGATCACCTGTTAGCTTTATCCCTAATTATAACTCTCACTCTTTCCCTGCATCTAACCCTAGCTCTAATCCCATCATTAACCTCGGTCCGGGCACACGCGTGAACCCTTACTCTCATCTCAGCCTCTCCTGGTGATACATCACACCTGGGATCGTTTGCTCCCTGTGGGCTGTGGGAAATTTGCTACCAGCACGCCCTGGAAGTGGGGCTCATTCCGCTGCAACGGGAGGTCTTCCCAGGACGCGTCACAGCTCAACGCAAGAGCTCCTGGGTTTCGAAGGCTCTTGCAGCAAGCCTTCACAAAGCAGCAGGGAGCGCCGTTCCAGATGGGAAACTTGAGACTGGATGTCCAGAAAAGCAAGACGTCAGAAGCGAAACCTTTTTCCTGCAGGGTGTGGCATACCATCCGCTTGCTCATTGCGACAGAGGTGGCACTAATGAAGGAAGAGGTCAACGTTACGTTCTTCTTTAAAATGCAAGGCCAGGAAAGGTGGCAGCGGTGGGATTTGAACCCACGCCTCCGAAGAGACTGGAGCCTTAATCCAGCGCCTTAGACCGCTCGGCCACGCTACCTCCCTGCTAGTCGCCGAAAGCGGAACTTGACCCGTTGCCCGGCCCGCTTTAGTGCTTTGCCTTTTCTCCTTGGAAAGTCTGGAGACAGGCAGTGGAAGGGCAGGCAAACTGTCAGGTGCGCAGAGGAGGGGAGACCATGAGGCAAGGTGGGAGATGGGGGCAAGAAGTGAGAAAAAAACTAATCGCAAGCTAGGGCAGGATTCGGAAAGTGAAGCCGAAAAGGGGCTTAGCATGCAGCCCAGGGGTTTCTTTGACTGTCCTAAGCCCACAGGGACTTTGCCGTCCTCAGCTCATGAGACTTGAGATGGGTAGCTTGATTTGCTGAGGAAATGCGGGATGACAGATTCAACTCTGGAGTCAAACATAGCCCGGAACTATCGCCTTAAACTGAGTTTTAAGCCTGGTGCCGATAAAAAGAAAGAAATTAGCCTTAGATCGGGCAAGCCGTTTGACGGGGGAAAATGAGACCCCCTAGGCCAGCTAGGTGGTCGCTGGATGCTGTGCAGACATCAGCAGCTGTTCATTTCATGCCCTCACGTCTCCTCGTTAGTATAGTGGTCAGTATCCCCGCCTGTCACGCGGGAGACCGGGGTTCAATTCCCCGACGGGGAGGTTAAACCTTTTCTGGATTTTTTTTAGTTCTTGACAAATATTCTTGAAGATTAGGCTGAGTCAAGTAGGGAATGGGTGCCAAGAACTGACTCTTTAAGAAAAAAGCACCGGCAACGCTAGTCATCGTACAATATTTGTGCACAATTGCTTACATTAGGCGGCCGGTCCACTTTATTGAGTCCCCCTCAGCACCATTTAGTGCTCCTGTTGTCTGCGAAGTCCAAATTGTAACCCTGAATCAGTTCCTCTTCTGACCCTTTGTATCATGTTACATGACGAGTAATGATCACCTGTTAGCTTTATCCCTAATTATAACTCTCACTCTTTCCCTGCATCTAACCCTAGCTCTAATCCCATCATTAACCTCGGTCCGGGCACACGCGTGAACCCTTACTCTCATCTCAGCCTCTCCTGGTGATACATCACACCTGGGATCGTTTGCTCCCTGTGGGCTGTGGGAAATTTGCTACCAGCACGCCCTGGAAGTGGGGCTCATTCCGCTGCAACGGGAGGTCTTCCCAGGACGCGTCACAGCTCAACGCAAGAGCTCCTGGGTTTCGAAGGCTCTTGCAGCAAGCCTTCACAAAGCAGCAGGGAGCGCCGTTCCAGATGGGAAACTTGAGACTGGATGTCCAGAAAAGCAAGACGTCAGAAGCGAAACCTTTTTCCTGCAGGGTGTGGCATACCATCCGCTTGCGCATTGCGACAGAGGTGGCACTAATGAAGGAAGAGGTCAACGTTACGTTCTTCTTTAAAATGCAAGGCCAGGAAAAGTGGCAGCGGTGGGATTTGAACCCACGCCTCCGAAGAGACTGGAGCCTTAATCCAGCGCCTTAGACCGCTCGGCCACGCTACCTCCCTGCTAGTCGCCGAAAGCGGAACTTGACCCGTTGCCCGGCCCGCTTTAGTGCTTTGCCTTTTCTCCTTGGAAAGTCTGGAGACAGGCAGTGGAAGGGCAGGCAAACTGTCAGGTGCGCAGAGGAGGGGAGACCATGAGGCAAGGTGGGAGATGGGGGCAAAAAGTGAGAAAAAAACTAATCGCAAGCTAGGGCAGGATTCGGAAAGTGAAGCCGAAAAGGGGCTTAGCATGCAGCCCAGGGGTTTCTTTGACTGTCCTAAGCCCACAGGGACTTTGCCGTCCTCAGCTCATGAGACTTGAGATGGGTAGCTTGATTTGCTGAGGAAATGCGGGATGACAGATTCAACTCTGGAGTCAAACATAGCCCGGAACTATCGCCTTAAACTGAGTTTTAAGCCTGGTGCCGATAAAAAGAAAGAAATTAGCCTTAGATCGGGCAAGCCGTTTGACGGGGGAAAATGAGACCCCCTAGGCCAGCTAGGTGGTCGCTGGATGCTGTGCAGACATCAGCAGCTGTTCATTTCATGCCCTCACGTCTCCTCGTTAGTATAGTGGTCAGTATCCCCGCCTGTCACGCGGGAGACCGGGGTTCAATTCCCCGACGGGGAGGTTAAACCTTTTCTGGATTTTTTTTAGTTCTTGACAAATATTCTTGAAGATTAGGCTGAGTCAAGTAGGGAATGGGTGCCAAGAACTGACTCTTTAAGAAAAAAGCACCGGCAACGCTAGTCATCGTACAATATTTGTGCACAATTGCTTACATTAGGCGGCCGGTCCACTTTATTGAGTCCCCCTCAGCACCATTTAGTGCTCCTGTTGTCTGCGAAGTCCAAATTGTAACCCTGAATCAGTTCCTCTTCTGACCCTTTGTATCATGTTACATGACGAGTAATGATCACCTGTTAGCTTTATCCCTAATTATAACTCTCACTCTTTCCCTGCATCTAACCCTAGCTCTAATCCCATCATTAACCTCGGTCCGGGCACACGCGTGAACCCTTACTCTCATCTCAGCCTCTCCTGGTGATACATCACACCTGGGATCGTTTGCTCCCTGTGGGCTGTGGGAAATTTGCTACCAGCACGCCCTGGAAGTGGGGCTCATTCCGCTGCAACGGGAGGTCTTCCCAGGACGCGTCACAGCTCAACGCAAGAGCTCCTGGGTTTCGAAGGCTCTTGCAGCAAGCCTTCACAAAGCAGCAGGGAGCGCCGTTCCAGATGGGAAACTTGAGACTGGATGTCCAGAAAAGCAAGACGTCAGAAGCGAAACCTTTTTCCTGCAGGGTGTGGCATACCATCCGCTTGCTCATTGCGACAGAGGTGGCACTAATGAAGGAAGAGGTCAACGTTACGTTCTTCTTTAAAATGCAAGGCCAGGAAAAGTGGCAGCGGTGGGATTTGAACCCACGCCTCCGAAGAGACTGGAGCCTTAATCCAGCGCCTTAGACCGCTCGGCCACGCTACCTCCCTGCTAGTCGCCGAAAGCGGAACTTGACCCGTTGCCCGGCCCGCTTTAGTGCTTTGCCTTTTCTCCTTGGAAAGTCTGGAGACAGGCAGTGGAAGGGCAGGCAAACTGTCAGGTGCGCAGAGGAGGGGAGACCATGAGGCAAGGTGGGAGATGGGGGCAAGAAGTGAGAAAAAAACTAATCGCAAGCTAGGGCAGGATTCGGAAAGTGAAGCCGAAAAGGGGCTTAGCATGCAGCCCAGGGGTTTCTTTGACTGTCCTAAGCCCACAGGGACTTTGCCGTCCTCAGCTCATGAGACTTGAGATGGGTAGCTTGATTTGCTGAGGAAATGCGGGATGACAGATTCAACTCTGGAGTCAAACATAGCCCGGAACTATCGCCTTAAACTGAGTTTTAAGCCTGGTGCCGATAAAAAGAAAGAAATTAGCCTTAGATCGGGCAAGCCGTTTGACGGGGGAAAATGAGACCCCCTAGGCCAGCTAGGTGGTCGCTGGATGCTGTGCAGACATCAGCAGCTGTTCATTTCATGCCCTCACGTCTCCTCGTTAGTATAGTGGTCAGTATCCCTGTCACGCGGGAGACCGGGGTTCAATTCCCCGACGGGGAGGTTAAACCTTTTCTGGATTTTTTTTAGTTCTTGACAAATATTCTTGAAGATTAGGCTGAGTCAAGTAGGGAATGGGTGCCAAGAACTGACTCTTTAAGAAAAAAGCACCGGCAACGCTAGTCATCGTACAATATTTGTGCACAATTGCTTACATTAGGCGGCCGGTCCACTTTATTGAGTCCCCCTCAGCACCATTTAGTGCTCCTGTTGTCTGCGAAGTCCAAATTGTAACCCTGAATCAGTTCCTCTTCTGACCCTTTGTATCATGTTACATGACGAGTAATGATCACCTGTTAGCTTTATCCCTAATTATAACTCTCACTCTTTCCCTGCATCTAACCCTAGCTCTAATCCCATCATTAACCTCGGTCCGGGCACACGCGTGAACCCTTACTCTCATCTCAGCCTCTCCTGGTGATACATCACACCTGGGATCGTTTGCTCCCTGTGGGCTGTGGGAAATTTGCTACCAGCACGCCCTGGAAGTGGGGCTCATTCCGCTGCAACGGGAGGTCTTCCCAGGACGCGTCACAGCTCAACGCAAGAGCTCCTGGGTTTCGAAGGCTCTTGCAGCAAGCCTTCACAAAGCAGCAGGGAGCGCCGTTCCAGATGGGAAACTTGAGACTGGATGTCCAGAAAAGCAAGACGTCAGAAGCGAAACCTTTTTCCTGCAGGGTGTGGCATACCATCCGCTTGCTCATTGCGACAGAGGTGGCACTAATGAAGGAAGAGGTCAACGTTACGTTCTTCTTTAAAATGCAAGGCCAGGAAAAGTGGCAGCGGTGGGATTTGAACCCACGCCTCCGAAGAGACTGGAGCCTTAATCCAGCGCCTTAGACCGCTCGGCCACGCTACCTCCCTGCTAGTCGCCGAAAGCGGAACTTGACCCGTTGCCCGGCCCGCTTTAGTGCTTTGCCTTTTCTCCTTGGAAAGTCTGGAGACAGGCAGTGGAAGGGCAGGCAAACTGTCAGGTGCGCAGAGGAGGGGAGACCATGAGGCAAGGTGGGAGATGGGGGCAAGAAGTGAGAAAAAAACTAATCGCAAGCTAGGGCAGGATTCGGAAAGTGAAGCCGAAAAGGGGCTTAGCATGCAGCCCAGGGGTTTCTTTGACTGTCCTAAGCCCACAGGGACTTTGCCGTCCTCAGCTCATGAGACTTGAGATGGGTAGCTTGATTTGCTGAGGAAATGCGGGATGACAGATTCAACTCTGGAGTCAAACATAGCCCGGAACTATCGCCTTAAACTGAGTTTTAAGCCTGGTGCCGATAAAAAGAAAGAAATTAGCCTTAGATCGGGCAAGCCGTTTGACGGGGGAAAATGAGACCCCCTAGGCCAGCTAGGTGGTCGCTGGATGCTGTGCAGACATCAGCAGCTGTTCATTTCATGCCCTCACGTCTCCTCGTTAGTATAGTGGTCAGTATCCCCGCCTGTCACGCGGGAGACCGGGGTTCAATTCCCCGACGGGGAGGTTAAACCTTTTCTGGATTTTTTTTAGTTCTTGACAAATATTCTTGAAGATTAGGCTGAGTCAAGTAGGGAATGGGTGCCAAGAACTGACTCTTTAAGAAAAAAGCACCGGCAACGCTAGTCATCGTACAATATTTGTGCACAATTGCTTACATTAGGCGGCCGGTCCACTTTATTGAGTCCCCCTCAGCACCATTTAGTGCTCCTGTTGTCTGCGAAGTCCAAATTGTAACCCTGAATCAGTTCCTCTTCTGACCCTTTGTATCATGTTACATGACGAGTAATGATCACCTGTTAGCTTTATCCCTAATTATAACTCTCACTCTTTCCCTGCATCTAACCCTAGCTCTAATCCCATCATTAACCTCGGTCCGGGCACACGCGTGAACCCCTACTCTCATCTCAGCCTCTCCTGGTGATACATCACACCTGGGATCGTTTGCTCCCTGTGGGCTGTGGGAAATTTGCTACCAGCACGCCCTGGAAGTGGGGCTCATTCCGCTGCAACGGGAGGTCTTCCCAGGACGCGTCACAGCTCAACGCAAGAGCTCCTGGGTTTCGAAGGCTCTTGCAGCAAGCCTTCACAAAGCAGCAGGGAGCGCCGTTCCAGATGGGAAACTTGAGACTGGATGTCCAGAAAAGCAAGACGTCAGAAGCGAAACCTTTTTCCTGCAGGGTGTGGCATACCATCCGCTTGCTCATTGCGACAGAGGTGGCACTAATGAAGGAAGAGGTCAACGTTACGTTCTTCTTTAAAATGCAAGGCCAGGAAAAGTGGCAGCGGTGGGATTTGAACCCACGCCTCCGAAGAGACTGGAGCCTTAATCCAGCGCCTTAGACCGCTCGGCCACGCTACCTCCCTGCTAGTCGCCGAAAGCGGAACTTGACCCGTTGCCCGGCCCGCTTTAGTGCTTTGCCTTTTCTCCTTGGAAAGTCTGGAGACAGGCAGTGGAAGGGCAGGCAAACTGTCAGGTGCGCAGAGGAGGGGAGACCATGAGGCAAGGTGGGAGATGGGGGCAAGAAGTGAGAAAAAAACTAATCGCAAGCTAGGGCAGGATTCGGAAAGTGAAGCCGAAAAGGGGCTTAGCATGCAGCCCAGGGGTTTCTTTGACTGTCCTAAGCCCACAGGGACTTTGCCGTCCTCAGCTCATGAGACTTGAGATGGGTAGCTTGATTTGCTGAGGAAATGCGGGATGACAGATTCAACTCTGGAGTCAAACATAGCCCGGAACTATCGCCTTAAACTGAGTTTTAAGCCTGGTGCCGATAAAAAGAAAGAAATTAGCCTTAGATCGGGCAAGCCGTTTGACGGGGGAAAATGAGACCCCCTAGGCCAGCTAGGTGGTCGCTGGATGCTGTGCAGACATCAGCAGCTGTTCATTTCATGCCCTCACGTCTCCTCGTTAGTATAGTGGTCAGTATCCCCGCCTGTCACGCGGGAGACCGGGGTTCAATTCCCCGACGGGGAGGTTAAACCTTTTCTGGATTTTTTTTAGTTCTTGACAAATATTCTTGAAGATTAGGCTGAGTCAAGTAGGGAATGGGTGCCAAGAACTGACTCTTTAAGAAAAAAGCACCGGCAACGCTAGTCATCGTACAATATTTGTGCACAATTGCTTACATTAGGCGGCCGGTCCACTTTATTGAGTCCCCCTCAGCACCATTTAGTGCTCCTGTTGTCTGCGAAGTCCAAATTGTAACCCTGAATCAGTTCCTCTTCTGACCCTTTGTATCATGTTACATGACGAGTAATGATCACCTGTTAGCTTTATCCCTAATTATAACTCTCACTCTTTCCCTGCATCTAACCCTAGCTCTAATCCCATCATTAACCTCGGTCCGGGCACACGCGTGAACCCTTACTCTCATCTCAGCCTCTCCTGGTGATACATCACACCTGGGATCGTTTGCTCCCTGTGGGCTGTGGGAAATTTGCTACCAGCACGCCCTGGAAGTGGGGCTCATTCCGCTGCAACGGGAGGTCTTCCCAGGACGCGTCACAGCTCAACGCAAGAGCTCCTGGGTTTCGAAGGCTCTTGCAGCAAGCCTTCACAAAGCAGCAGGGAGCGCCGTTCCAGATGGGAAACTTGAGACTGGATGTCCAGAAAAGCAAGACGTCAGAAGCGAAACCTTTTTCCTGCAGGGTGTGGCATACCATCCGCTTGCTCATTGCGACAGAGGTGGCACTAATGAAGGAAGAGGTCAACGTTACGTTCTTCTTTAAAATGCAAGGCCAGGAAAAGTGGCAGCGGTGGGATTTGAACCCACGCCTCCGAAGAGACTGGAGCCTTAATCCAGCGCCTTAGACCGCTCGGCCACGCTACCTCCCTGCTAGTCGCCGAAAGCGGAACTTGACCCGTTGCCCGGCCCGCTTTAGTGCTTTGCCTTTTCTCCTTGGAAAGTCTGGAGACAGGCAGTGGAAGGGCAGGCAAACTGTCAGGTGCGCAGAGGAGGGGAGACCATGAGGCAAGGTGGGAGATGGGGGCAAGAAGTGAGAAAAAAACTAATCGCAAGCTAGGGCAGGATTCGGAAAGTGAAGCCGAAAAGGGGCTTAGCATGCAGCCCAGGGGTTTCTTTGACTGTCCTAAGCCCACAGGGACTTTGCCGTCCTCAGCTCATGAGACTTGAGATGGGTAGCTTGATTTGCTGAGGAAATGCGGGATGACAGATTCAACTCTGGAGTCAAACATAGCCCGGAACTATCGCCTTAAACTGAGTTTTAAGCCTGGTGCCGATAAAAAGAAAGAAATTAGCCTTAGATCGGGCAAGCCGTTTGACGGGGGAAAATGAGACCCCCTAGGCCAGCTAGGTGGTCGCTGGATGCTGTGCAGACATCAGCAGCTGTTCATTTCATGCCCTCACGTCTCCTCGTTAGTATAGTGGTCAGTATCCCCGCCTGTCACGCGGGAGACCGGGGTTCAATTCCCCGACGGGGAGGTTAAACCTTTTCTGGATTTTTTTTAGTTCTTGACAAATATTCTTGAAGATTAGGCTGAGTCAAGTAGGGAATGGGTGCCAAGAACTGACTCTTTAAGAAAAAAGCACCGGCAACGCTAGTCATCGTACAATATTTGTGCACAATTGCTTACATTAGGCGGCCGGTCCACTTTATTGAGTCCCCCTCAGCACCATTTAGTGCTCCTGTTGTCTGCGAAGTCCAAATTGTAACCCTGAATCAGTTCCTCTTCTGACCCTTTGTATCATGTTACATGACGAGTAATGATCACCTGTTAGCTTTATCCCTAATTATAACTCTCACTCTTTCCCTGCATCTAACCCTAGCTCTAATCCCATCATTAACCTCGGTCCGGGCACACGCGTGAACCCTTACTCTCATCTCAGCCTCTCCTGGTGATACATCACACCTGGGATCGTTTGCTCCCTGTGGGCTGTGGGAAATTTGCTACCAGCACGCCCTGGAAGTGGGGCTCATTCCGCTGCAACGGGAGGTCTTCCCAGGACGCGTCACAGCTCAACGCAAGAGCTCCTGGGTTTCGAAGGCTCTTGCAGCAAGCCTTCACAAAGCAGCAGGGAGCGCCGTTCCAGATGGGAAACTTGAGACTGGATGTCCAGAAAAGCAAGACGTCAGAAGCGAAACCTTTTTCCTGCAGGGTGTGGCATACCATCCGCTTGCTCATTGCGACAGAGGTGGCACTAATGAAGGAAGAGGTCAACGTTACGTTCTTCTTTAAAATGCAAGGCCAGGAAAGGTGGCAGCGGTGGGATTTGAACCCACGCCTCCGAAGAGACTGGAGCCTTAATCCAGCGCCTTAGACCGCTCGGCCACGCTACCTCCCTGCTAGTCGCCGAAAGCGGAACTTGACCCGTTGCCCGGCCCGCTTTAGTGCTTTGCCTTTTCTCCTTGGAAAGTCTGGAGACAGGCAGTGGAAGGGCAGGCAAACTGTCAGGTGCGCAGAGGAGGGGAGACCATGAGGCAAGGTGGGAGATGGGGGCAAGAAGTGAGAAAAAAACTAATCGCAAGCTAGGGCAGGATTCGGAAAGTGAAGCCGAAAAGGGGCTTAGCATGCAGCCCAGGGGTTTCTTTGACTGTCCTAAGCCCACAGGGACTTTGCCGTCCTCAGCTCATGAGACTTGAGATGGGTAGCTTGATTTGCTGAGGAAATGCGGGATGACAGATTCAACTCTGGAGTCAAACATAGCCCGGAACTATCGCCTTAAACTGAGTTTTAAGCCTGGTGCCGATAAAAAGAAAGAAATTAGCCTTAGATCGGGCAAGCCGTTTGACGGGGGAAAATGAGACCCCCTAGGCCAGCTAGGTGGTCGCTGGATGCTGTGCAGACATCAGCAGCTGTTCATTTCATGCCCTCACGTCTCCTCGTTAGTATAGTGGTCAGTATCCCCGCCTGTCACGCGGGAGACCGGGGTTCAATTCCCCGACGGGGAGGTTAAACCTTTTCTGGATTTTTTTTAGTTCTTGACAAATATTCTTGAAGATTAGGCTGAGTCAAGTAGGGAATGGGTGCCAAGAACTGACTCTTTAAGAAAAAAGCACCGGCAACGCTAGTCATCGTACAATATTTGTGCACAATTGCTTACATTAGGCGGCCGGTCCACTTTATTGAGTCCCCCTCAGCACCATTTAGTGCTCCTGTTGTCTGCGAAGTCCAAATTGTAACCCTGAATCAGTTCCTCTTCTGACCCTTTGTATCATGTTACATGACGAGTAATGATCACCTGTTAGCTTTATCCCTAATTATAACTCTCACTCTTTCCCTGCATCTAACCCTAGCTCTAATCCCATCATTAACCTCGGTCCGGGCACACGCGTGAACCCTTACTCTCATCTCAGCCTCTCCTGGTGATACATCACACCTGGGATCGTTTGCTCCCTGTGGGCTGTGGGAAATTTGCTACCAGCACGCCCTGGAAGTGGGGCTCATTCCGCTGCAACGGGAGGTCTTCCCAGGACGCGTCACAGCTCAACGCAAGAGCTCCTGGGTTTCGAAGGCTCTTGCAGCAAGCCTTCACAAAGCAGCAGGGAGCGCCGTTCCAGATGGGAAACTTGAGACTGGATGTCCAGAAAAGCAAGACGTCAGAAGCGAAACCTTTTTCCTGCAGGGTGTGGCATACCATCCGCTTGCGCATTGCGACAGAGGTGGCACTAATGAAGGAAGAGGTCAACGTTACGTTCTTCTTTAAAATGCAAGGCCAGGAAAAGTGGCAGCGGTGGGATTTGAACCCACGCCTCCGAAGAGACTGGAGCCTTAATCCAGCGCCTTAGACCGCTCGGCCACGCTACCTCCCTGCTAGTCGCCGAAAGCGGAACTTGACCCGTTGCCCGGCCCGCTTTAGTGCTTTGCCTTTTCTCCTTGGAAAGTCTGGAGACAGGCAGTGGAAGGGCAGGCAAACTGTCAGGTGCGCAGAGGAGGGGAGACCATGAGGCAAGGTGGGAGATGGGGGCAAGAAGTGAGAAAAAAACTAATCGCAAGCTAGGGCAGGATTCGGAAAGTGAAGCCGAAAAGGGGCTTAGCATGCAGCCCAGGGGTTTCTTTGACTGTCCTAAGCCCACAGGGACTTTGCCGTCCTCAGCTCATGAGACTTGAGATGGGTAGCTTGATTTGCTGAGGAAATGCGGGATGACAGATTCAACTCTGGAGTCAAACATAGCCCGGAACTATCGCCTTAAACTGAGTTTTAAGCCTGGTGCCGATAAAAAGAAAGAAATTAGCCTTAGATCGGGCAAGCCGTTTGACGGGGGAAAATGAGACCCCCTAGGCCAGCTAGGTGGTCGCTGGATGCTGTGCAGACATCAGCAGCTGTTCATTTCATGCCCTCACGTCTCCTCGTTAGTATAGTGGTCAGTATCCCCGCCTGTCACGCGGGAGACCGGGGTTCAATTCCCCGACGGGGAGGTTAAACCTTTTCTGGATTTTTTTTAGTTCTTGACAAATATTCTTGAAGATTAGGCTGAGTCAAGTAGGGAATGGGTGCCAAGAACTGACTCTTTAAGAAAAAAGCACCGGCAACGCTAGTCATCGTACAATATTTGTGCACAATTGCTTACATTAGGCGGCCGGTCCACTTTATTGAGTCCCCCTCAGCACCATTTAGTGCTCCTGTTGTCTGCGAAGTCCAAATTGTAACCCTGAATCAGTTCCTCTTCTGACCCTTTGTATCATGTTACATGACGAGTAATGATCACCTGTTAGCTTTATCCCTAATTATAACTCTCACTCTTTCCCTGCATCTAACCCTAGCTCTAATCCCATCATTAACCTCGGTCCGGGCACACGCGTGAACCCTTACTCTCATCTCAGCCTCTCCTGGTGATACATCACACCTGGGATCGTTTGCTCCCTGTGGGCTGTGGGAAATTTGCTACCAGCACGCCCTGGAAGTGGGGCTCATTCCGCTGCAACGGGAGGTCTTCCCAGGACGCGTCACAGCTCAACGCAAGAGCTCCTGGGTTTCGAAGGCTCTTGCAGCAAGCCTTCACAAAGCAGCAGGGAGCGCCGTTCCAGATGGGAAACTTGAGACTGGATGTCCAGAAAAGCAAGACGTCAGAAGCGAAACCTTTTTCCTGCAGGGTGTGGCATACCATCCGCTTGCTCATTGCGACAGAGGTGGCACTAATGAAGGAAGAGGTCAACGTTACGTTCTTCTTTAAAATGCAAGGCCAGGAAAAGTGGCAGCGGTGGGATTTGAACCCACGCCTCCGAAGAGACTGGAGCCTTAATCCAGCGCCTTAGACCGCTCGGCCACGCTACCTCCCTGCTAGTCGCCGAAAGCGGAACTTGACCCGTTGCCCGGCCCGCTTTAGTGCTTTGCCTTTTCTCCTTGGAAAGTCTGGAGACAGGCAGTGGAAGGGCAGGCAAACTGTCAGGTGCGCAGAGGAGGGGAGACCATGAGGCAAGGTGGGAGATGGGGGCAAGAAGTGAGAAAAAAACTAATCGCAAGCTAGGGCAGGATTCGGAAAGTGAAGCCGAAAAGGGGCTTAGCATGCAGCCCAGGGGTTTCTTTGACTGTCCTAAGCCCACAGGGACTTTGCCGTCCTCAGCTCATGAGACTTGAGATGGGTAGCTTGATTTGCTGAGGAAATGCGGGATGACAGATTCAACTCTGGAGTCAAACATAGCCCGGAACTATCGCCTTAAACTGAGTTTTAAGCCTGGTGCCGATAAAAAGAAAGAAATTAGCCTTAGATCGGGCAAGCCGTTTGACGGGGGAAAATGAGACCCCCTAGGCCAGCTAGGTGGTCGCTGGATGCTGTGCAGACATCAGCAGCTGTTCATTTCGTGCCCTCACGTCTCCTCGTTAGTATAGTGGTCAGTATCCCCGCCTGTCACGCGGGAGACCGGGGTTCAATTCCCCGACGGGGAGGTTAAACCTTTTCTGGATTTTTTTTAGTTCTTGACAAATATTCTTGAAGATTAGGCTGAGTCAAGTAGGGAATGGGTGCCAAGAACTGACTCTTTAAGAAAAAAGCACCGGCAACGCTAGTCATCGTACAATATTTGTGCACAATTGCTTACATTAGGCGGCCGGTCCACTTTATTGAGTCCCCCTCAGCACCATTTAGTGCTCCTGTTGTCTGCGAAGTCCAAATTGTAACCCTGAATCAGTTCCTCTTCTGACCCTTTGTATCATGTTACATGACGAGTAATGATCACCTGTTAGCTTTATCCCTAATTATAACTCTCACTCTTTCCCTGCATCTAACCCTAGCTCTAATCCCATCATTAACCTCGGTCCGGGCACACGCGTGAACCCTTACTCTCATCTCAGCCTCTCCTGGTGATACATCACACCTGGGATCGTTTGCTCCCTGTGGGCTGTGGGAAATTTGCTACCAGCACGCCCTGGAAGTGGGGCTCATTCCGCTGCAACGGGAGGTCTTCCCAGGACGCGTCACAGCTCAACGCAAGAGCTCCTGGGTTTCGAAGGCTCTTGCAGCAAGCCTTCACAAAGCAGCAGGGAGCGCCGTTCCAGATGGGAAACTTGAGACTGGATGTCCAGAAAAGCAAGACGTCAGAAGCGAAACCTTTTTCCTGCAGGGTGTGGCATACCATCCGCTTGCGCATTGCGACAGAGGTGGCACTAATGAAGGAAGAGGTCAACGTTACGTTCTTCTTTAAAATGCAAGGCCAGGAAAAGTGGCAGCGGTGGGATTTGAACCCACGCCTCCGAAGAGACTGGAGCCTTAATCCAGCGCCTTAGACCGCTCGGCCACGCTACCTCCCTGCTAGTCGCCGAAAGCGGAACTTGACCCGTTGCCCGGCCCGCTTTAGTGCTTTGCCTTTTCTCCTTGGAAAGTCTGGAGACAGGCAGTGGAAGGGCAGGCAAACTGTCAGGTGCGCAGAGGAGGGGAGACCATGAGGCAAGGTGGGAGATGGGGGCAAGAAGTGAGAAAAAAACTAATCGCAAGCTAGAGCAGGATTCGGAAAGTGAAGCCGAAAAGGGGCTTAGCATGCAGCCCAGGGGTTTCTTTGACTGTCCTAAGCCCACAGGGACTTTGCCGTCCTCAGCTCATGAGACTTGAGATGGGTAGCTTGATTTGCTGAGGAAATGCGGGATGACAGATTCAACTCTGGAGTCAAACATAGCCCGGAACTATCGCCTTAAACTGAGTTTTAAGCCTGGTGCCGATAAAAAGAAAGAAATTAGCCTTAGATCGGGCAAGCCGTTTGACGGGGGAAAATGAGACCCCCTAGGCCAGCTAGGTGGTCGCTGGATGCTGTGCAGACATCAGCAGCTGTTCATTTCATGCCCTCACGTCTCCTCGTTAGTATAGTGGTCAGTATCCCCGCCTGTCACGCGGGAGACCGGGGTTCAATTCCCCGACGGGGAGGTTAAACCTTTTCTGGATTTTTTTTAGTTCTTGACAAATATTCTTGAAGATTAGGCTGAGTCAAGTAGGGAATGGGTGCCAAGAACTGACTCTTTAAGAAAAAAGCACCGGCAACGCTAGTCATCGTACAATATTTGTGCACAATTGCTTACATTAGGCGGCCGGTCCACTTTATTGAGTCCCCCTCAGCACCATTTAGTGCTCCTGTTGTCTGCGAAGTCCAAATTGTAACCCTGAATCAGTTCCTCTTCTGACCCTTTGTATCATGTTACATGACGAGTAATGATCACCTGTTAGCTTTATCCCTAATTATAACTCTCACTCTTTCCCTGCATCTAACCCTAGCTCTAATCCCATCATTAACCTCGGTCCGGGCACGCGCGTGAACCCTTACTCTCATCTCAGCCTCTCCTGGTGATACATCACACCTGGGATCGTTTGCTCCCTGTGGGCTGTGGGAAATTTGCTACCAGCACGCCCTGGAAGTGGGGCTCATTCCGCTGCAACGGGAGGTCTTCCCAGGACGCGTCACAGCTCAACGCAAGAGCTCCTGGGTTTCGAAGGCTCTTGCAGCAAGCCTTCACAAAGCAGCAGGGAGCGCCGTTCCAGATGGGAAACTTGAGACTGGATGTCCAGAAAAGCAAGACGTCAGAAGCGAAACCTTTTTCCTGCAGGGTGTGGCATACCATCCGCTTGCTCATTGCGACAGAGGTGGCACTAATGAAGGAAGAGGTCAACGTTACGTTCTTCTTTAAAATGCAAGGCCAGGAAAAGTGGCAGCGGTGGGATTTGAACCCACGCCTCCGAAGAGACTGGAGCCTTAATCCAGCGCCTTAGACCGCTCGGCCACGCTACCTCCCTGCTAGTCGCCGAAAGCGGAACTTGACCCGTTGCCCGGCCCGCTTTAGTGCTTTGCCTTTTCTCCTTGGAAAGTCTGGAGACAGGCAGTGGAAGGGCAGGCAAACTGTCAGGTGCGCAGAGGAGGGGAGACCATGAGGCAAGGTGGGAGATGGGGGCAAGAAGTGAGAAAAAAACTAATCGCAAGCTAGGGCAGGATTCGGAAAGTGAAGCCGAAAAGGGGCTTAGCATGCAGCCCAGGGGTTTCTTTGACTGTCCTAAGCCCACAGGGACTTTGCCGTCCTCAGCTCATGAGACTTGAGATGGGTAGCTTGATTTGCTGAGGAAATGCGGGATGACAGATTCAACTCTGGAGTCAAACATAGCCCGGAACTATCGCCTTAAACTGAGTTTTAAGCCTGGTGCCGATAAAAAGAAAGAAATTAGCCTTAGATCGGGCAAGCCGTTTGACGGGGGAAAATGAGACCCCCTAGGCCAGCTAGGTGGTCGCTGGATGCTGTGCAGACATCAGCAGCTGTTCATTTCATGCCCTCACGTCTCCTCGTTAGTATAGTGGTCAGTATCCCTGTCACGCGGGAGACCGGGGTTCAATTCCCCGACGGGGAGGTTAAACCTTTTCTGGATTTTTTTTAGTTCTTGACAAATATTCTTGAAGATTAGGCTGAGTCAAGTAGGGAATGGGTGCCAAGAACTGACTCTTTAAGAAAAAAGCACCGGCAACGCTAGTCATCGTACAATATTTGTGCACAATTGCTTACATTAGGCGGCCGGTCCACTTTATTGAGTCCCCCTCAGCACCATTTAGTGCTCCTGTTGTCTGCGAAGTCCAAATTGTAACCCTGAATCAGTTCCTCTTCTGACCCTTTGTATCATGTTACATGACGAGTAATGATCACCTGTTAGCTTTATCCCTAATTATAACTCTCACTCTTTCCCTGCATCTAACCCTAGCTCTAATCCCATCATTAACCTCGGTCCGGGCACACGCGTGAACCCTTACTCTCATCTCAGCCTCTCCTGGTGATACATCACACCTGGGATCGTTTGCTCCCTGTGGGCTGTGGGAAATTTGCTACCAGCACGCCCTGGAAGTGGGGCTCATTCCGCTGCAACGGGAGGTCTTCCCAGGACGCGTCACAGCTCAACGCAAGAGCTCCTGGGTTTCGAAGGCTCTTGCAGCAAGCCTTCACAAAGCAGCAGGGAGCGCCGTTCCAGATGGGAAACTTGAGACTGGATGTCCAGAAAAGCAAGACGTCAGAAACGAAACCTTTTTCCTGCAGGGTGTGGCATACCATCCGCTTGCTCATTGCGACAGAGGTGGCACTAATGAAGGAAGAGGTCAACGTTACGTTCTTCTTTAAAATGCAAGGCCAGGAAAAGTGGCAGCGGTGGGATTTGAACCCACGCCTCCGAAGAGACTGGAGCCTTAATCCAGCGCCTTAGACCGCTCGGCCACGCTACCTCCCTGCTAGTCGCCGAAAGCGGAACTTGACCCGTTGCCCGGCCCGCTTTAGTGCTTTGCCTTTTCTCCTTGGAAAGTCTGGAGACAGGCAGTGGAAGGGCAGGCAAACTGTCAGGTGCGCAGAGGAGGGGAGACCATGAGGCAAGGTGGGAGATGGGGGCAAGAAGTGAGAAAAAAACTAATCGCAAGCTAGGGCAGGATTCGGAAAGTGAAGCCGAAAAGGGGCTTAGCATGCAGCCCAGGGGTTTCTTTGACTGTCCTAAGCCCACAGGGACTTTGCCGTCCTCAGCTCATGAGACTTGAGATGGGTAGCTTGATTTGCTGAGGAAATGCGGGATGACAGATTCAACTCTGGAGTCAAACATAGCCCGGAACTATCGCCTTAAACTGAGTTTTAAGCCTGGTGCCGATAAAAAGAAAGAAATTAGCCTTAGATCGGGCAAGCCGTTTGACGGGGGAAAATGAGACCCCCCTAGGCCAGCTAGGTGGTCGCTGGATGCTGTGCAGACATCAGCAGCTGTTCATTTCATGCCCTCACGTCTCCTCGTTAGTATAGTGGTCAGTATCCCCGCCTGTCACGCGGGAGACCGGGGTTCAATTCCCCGACGGGGAGGTTAAACCTTTTCTGGATTTTTTTTAGTTCTTGACAAATATTCTTGAAGATTAGGCTGAGTCAAGTAGGGAATGGGTGCCAAGAACTGACTCTTTAAGAAAAAAGCACCGGCAACGCTAGTCATCGTACAATATTTGTGCACAATTGCTTACATTAGGCGGCCGGTCCACTTTATTGAGTCCCCCTCAGCACCATTTAGTGCTCCTGTTGTCTGCGAAGTCCAAATTGTAACCCTGAATCAGTTCCTCTTCTGACCCTTTGTATCATGTTACATGACGAGTAATGATCACCTGTTAGCTTTATCCCTAATTATAACTCTCACTCTTTCCCTGCATCTAACCCTAGCTCTAATCCCATCATTAACCTCGGTCCGGGCACACGCGTGAACCCCTACTCTCATCTCAGCCTCTCCTGGTGATACATCACACCTGGGATCGTTTGCTCCCTGTGGGCTGTGGGAAATTTGCTACCAGCACGCCCTGGAAGTGGGGCTCATTCCGCTGCAACGGGAGGTCTTCCCAGGACGCGTCACAGCTCAACGCAAGAGCTCCTGGGTTTCGAAGGCTCTTGCAGCAAGCCTTCACAAAGCAGCAGGGAGCGCCGTTCCAGATGGGAAACTTGAGACTGGATGTCCAGAAAAGCAAGACGTCAGAAGCGAAACCTTTTTCCTGCAGGGTGTGGCATACCATCCGCTTGCTCATTGCGACAGAGGTGGCACTAATGAAGGAAGAGGTCAACGTTACGTTCTTCTTTAAAATGCAAGGCCAGGAAAAGTGGCAGCGGTGGGATTTGAACCCACGCCTCCGAAGAGACTGGAGCCTTAATCCAGCGCCTTAGACCGCTCGGCCACGCTACCTCCCTGCTAGTCGCCGAAAGCGGAACTTGACCCGTTGCCCGGCCCGCTTTAGTGCTTTGCCTTTTCTCCTTGGAAAGTCTGGAGACAGGCAGTGGAAGGGCAGGCAAACTGTCAGGTGCGCAGAGGAGGGGAGACCATGAGGCAAGGTGGGAGATGGGGGCAAGAAGTGAGAAAAAAACTAATCGCAAGCTAGGGCAGGATTCGGAAAGTGAAGCCGAAAAGGGGCTTAGCATGCAGCCCAGGGGTTTCTTTGACTGTCCTAAGCCCACAGGGACTTTGCCGTCCTCAGCTCATGAGACTTGAGATGGGTAGCTTGATTTGCTGAGGAAATGCGGGATGACAGATTCAACTCTGGAGTCAAACATAGCCCGGAACTATCGCCTTAAACTGAGTTTTAAGCCTGGTGCCGATAAAAAGAAAGAAATTAGCCTTAGATCGGGCAAGCCGTTTGACGGGGGAAAATGAGACCCCCCTAGGCCAGCTAGGTGGTCGCTGGATGCTGTGCAGACATCAGCAGCTGTTCATTTCATGCCCTCACGTCTCCTCGTTAGTATAGTGGTCAGTATCCCCGCCTGTCACGCGGGAGACCGGCGACGGGGAGGTTAAACCTTTTCTGGATTTTTTTTAGTTCTTGACAAATATTCTTGAAGATTAGGCTGAGTCAAGTAGGGAATGGGTGCCAAGAACTGACTCTTTAAGAAAAAAGCACCGGCAACGCTAGTCATCGTACAATATTTGTGCACAATTGCTTACATTAGGCGGCCGGTCCACTTTATTGAGTCCCCCTCAGCACCATTTAGTGCTCCTGTTGTCTGCGAAGTCCAAATTGTAACCCTGAATCAGTTCCTCTTCTGACCCTTTGTATCATGTTACATGACGAGTAATGATCACCTGTTAGCTTTATCCCTTATTATAACTCTCACTCTTTCCCTGCATCTAACCCTAGCTCTAATCCCATCATTAACCTCGGTCCGGGCACACGCGTGAACCCCTACTCTCATCTCAGCCTCTCCTGGTGATACATCACACCTGGGATCGTTTGCTCCCTGTGGGCTGTGGGAAATTTGCTACCAGCACGCCCTGGAAGTGGGGCTCATTCCGCTGCAACGGGAGGTCTTCCCAGGACGCATCACAGCTCAACGCAAGAGCTCCTGGGTTTCGAAGGCTCTTGCAGCAAGCCTTCACAAAGCAGCAGGGAGCGCCGTTCCAGATGGGAAACTTGAGACTGGATGTCCAGAAAAGCAAGACGTCAGAAGCGAAACCTTTTTCCTGCAGGGTGTGGCATACCATCCGCTTGCTCATTGCGACAGAGGTGGCACTAATGAAGGAAGAGGTCAACGTTACGTTCTTCTTTAAAATGCAAGGCCAGGAAAAGTGGCAGCGGTGGGATTTGAACCCACGCCTCCGAAGAGACTGGAGCCTTAATCCAGCGCCTTAGACCGCTCGGCCACGCTACCTCCCTGCTAGTCGCCGAAAGCGGAACTTGACCCGTTGCCCGGCCCGCTTTAGTGCTTTGCCTTTTCTCCTTGGAAAGTCTGGAGACAGGCAGTGGAAGGGCAGGCAAACTGTCAGGTGCGCAGAGGAGGGGAGACCATGAGGCAAGGTGGGAGATGGGGGCAAGAAGTGAGAAAAAAACTAATCGCAAGCTAGGGCAGGATTCGGAAAGTGAAGCCGAAAAGGGGCTTAGCATGCAGCCCAGGGGTTTCTTTGACTGTCCTAAGCCCACAGGGACTTTGCCGTCCTCAGCTCATGAGACTTGAGATGGGTAGCTTGATTTGCTGAGGAAATGCGGGATGACAGATTCAACTCTGGAGTCAAACATAGCCCGGAACTATCGCCTTAAACTGAGTTTTAAGCCTGGTGCCGATAAAAAGAAAGAAATTAGCCTTAGATCGGGCAAGCCGTTTGACGGGGGAAAATGAGACCCCCTAGGCCAGCTAGGTGGTCGCTGGATGCTGTGCAGACATCAGCAGCTGTTCATTTCATGCCCTCACGTCTCCTCGTTAGTATAGTGGTCAGTATCCCCGCCTGTCACGCGGGAGACGACGGGGAGGTTAAACCTTTTCTGGATTTTTTTTAGTTCTTGACAAATATTCTTGAAGATTAGGCTGAGTCAAGTAGGGAATGGGTGCCAAGAACTGACTCTTTAAGAAAAAAGCACCGGCAACGCTAGTCATCGTACAATATTTGTGCACAATTGCTTACATTAGGCGGCCGGTCCACTTTATTGAGTCCCCCTCAGCACCATTTAGTGCTCCTGTTGTCTGCGAAGTCCAAATTGTAACCCTGAATCAGTTCCTCTTCTGACCCTTTGTATCATGTTACATGACGAGTAATGATCACCTGTTAGCTTTATCCCTAATTATAACTCTCACTCTTTCCCTGCATCTAACCCTAGCTCTAATCCCATCATTAACCTCGGTCCGGGCACACGCGTGAACCCCTACTCTCATCTCAGCCTCTCCTGGTGATACATCACACCTGGGATCGTTTGCTCCCTGTGGGCTGTGGGAAATTTGCTACCAGCACGCCCTGGAAGTGGGGCTCATTCCGCTGCAACGGGAGGTCTTCCCAGGACGCGTCACAGCTCAACGCAAGAGCTCCTGGGTTTCGAAGGCTCTTGCAGCAAGCCTTCACAAAGCAGCAGGGAGCGCCGTTCCAGGTGGGAAACTTGAGACTGGATGTCCAGAAAAGCAAGACGTCAGAAGCGAAACCTTTTTCCTGCAGGGTGTGGCATACCATCCGCTTGCTCATTGCGACAGAGGTGGCACTAATGAAGGAAGAGGTCAACGTTACGTTCTTCTTTAAAATGCAAGGCCAGGAAAAGTGGCAGCGGTGGGATTTGAACCCACGCCTCCGAAGAGACTGGAGCCTTAATCCAGCGCCTTAGACCGCTCGGCCACGCTACCTCCCTGCTAGTCGCCGAAAGCGGAACTTGACCCGTTGCCCGGCCCGCTTTAGTGCTTTGCCTTTTCTCCTTGGAAAGTCTGGAGACAGGCAGTGGAAGGGCAGGCAAACTGTCAGGTGCGCAGAGGAGGGGAGACCATGAGGCAAGGTGGGAGATGGGGGCAAGAAGTGAGAAAAAAACTAATCGCAAGCTAGGGCAGGATTCGGAAAGTGAAGCCGAAAAGGGGCTTAGCATGCAGCCCAGGGGTTTCTTTGACTGTCCTAAGCCCACAGGGACTTTGCCGTCCTCAGCTCATGAGACTTGAGATGGGTAGCTTGATTTGCTGAGGAAATGCGGGATGACAGATTCAACTCTGGAGTCAAACATAGCCCGGAACTATCGCCTTAAACTGAGTTTTAAGCCTGGTGCCGATAAAAAGAAAGAAATTAGCCTTAGATCGGGCAAGCCGTTTGACGGGGGAAAATGAGACCCCCTAGGCCATCTAGGTGGTCGCTGGATGCTGTGCAGACATCAGCAGCTGTTCATTTCGTGCCCTCACGTCTCCTCGTTAGTATAGTGGTCAGTATCCCCGCCTGTCACGCGGGAGACCGGGGTTCAATTCCCCGACGGGGAGGTTAAACCTTTTCTGGATTTTTTTTAGTTCTTGACAAATATTCTTGAAGATTAGGCTGAGTCAAGTAGGGAATGGGTGCCAAGAACTGACTCTTTAAGAAAAAAGCACCGGCAACGCTAGTCATCGTACAATATTTGTGCACAATTGCTTACATTAGGCGGCCGGTCCACTTTATTGAGTCCCCCTCAGCACCATTTAGTGCTCCTGTTGTCTGCGAAGTCCAAATTGTAACCCTGAATCAGTTCCTCTTCTGACCCTTTGTATCATGTTACATGACGAGTAATGATCACCTGTTAGCTTTATCCCTAATTATAACTCTCACTCTTTCCCTGCATCTAACCCTAGCTCTAATCCCATCATTAACCTCGGTCCGGGCACACGCGTGAACCCTTACTCTCATCTCAGCCTCTCCTGGTGATACATCACACCTGGGATCGTTTGCTCCCTGTGGGCTGTGGGAAATTTGCTACCAGCACGCCCTGGAAGTGGGGCTCATTCCGCTGCAACGGGAGGTCTTCCCAGGACGCGTCACAGCTCAACGCAAGAGCTCCTGGGTTTCGAAGGCTCTTGCAGCAAGCCTTCACAAAGCAGCAGGGAGCGCCGTTCCAGATGGGAAACTTGAGACTGGATGTCCAGAAAAGCAAGACGTCAGAAGCGAAACCTTTTTCCTGCAGGGTGTGGCATACCATCCGCTTGCTCATTGCGACAGAGGTGGCACTAATGAAGGAAGAGGTCAACGTTACGTTCTTCTTTAAAATGCAAGGCCAGGAAAAGTGGCAGCGGTGGGATTTGAACCCACGCCTCCGAAGAGACTGGAGCCTTAATCCAGCGCCTTAGACCGCTCGGCCACGCTACCTCCCTGCTAGTCGCCGAAAGCGGAACTTGACCCGTTGCCCGGCCCGCTTTAGTGCTTTGCCTTTTCTCCTTGGAAAGTCTGGAGACAGGCAGTGGAAGGGCAGGCAAACTGTCAGGTGCGCAGAGGAGGGGAGACCATGAGGCAAGGTGGGAGATGGGGGCAAGAAGTGAGAAAAAAACTAATCGCAAGCTAGGGCAGGATTCGGAAAGTGAAGCCGAAAAGGGGCTTAGCATGCAGCCCAGGGGTTTCTTTGACTGTCCTAAGCCCACAGGGACTTTGCCGTCCTCAGCTCATGAGACTTGAGATGGGTAGCTTGATTTGCTGAGGAAATGCGGGATGACAGATTCAACTCTGGAGTCAAACATAGCCCGGAACTATCGCCTTAAACTGAGTTTTAAGCCTGGTGCCGATAAAAAGAAAGAAATTAGCCTTAGATCGGGCAAGCCGTTTGACGGGGGAAAATGAGACCCCCTAGGCCATCTAGGTGGTCGCTGGATGCTGTGCAGACATCAGCAGCTGTTCATTTCGTGCCCTCACGTCTCCTCGTTAGTATAGTGGTCAGTATCCCCGCCTGTCACGCGGGAGACCGGGGTTCAATTCCCCGACGGGGAGGTTAAACCTTTTCTGGATTTTTTTTAGTTCTTGACAAATATTCTTGAAGATTAGGCTGAGTCAAGTAGGGAATGGGTGCCAAGAACTGACTCTTTAAGAAAAAAGCACCGGCAACGCTAGTCATCGTACAATATTTGTGCACAATTGCTTACATTAGGCGGCCGGTCCACTTTATTGAGTCCCCCTCAGCACCATTTAGTGCTCCTGTTGTCTGCGAAGTCCAAATTGTAACCCTGAATCAGTTCCTCTTCTGACCCTTTGTATCATGTTACATGACGAGTAATGATCACCTGTTAGCTTTATCCCTAATTATAACTCTCACTCTTTCCCTGCATCTAACCCTAGCTCTAATCCCATCATTAACCTCGGTCCGGGCACACGCGTGAACCCTTACTCTCATCTCAGCCTCTCCTGGTGATACATCACACCTGGGATCGTTTGCTCCCTGTGGGCTGTGGGAAATTTGCTACCAGCACGCCCTGGAAGTGGGGCTCATTCCGCTGCAACGGGAGGTCTTCCCAGGACGCGTCACAGCTCAACGCAAGAGCTCCTGGGTTTCGAAGGCTCTTGCAGCAAGCCTTCACAAAGCAGCAGGGAGCGCCGTTCCAGATGGGAAACTTGAGACTGGATGTCCAGAAAAGCAAGACGTCAGAAGCGAAACCTTTTTCCTGCAGGGTGTGGCATACCATCCGCTTGCTCATTGCGACAGAGGTGGCACTAATGAAGGAAGAGGTCAACGTTACGTTCTTCTTTAAAATGCAAGGCCAGGAAAAGTGGCAGCGGTGGGATTTGAACCCACGCCTCCGAAGAGACTGGAGCCTTAATCCAGCGCCTTAGACCGCTCGGCCACGCTACCTCCCTGCTAGTCGCCGAAAGCGGAACTTGACCCGTTGCCCGGCCCGCTTTAGTGCTTTGCCTTTTCTCCTTGGAAAGTCTGGAGACAGGCAGTGGAAGGGCAGGCAAACTGTCAGGTGCGCAGAGGAGGGGAGACCATGAGGCAAGGTGGGAGATGGGGGCAAGAAGTGAGAAAAAAACTAATCGCAAGCTAGGGCAGGATTCGGAAAGTGAAGCCGAAAAGGGGCTTAGCATGCAGCCCAGGGGTTTCTTTGACTGTCCTAAGCCCACAGGGACTTTGCCGTCCTCAGCTCATGAGACTTGAGATGGGTAGCTTGATTTGCTGAGGAAATGCGGGATGACAGATTCAACTCTGGAGTCAAACATAGCCCGGAACTATCGCCTTAAACTGAGTTTTAAGCCTGGTGCCGATAAAAAGAAAGAAATTAGCCTTAGATCGGGCAAGCCGTTTGACGGGGGAAAATGAGACCCCCCTAGGCCAGCTAGGTGGTCGCTGGATGCTGTGCAGACATCAGCAGCTGTTCATTTCATGCCCTCACGTCTCCTCGTTAGTATAGTGGTCAGTATCCCCGCCTGTCACGCGGGAGACCGGGGTTCAATTCCCCGACGGGGAGGTTAAACCTCTTCTGGATTTTTTTTAGTTCTTGACAAATATTCTTGAAGATTAGGCTGAGTCAAGTAGGGAATGGGTGCCAAGAACTGACTCTTTAAGAAAAAAGCACCGGCAACGCTAGTCATCGTACAATATTTGTGCACAATTGCTTACATTAGGCGGCCGGTCCACTTTATTGAGTCCCCCTCAGCACCATTTAGTGCTCCTGTTGTCTGCGAAGTCCAAATTGTAACCCTGAATCAGTTCCTCTTCTGACCCTTTGTATCATGTTACATGACGAGTAATGATCACCTGTTAGCTTTATCCCTAATTATAACTCTCACTCTTTCCCTGCATCTAACCCTAGCTCTAATCCCATCATTAACCTCGGTCCGGGCACACGCGTGAACCCCTACTCTCATCTCAGCCTCTCCTGGTGATACATCACACCTGGGATCGTTTGCTCCCTGTGGGCTGTGGGAAATTTGCTACCAGCACGCCCTGGAAGTGGGGCTCATTCCGCTGCAACGGGAGGTCTTCCCAGGACGCGTCACAGCTCAACGCAAGAGCTCCTGGGTTTCGAAGGCTCTTGCAGCAAGCCTTCACAAAGCAGCAGGGAGCGCCGTTCCAGATGGGAAACTTGAGACTGGATGTCCAGAAAAGCAAGACGTCAGAAGCGAAACCTTTTTCCTGCAGGGTGTGGCATACCATCCGCTTGCTCATTGCGACAGAGGTGGCACTAATGAAGGAAGAGGTCAACGTTACGTTCTTCTTTAAAATGCAAGGCCAGGAAAAGTGGCAGCGGTGGGATTTGAACCCACGCCTCCGAAGAGACTGGAGCCTTAATCCAGCGCCTTAGACCGCTCGGCCACGCTACCTCCCTGCTAGTCGCCGAAAGCGGAACTTGACCCGTTGCCCGGCCCGCTTTAGTGCTTTGCCTTTTCTCCTTGGAAAGTCTGGAGACAGGCAGTGGAAGGGCAGGCAAACTGTCAGGTGCGCAGAGGAGGGGAGACCATGAGGCAAGGTGGGAGATGGGGGCAAGAAGTGAGAAAAAAACTAATCGCAAGCTAGGGCAGGATTCGGAAAGTGAAGCCGAAAAGGGGCTTAGCATGCAGCCCAGGGGTTTCTTTGACTGTCCTAAGCCCACAGGGACTTTGCCGTCCTCAGCTCATGAGACTTGAGATGGGTAGCTTGATTTGCTGAGGAAATGCGGGATGACAGATTCAACTCTGGAGTCAAACATAGCCCGGAACTATCGCCTTAAACTGAGTTTTAAGCCTGGTGCCGATAAAAAGAAAGAAATTAGCCTTAGATCGGGCAAGCCGTTTGACGGGGGAAAATGAGACCCCCTAGGCCAGCTAGGTGGTCGCTGGATGCTGTGCAGACATCAGCAGCTGTTCATTTCATGCCCTCACGTCTCCTCGTTAGTATAGTGGTCAGTATCCCCGCCTGTCACCCGGGAGACCGGGGTTCTTCTGGATTTTTTTTAGTTCTTGACAAATATTCTTGAAGATTAGGCTGAGTCAAGTAGGGAATGGGTGCCAAGAACTGACTCTTTAAGAAAAAAGCACCGGCAACGCTAGTCATCGTACAATATTTGTGCACAATTGCTTACATTAGGCGGCCGGTCCACTTTATTGAGTCCCCCTCAGCACCATTTAGTGCTCCTGTTGTCTGCGAAGTCCAAATTGTAACCCTGAATCAGTTCCTCTTCTGACCCTTTGTATCATGTTACATGACGAGTAATGATCACCTGTTAGCTTTATCCCTAATTATAACTCTCACTCTTTCCCTGCATCTAACCCTAGCTCTAATCCCATCATTAACCTCGGTCCGGGCACACGCGTGAACCCCTACTCTCATCTCAGCCTCTCCTGGTGATACATCACACCTGGGATCGTTTGCTGCCTGTGGGCTGTGGGAAATTTGCTACCAGCACGCCCTGGAAGTGGGGCTCATTCCGCTGCAACGGGAGGTCTTCCCAGGACGCGTCACAGCTCAACGCAAGAGCTCCTGGGTTTCGAAGGCTCTTGCAGCAAGCCTTCACAAAGCAGCAGGGAGCGCCGTTCCAGATGGGAAACTTGAGACTGGATGTCCAGAAAAGCAAGACGTCAGAAGCGAAACCTTTTTCCTGCAGGGTGTGGCATACCATCCGCTTGCTCATTGCGACAGAGGTGGCACTAATGAAGGAAGAGGTCAACGTTACGTTCTTCTTTAAAATGCAAGGCCAGGAAAAGTGGCAGCGGTGGGATTTGAACCCACGCCTCCGAAGAGACTGGAGCCTTAATCCAGCGCCTTAGACCGCTCGGCCACGCTACCTCCCTGCTAGTTGCCGAAAGCGGAACTTGACCCGTTGCCCGGCCCGCTTTAGTGCTTTGCCTTTTCTCCTTGGAAAGTCTGGAGACAGGCAGTGGAAGGGCAGGCAAACTGTCAGGTGCGCAGAGGAGGGGAGACCATGAGGCAAGGTGGGAGATGGGGGCAAGAAGTGAGAAAAAAACTAATCGCAAGCTAGGGCAGGATTCGGAAAGTGAAGCCGAAAAGGGGCTTAGCATGCAGCCCAGGGGTTTCTTTGACTGTCCTAAGCCCACAGGGACTTTGCCGTCCTCAGCTCATGAGACTTGAGATGGGTAGCTTGATTTGCTGAGGAAATGCGGGATGACAGATTCAACTCTGGAGTCAAACATAGCCCGGAACTATCGCCTTAAACTGAGTTTTAAGCCTGGTGCCGATAAAAAGAAAGAAATTAGCCTTAGATCGGGCAAGCCGTTTGACGGGGGAAAATGAGACCCCCTAGGCCAGCTAGGTGGTCGCTGGATGCTGTGCAGACATCAGCAGCTGTTCATTTCATGCCCTCACGTCTCCTCGTTAGTATAGTGGTCAGTATCCCCGCCTGTCACGCGGGAGACCGGGGTTCAATTCCCCGACGGGGAGGTTAAACCTCTTCTGGATTTTTTTTAGTTCTTGACAAATATTCTTGAAGATTAGGCTGAGTCAAGTAGGGAATGGGTGCCAAGAACTGACTCTTTAAGAAAAAAGCACCGGCAACGCTAGTCATCGTGCAATATTTGTGCACAATTGCTTACATTAGGCGGCCGGTCCACTTTATTGAGTCCCCCTCAGCACCATTTAGTGCTCCTGTTGTCTGCGAAGTCCAAATTGTAACCCTGAATCAGTTCCTCTTCTGACCCTTTGTATCATGTTACATGACGAGTAATGATCACCTGTTAGCTTTATCCCTAATTATAACTCTCACTCTTTCCCTGCATCTAACCCTAGCTCTAATCCCATCATTAACCTCGGTCCGGGCACACGCGTGAACCCTTACTCTCATCTCAGCCTCTCCTGGTGATACATCACACCTGGGATCGTTTGCTCCCTGTGGGCTGTGGGAAATTTGCTACCAGCACGCCCTGGAAGTGGGGCTCATTCCGCTGCAACGGGAGGTCTTCCCAGGACGCGTCACAGCTCAACGCAAGAGCTCCTGGGTTTCGAAGGCTCTTGCAGCAAGCCTTCACAAAGCAGCAGGGAGCGCCGTTCCAGATGGGAAACTTGAGACTGGATGTCCAGAAAAGCAAGACGTCAGAAGCGAAACCTTTTTCCTGCAGGGTGTGGCATACCATCCGCTTGCTCATTGCGACAGAGGTGGCACTAATGAAGGAAGAGGTCAACGTTACGTTCTTCTTTAAAATGCAAGGCCAGGAAAAGTGGCAGCGGTGGGATTTGAACCCACGCCTCCGAAGAGACTGGAGCCTTAATCCAGCGCCTTAGACCGCTCGGCCACGCTACCTCCCTGCTAGTCGCCGAAAGCGGAACTTGACCCGTTGCCCGGCCCGCTTTAGTGCTTTGCCTTTTCTCCTTGGAAAGTCTGGAGACAGGCAGTGGAAGGGCAGGCAAACTGTCAGGTGCGCAGAGGAGGGGAGACCATGAGGCAAGGTGGGAGATGGGGGCAAGAAGTGAGAAAAAAACTAATCGCAAGCTAGGGCAGGATTCGGAAAGTGAAGCCGAAAAGGGGCTTAGCATGCAGCCCAGGGGTTTCTTTGACTGTCCTAAGCCCACAGGGACTTTGCCGTCCTCAGCTCATGAGACTTGAGATGGGTAGCTTGATTTGCTGAGGAAATGCGGGATGACAGATTCAACTCTGGAGTCAAACATAGCCCGGAACTATCGCCTTAAACTGAGTTTTAAGCCTGGTGCCGATAAAAAGAAAGAAATTAGCCTTAGATCGGGCAAGCCGTTTGACGGGGGAAAATGAGACCCCCTAGGCCATCTAGGTGGTCGCTGGATGCTGTGCAGACATCAGCAGCTGTTCATTTCGTGCCCTCACGTCTCCTCGTTAGTATAGTGGTCAGTATCCCCGCCTGTCACGCGGGAGACCGGGGTTCAATTCCCCGACGGGGAGGTTAAACCTTTTCTGGATTTTTTTTAGTTCTTGACAAATATTCTTGAAGATTAGGCTGAGTCAAGTAGGGAATGGGTGCCAAGAACTGACTCTTTAAGAAAAAAGCACCGGCAACGCTAGTCATCGTACAATATTTGTGCACAATTGCTTACATTAGGCGGCCGGTCCACTTTATTGAGTCCCCCTCAGCACCATTTAGTGCTCCTGTTGTCTGCGAAGTCCAAATTGTAACCCTGAATCAGTTCCTCTTCTGACCCTTTGTATCATGTTACATGACGAGTAATGATCACCTGTTAGCTTTATCCCTAATTATAACTCTCACTCTTTCCCTGCATCTAACCCTAGCTCTAATCCCATCATTAACCTCGGTCCGGGCACACGCGTGAACCCTTACTCTCATCTCAGCCTCTCCTGGTGATACATCACACCTGGGATCGTTTGCTCCCTGTGGGCTGTGGGAAATTTGCTACCAGCACGCCCTGGAAGTGGGGCTCATTCCGCTGCAACGGGAGGTCTTCCCAGGACGCGTCACAGCTCAACGCAAGAGCTCCTGGGTTTCGAAGGCTCTTGCAGCAAGCCTTCACAAAGCAGCAGGGAGCGCCGTTCCAGATGGGAAACTTGAGACTGGATGTCCAGAAAAGCAAGACGTCAGAAGCGAAACCTTTTTCCTGCAGGGTGTGGCATACCATCCGCTTGCTCATTGCGACAGAGGTGGCACTAATGAAGGAAGAGGTCAACGTTACGTTCTTCTTTAAAATGCAAGGCCAGGAAAAGTGGCAGCGGTGGGATTTGAACCCACGCCTCCGAAGAGACTGGAGCCTTAATCCAGCGCCTTAGACCGCTCGGCCACGCTACCTCCCTGCTAGTCGCCGAAAGCGGAACTTGACCCGTTGCCCGGCCCGCTTTAGTGCTTTGCCTTTTCTCCTTGGAAAGTCTGGAGACAGGCAGTGGAAGGGCAGGCAAACTGTCAGGTGCGCAGAGGAGGGGAGACCATGAGGCAAGGTGGGAGATGGGGGCAAGAAGTGAGAAAAAAACTAATCGCAAGCTAGGGCAGGATTCGGAAAGTGAAGCCGAAAAGGGGCTTAGCATGCAGCCCAGGGGTTTCTTTGACTGTCCTAAGCCCACAGGGACTTTGCCGTCCTCAGCTCATGAGACTTGAGATGGGTAGCTTGATTTGCTGAGGAAATGCGGGATGACAGATTCAACTCTGGAGTCAAACATAGC
This sequence comes from Ambystoma mexicanum, assembly GCF_040938575.1. Classification (NCBI taxonomy): domain Eukaryota; kingdom Metazoa; phylum Chordata; class Amphibia; order Caudata; family Ambystomatidae; genus Ambystoma; species Ambystoma mexicanum. The sequence continues at coordinate 237,244,882 of NC_090921.1, forward strand.
CCGGAACTATCGCCTTAAACTGAGTTTTAAGCCTGGTGCCGATAAAAAGAAAGAAATTAGCCTTAGATCGGGCAAGCCGTTTGACGGGGGAAAATGAGACCCCCTAGGCCATCTAGGTGGTCGCTGGATGCTGTGCAGACATCAGCAGCTGTTCATTTCGTGCCCTCACGTCTCCTCGTTAGTATAGTGGTCAGTATCCCCGCCTGTCACGCGGGAGACCGGGGTTCAATTCCCCGACGGGGAGGTTAAACCTTTTCTGGATTTTTTTTAGTTCTTGACAAATATTCTTGAAGATTAGGCTGAGTCAAGTAGGGAATGGGTGCCAAGAACTGACTCTTTAAGAAAAAAGCACCGGCAACGCTAGTCATCGTACAATATTTGTGCACAATTGCTTACATTAGGCGGCCGGTCCACTTTATTGAGTCCCCCTCAGCACCATTTAGTGCTCCTGTTGTCTGCGAAGTCCAAATTGTAACCCTGAATCAGTTCCTCTTCTGACCCTTTGTATCATGTTACATGACGAGTAATGATCACCTGTTAGCTTTATCCCTAATTATAACTCTCACTCTTTCCCTGCATCTAACCCTAGCTCTAATCCCATCATTAACCTCGGTCCGGGCACACGCGTGAACCCTTACTCTCATCTCAGCCTCTCCTGGTGATACATCACACCTGGGATCGTTTGCTCCCTGTGGGCTGTGGGAAATTTGCTACCAGCACGCCCTGGAAGTGGGGCTCATTCCGCTGCAACGGGAGGTCTTCCCAGGACGCGTCACAGCTCAACGCAAGAGCTCCTGGGTTTCGAAGGCTCTTGCAGCAAGCCTTCACAAAGCAGCAGGGAGCGCCGTTCCAGATGGGAAACTTGAGACTGGATGTCCAGAAAAGCAAGACGTCAGAAGCGAAACCTTTTTCCTGCAGGGTGTGGCATACCATCCGCTTGCTCATTGCGACAGAGGTGGCACTAATGAAGGAAGAGGTCAACGTTACGTTCTTCTTTAAAATGCAAGGCCAGGAAAAGTGGCAGCGGTGGGATTTGAACCCACGCCTCCGAAGAGACTGGAGCCTTAATCCAGCGCCTTAGACCGCTCGGCCACGCTACCTCCCTGCTAGTCGCCGAAAGCGGAACTTGACCCGTTGCCCGGCCCGCTTTAGTGCTTTGCCTTTTCTCCTTGGAAAGTCTGGAGACAGGCAGTGGAAGGGCAGGCAAACTGTCAGGTGCGCAGAGGAGGGGAGACCATGAGGCAAGGTGGGAGATGGGGGCAAGAAGTGAGAAAAAAACTAATCGCAAGCTAGGGCAGGATTCGGAAAGTGAAGCCGAAAAGGGGCTTAGCATGCAGCCCAGGGGTTTCTTTGACTGTCCTAAGCCCACAGGGACTTTGCCGTCCTCAGCTCATGAGACTTGAGATGGGTAGCTTGATTTGCTGAGGAAATGCGGGATGACAGATTCAACTCTGGAGTCAAACATAGCCCGGAACTATCGCCTTAAACTGAGTTTTAAGCCTGGTGCCGATAAAAAGAAAGAAATTAGCCTTAGATCGGGCAAGCCGTTTGACGGGGGAAAATGAGACCCCCCTAGGCCAGCTAGGTGGTCGCTGGATGCTGTGCAGACATCAGCAGCTGTTCATTTCATGCCCTCACGTCTCCTCGTTAGTATAGTGGTCAGTATCCCCGCCTGTCACGCGGGAGACCGGGGTTCAATTCCCCGACGGGGAGGTTAAACCTCTTCTGGATTTTTTTTAGTTCTTGACAAATATTCTTGAAGATTAGGCTGAGTCAAGTAGGGAATGGGTGCCAAGAACTGACCCTTTAAGAAAAAAGCACCGGCAACGCTAGTCATCGTACAATATTTGTGCACAATTGCTTACATTAGGCGGCCGGTCCACTTTATTGAGTCCCCCTCAGCACCATTTAGTGCTCCTGTTGTCTGCGAAGTCCAAATTGTAACCCTGAATCAGTTCCTCTTCTGACCCTTTGTATCATGTTACATGACGAGTAATGATCACCTGTTAGCTTTATCCCTAATTATAACTCTCACTCTTTCCCTGCATCTAACCCTAGCTCTAATCCCATCATTAACCTCGGTCCGGGCACACGCGTGAACCCCTACTCTCATCTCAGCCTCTCCTGGTGATACATCACACCTGGGATCGTTTGCTCCCTGTGGGCTGTGGGAAATTTGCTACCAGCACGCCCTGGAAGTGGGGCTCATTCCGCTGCAACGGGAGGTCTTCCCAGGACGCGTCACAGCTCAACGCAAGAGCTCCTGGGTTTCGAAGGCTCTTGCAGCAAGCCTTCACAAAGCAGCAGGGAGCGCCGTTCCAGATGGGAAACTTGAGACTGGATGTCCAGAAAAGCAAGACGTCAGAAGCGAAACCTTTTTCCTGCAGGGTGTGGCATACCATCCGCTTGCTCATTGCGACAGAGGTGGCACTAATGAAGGAAGAGGTCAACGTTACGTTCTTCTTTAAAATGCAAGGCCAGGAAAAGTGGCAGCGGTGGGATTTGAACCCACGCCTCCGAAGAGACTGGAGCCTTAATCCAGCGCCTTAGACCGCTCGGCCACGCTACCTCCCTGCTAGTCGCCGAAAGCGGAACTTGACCCGTTGCCCGGCCCGCTTTAGTGCTTTGCCTTTTCTCCTTGGAAAGTCTGGAGACAGGCAGTGGAAGGGCAGGCAAACTGTCAGGTGCGCAGAGGAGGGGAGACCATGAGGCAAGGTGGGAGATGGGGGCAAGAAGTGAGAAAAAAACTAATCGCAAGCTAGGGCAGGATTCGGAAAGTGAAGCCGAAAAGGGGCTTAGCATGCAGCCCAGGGGTTTCTTTGACTGTCCTAAGCCCACAGGGACTTTGCCGTCCTCAGCTCATGAGACTTGAGATGGGTAGCTTGATTTGCTGAGGAAATGCGGGATGACAGATTCAACTCTGGAGTCAAACATAGCCCGGAACTATCGCCTTAAACTGAGTTTTAAGCCTGGTGCCGATAAAAAGAAAGAAATTAGCCTTAGATCGGGCAAGCCGTTTGACGGGGGAAAATGAGACCCCCTAGGCCAGCTAGGTGGTCGCTGGATGCTGTGCAGACATCAGCAGCTGTTCATTTCATGCCCTCACGTCTCCTCGTTAGTATAGTGGTCAGTATCCCCGCCTGTCACCCGGGAGACCGGGGTTCTTCTGGATTTTTTTTAGTTCTTGACAAATATTCTTGAAGATTAGGCTGAGTCAAGTAGGGAATGGGTGCCAAGAACTGACTCTTTAAGAAAAAAGCACCGGCAACGCTAGTCATCGTACAATATTTGTGCACAATTGCTTACATTAGGCGGCCGGTCCACTTTATTGAGTCCCCCTCAGCACCATTTAGTGCTCCTGTTGTCTGCGAAGTCCAAATTGTAACCCTGAATCAGTTCCTCTTCTGACCCTTTGTATCATGTTACATGACGAGTAATGATCACCTGTTAGCTTTATCCCTAATTATAACTCTCACTCTTTCCCTGCATCTAACCCTAGCTCTAATCCCATCATTAACCTCGGTCCGGGCACACGCGTGAACCCCTACTCTCATCTCAGCCTCTCCTGGTGATACATCACACCTGGGATCGTTTGCTCCCTGTGGGCTGTGGGAAATTTGCTACCAGCACGCCCTGGAAGTGGGGCTCATTCCGCTGCAACGGGAGGTCTTCCCAGGACGCGTCACAGCTCAACGCAAGAGCTCCTGGGTTTCGAAGGCTCTTGCAGCAAGCCTTCACAAAGCAGCAGGGAGCGCCGTTCCAGATGGGAAACTTGAGACTGGATGTCCAGAAAAGCAAGACGTCAGAAGCGAAACCTTTTTCCTGCAGGGTGTGGCATACCATCCGCTTGCTCATTGCGACAGAGGTGGCACTAATGAAGGAAGAGGTCAACGTTACGTTCTTCTTTAAAATGCAAGGCCAGGAAAAGTGGCAGCGGTGGGATTTGAACCCACGCCTCCGAAGAGACTGGAGCCTTAATCCAGCGCCTTAGACCGCTCGGCCACGCTACCTCCCTGCTAGTTGCCGAAAGCGGAACTTGACCCGTTGCCCGGCCCGCTTTAGTGCTTTGCCTTTTCTCCTTGGAAAGTCTGGAGACAGGCAGTGGAAGGGCAGGCAAACTGTCAGGTGCGCAGAGGAGGGGAGACCATGAGGCAAGGTGGGAGATGGGGGCAAGAAGTGAGAAAAAAACTAATCGCAAGCTAGGGCAGGATTCGGAAAGTGAAGCCGAAAAGGGGCTTAGCATGCAGCCCAGGGGTTTCTTTGACTGTCCTAAGCCCACAGGGACTTTGCCGTCCTCAGCTCATGAGACTTGAGATGGGTAGCTTGATTTGCTGAGGAAATGCGGGATGACAGATTCAACTCTGGAGTCAAACATAGCCCGGAACTATCGCCTTAAACTGAGTTTTAAGCCTGGTGCCGATAAAAAGAAAGAAATTAGCCTTAGATCGGGCAAGCCGTTTGACGGGGGAAAATGAGACCCCCTAGGCCAGCTAGGTGGTCGCTGGATGCTGTGCAGACATCAGCAGCTGTTCATTTCATGCCCTCACGTCTCCTCGTTAGTATAGTGGTCAGTATCCCCGCCTGTCACGCGGGAGACCGGGGTTCAATTCCCCGACGGGGAGGTTAAACCTCTTCTGGATTTTTTTTAGTTCTTGACAAATATTCTTGAAGATTAGGCTGAGTCAAGTAGGGAATGGGTGCCAAGAACTGACTCTTTAAGAAAAAAGCACCGGCAACGCTAGTCATCGTGCAATATTTGTGCACAATTGCTTACATTAGGCGGCCGGTCCACTTTATTGAGTCCCCCTCAGCACCATTTAGTGCTCCTGTTGTCTGCGAAGTCCAAATTGTAACCCTGAATCAGTTCCTCTTCTGACCCTTTGTATCATGTTACATGACGAGTAATGATCACCTGTTAGCTTTATCCCTAATTATAACTCTCACTCTTTCCCTGCATCTAACCCTAGCTCTAATCCCATCATTAACCTCGGTCCGGGCACACGCGTGAACCCTTACTCTCATCTCAGCCTCTCCTGGTGATACATCACACCTGGGATCGTTTGCTCCCTGTGGGCTGTGGGAAATTTGCTACCAGCACGCCCTGGAAGTGGGGCTCATTCCGCTGCAACGGGAGGTCTTCCCAGGACGCGTCACAGCTCAACGCAAGAGCTCCTGGGTTTCGAAGGCTCTTGCAGCAAGCCTTCACAAAGCAGCAGGGAGCGCCGTTCCAGATGGGAAACTTGAGACTGGATGTCCAGAAAAGCAAGACGTCAGAAGCGAAACCTTTTTCCTGCAGGGTGTGGCATACCATCCGCTTGCTCATTGCGACAGAGGTGGCACTAATGAAGGAAGAGGTCAACGTTACGTTCTTCTTTAAAATGCAAGGCCAGGAAAAGTGGCAGCGGTGGGATTTGAACCCACGCCTCCGAAGAGACTGGAGCCTTAATCCAGCGCCTTAGACCGCTCGGCCACGCTACCTCCCTGCTAGTCGCCGAAAGCGGAACTTGACCCGTTGCCCGGCCCGCTTTAGTGCTTTGCCTTTTCTCCTTGGAAAGTCTGGAGACAGGCAGTGGAAGGGCAGGCAAACTGTCAGGTGCGCAGAGGAGGGGAGACCATGAGGCAAGGTGGGAGATGGGGGCAAGAAGTGAGAAAAAAACTAATCGCAAGCTAGGGCAGGATTCGGAAAGTGAAGCCGAAAAGGGGCTTAGCATGCAGCCCAGGGGTTTCTTTGACTGTCCTAAGCCCACAGGGACTTTGCCGTCCTCAGCTCATGAGACTTGAGATGGGTAGCTTGATTTGCTGAGGAAATGCGGGATGACAGATTCAACTCTGGAGTCAAACATAGCCCGGAACTATCGCCTTAAACTGAGTTTTAAGCCTGGTGCCGATAAAAAGAAAGAAATTAGCCTTAGATCGGGCAAGCCGTTTGACGGGGGAAAATGAGACCCCCTAGGCCATCTAGGTGGTCGCTGGATGCTGTGCAGACATCAGCAGCTGTTCATTTCGTGCCCTCACGTCTCCTCGTTAGTATAGTGGTCAGTATCCCCGCCTGTCACGCGGGAGACCGGGGTTCAATTCCCCGACGGGGAGGTTAAACCTTTTCTGGATTTTTTTTAGTTCTTGACAAATATTCTTGAAGATTAGGCTGAGTCAAGTAGGGAATGGGTGCCAAGAACTGACTCTTTAAGAAAAAAGCACCGGCAACGCTAGTCATCGTACAATATTTGTGCACAATTGCTTACATTAGGCGGCCGGTCCACTTTATTGAGTCCCCCTCAGCACCATTTAGTGCTCCTGTTGTCTGCGAAGTCCAAATTGTAACCCTGAATCAGTTCCTCTTCTGACCCTTTGTATCATGTTACATGACGAGTAATGATCACCTGTTAGCTTTATCCCTAATTATAACTCTCACTCTTTCCCTGCATCTAACCCTAGCTCTAATCCCATCATTAACCTCGGTCCGGGCACACGCGTGAACCCTTACTCTCATCTCAGCCTCTCCTGGTGATACATCACACCTGGGATCGTTTGCTCCCTGTGGGCTGTGGGAAATTTGCTACCAGCACGCCCTGGAAGTGGGGCTCATTCCGCTGCAACGGGAGGTCTTCCCAGGACGCGTCACAGCTCAACGCAAGAGCTCCTGGGTTTCGAAGGCTCTTGCAGCAAGCCTTCACAAAGCAGCAGGGAGCGCCGTTCCAGATGGGAAACTTGAGACTGGATGTCCAGAAAAGCAAGACGTCAGAAGCGAAACCTTTTTCCTGCAGGGTGTGGCATACCATCCGCTTGCTCATTGCGACAGAGGTGGCACTAATGAAGGAAGAGGTCAACGTTACGTTCTTCTTTAAAATGCAAGGCCAGGAAAAGTGGCAGCGGTGGGATTTGAACCCACGCCTCCGAAGAGACTGGAGCCTTAATCCAGCGCCTTAGACCGCTCGGCCACGCTACCTCCCTGCTAGTCGCCGAAAGCGGAACTTGACCCGTTGCCCGGCCCGCTTTAGTGCTTTGCCTTTTCTCCTTGGAAAGTCTGGAGACAGGCAGTGGAAGGGCAGGCAAACTGTCAGGTGCGCAGAGGAGGGGAGACCATGAGGCAAGGTGGGAGATGGGGGCAAGAAGTGAGAAAAAAACTAATCGCAAGCTAGGGCAGGATTCGGAAAGTGAAGCCGAAAAGGGGCTTAGCATGCAGCCCAGGGGTTTCTTTGACTGTCCTAAGCCCACAGGGACTTTGCCGTCCTCAGCTCATGAGACTTGAGATGGGTAGCTTGATTTGCTGAGGAAATGCGGGATGACAGATTCAACTCTGGAGTCAAACATAGCCCGGAACTATCGCCTTAAACTGAGTTTTAAGCCTGGTGCCGATAAAAAGAAAGAAATTAGCCTTAGATCGGGCAAGCCGTTTGACGGGGGAAAATGAGACCCCCTAGGCCATCTAGGTGGTCGCTGGATGCTGTGCAGACATCAGCAGCTGTTCATTTCGTGCCCTCACGTCTCCTCGTTAGTATAGTGGTCAGTATCCCCGCCTGTCACGCGGGAGACCGGGGTTCAATTCCCCGACGGGGAGGTTAAACCTTTTCTGGATTTTTTTTAGTTCTTGACAAATATTCTTGAAGATTAGGCTGAGTCAAGTAGGGAATGGGTGCCAAGAACTGACTCTTTAAGAAAAAAGCACCGGCAACGCTAGTCATCGTACAATATTTGTGCACAATTGCTTACATTAGGCGGCCGGTCCACTTTATTGAGTCCCCCTCAGCACCATTTAGTGCTCCTGTTGTCTGCGAAGTCCAAATTGTAACCCTGAATCAGTTCCTCTTCTGACCCTTTGTATCATGTTACATGACGAGTAATGATCACCTGTTAGCTTTATCCCTAATTATAACTCTCACTCTTTCCCTGCATCTAACCCTAGCTCTAATCCCATCATTAACCTCGGTCCGGGCACACGCGTGAACCCCTACTCTCATCTCAGCCTCTCCTGGTGATACATCACACCTGGGATCGTTTGCTCCCTGTGGGCTGTGGGAAATTTGCTACCAGCACGCCCTGGAAGTGGGGCTCATTCCGCTGCAACGGGAGGTCTTCCCAGGACGCGTCACAGCTCAACGCAAGAGCTCCTGGGTTTCGAAGGCTCTTGCAGCAAGCCTTCACAAAGCAGCAGGGAGCGCCGTTCCAGATGGGAAACTTGAGACTGGATGTCCAGAAAAGCAAGACGTCAGAAACGAAACCTTTTTCCTGCAGGGTGTGGCATACCATCCGCTTGCTCATTGCGACAGAGGTGGCACTAATGAAGGAAGAGGTCAACGTTACGTTCTTCTTTAAAATGCAAGGCCAGGAAAAGTGGCAGCGGTGGGATTTGAACCCACGCCTCCGAAGAGACTGGAGCCTTAATCCAGCGCCTTATACCGCTCGGCCACGCTACCTCCCTACTAGTTGCCGAAAGCGGAACTTGACCCGTTGCCCGGCCCGCTTTAGTGCTTTGCCTTTTCTCCTTGGAAAGTCTGGAGACAGGCAGTGGAAGGGCAGGCAAACTGTCAGGTGCGCAGAGGAGGGGAGACCATGAGGCAAGGTGGGAGATGGGGGCAAGAAGTGAGAAAAAAACTAATCGCAAGCTAGGGCAGGATTTGGAAAGTGAAGCCGAAAAGGGGCTTAGCATGCAGCCCAGGGGTTTCTTTGACTGTCCTAAGCCCACAGGGACTTTGCCGTCCTCAGCTCATGAGACTTGAGATGGGTAGCTTGATTTGCTGAGGAAATGCGGGATGACAGATTCAACTCTGGAGTCAAACATAGCCCGGAACTATCGCCTTAAACTGAGTTTTAAGCCTGGTGCCGATAAAAAGAAAGAAATTAGCCTTAGATCGGGCAAGCCGTTTGACGGGGGAAAATGAGACCCCCCTAGGCCAGCTAGGTGGTCGCTGGATGCTGTGCAGACATCAGCAGCTGTTCATTTCATGCCCTCACGTCTCCTCGTTAGTATAGTGGTCAGTATCCCCGCCTGTCACGCGGGAGACCGGGGTTCAATTCCCCGACGGGGAGGTTAAACCTTTTCTGGATTTTTTTTAGTTCTTGACAAATATTCTTGAAGATTAGGCTGAGTCAAGTAGGGAATGGGTGCCAAGAACTGACTCTTTAAGAAAAAAGCACCGGCAACGCTAGTCATCGTACAATATTTGTGCACAATTGCTTACATTAGGCGGCCGGTCCACTTTATTGAGTCCCCCTCAGCACCATTTAGTGCTCCTGTTGTCTGCGAAGTCCAAATTGTAACCCTGAATCAGTTCCTCTTCTGACCCTTTGTATCATGTTACATGACGAGTAATGATCACCTGTTAGCTTTATCCCTAATTATAACTCTCACTCTTTCCCTGCATCTAACCCTAGCTCTAATCCCATCATTAACCTCGGTCCGGGCACACGCGTGAACCCCTACTCTCATCTCAGCCTCTCCTGGTGATACATCACACCTGGGATCGTTTGCTCCCTGTGGGCTGTGGGAAATTTGCTACCAGCACGCCCTGGAAGTGGGGCTCATTCCGCTGCAACGGGAGGTCTTCCCAGGACGCGTCACAGCTCAACGCAAGAGCTCCTGGGTTTCGAAGGCTCTTGCAGCAAGCCTTCACAAAGCAGCAGGGAGCGCCGTTCCAGATGGGAAACTTGAGACTGGATGTCCAGAAAAGCAAGACGTCAGAAGCGAAACCTTTTTCCTGCAGGGTGTGGCATACCATCCGCTTGCTCATTGCGACAGAGGTGGCACTAATGAAGGAAGAGGTCAACGTTACGTTCTTCTTTAAAATGCAAGGCCAGGAAAAGTGGCAGCGGTGGGATTTGAACCCACGCCTCCGAAGAGACTGGAGCCTTAATCCAGCGCCTTAGACCGCTCGGCCACGCTACCTCCCTGCTAGTCGCCGAAAGCGGAACTTGACCCGTTGCCCGGCCCGCTTTAGTGCTTTGCCTTTTCTCCTTGGAAAGTCTGGAGACAGGCAGTGGAAGGGCAGGCAAACTGTCAGGTGCGCAGAGGAGGGGAGACCATGAGGCAAGGTGGGAGATGGGGGCAAGAAGTGAGAAAAAAACTAATCGCAAGCTAGGGCAGGATTCGGAAAGTGAAGCCGAAAAGGGGCTTAGCATGCAGCCCAGGGGTTTCTTTGACTGTCCTAAGCCCACAGGGACTTTGCCGTCCTCAGCTCATGAGACTTGAGATGGGTAGCTTGATTTGCTGAGGAAATGCGGGATGACAGATTCAACTCTGGAGTCAAACATAGCCCGGAACTATCGCCTTAAACTGAGTTTTAAGCCTGGTGCCGATAAAAAGAAAGAAATTAGCCTTAGATCGGGCAAGCCGTTTGACGGGGGAAAATGAGACCCCCTAGGCCAGCTAGGTGGTCGCTGGATGCTGTGCAGACATCAGCAGCTGTTCATTTCATGCCCTCACGTCTCCTCGTTAGTATAGTGGTCAGTATCCCCGCCTGTCACGCGGGAGACCGGGGTTCAATTCCCCGACGGGGAGGTTAAACCTCTTCTGGATTTTTTTTAGTTCTTGACAAATATTCTTGAAGATTAGGCTGAGTCAAGTAGGGAATGGGTGCCAAGAACTGACTCTTTAAGAAAAAAGCACCGGCAACGCTAGTCATCGTACAATATTTGTGCACAATTGCTTACATTAGGCGGCCGGTCCACTTTATTGAGTCCCCCTCAGCACCATTTAGTGCTCCTGTTGTCTGCGAAGTCCAAATTGTAACCCTGAATCAGTTCCTCTTCTGACCCTTTGTATCATGTTACATGACGAGTAATGATCACCTGTTAGCTTTATCCCTAATTATAACTCTCACTCTTTCCCTGCATCTAACCCTAGCTCTAATCCCATCATTAACCTCGGTCCGGGCACACGCGTGAACCCCTACTCTCATCTCAGCCTCTCCTGGTGATACATCACACCTGGGATCGTTTGCTCCCTGTGGGCTGTGGGAAATTTGCTACCAGCACGCCCTGGAAGTGGGGCTCATTCCGCTGCAACGGGAGGTCTTCCCAGGACGCGTCACAGCTCAACGCAAGAGCTCCTGGGTTTCGAAGGCTCTTGCAGCAAGCCTTCACAAAGCAGCAGGGAGCGCCGTTCCAGATGGGAAACTTGAGACTGGATGTCCAGAAAAGCAAGACGTCAGAAGCGAAACCTTTTTCCTGCAGGGTGTGGCATACCATCCGCTTGCTCATTGCGACAGAGGTGGCACTAATGAAGGAAGAGGTCAACGTTACGTTCTTCTTTAAAATGCAAGGCCAGGAAAAGTGGCAGCGGTGGGATTTGAACCCACGCCTCCGAAGAGACTGGAGCCTTAATCCAGCGCCTTAGACCGCTCGGCCACGCTACCTCCCTGCTAGTCGCCGAAAGCGGAACTTGACCCGTTGCCCGGCCCGCTTTAGTGCTTTGCCTTTTCTCCTTGGAAAGTCTGGAGACAGGCAGTGGAAGGGCAGGCAAACTGTCAGGTGCGCAGAGGAGGGGAGACCATGAGGCAAGGTGGGAGATGGGGGCAAGAAGTGAGAAAAAAACTAATCGCAAGCTAGGGCAGGATTCGGAAAGTGAAGCCGAAAAGGGGCTTAGCATGCAGCCCAGGGGTTTCTTTGACTGTCCTAAGCCCACAGGGACTTTGCCGTCCTCAGCTCATGAGACTTGAGATGGGTAGCTTGATTTGCTGAGGAAATGCGGGATGACAGATTCAACTCTGGAGTCAAACATAGCCCGGAACTATCGCCTTAAACTGAGTTTTAAGCCTGGTGCCGATAAAAAGAAAGAAATTAGCCTTAGATCGGGCAAGCCGTTTGACGGGGGAAAATGAGACCCCCTAGGCCAGCTAGGTGGTCGCTGGATGCTGTGCAGACATCAGCAGCTGTTCATTTCATGCCCTCACGTCTCCTCGTTAGTATAGTGGTCAGTATCCCCGCCTGTCACCCGGGAGACCGGGGTTCTTCTGGATTTTTTTTAGTTCTTGACAAATATTCTTGAAGATTAGGCTGAGTCAAGTAGGGAATGGGTGCCAAGAACTGACTCTTTAAGAAAAAAGCACCGGCAACGCTAGTCATCGTACAATATTTGTGCACAATTGCTTACATTAGGCGGCCGGTCCACTTTATTGAGTCCCCCTCAGCACCATTTAGTGCTCCTGTTGTCTGCGAAGTCCAAATTGTAACCCTGAATCAGTTCCTCTTCTGACCCTTTGTATCATGTTACATGACGAGTAATGATCACCTGTTAGCTTTATCCCTAATTATAACTCTCACTCTTTCCCTGCATCTAACCCTAGCTCTAATCCCATCATTAACCTCGGTCCGGGCACACGCGTGAACCCCTACTCTCATCTCAGCCTCTCCTGGTGATACATCACACCTGGGATCGTTTGCTCCCTGTGGGCTGTGGGAAATTTGCTACCAGCACGCCCTGGAAGTGGGGCTCATTCCGCTGCAACGGGAGGTCTTCCCAGGACGCGTCACAGCTCAACGCAAGAGCTCCTGGGTTTCGAAGGCTCTTGCAGCAAGCCTTCACAAAGCAGCAGGGAGCGCCGTTCCAGATGGGAAACTTGAGACTGGATGTCCAGAAAAGCAAGACGTCAGAAGCGAAACCTTTTTCCTGCAGGGTGTGGCATACCATCCGCTTGCTCATTGCGACAGAGGTGGCACTAATGAAGGAAGAGGTCAACGTTACGTTCTTCTTTAAAATGCAAGGCCAGGAAAAGTGGCAGCGGTGGGATTTGAACCCACGCCTCCGAAGAGACTGGAGCCTTAATCCAGCGCCTTAGACCGCTCGGCCACGCTACCTCCCTGCTAGTTGCCGAAAGCGGAACTTGACCCGTTGCCCGGCCCGCTTTAGTGCTTTGCCTTTTCTCCTTGGAAAGTCTGGAGACAGGCAGTGGAAGGGCAGGCAAACTGTCAGGTGCGCAGAGGAGGGGAGACCATGAGGCAAGGTGGGAGATGGGGGCAAGAAGTGAGAAAAAAACTAATCGCAAGCTAGGGCAGGATTCGGAAAGTGAAGCCGAAAAGGGGCTTAGCATGCAGCCCAGGGGTTTCTTTGACTGTCCTAAGCCCACAGGGACTTTGCCGTCCTCAGCTCATGAGACTTGAGATGGGTAGCTTGATTTGCTGAGGAAATGCGGGATGACAGATTCAACTCTGGAGTCAAACATAGCCCGGAACTATCGCCTTAAACTGAGTTTTAAGCCTGGTGCCGATAAAAAGAAAGAAATTAGCCTTAGATCGGGCAAGCCGTTTGACGGGGGAAAATGAGACCCCCTAGGCCAGCTAGGTGGTCGCTGGATGCTGTGCAGACATCAGCAGCTGTTCATTTCATGCCCTCACGTCTCCTCGTTAGTATAGTGGTCAGTATCCCCGCCTGTCACGCGGGAGACCGGGGTTCAATTCCCCGACGGGGAGGTTAAACCTCTTCTGGATTTTTTTTAGTTCTTGACAAATATTCTTGAAGATTAGGCTGAGTCAAGTAGGGAATGGGTGCCAAGAACTGACTCTTTAAGAAAAAAGCACCGGCAACGCTAGTCATCGTGCAATATTTGTGCACAATTGCTTACATTAGGCGGCCGGTCCACTTTATTGAGTCCCCCTCAGCACCATTTAGTGCTCCTGTTGTCTGCGAAGTCCAAATTGTAACCCTGAATCAGTTCCTCTTCTGACCCTTTGTATCATGTTACATGACGAGTAATGATCACCTGTTAGCTTTATCCCTAATTATAACTCTCACTCTTTCCCTGCATCTAACCCTAGCTCTAATCCCATCATTAACCTCGGTCCGGGCACACGCGTGAACCCTTACTCTCATCTCAGCCTCTCCTGGTGATACATCACACCTGGGATCGTTTGCTCCCTGTGGGCTGTGGGAAATTTGCTACCAGCACGCCCTGGAAGTGGGGCTCATTCCGCTGCAACGGGAGGTCTTCCCAGGACGCGTCACAGCTCAACGCAAGAGCTCCTGGGTTTCGAAGGCTCTTGCAGCAAGCCTTCACAAAGCAGCAGGGAGCGCCGTTCCAGATGGGAAACTTGAGACTGGATGTCCAGAAAAGCAAGACGTCAGAAGCGAAACCTTTTTCCTGCAGGGTGTGGCATACCATCCGCTTGCTCATTGCGACAGAGGTGGCACTAATGAAGGAAGAGGTCAACGTTACGTTCTTCTTTAAAAAGCAAGGCCAGGAAAAGTGGCAGCGGTGGGATTTGAACCCACGCCTCCGAAGAGACTGGAGCCTTAATCCAGCGCCTTAGACCGCTCGGCCACGCTACCTCCCTGCTAGTCGCCGAAAGCGGAACTTGACCCGTTGCCCGGCCCGCTTTAGTGCTTTGCCTTTTCTCCTTGGAAAGTCTGGAGACAGGCAGTGGAAGGGCAGGCAAACTGTCAGGTGCGCAGAGGAGGGGAGACCATGAGGCAAGGTGGGAGATGGGGGCAAGAAGTGAGAAAAAAACTAATCGCAAGCTAGGGCAGGATTCGGAAAGTGAAGCCGAAAAGGGGCTTAGCATGCAGCCCAGGGGTTTCTTTGACTGTCCTAAGCCCACAGGGACTTTGCCGTCCTCAGCTCATGAGACTTGAGATGGGTAGCTTGATTTGCTGAGGAAATGCGGGATGACAGATTCAACTCTGGAGTCAAACATAGCCCGGAACTATCGCCTTAAACTGAGTTTTAAGCCTGGTGCCGATAAAAAGAAAGAAATTAGCCTTAGATCGGGCAAGCCGTTTGACGGGGGAAAATGAGACCCCCTAGGCCATCTAGGTGGTCGCTGGATGCTGTGCAGACATCAGCAGCTGTTCATTTCGTGCCCTCACGTCTCCTCGTTAGTATAGTGGTCAGTATCCCCGCCTGTCACGCGGGAGACCGGGGTTCAATTCCCCGACGGGGCGGTTAAACCTTTTCTGGATTTTTTTTAGTTCTTGACAAATATTCTTGAAGATTAGGCTGAGTCAAGTAGGGAATGGGTGCCAAGAACTGACTCTTTAAGAAAAAAGCACCGGCAACGCTAGTCATCGTACAATATTTGTGCACAATTGCTTACATTAGGCGGCCGGTCCACTTTATTGAGTCCCCCTCAGCACCATTTAGTGCTCCTGTTGTCTGCGAAGTCCAAATTGTAACCCTGAATCAGTTCCTCTTCTGACCCTTTGTATCATGTTACATGACGAGTAATGATCACCTGTTAGCTTTATCCCTAATTATAACTCTCACTCTTTCCCTGCATCTAACCCTAGCTCTAATCCCATCATTAACCTCGGTCCGGGCACACGCGTGAACCCTTACTCTCATCTCAGCCTCTCCTGGTGATACATCACACCTGGGATCGTTTGCTCCCTGTGGGCTGTGGGAAATTTGCTACCAGCACGCCCTGGAAGTGGGGCTCATTCCGCTGCAACGGGAGGTCTTCCCAGGACGCGTCACAGCTCAACGCAAGAGCTCCTGGGTTTCGAAGGCTCTTGCAGCAAGCCTTCACAAAGCAGCAGGGAGCGCCGTTCCAGATGGGAAACTTGAGACTGGATGTCCAGAAAAGCAAGACGTCAGAAGCGAAACCTTTTTCCTGCAGGGTGTGGCATACCATCCGCTTGCTCATTGCGACAGAGGTGGCACTAATGAAGGAAGAGGTCAACGTTACGTTCTTCTTTAAAATGCAAGGCCAGGAAAAGTGGCAGCGGTGGGATTTGAACCCACGCCTCCGAAGAGACTGGAGCCTTAATCCAGCGCCTTAGACCGCTCGGCCACGCTACCTCCCTGCTAGTCGCCGAAAGCGGAACTTGACCCGTTGCCCGGCCCGCTTTAGTGCTTTGCCTTTTCTCCTTGGAAAGTCTGGAGACAGGCAGTGGAAGGGCAGGCAAACTGTCAGGTGCGCAGAGGAGGGGAGACCATGAGGCAAGGTGGGAGATGGGGGCAAGAAGTGAGAAAAAAACTAATCGCAAGCTAGGGCAGGATTCGGAAAGTGAAGCCGAAAAGGGGCTTAGCATGCAGCCCAGGGGTTTCTTTGACTGTCCTAAGCCCACAGGGACTTTGCCGTCCTCAGCTCATGAGACTTGAGATGGGTAGCTTGATTTGCTGAGGAAATGCGGGATGACAGATTCAACTCTGGAGTCAAACATAGCCCGGAACTATCGCCTTAAACTGAGTTTTAAGCCTGGTGCCGATAAAAAGAAAGAAATTAGCCTTAGATCGGGCAAGCCGTTTGACGGGGGAAAATGAGACCCCCTAGGCCATCTAGGTGGTCGCTGGATGCTGTGCAGACATCAGCAGCTGTTCATTTCGTGCCCTCACGTCTCCTCGTTAGTATAGTGGTCAGTATCCCCGCCTGTCACGCGGGAGACCGGGGTTCAATTCCCCGACGGGGAGGTTAAACCTTTTCTGGATTTTTTTTAGTTCTTGACAAATATTCTTGAAGATTAGGCTGAGTCAAGTAGGGAATGGGTGCCAAGAACTGACTCTTTAAGAAAAAAGCACCGGCAACGCTAGTCATCGTACAATATTTGTGCACAATTGCTTACATTAGGCGGCCGGTCCACTTTATTGAGTCCCCCTCAGCACCATTTAGTGCTCCTGTTGTCTGCGAAGTCCAAATTGTAACCCTGAATCAGTTCCTCTTCTGACCCTTTGTATCATGTTACATGACGAGTAATGATCACCTGTTAGCTTTATCCCTAATTATAACTCTCACTCTTTCCCTGCATCTAACCCTAGCTCTAATCCCATCATTAACCTCGGTCCGGGCACACGCGTGAACCCCTACTCTCATCTCAGCCTCTCCTGGTGATACATCACACCTGGGATCGTTTGCTCCCTGTGGGCTGTGGGAAATTTGCTACCAGCACGCCCTGGAAGTGGGGCTCATTCCGCTGCAACGGGAGGTCTTCCCAGGACGCGTCACAGCTCAACGCAAGAGCTCCTGGGTTTCGAAGGCTCTTGCAGCAAGCCTTCACAAAGCAGCAGGGAGCGCCGTTCCAGATGGGAAACTTGAGACTGGATGTCCAGAAAAGCAAGACGTCAGAAACGAAACCTTTTTCCTGCAGGGTGTGGCATACCATCCGCTTGCTCATTGCGACAGAGGTGGCACTAATGAAGGAAGAGGTCAACGTTACGTTCTTCTTTAAAATGCAAGGCCAGGAAAAGTGGCAGCGGTGGGATTTGAACCCACGCCTCCGAAGAGACTGGAGCCTTAATCCAGCGCCTTATACCGCTCGGCCACGCTACCTCCCTACTAGTTGCCGAAAGCGGAACTTGACCCGTTGCCCGGCCCGCTTTAGTGCTTTGCCTTTTCTCCTTGGAAAGTCTGGAGACAGGCAGTGGAAGGGCAGGCAAACTGTCAGGTGCGCAGAGGAGGGGAGACCATGAGGCAAGGTGGGAGATGGGGGCAAGAAGTGAGAAAAAAACTAATCGCAAGCTAGGGCAGGATTTGGAAAGTGAAGCCGAAAAGGGGCTTAGCATGCAGC
This sequence comes from Ambystoma mexicanum, assembly GCF_040938575.1. Classification (NCBI taxonomy): domain Eukaryota; kingdom Metazoa; phylum Chordata; class Amphibia; order Caudata; family Ambystomatidae; genus Ambystoma; species Ambystoma mexicanum. The sequence goes on from NC_090921.1 coordinate 237,262,316, forward strand.
CCAGGGGTTTCTTTGACTGTCCTAAGCCCACAGGGACTTTGCCGTCCTCAGCTCATGAGACTTGAGATGGGTAGCTTGATTTGCTGAGGAAATGCGGGATGACAGATTCAACTCTGGAGTCAAACATAGCCCGGAACTATCGCCTTAAACTGAGTTTTAAGCCTGGTGCCGATAAAAAGAAAGAAATTAGCCTTAGATCGGGCAAGCCGTTTGACGGGGGAAAATGAGACCCCCCTAGGCCAGCTAGGTGGTCGCTGGATGCTGTGCAGACATCAGCAGCTGTTCATTTCATGCCCTCACGTCTCCTCGTTAGTATAGTGGTCAGTATCCCCGCCTGTCACGCGGGAGACCGGGGTTCAATTCCCCGACGGGGAGGTTAAACCTTTTCTGGATTTTTTTTAGTTCTTGACAAATATTCTTGAAGATTAGGCTGAGTCAAGTAGGGAATGGGTGCCAAGAACTGACTCTTTAAGAAAAAAGCACCGGCAACGCTAGTCATCGTACAATATTTGTGCACAATTGCTTACATTAGGCGGCCGGTCCACTTTATTGAGTCCCCCTCAGCACCATTTAGTGCTCCTGTTGTCTGCGAAGTCCAAATTGTAACCCTGAATCAGTTCCTCTTCTGACCCTTTGTATCATGTTACATGACGAGTAATGATCACCTGTTAGCTTTATCCCTAATTATAACTCTCACTCTTTCCCTGCATCTAACCCTAGCTCTAATCCCATCATTAACCTCGGTCCGGGCACACGCGTGAACCCCTACTCTCATCTCAGCCTCTCCTGGTGATACATCACACCTGGGATCGTTTGCTCCCTGTGGGCTGTGGGAAATTTGCTACCAGCACGCCCTGGAAGTGGGGCTCATTCCGCTGCAACGGGAGGTCTTCCCAGGACGCGTCACAGCTCAACGCAAGAGCTCCTGGGTTTCGAAGGCTCTTGCAGCAAGCCTTCACAAAGCAGCAGGGAGCGCCGTTCCAGATGGGAAACTTGAGACTGGATGTCCAGAAAAGCAAGACGTCAGAAGCGAAACCTTTTTCCTGCAGGGTGTGGCATACCATCCGCTTGCTCATTGCGACAGAGGTGGCACTAATGAAGGAAGAGGTCAACGTTACGTTCTTCTTTAAAATGCAAGGCCAGGAAAAGTGGCAGCGGTGGGATTTGAACCCACGCCTCCGAAGAGACTGGAGCCTTAATCCAGCGCCTTAGACCGCTCGGCCACGCTACCTCCCTGCTAGTCGCCGAAAGCGGAACTTGACCCGTTGCCCGGCCCGCTTTAGTGCTTTGCCTTTTCTCCTTGGAAAGTCTGGAGACAGGCAGTGGAAGGGCAGGCAAACTGTCAGGTGCGCAGAGGAGGGGAGACCATGAGGCAAGGTGGGAGATGGGGGCAAGAAGTGAGAAAAAAACTAATCGCAAGCTAGGGCAGGATTCGGAAAGTGAAGCCGAAAAGGGGCTTAGCATGCAGCCCAGGGGTTTCTTTGACTGTCCTAAGCCCACAGGGACTTTGCCGTCCTCAGCTCATGAGACTTGAGATGGGTAGCTTGATTTGCTGAGGAAATGCGGGATGACAGATTCAACTCTGGAGTCAAACATAGCCCGGAACTATCGCCTTAAACTGAGTTTTAAGCCTGGTGCCGATAAAAAGAAAGAAATTAGCCTTAGATCGGGCAAGCCGTTTGACGGGGGAAAATGAGACCCCCTAGGCCAGCTAGGTGGTCGCTGGATGCTGTGCAGACATCAGCAGCTGTTCATTTCGTGCCCTCACGTCTCCTCGTTAGTATAGTGGTCAGTATCCCCGCCTGTCACGCGGGAGACCGGGGTTCAATTCCCCGACGGGGAGGTTAAACCTCTTCTGGATTTTTTTTAGTTCTTGACAAATATTCTTGAAGATTAGGCTGAGTCAAGTAGGGAATGGGTGCCAAGAACTGACTCTTTAAGAAAAAAGCACCGGCAACGCTAGTCATCGTACAATATTTGTGCACAATTGCTTACATTAGGCGGCCGGTCCACTTTATTGAGTCCCCCTCAGCACCATTTAGTGCTCCTGTTGTCTGCGAAGTCCAAATTGTAACCCTGAATCAGTTCCTCTTCTGACCCTTTGTATCATGTTACATGACGAGTAATGATCACCTGTTAGCTTTATCCCTAATTATAACTCTCACTCTTTCCCTGCATCTAACCCTAGCTCTAATCCCATCATTAACCTCGGTCCGGGCACACGCGTGAACCCCTACTCTCATCTCAGCCTCTCCTGGTGATACATCACACCTGGGATCGTTTGCTCCCTGTGGGCTGTGGGAAATTTGCTACCAGCACGCCCTGGAAGTGGGGCTCATTCCGCTGCAACGGGAGGTCTTCCCAGGACGCGTCACAGCTCAACGCAAGAGCTCCTGGGTTTCGAAGGCTCTTGCAGCAAGCCTTCACAAAGCAGCAGGGAGCGCCGTTCCAGATGGGAAACTTGAGACTGGATGTCCAGAAAAGCAAGACGTCAGAAGCGAAACCTTTTTCCTGCAGGGTGTGGCATACCATCCGCTTGCTCATTGCGACAGAGGTGGCACTAATGAAGGAAGAGGTCAACGTTACGTTCTTCTTTAAAATGCAAGGCCAGGAAAAGTGGCAGCGGTGGGATTTGAACCCACGCCTCCGAAGAGACTGGAGCCTTAATCCAGCGCCTTAGACCGCTCGGCCACGCTACCTCCCTGCTAGTCGCCGAAAGCGGAACTTGACCCGTTGCCCGGCCCGCTTTAGTGCTTTGCCTTTTCTCCTTGGAAAGTCTGGAGACAGGCAGTGGAAGGGCAGGCAAACTGTCAGGTGCGCAGAGGAGGGGAGACCATGAGGCAAGGTGGGAGATGGGGGCAAGAAGTGAGAAAAAAACTAATCGCAAGCTAGGGCAGGATTCGGAAAGTGAAGCCGAAAAGGGGCTTAGCATGCAGCCCAGGGGTTTCTTTGACTGTCCTAAGCCCACAGGGACTTTGCCGTCCTCAGCTCATGAGACTTGAGATGGGTAGCTTGATTTGCTGAGGAAATGCGGGATGACAGATTCAACTCTGGAGTCAAACATAGCCCGGAACTATCGCCTTAAACTGAGTTTTAAGCCTGGTGCCGATAAAAAGAAAGAAATTAGCCTTAGATCGGGCAAGCCGTTTGACGGGGGAAAATGAGACCCCCTAGGCCAGCTAGGTGGTCGCTGGATGCTGTGCAGACATCAGCAGCTGTTCATTTCATGCCCTCACGTCTCCTCGTTAGTATAGTGGTCAGTATCCCCGCCTGTCACCCGGGAGACCGGGGTTCTTCTGGATTTTTTTTAGTTCTTGACAAATATTCTTGAAGATTAGGCTGAGTCAAGTAGGGAATGGGTGCCAAGAACTGACTCTTTAAGAAAAAAGCACCGGCAACGCTAGTCATCGTACAATATTTGTGCACAATTGCTTACATTAGGCGGCCGGTCCACTTTATTGAGTCCCCCTCAGCACCATTTAGTGCTCCTGTTGTCTGCGAAGTCCAAATTGTAACCCTGAATCAGTTCCTCTTCTGACCCTTTGTATCATGTTACATGACGAGTAATGATCACCTGTTAGCTTTATCCCTAATTATAACTCTCACTCTTTCCCTGCATCTAACCCTAGCTCTAATCCCATCATTAACCTCGGTCCGGGCACACGCGTGAACCCCTACTCTCATCTCAGCCTCTCCTGGTGATACATCACACCTGGGATCGTTTGCTCCCTGTGGGCTGTGGGAAATTTGCTACCAGCACGCCCTGGAAGTGGGGCTCATTCCGCTGCAACGGGAGGTCTTCCCAGGACGCGTCACAGCTCAACGCAAGAGCTCCTGGGTTTCGAAGGCTCTTGCAGCAAGCCTTCACAAAGCAGCAGGGAGCGCCGTTCCAGATGGGAAACTTGAGACTGGATGTCCAGAAAAGCAAGACGTCAGAAGCGAAACCTTTTTCCTGCAGGGTGTGGCATACCATCCGCTTGCTCATTGCGACAGAGGTGGCACTAATGAAGGAAGAGGTCAACGTTACGTTCTTCTTTAAAATGCAAGGCCAGGAAAAGTGGCAGCGGTGGGATTTGAACCCACGCCTCCGAAGAGACTGGAGCCTTAATCCAGCGCCTTAGACCGCTCGGCCACGCTACCTCCCTGCTAGTTGCCGAAAGCGGAACTTGACCCGTTGCCCGGCCCGCTTTAGTGCTTTGCCTTTTCTCCTTGGAAAGTCTGGAGACAGGCAGTGGAAGGGCAGGCAAACTGTCAGGTGCGCAGAGGAGGGGAGACCATGAGGCAAGGTGGGAGATGGGGGCAAGAAGTGAGAAAAAAACTAATCGCAAGCTAGGGCAGGATTCGGAAAGTGAAGCCGAAAAGGGGCTTAGCATGCAGCCCAGGGGTTTCTTTGACTGTCCTAAGCCCACAGGGACTTTGCCGTCCTCAGCTCATGAGACTTGAGATGGGTAGCTTGATTTGCTGAGGAAATGCGGGATGACAGATTCAACTCTGGAGTCAAACATAGCCCGGAACTATCGCCTTAAACTGAGTTTTAAGCCTGGTGCCGATAAAAAGAAAGAAATTAGCCTTAGATCGGGCAAGCCGTTTGACGGGGGAAAATGAGACCCCCTAGGCCAGCTAGGTGGTCGCTGGATGCTGTGCAGACATCAGCAGCTGTTCATTTCATGCCCTCACGTCTCCTCGTTAGTATAGTGGTCAGTATCCCCGCCTGTCACGCGGGAGACCGGGGTTCAATTCCCCGACGGGGAGGTTAAACCTCTTCTGGATTTTTTTTAGTTCTTGACAAATATTCTTGAAGATTAGGCTGAGTCAAGTAGGGAATGGGTGCCAAGAACTGACTCTTTAAGAAAAAAGCACCGGCAACGCTAGTCATCGTGCAATATTTGTGCACAATTGCTTACATTAGGCGGCCGGTCCACTTTATTGAGTCCCCCTCAGCACCATTTAGTGCTCCTGTTGTCTGCGAAGTCCAAATTGTAACCCTGAATCAGTTCCTCTTCTGACCCTTTGTATCATGTTACATGACGAGTAATGATCACCTGTTAGCTTTATCCCTAATTATAACTCTCACTCTTTCCCTGCATCTAACCCTAGCTCTAATCCCATCATTAACCTCGGTCCGGGCACACGCGTGAACCCTTACTCTCATCTCAGCCTCTCCTGGTGATACATCACACCTGGGATCGTTTGCTCCCTGTGGGCTGTGGGAAATTTGCTACCAGCACGCCCTGGAAGTGGGGCTCATTCCGCTGCAACGGGAGGTCTTCCCAGGACGCGTCACAGCTCAACGCAAGAGCTCCTGGGTTTCGAAGGCTCTTGCAGCAAGCCTTCACAAAGCAGCAGGGAGCGCCGTTCCAGATGGGAAACTTGAGACTGGATGTCCAGAAAAGCAAGACGTCAGAAGCGAAACCTTTTTCCTGCAGGGTGTGGCATACCATCCGCTTGCTCATTGCGACAGAGGTGGCACTAATGAAGGAAGAGGTCAACGTTACGTTCTTCTTTAAAATGCAAGGCCAGGAAAAGTGGCAGCGGTGGGATTTGAACCCACGCCTCCGAAGAGACTGGAGCCTTAATCCAGCGCCTTAGACCGCTCGGCCACGCTACCTCCCTGCTAGTCGCCGAAAGCGGAACTTGACCCGTTGCCCGGCCCGCTTTAGTGCTTTGCCTTTTCTCCTTGGAAAGTCTGGAGACAGGCAGTGGAAGGGCAGGCAAACTGTCAGGTGCGCAGAGGAGGGGAGACCATGAGGCAAGGTGGGAGATGGGGGCAAGAAGTGAGAAAAAAACTAATCGCAAGCTAGGGCAGGATTCGGAAAGTGAAGCCGAAAAGGGGCTTAGCATGCAGCCCAGGGGTTTCTTTGACTGTCCTAAGCCCACAGGGACTTTGCCGTCCTCAGCTCATGAGACTTGAGATGGGTAGCTTGATTTGCTGAGGAAATGCGGGATGACAGATTCAACTCTGGAGTCAAACATAGCCCGGAACTATCGCCTTAAACTGAGTTTTAAGCCTGGTGCCGATAAAAAGAAAGAAATTAGCCTTAGATCGGGCAAGCCGTTTGACGGGGGAAAATGAGACCCCCTAGGCCATCTAGGTGGTCGCTGGATGCTGTGCAGACATCAGCAGCTGTTCATTTCGTGCCCTCACGTCTCCTCGTTAGTATAGTGGTCAGTATCCCCGCCTGTCACGCGGGAGACCGGGGTTCAATTCCCCGACGGGGAGGTTAAACCTTTTCTGGATTTTTTTTAGTTCTTGACAAATATTCTTGAAGATTAGGCTGAGTCAAGTAGGGAATGGGTGCCAAGAACTGACTCTTTAAGAAAAAAGCACCGGCAACGCTAGTCATCGTACAATATTTGTGCACAATTGCTTACATTAGGCGGCCGGTCCACTTTATTGAGTCCCCCTCAGCACCATTTAGTGCTCCTGTTGTCTGCGAAGTCCAAATTGTAACCCTGAATCAGTTCCTCTTCTGACCCTTTGTATCATGTTACATGACGAGTAATGATCACCTGTTAGCTTTATCCCTAATTATAACTCTCACTCTTTCCCTGCATCTAACCCTAGCTCTAATCCCATCATTAACCTCGGTCCGGGCACACGCGTGAACCCTTACTCTCATCTCAGCCTCTCCTGGTGATACATCACACCTGGGATCGTTTGCTCCCTGTGGGCTGTGGGAAATTTGCTACCAGCACGCCCTGGAAGTGGGGCTCATTCCGCTGCAACGGGAGGTCTTCCCAGGACGCGTCACAGCTCAACGCAAGAGCTCCTGGGTTTCGAAGGCTCTTGCAGCAAGCCTTCACAAAGCAGCAGGGAGCGCCGTTCCAGATGGGAAACTTGAGACTGGATGTCCAGAAAAGCAAGACGTCAGAAGCGAAACCTTTTTCCTGCAGGGTGTGGCATACCATCCGCTTGCTCATTGCGACAGAGGTGGCACTAATGAAGGAAGAGGTCAACGTTACGTTCTTCTTTAAAATGCAAGGCCAGGAAAAGTGGCAGCGGTGGGATTTGAACCCACGCCTCCGAAGAGACTGGAGCCTTAATCCAGCGCCTTAGACCGCTCGGCCACGCTACCTCCCTGCTAGTCGCCGAAAGCGGAACTTGACCCGTTGCCCGGCCCGCTTTAGTGCTTTGCCTTTTCTCCTTGGAAAGTCTGGAGACAGGCAGTGGAAGGGCAGGCAAACTGTCAGGTGCGCAGAGGAGGGGAGACCATGAGGCAAGGTGGGAGATGGGGGCAAGAAGTGAGAAAAAAACTAATCGCAAGCTAGGGCAGGATTCGGAAAGTGAAGCCGAAAAGGGGCTTAGCATGCAGCCCAGGGGTTTCTTTGACTGTCCTAAGCCCACAGGGACTTTGCCGTCCTCAGCTCATGAGACTTGAGATGGGTAGCTTGATTTGCTGAGGAAATGCGGGATGACAGATTCAACTCTGGAGTCAAACATAGCCCGGAACTATCGCCTTAAACTGAGTTTTAAGCCTGGTGCCGATAAAAAGAAAGAAATTAGCCTTAGATCGGGCAAGCCGTTTGACGGGGGAAAATGAGACCCCCTAGGCCATCTAGGTGGTCGCTGGATGCTGTGCAGACATCAGCAGCTGTTCATTTCGTGCCCTCACGTCTCCTCGTTAGTATAGTGGTCAGTATCCCCGCCTGTCACGCGGGAGACCGGGGTTCAATTCCCCGACGGGGAGGTTAAACCTTTTCTGGATTTTTTTTAGTTCTTGACAAATATTCTTGAAGATTAGGCTGAGTCAAGTAGGGAATGGGTGCCAAGAACTGACTCTTTAAGAAAAAAGCACCGGCAACGCTAGTCATCGTACAATATTTGTGCACAATTGCTTACATTAGGCGGCCGGTCCACTTTATTGAGTCCCCCTCAGCACCATTTAGTGCTCCTGTTGTCTGCGAAGTCCAAATTGTAACCCTGAATCAGTTCCTCTTCTGACCCTTTGTATCATGTTACATGACGAGTAATGATCACCTGTTAGCTTTATCCCTAATTATAACTCTCACTCTTTCCCTGCATCTAACCCTAGCTCTAATCCCATCATTAACCTCGGTCCGGGCACACGCGTGAACCCCTACTCTCATCTCAGCCTCTCCTGGTGATACATCACACCTGGGATCGTTTGCTCCCTGTGGGCTGTGGGAAATTTGCTACCAGCACGCCCTGGAAGTGGGGCTCATTCCGCTGCAACGGGAGGTCTTCCCAGGACGCGTCACAGCTCAACGCAAGAGCTCCTGGGTTTCGAAGGCTCTTGCAGCAAGCCTTCACAAAGCAGCAGGGAGCGCCGTTCCAGATGGGAAACTTGAGACTGGATGTCCAGAAAAGCAAGACGTCAGAAGCGAAACCTTTTTCCTGCAGGGTGTGGCATACCATCCGCTTGCTCATTGCGACAGAGGTGGCACTAATGAAGGAAGAGGTCAACGTTACGTTCTTCTTTAAAATGCAAGGCCAGGAAAAGTGGCAGCGGTGGGATTTGAACCCACGCCTCCGAAGAGACTGGAGCCTTAATCCAGCGCCTTAGACCGCTCGGCCACGCTACCTCCCTGCTAGTTGCCGAAAGCGGAACTTGACCCGTTGCCCGGCCCGCTTTAGTGCTTTGCCTTTTCTCCTTGGAAAGTCTGGAGACAGGCAGTGGAAGGGCAGGCAAACTGTCAGGTGCGCAGAGGAGGGGAGACCATGAGGCAAGGTGGGAGATGGGGGCAAGAAGTGAGAAAAAAACTAATCGCAAGCTAGGGCAGGATTCGGAAAGTGAAGCCGAAAAGGGGCTTAGCATGCAGCCCAGGGGTTTCTTTGACTGTCCTAAGCCCACAGGGACTTTGCCGTCCTCAGCTCATGAGACTTGAGATGGGTAGCTTGATTTGCTGAGGAAATGCGGGATGACAGATTCAACTCTGGAGTCAAACATAGCCCGGAACTATCGCCTTAAACTGAGTTTTAAGCCTGGTGCCGATAAAAAGAAAGAAATTAGCCTTAGATCGGGCAAGCCGTTTGACGGGGGAAAATGAGACCCCCTAGGCCAGCTAGGTGGTCGCTGGATGCTGTGCAGACATCAGCAGCTGTTCATTTCATGCCCTCACGTCTCCTCGTTAGTATAGTGGTCAGTATCCCCGCCTGTCACGCGGGAGACCGGGGTTCAATTCCCCGACGGGGAGGTTAAACCTCTTCTGGATTTTTTTTAGTTCTTGACAAATATTCTTGAAGATTAGGCTGAGTCAAGTAGGGAATGGGTGCCAAGAACTGACTCTTTAAGAAAAAAGCACCGGCAACGCTAGTCATCGTGCAATATTTGTGCACAATTGCTTACATTAGGCGGCCGGTCCACTTTATTGAGTCCCCCTCAGCACCATTTAGTGCTCCTGTTGTCTGCGAAGTCCAAATTGTAACCCTGAATCAGTTCCTCTTCTGACCCTTTGTATCATGTTACATGACGAGTAATGATCACCTGTTAGCTTTATCCCTAATTATAACTCTCACTCTTTCCCTGCATCTAACCCTAGCTCTAATCCCATCATTAACCTCGGTCCGGGCACACGCGTGAACCCTTACTCTCATCTCAGCCTCTCCTGGTGATACATCACACCTGGGATCGTTTGCTCCCTGTGGGCTGTGGGAAATTTGCTACCAGCACGCCCTGGAAGTGGGGCTCATTCCGCTGCAACGGGAGGTCTTCCCAGGACGCGTCACAGCTCAACGCAAGAGCTCCTGGGTTTCGAAGGCTCTTGCAGCAAGCCTTCACAAAGCAGCAGGGAGCGCCGTTCCAGATGGGAAACTTGAGACTGGATGTCCAGAAAAGCAAGACGTCAGAAGCGAAACCTTTTTCCTGCAGGGTGTGGCATACCATCCGCTTGCTCATTGCGACAGAGGTGGCACTAATGAAGGAAGAGGTCAACGTTACGTTCTTCTTTAAAATGCAAGGCCAGGAAAAGTGGCAGCGGTGGGATTTGAACCCACGCCTCCGAAGAGACTGGAGCCTTAATCCAGCGCCTTAGACCGCTCGGCCACGCTACCTCCCTGCTAGTCGCCGAAAGCGGAACTTGACCCGTTGCCCGGCCCGCTTTAGTGCTTTGCCTTTTCTCCTTGGAAAGTCTGGAGACAGGCAGTGGAAGGGCAGGCAAACTGTCAGGTGCGCAGAGGAGGGGAGACCATGAGGCAAGGTGGGAGATGGGGGCAAGAAGTGAGAAAAAAACTAATCGCAAGCTAGGGCAGGATTCGGAAAGTGAAGCCGAAAAGGGGCTTAGCATGCAGCCCAGGGGTTTCTTTGACTGTCCTAAGCCCACAGGGACTTTGCCGTCCTCAGCTCATGAGACTTGAGATGGGTAGCTTGATTTGCTGAGGAAATGCGGGATGACAGATTCAACTCTGGAGTCAAACATAGCCCGGAACTATCGCCTTAAACTGAGTTTTAAGCCTGGTGCCGATAAAAAGAAAGAAATTAGCCTTAGATCGGGCAAGCCGTTTGACGGGGGAAAATGAGACCCCCTAGGCCATCTAGGTGGTCGCTGGATGCTGTGCAGACATCAGCAGCTGTTCATTTCGTGCCCTCACGTCTCCTCGTTAGTATAGTGGTCAGTATCCCCGCCTGTCACGCGGGAGACCGGGGTTCAATTCCCCGACGGGGAGGTTAAACCTTTTCTGGATTTTTTTTAGTTCTTGACAAATATTCTTGAAGATTAGGCTGAGTCAAGTAGGGAATGGGTGCCAAGAACTGACTCTTTAAGAAAAAAGCACCGGCAACGCTAGTCATCGTACAATATTTGTGCACAATTGCTTACATTAGGCGGCCGGTCCACTTTATTGAGTCCCCCTCAGCACCATTTAGTGCTCCTGTTGTCTGCGAAGTCCAAATTGTAACCCTGAATCAGTTCCTCTTCTGACCCTTTGTATCATGTTACATGACGAGTAATGATCACCTGTTAGCTTTATCCCTAATTATAACTCTCACTCTTTCCCTGCATCTAACCCTAGCTCTAATCCCATCATTAACCTCGGTCCGGGCACACGCGTGAACCCTTACTCTCATCTCAGCCTCTCCTGGTGATACATCACACCTGGGATCGTTTGCTCCCTGTGGGCTGTGGGAAATTTGCTACCAGCACGCCCTGGAAGTGGGGCTCATTCCGCTGCAACGGGAGGTCTTCCCAGGACGCGTCACAGCTCAACGCAAGAGCTCCTGGGTTTCGAAGGCTCTTGCAGCAAGCCTTCACAAAGCAGCAGGGAGCGCCGTTCCAGATGGGAAACTTGAGACTGGATGTCCAGAAAAGCAAGACGTCAGAAGCGAAACCTTTTTCCTGCAGGGTGTGGCATACCATCCGCTTGCTCATTGCGACAGAGGTGGCACTAATGAAGGAAGAGGTCAACGTTACGTTCTTCTTTAAAATGCAAGGCCAGGAAAAGTGGCAGCGGTGGGATTTGAACCCACGCCTCCGAAGAGACTGGAGCCTTAATCCAGCGCCTTAGACCGCTCGGCCACGCTACCTCCCTGCTAGTCGCCGAAAGCGGAACTTGACCCGTTGCCCGGCCCGCTTTAGTGCTTTGCCTTTTCTCCTTGGAAAGTCTGGAGACAGGCAGTGGAAGGGCAGGCAAACTGTCAGGTGCGCAGAGGAGGGGAGACCATGAGGCAAGGTGGGAGATGGGGGCAAGAAGTGAGAAAAAAACTAATCGCAAGCTAGGGCAGGATTCGGAAAGTGAAGCCGAAAAGGGGCTTAGCATGCAGCCCAGGGGTTTCTTTGACTGTCCTAAGCCCACAGGGACTTTGCCGTCCTCAGCTCATGAGACTTGAGATGGGTAGCTTGATTTGCTGAGGAAATGCGGGATGACAGATTCAACTCTGGAGTCAAACATAGCCCGGAACTATCGCCTTAAACTGAGTTTTAAGCCTGGTGCCGATAAAAAGAAAGAAATTAGCCTTAGATCGGGCAAGCCGTTTGACGGGGGAAAATGAGACCCCCTAGGCCATCTAGGTGGTCGCTGGATGCTGTGCAGACATCAGCAGCTGTTCATTTCGTGCCCTCACGTCTCCTCGTTAGTATAGTGGTCAGTATCCCCGCCTGTCACGCGGGAGACCGGGGTTCAATTCCCCGACGGGGAGGTTAAACCTTTTCTGGATTTTTTTTAGTTCTTGACAAATATTCTTGAAGATTAGGCTGAGTCAAGTAGGGAATGGGTGCCAAGAACTGACTCTTTAAGAAAAAAGCACCGGCAACGCTAGTCATCGTACAATATTTGTGCACAATTGCTTACATTAGGCGGCCGGTCCACTTTATTGAGTCCCCCTCAGCACCATTTAGTGCTCCTGTTGTCTGCGAAGTCCAAATTGTAACCCTGAATCAGTTCCTCTTCTGACCCTTTGTATCATGTTACATGACGAGTAATGATCACCTGTTAGCTTTATCCCTAATTATAACTCTCACTCTTTCCCTGCATCTAACCCTAGCTCTAATCCCATCATTAACCTCGGTCCGGGCACACGCGTGAACCCCTACTCTCATCTCAGCCTCTCCTGGTGATACATCACACCTGGGATCGTTTGCTCCCTGTGGGCTGTGGGAAATTTGCTACCAGCACGCCCTGGAAGTGGGGCTCATTCCGCTGCAACGGGAGGTCTTCCCAGGACGCGTCACAGCTCAACGCAAGAGCTCCTGGGTTTCGAAGGCTCTTGCAGCAAGCCTTCACAAAGCAGCAGGGAGCGCCGTTCCAGATGGGAAACTTGAGACTGGATGTCCAGAAAAGCAAGACGTCAGAAACGAAACCTTTTTCCTGCAGGGTGTGGCATACCATCCGCTTGCTCATTGCGACAGAGGTGGCACTAATGAAGGAAGAGGTCAACGTTACGTTCTTCTTTAAAATGCAAGGCCAGGAAAAGTGGCAGCGGTGGGATTTGAACCCACGCCTCCGAAGAGACTGGAGCCTTAATCCAGCGCCTTATACCGCTCGGCCACGCTACCTCCCTACTAGTTGCCGAAAGCGGAACTTGACCCGTTGCCCGGCCCGCTTTAGTGCTTTGCCTTTTCTCCTTGGAAAGTCTGGAGACAGGCAGTGGAAGGGCAGGCAAACTGTCAGGTGCGCAGAGGAGGGGAGACCATGAGGCAAGGTGGGAGATGGGGGCAAGAAGTGAGAAAAAAACTAATCGCAAGCTAGGGCAGGATTTGGAAAGTGAAGCCGAAAAGGGGCTTAGCATGCAGCCCAGGGGTTTCTTTGACTGTCCTAAGCCCACAGGGACTTTGCCGTCCTCAGCTCATGAGACTTGAGATGGGTAGCTTGATTTGCTGAGGAAATGCGGGATGACAGATTCAACTCTGGAGTCAAACATAGCCCGGAACTATCGCCTTAAACTGAGTTTTAAGCCTGGTGCCGATAAAAAGAAAGAAATTAGCCTTAGATCGGGCAAGCCGTTTGACGGGGGAAAATGAGACCCCCCTAGGCCAGCTAGGTGGTCGCTGGATGCTGTGCAGACATCAGCAGCTGTTCATTTCATGCCCTCACGTCTCCTCGTTAGTATAGTGGTCAGTATCCCCGCCTGTCACGCGGGAGACCGGGGTTCAATTCCCCGACGGGGAGGTTAAACCTTTTCTGGATTTTTTTTAGTTCTTGACAAATATTCTTGAAGATTAGGCTGAGTCAAGTAGGGAATGGGTGCCAAGAACTGACTCTTTAAGAAAAAAGCACCGGCAACGCTAGTCATCGTACAATATTTGTGCACAATTGCTTACATTAGGCGGCCGGTCCACTTTATTGAGTCCCCCTCAGCACCATTTAGTGCTCCTGTTGTCTGCGAAGTCCAAATTGTAACCCTGAATCAGTTCCTCTTCTGACCCTTTGTATCATGTTACATGACGAGTAATGATCACCTGTTAGCTTTATCCCTAATTATAACTCTCACTCTTTCCCTGCATCTAACCCTAGCTCTAATCCCATCATTAACCTCGGTCCGGGCACACGCGTGAACCCCTACTCTCATCTCAGCCTCTCCTGGTGATACATCACACCTGGGATCGTTTGCTCCCTGTGGGCTGTGGGAAATTTGCTACCAGCACGCCCTGGAAGTGGGGCTCATTCCGCTGCAACGGGAGGTCTTCCCAGGACGCGTCACAGCTCAACGCAAGAGCTCCTGGGTTTCGAAGGCTCTTGCAGCAAGCCTTCACAAAGCAGCAGGGAGCGCCGTTCCAGATGGGAAACTTGAGACTGGATGTCCAGAAAAGCAAGACGTCAGAAGCGAAACCTTTTTCCTGCAGGGTGTGGCATACCATCCGCTTGCTCATTGCGACAGAGGTGGCACTAATGAAGGAAGAGGTCAACGTTACGTTCTTCTTTAAAATGCAAGGCCAGGAAAAGTGGCAGCGGTGGGATTTGAACCCACGCCTCCGAAGAGACTGGAGCCTTAATCCAGCGCCTTAGACCGCTCGGCCACGCTACCTCCCTGCTAGTCGCCGAAAGCGGAACTTGACCCGTTGCCCGGCCCGCTTTAGTGCTTTGCCTTTTCTCCTTGGAAAGTCTGGAGACAGGCAGTGGAAGGGCAGGCAAACTGTCAGGTGCGCAGAGGAGGGGAGACCATGAGGCAAGGTGGGAGATGGGGGCAAGAAGTGAGAAAAAAACTAATCGCAAGCTAGGGCAGGATTCGGAAAGTGAAGCCGAAAAGGGGCTTAGCATGCAGCCCAGGGGTTTCTTTGACTGTCCTAAGCCCACAGGGACTTTGCCGTCCTCAGCTCATGAGACTTGAGATGGGTAGCTTGATTTGCTGAGGAAATGCGGGATGACAGATTCAACTCTGGAGTCAAACATAGCCCGGAACTATCGCCTTAAACTGAGTTTTAAGCCTGGTGCCGATAAAAAGAAAGAAATTAGCCTTAGATCGGGCAAGCCGTTTGACGGGGGAAAATGAGACCCCCTAGGCCAGCTAGGTGGTCGCTGGATGCTGTGCAGACATCAGCAGCTGTTCATTTCGTGCCCTCACGTCTCCTCGTTAGTATAGTGGTCAGTATCCCCGCCTGTCACGCGGGAGACCGGGGTTCAATTCCCCGACGGGGAGGTTAAACCTCTTCTGGATTTTTTTTAGTTCTTGACAAATATTCTTGAAGATTAGGCTGAGTCAAGTAGGGAATGGGTGCCAAGAACTGACTCTTTAAGAAAAAAGCACCGGCAACGCTAGTCATCGTACAATATTTGTGCACAATTGCTTACATTAGGCGGCCGGTCCACTTTATTGAGTCCCCCTCAGCACCATTTAGTGCTCCTGTTGTCTGCGAAGTCCAAATTGTAACCCTGAATCAGTTCCTCTTCTGACCCTTTGTATCATGTTACATGACGAGTAATGATCACCTGTTAGCTTTATCCCTAATTATAACTCTCACTCTTTCCCTGCATCTAACCCTAGCTCTAATCCCATCATTAACCTCGGTCCGGGCACACGCGTGAACCCCTACTCTCATCTCAGCCTCTCCTGGTGATACATCACACCTGGGATCGTTTGCTCCCTGTGGGCTGTGGGAAATTTGCTACCAGCACGCCCTGGAAGTGGGGCTCATTCCGCTGCAACGGGAGGTCTTCCCAGGACGCGTCACAGCTCAACGCAAGAGCTCCTGGGTTTCGAAGGCTCTTGCAGCAAGCCTTCACAAAGCAGCAGGGAGCGCCGTTCCAGATGGGAAACTTGAGACTGGATGTCCAGAAAAGCAAGACGTCAGAAGCGAAACCTTTTTCCTGCAGGGTGTGGCATACCATCCGCTTGCTCATTGCGACAGAGGTGGCACTAATGAAGGAAGAGGTCAACGTTACGTTCTTCTTTAAAATGCAAGGCCAGGAAAAGTGGCAGCGGTGGGATTTGAACCCACGCCTCCGAAGAGACTGGAGCCTTAATCCAGCGCCTTAGACCGCTCGGCCACGCTACCTCCCTGCTAGTCGCCGAAAGCGGAACTTGACCCGTTGCCCGGCCCGCTTTAGTGCTTTGCCTTTTCTCCTTGGAAAGTCTGGAGACAGGCAGTGGAAGGGCAGGCAAACTGTCAGGTGCGCAGAGGAGGGGAGACCATGAGGCAAGGTGGGAGATGGGGGCAAGAAGTGAGAAAAAAACTAATCGCAAGCTAGGGCAGGATTCGGAAAGTGAAGCCGAAAAGGGGCTTAGCATGCAGCCCAGGGGTTTCTTTGACTGTCCTAAGCCCACAGGGACTTTGCCGTCCTCAGCTCATGAGACTTGAGATGGGTAGCTTGATTTGCTGAGGAAATGCGGGATGACAGATTCAACTCTGGAGTCAAACATAGCCCGGAACTATCGCCTTAAACTGAGTTTTAAGCCTGGTGCCGATAAAAAGAAAGAAATTAGCCTTAGATCGGGCAAGCCGTTTGACGGGGGAAAATGAGACCCCCTAGGCCAGCTAGGTGGTCGCTGGATGCTGTGCAGACATCAGCAGCTGTTCATTTCATGCCCTCACGTCTCCTCGTTAGTATAGTGGTCAGTATCCCCGCCTGTCACCCGGGAGACCGGGGTTCTTCTGGATTTTTTTTAGTTCTTGACAAATATTCTTGAAGATTAGGCTGAGTCAAGTAGGGAATGGGTGCCAAGAACTGACTCTTTAAGAAAAAAGCACCGGCAACGCTAGTCATCGTACAATATTTGTGCACAATTGCTTACATTAGGCGGCCGGTCCACTTTATTGAGTCCCCCTCAGCACCATTTAGTGCTCCTGTTGTCTGCGAAGTCCAAATTGTAACCCTGAATCAGTTCCTCTTCTGACCCTTTGTATCATGTTACATGACGAGTAATGATCACCTGTTAGCTTTATCCCTAATTATAACTCTCACTCTTTCCCTGCATCTAACCCTAGCTCTAATCCCATCATTAACCTCGGTCCGGGCACACGCGTGAACCCCTACTCTCATCTCAGCCTCTCCTGGTGATACATCACACCTGGGATCGTTTGCTCCCTGTGGGCTGTGGGAAATTTGCTACCAGCACGCCCTGGAAGTGGGGCTCATTCCGCTGCAACGGGAGGTCTTCCCAGGACGCGTCACAGCTCAACGCAAGAGCTCCTGGGTTTCGAAGGCTCTTGCAGCAAGCCTTCACAAAGCAGCAGGGAGCGCCGTTCCAGATGGGAAACTTGAGACTGGATGTCCAGAAAAGCAAGACGTCAGAAGCGAAACCTTTTTCCTGCAGGGTGTGGCATACCATCCGCTTGCTCATTGCGACAGAGGTGGCACTAATGAAGGAAGAGGTCAACGTTACGTTCTTCTTTAAAATGCAAGGCCAGGAAAAGTGGCAGCGGTGGGATTTGAACCCACGCCTCCGAAGAGACTGGAGCCTTAATCCAGCGCCTTAGACCGCTCGGCCACGCTACCTCCCTGCTAGTTGCCGAAAGCGGAACTTGACCCGTTGCCCGGCCCGCTTTAGTGCTTTGCCTTTTCTCCTTGGAAAGTCTGGAGACAGGCAGTGGAAGGGCAGGCAAACTGTCAGGTGCGCAGAGGAGGGGAGACCATGAGGCAAGGTGGGAGATGGGGGCAAGAAGTGAGAAAAAAACTAATCGCAAGCTAGGGCAGGATTCGGAAAGTGAAGCCGAAAAGGGGCTTAGCATGCAGCCCAGGGGTTTCTTTGACTGTCCTAAGCCCACAGGGACTTTGCCGTCCTCAGCTCATGAGACTTGAGATGGGTAGCTTGATTTGCTGAGGAAATGCGGGATGACAGATTCAACTCTGGAGTCAAACATAGCCCGGAACTATCGCCTTAAACTGAGTTTTAAGCCTGGTGCCGATAAAAAGAAAGAAATTAGCCTTAGATCGGGCAAGCCGTTTGACGGGGGAAAATGAGACCCCCTAGGCCAGCTAGGTGGTCGCTGGATGCTGTGCAGACATCAGCAGCTGTTCATTTCATGCCCTCACGTCTCCTCGTTAGTATAGTGGTCAGTATCCCCGCCTGTCACGCGGGAGACCGGGGTTCAATTCCCCGACGGGGAGGTTAAACCTCTTCTGGATTTTTTTTAGTTCTTGACAAATATTCTTGAAGATTAGGCTGAGTCAAGTAGGGAATGGGTGCCAAGAACTGACTCTTTAAGAAAAAAGCACCGGCAACGCTAGTCATCGTGCAATATTTGTGCACAATTGCTTACATTAGGCGGCCGGTCCACTTTATTGAGTCCCCCTCAGCACCATTTAGTGCTCCTGTTGTCTGCGAAGTCCAAATTGTAACCCTGAATCAGTTCCTCTTCTGACCCTTTGTATCATGTTACATGACGAGTAATGATCACCTGTTAGCTTTATCCCTAATTATAACTCTCACTCTTTCCCTGCATCTAACCCTAGCTCTAATCCCATCATTAACCTCGGTCCGGGCACACGCGTGAACCCTTACTCTCATCTCAGCCTCTCCTGGTGATACATCACACCTGGGATCGTTTGCTCCCTGTGGGCTGTGGGAAATTTGCTACCAGCACGCCCTGGAAGTGGGGCTCATTCCGCTGCAACGGGAGGTCTTCCCAGGACGCGTCACAGCTCAACGCAAGAGCTCCTGGGTTTCGAAGGCTCTTGCAGCAAGCCTTCACAAAGCAGCAGGGAGCGCCGTTCCAGATGGGAAACTTGAGACTGGATGTCCAGAAAAGCAAGACGTCAGAAGCGAAACCTTTTTCCTGCAGGGTGTGGCATACCATCCGCTTGCTCATTGCGACAGAGGTGGCACTAATGAAGGAAGAGGTCAACGTTACGTTCTTCTTTAAAATGCAAGGCCAGGAAAAGTGGCAGCGGTGGGATTTGAACCCACGCCTCCGAAGAGACTGGAGCCTTAATCCAGCGCCTTAGACCGCTCGGCCACGCTACCTCCCTGCTAGTCGCCGAAAGCGGAACTTGACCCGTTGCCCGGCCCGCTTTAGTGCTTTGCCTTTTCTCCTTGGAAAGTCTGGAGACAGGCAGTGGAAGGGCAGGCAAACTGTCAGGTGCGCAGAGGAGGGGAGACCATGAGGCAAGGTGGGAGATGGGGGCAAGAAGTGAGAAAAAAACTAATCGCAAGCTAGGGCAGGATTCGGAAAGTGAAGCCGAAAAGGGGCTTAGCATGCAGCCCAGGGGTTTCTTTGACTGTCCTAAGCCCACAGGGACTTTGCCGTCCTCAGCTCATGAGACTTGAGATGGGTAGCTTGATTTGCTGAGGAAATGCGGGATGACAGATTCAACTCTGGAGTCAAACATAGCCCGGAACTATCGCCTTAAACTGAGTTTTAAGCCTGGTGCCGATAAAAAGAAAGAAATTAGCCTTAGATCGGGCAAGCCGTTTGACGGGGGAAAATGAGACCCCCTAGGCCATCTAGGTGGTCGCTGGATGCTGTGCAGACATCAGCAGCTGTTCATTTCGTGCCCTCACGTCTCCTCGTTAGTATAGTGGTCAGTATCCCCGCCTGTCACGCGGGAGACCGGGGTTCAATTCCCCGACGGGGAGGTTAAACCTTTTCTGGATTTTTTTTAGTTCTTGACAAATATTCTTGAAGATTAGGCTGAGTCAAGTAGGGAATGGGTGCCAAGAACTGACTCTTTAAGAAAAAAGCACCGGCAACGCTAGTCATCGTACAATATTTGTGCACAATTGCTTACATTAGGCGGCCGGTCCACTTTATTGAGTCCCCCTCAGCACCATTTAGTGCTCCTGTTGTCTGCGAAGTCCAAATTGTAACCCTGAATCAGTTCCTCTTCTGACCCTTTGTATCATGTTACATGACGAGTAATGATCACCTGTTAGCTTTATCCCTAATTATAACTCTCACTCTTTCCCTGCATCTAACCCTAGCTCTAATCCCATCATTAACCTCGGTCCGGGCACACGCGTGAACCCTTACTCTCATCTCAGCCTCTCCTGGTGATACATCACACCTGGGATCGTTTGCTCCCTGTGGGCTGTGGGAAATTTGCTACCAGCACGCCCTGGAAGTGGGGCTCATTCCGCTGCAACGGGAGGTCTTCCCAGGACGCGTCACAGCTCAACGCAAGAGCTCCTGGGTTTCGAAGGCTCTTGCAGCAAGCCTTCACAAAGCAGCAGGGAGCGCCGTTCCAGATGGGAAACTTGAGACTGGATGTCCAGAAAAGCAAGACGTCAGAAGCGAAACCTTTTTCCTGCAGGGTGTGGCATACCATCCGCTTGCTCATTGCGACAGAGGTGGCACTAATGAAGGAAGAGGTCAACGTTACGTTCTTCTTTAAAATGCAAGGCCAGGAAAAGTGGCAGCGGTGGGATTTGAACCCACGCCTCCGAAGAGACTGGAGCCTTAATCCAGCGCCTTAGACCGCTCGGCCACGCTACCTCCCTGCTAGTCGCCGAAAGCGGAACTTGACCCGTTGCCCGGCCCGCTTTAGTGCTTTGCCTTTTCTCCTTGGAAAGTCTGGAGACAGGCAGTGGAAGGGCAGGCAAACTGTCAGGTGCGCAGAGGAGGGGAGACCATGAGGCAAGGTGGGAGATGGGGGCAAGAAGTGAGAAAAAAACTAATCGCAAGCTAGGGCAGGATTCGGAAAGTGAAGCCGAAAAGGGGCTTAGCATGCAGCCCAGGGGTTTCTTTGACTGTCCTAAGCCCACAGGGACTTTGCCGTCCTCAGCTCATGAGACTTGAGATGGGTAGCTTGATTTGCTGAGGAAATGCGGGATGACAGATTCAACTCTGGAGTCAAACATAGCCCGGAACTATCGCCTTAAACTGAGTTTTAAGCCTGGTGCCGATAAAAAGAAAGAAATTAGCCTTAGATCGGGCAAGCCGTTTGACGGGGGAAAATGAGACCCCCTAGGCCATCTAGGTGGTCGCTGGATGCTGTGCAGACATCAGCAGCTGTTCATTTCGTGCCCTCACGTCTCCTCGTTAGTATAGTGGTCAGTATCCCCGCCTGTCACGCGGGAGACCGGGGTTCAATTCCCCGACGGGGAGGTTAAACCTTTTCTGGATTTTTTTTAGTTCTTGACAAATATTCTTGAAGATTAGGCTGAGTCAAGTAGGGAATGGGTGCCAAGAACTGACTCTTTAAGAAAAAAGCACCGGCAACGCTAGTCATCGTACAATATTTGTGCACAATTGCTTACATTAGGCGGCCGGTCCACTTTATTGAGTCCCCCTCAGCACCATTTAGTGCTCCTGTTGTCTGCGAAGTCCAAATTGTAACCCTGAATCAGTTCCTCTTCTGACCCTTTGTATCATGTTACATGACGAGTAATGATCACCTGTTAGCTTTATCCCTAATTATAACTCTCACTCTTTCCCTGCATCTAACCCTAGCTCTAATCCCATCATTAACCTCGGTCCGGGCACACGCGTGAACCCCTACTCTCATCTCAGCCTCTCCTGGTGATACATCACACCTGGGATCGTTTGCTCCCTGTGGGCTGTGGGAAATTTGCTACCAGCACGCCCTGGAAGTGGGGCTCATTCCGCTGCAACGGGAGGTCTTCCCAGGACGCGTCACAGCTCAACGCAAGAGCTCCTGGGTTTCGAAGGCTCTTGCAGCAAGCCTTCACAAAGCAGCAGGGAGCGCCGTTCCAGATGGGAAACTTGAGACTGGATGTCCAGAAAAGCAAGACGTCAGAAGCGAAACCTTTTTCCTGCAGGGTGTGGCATACCATCCGCTTGCTCATTGCGACAGAGGTGGCACTAATGAAGGAAGAGGTCAACGTTACGTTCTTCTTTAAAATGCAAGGCCAGGAAAAGTGGCAGCGGTGGGATTTGAACCCACGCCTCCGAAGAGACTGGAGCCTTAATCCAGCGCCTTAGACCGCTCGGCCACGCTACCTCCCTGCTAGTTGCCGAAAGCGGAACTTGACCCGTTGCCCGGCCCGCTTTAGTGCTTTGCCTTTTCTCCTTGGAAAGTCTGGAGACAGGCAGTGGAAGGGCAGGCAAACTGTCAGGTGCGCAGAGGAGGGGAGACCATGAGGCAAGGTGGGAGATGGGGGCAAGAAGTGAGAAAAAAACTAATCGCAAGCTAGGGCAGGATTCGGAAAGTGAAGCCGAAAAGGGGCTTAGCATGCAGCCCAGGGGTTTCTTTGACTGTCCTAAGCCCACAGGGACTTTGCCGTCCTCAGCTCATGAGACTTGAGATGGGTAGCTTGATTTGCTGAGGAAATGCGGGATGACAGATTCAACTCTGGAGTCAAACATAGCCCGGAACTATCGCCTTAAACTGAGTTTTAAGCCTGGTGCCGATAAAAAGAAAGAAATTAGCCTTAGATCGGGCAAGCCGTTTGACGGGGGAAAATGAGACCCCCTAGGCCAGCTAGGTGGTCGCTGGATGCTGTGCAGACATCAGCAGCTGTTCATTTCATGCCCTCACGTCTCCTCGTTAGTATAGTGGTCAGTATCCCCGCCTGTCACGCGGGAGACCGGGGTTCAATTCCCCGACGGGGAGGTTAAACCTCTTCTGGATTTTTTTTAGTTCTTGACAAATATTCTTGAAGATTAGGCTGAGTCAAGTAGGGAATGGGTGCCAAGAACTGACTCTTTAAGAAAAAAGCACCGGCAACGCTAGTCATCGTGCAATATTTGTGCACAATTGCTTACATTAGGCGGCCGGTCCACTTTATTGAGTCCCCCTCAGCACCATTTAGTGCTCCTGTTGTCTGCGAAGTCCAAATTGTAACCCTGAATCAGTTCCTCTTCTGACCCTTTGTATCATGTTACATGACGAGTAATGATCACCTGTTAGCTTTATCCCTAATTATAACTCTCACTCTTTCCCTGCATCTAACCCTAGCTCTAATCCCATCATTAACCTCGGTCCGGGCACACGCGTGAACCCTTACTCTCATCTCAGCCTCTCCTGGTGATACATCACACCTGGGATCGTTTGCTCCCTGTGGGCTGTGGGAAATTTGCTACCAGCACGCCCTGGAAGTGGGGCTCATTCCGCTGCAACGGGAGGTCTTCCCAGGACGCGTCACAGCTCAACGCAAGAGCTCCTGGGTTTCGAAGGCTCTTGCAGCAAGCCTTCACAAAGCAGCAGGGAGCGCCGTTCCAGATGGGAAACTTGAGACTGGATGTCCAGAAAAGCAAGACGTCAGAAGCGAAACCTTTTTCCTGCAGGGTGTGGCATACCATCCGCTTGCTCATTGCGACAGAGGTGGCACTAATGAAGGAAGAGGTCAACGTTACGTTCTTCTTTAAAATGCAAGGCCAGGAAAAGTGGCAGCGGTGGGATTTGAACCCACGCCTCCGAAGAGACTGGAGCCTTAATCCAGCGCCTTAGACCGCTCGGCCACGCTACCTCCCTGCTAGTCGCCGAAAGCGGAACTTGACCCGTTGCCCGGCCCGCTTTAGTGCTTTGCCTTTTCTCCTTGGAAAGTCTGGAGACAGGCAGTGGAAGGGCAGGCAAACTGTCAGGTGCGCAGAGGAGGGGAGACCATGAGGCAAGGTGGGAGATGGGGGCAAGAAGTGAGAAAAAAACTAATCGCAAGCTAGGGCAGGATTCGGAAAGTGAAGCCGAAAAGGGGCTTAGCATGCAGCCCAGGGGTTTCTTTGACTGTCCTAAGCCCACAGGGACTTTGCCGTCCTCAGCTCATGAGACTTGAGATGGGTAGCTTGATTTGCTGAGGAAATGCGGGATGACAGATTCAACTCTGGAGTCAAACATAGCCCGGAACTATCGCCTTAAACTGAGTTTTAAGCCTGGTGCCGATAAAAAGAAAGAAATTAGCCTTAGATCGGGCAAGCCGTTTGACGGGGGAAAATGAGACCCCCTAGGCCATCTAGGTGGTCGCTGGATGCTGTGCAGACATCAGCAGCTGTTCATTTCGTGCCCTCACGTCTCCTCGTTAGTATAGTGGTCAGTATCCCCGCCTGTCACGCGGGAGACCGGGGTTCAATTCCCCGACGGGGAGGTTAAACCTTTTCTGGATTTTTTTTAGTTCTTGACAAATATTCTTGAAGATTAGGCTGAGTCAAGTAGGGAATGGGTGCCAAGAACTGACTCTTTAAGAAAAAAGCACCGGCAACGCTAGTCATCGTACAATATTTGTGCACAATTGCTTACATTAGGCGGCCGGTCCACTTTATTGAGTCCCCCTCAGCACCATTTAGTGCTCCTGTTGTCTGCGAAGTCCAAATTGTAACCCTGAATCAGTTCCTCTTCTGACCCTTTGTATCATGTTACATGACGAGTAATGATCACCTGTTAGCTTTATCCCTAATTATAACTCTCACTCTTTCCCTGCATCTAACCCTAGCTCTAATCCCATCATTAACCTCGGTCCGGGCACACGCGTGAACCCTTACTCTCATCTCAGCCTCTCCTGGTGATACATCACACCTGGGATCGTTTGCTCCCTGTGGGCTGTGGGAAATTTGCTACCAGCACGCCCTGGAAGTGGGGCTCATTCCGCTGCAACGGGAGGTCTTCCCAGGACGCGTCACAGCTCAACGCAAGAGCTCCTGGGTTTCGAAGGCTCTTGCAGCAAGCCTTCACAAAGCAGCAGGGAGCGCCGTTCCAGATGGGAAACTTGAGACTGGATGTCCAGAAAAGCAAGACGTCAGAAGCGAAACCTTTTTCCTGCAGGGTGTGGCATACCATCCGCTTGCTCATTGCGACAGAGGTGGCACTAATGAAGGAAGAGGTCAACGTTACGTTCTTCTTTAAAATGCAAGGCCAGGAAAAGTGGCAGCGGTGGGATTTGAACCCACGCCTCCGAAGAGACTGGAGCCTTAATCCAGCGCCTTAGACCGCTCGGCCACGCTACCTCCCTGCTAGTCGCCGAAAGCGGAACTTGACCCGTTGCCCGGCCCGCTTTAGTGCTTTGCCTTTTCTCCTTGGAAAGTCTGGAGACAGGCAGTGGAAGGGCAGGCAAACTGTCAGGTGCGCAGAGGAGGGGAGACCATGAGGCAAGGTGGGAGATGGGGGCAAGAAGTGAGAAAAAAACTAATCGCAAGCTAGGGCAGGATTCGGAAAGTGAAGCCGAAAAGGGGCTTAGCATGCAGCCCAGGGGTTTCTTTGACTGTCCTAAGCCCACAGGGACTTTGCCGTCCTCAGCTCATGAGACTTGAGATGGGTAGCTTGATTTGCTGAGGAAATGCGGGATGACAGATTCAACTCTGGAGTCAAACATAGCCCGGAACTATCGCCTTAAACTGAGTTTTAAGCCTGGTGCCGATAAAAAGAAAGAAATTAGCCTTAGATCGGGCAAGCCGTTTGACGGGGGAAAATGAGACCCCCTAGGCCATCTAGGTGGTCGCTGGATGCTGTGCAGACATCAGCAGCTGTTCATTTCGTGCCCTCACGTCTCCTCGTTAGTATAGTGGTCAGTATCCCCGCCTGTCACGCGGGAGACCGGGGTTCAATTCCCCGACGGGGAGGTTAAACCTTTTCTGGATTTTTTTTAGTTCTTGACAAATATTCTTGAAGATTAGGCTGAGTCAAGTAGGGAATGGGTGCCAAGAACTGACTCTTTAAGAAAAAAGCACCGGCAACGCTAGTCATCGTACAATATTTGTGCACAATTGCTTACATTAGGCGGCCGGTCCACTTTATTGAGTCCCCCTCAGCACCATTTAGTGCTCCTGTTGTCTGCGAAGTCCAAATTGTAACCCTGAATCAGTTCCTCTTCTGACCCTTTGTATCATGTTACATGACGAGTAATGATCACCTGTTAGCTTTATCCCTAATTATAACTCTCACTCTTTCCCTGCATCTAACCCTAGCTCTAATCCCATCATTAACCTCGGTCCGGGCACACGCGTGAACCCCTACTCTCATCTCAGCCTCTCCTGGTGATACATCACACCTGGGATCGTTTGCTCCCTGTGGGCTGTGGGAAATTTGCTACCAGCACGCCCTGGAAGTGGGGCTCATTCCGCTGCAACGGGAGGTCTTCCCAGGACGCGTCACAGCTCAACGCAAGAGCTCCTGGGTTTCGAAGGCTCTTGCAGCAAGCCTTCACAAAGCAGCAGGGAGCGCCGTTCCAGATGGGAAACTTGAGACTGGATGTCCAGAAAAGCAAGACGTCAGAAACGAAACCTTTTTCCTGCAGGGTGTGGCATACCATCCGCTTGCTCATTGCGACAGAGGTGGCACTAATGAAGGAAGAGGTCAACGTTACGTTCTTCTTTAAAATGCAAGGCCAGGAAAAGTGGCAGCGGTGGGATTTGAACCCACGCCTCCGAAGAGACTGGAGCCTTAATCCAGCGCCTTATACCGCTCGGCCACGCTACCTCCCTACTAGTTGCCGAAAGCGGAACTTGACCCGTTGCCCGGCCCGCTTTAGTGCTTTGCCTTTTCTCCTTGGAAAGTCTGGAGACAGGCAGTGGAAGGGCAGGCAAACTGTCAGGTGCGCAGAGGAGGGGAGACCATGAGGCAAGGTGGGAGATGGGGGCAAGAAGTGAGAAAAAAACTAATCGCAAGCTAGGGCAGGATTTGGAAAGTGAAGCCGAAAAGGGGCTTAGCATGCAGCCCAGGGGTTTCTTTGACTGTCCTAAGCCCACAGGGACTTTGCCGTCCTCAGCTCATGAGACTTGAGATGGGTAGCTTGATTTGCTGAGGAAATGCGGGATGACAGATTCAACTCTGGAGTCAAACATAGCCCGGAACTATCGCCTTAAACTGAGTTTTAAGCCTGGTGCCGATAAAAAGAAAGAAATTAGCCTTAGATCGGGCAAGCCGTTTGACGGGGGAAAATGAGACCCCCCTAGGCCAGCTAGGTGGTCGCTGGATGCTGTGCAGACATCAGCAGCTGTTCATTTCATGCCCTCACGTCTCCTCGTTAGTATAGTGGTCAGTATCCCCGCCTGTCACGCGGGAGACCGGGGTTCAATTCCCCGACGGGGAGGTTAAACCTTTTCTGGATTTTTTTTAGTTCTTGACAAATATTCTTGAAGATTAGGCTGAGTCAAGTAGGGAATGGGTGCCAAGAACTGACTCTTTAAGAAAAAAGCACCGGCAACGCTAGTCATCGTACAATATTTGTGCACAATTGCTTACATTAGGCGGCCGGTCCACTTTATTGAGTCCCCCTCAGCACCATTTAGTGCTCCTGTTGTCTGCGAAGTCCAAATTGTAACCCTGAATCAGTTCCTCTTCTGACCCTTTGTATCATGTTACATGACGAGTAATGATCACCTGTTAGCTTTATCCCTAATTATAACTCTCACTCTTTCCCTGCATCTAACCCTAGCTCTAATCCCATCATTAACCTCGGTCCGGGCACACGCGTGAACCCCTACTCTCATCTCAGCCTCTCCTGGTGATACATCACACCTGGGATCGTTTGCTCCCTGTGGGCTGTGGGAAATTTGCTACCAGCACGCCCTGGAAGTGGGGCTCATTCCGCTGCAACGGGAGGTCTTCCCAGGACGCGTCACAGCTCAACGCAAGAGCTCCTGGGTTTCGAAGGCTCTTGCAGCAAGCCTTCACAAAGCAGCAGGGAGCGCCGTTCCAGATGGGAAACTTGAGACTGGATGTCCAGAAAAGCAAGACGTCAGAAGCGAAACCTTTTTCCTGCAGGGTGTGGCATACCATCCGCTTGCTCATTGCGACAGAGGTGGCACTAATGAAGGAAGAGGTCAACGTTACGTTCTTCTTTAAAATGCAAGGCCAGGAAAAGTGGCAGCGGTGGGATTTGAACCCACGCCTCCGAAGAGACTGGAGCCTTAATCCAGCGCCTTAGACCGCTCGGCCACGCTACCTCCCTGCTAGTCGCCGAAAGCGGAACTTGACCCGTTGCCCGGCCCGCTTTAGTGCTTTGCCTTTTCTCCTTGGAAAGTCTGGAGACAGGCAGTGGAAGGGCAGGCAAACTGTCAGGTGCGCAGAGGAGGGGAGACCATGAGGCAAGGTGGGAGATGGGGGCAAGAAGTGAGAAAAAAACTAATCGCAAGCTAGGGCAGGATTCGGAAAGTGAAGCCGAAAAGGGGCTTAGCATGCAGCCCAGGGGTTTCTTTGACTGTCCTAAGCCCACAGGGACTTTGCCGTCCTCAGCTCATGAGACTTGAGATGGGTAGCTTGATTTGCTGAGGAAATGCGGGATGACAGATTCAACTCTGGAGTCAAACATAGCCCGGAACTATCGCCTTAAACTGAGTTTTAAGCCTGGTGCCGATAAAAAGAAAGAAATTAGCCTTAGATCGGGCAAGCCGTTTGACGGGGGAAAATGAGACCCCCTAGGCCATCTAGGTGGTCGCTGGATGCTGTGCAGACATCAGCAGCTGTTCATTTCGTGCCCTCACGTCTCCTCGTTAGTATAGTGGTCAGTATCCCCGCCTGTCACGCGGGAGACCGGGGTTCAATTCCCCGACGGGGAGGTTAAACCTTTTCTGGATTTTTTTTAGTTCTTGACAAATATTCTTGAAGATTAGGCTGAGTCAAGTAGGGAATGGGTGCCAAGAACTGACTCTTTAAGAAAAAAGCACCGGCAACGCTAGTCATCGTACAATATTTGTGCACAATTGCTTACATTAGGCGGCCGGTCCACTTTATTGAGTCCCCCTCAGCACCATTTAGTGCTCCTGTTGTCTGCGAAGTCCAAATTGTAACCCTGAATCAGTTCCTCTTCTGACCCTTTGTATCATGTTACATGACGAGTAATGATCACCTGTTAGCTTTATCCCTAATTATAACTCTCACTCTTTCCCTGCATCTAACCCTAGCTCTAATCCCATCATTAACCTCGGTCCGGGCACACGCGTGAACCCCTACTCTCATCTCAGCCTCTCCTGGTGATACATCACACCTGGGATCGTTTGCTCCCTGTGGGCTGTGGGAAATTTGCTACCAGCACGCCCTGGAAGTGGGGCTCATTCCGCTGCAACGGGAGGTCTTCCCAGGACGCGTCACAGCTCAACGCAAGAGCTCCTGGGTTTCGAAGGCTCTTGCAGCAAGCCTTCACAAAGCAGCAGGGAGCGCCGTTCCAGATGGGAAACTTGAGACTGGATGTCCAGAAAAGCAAGACGTCAGAAACGAAACCTTTTTCCTGCAGGGTGTGGCATACCATCCGCTTGCTCATTGCGACAGAGGTGGCACTAATGAAGGAAGAGGTCAACGTTACGTTCTTCTTTAAAATGCAAGGCCAGGAAAAGTGGCAGCGGTGGGATTTGAACCCACGCCTCCGAAGAGACTGGAGCCTTAATCCAGCGCCTTATACCGCTCGGCCACGCTACCTCCCTACTAGTTGCCGAAAGCGGAACTTGACCCGTTGCCCGGCCCGCTTTAGTGCTTTGCCTTTTCTCCTTGGAAAGTCTGGAGACAGGCAGTGGAAGGGCAGGCAAACTGTCAGGTGCGCAGAGGAGGGGAGACCATGAGGCAAGGTGGGAGATGGGGGCAAGAAGTGAGAAAAAAACTAATCGCAAGCTAGGGCAGGATTTGGAAAGTGAAGCCGAAAAGGGGCTTAGCATGCAGCCCAGGGGTTTCTTTGACTGTCCTAAGCCCACAGGGACTTTGCCGTCCTCAGCTCATGAGACTTGAGATGGGTAGCTTGATTTGCTGAGGAAATGCGGGATGACAGATTCAACTCTGGAGTCAAACATAGCCCGGAACTATCGCCTTAAACTGAGTTTTAAGCCTGGTGCCGATAAAAAGAAAGAAATTAGCCTTAGATCGGGCAAGCCGTTTGACGGGGGAAAATGAGACCCCCCTAGGCCAGCTAGGTGGTCGCTGGATGCTGTGCAGACATCAGCAGCTGTTCATTTCATGCCCTCACGTCTCCTCGTTAGTATAGTGGTCAGTATCCCCGCCTGTCACGCGGGAGACCGGGGTTCAATTCCCCGACGGGGAGGTTAAACCTTTTCTGGATTTTTTTTAGTTCTTGACAAATATTCTTGAAGATTAGGCTGAGTCAAGTAGGGAATGGGTGCCAAGAACTGACTCTTTAAGAAAAAAGCACCGGCAACGCTAGTCATCGTACAATATTTGTGCACAATTGCTTACATTAGGCGGCCGGTCCACTTTATTGAGTCCCCCTCAGCACCATTTAGTGCTCCTGTTGTCTGCGAAGTCCAAATTGTAACCCTGAATCAGTTCCTCTTCTGACCCTTTGTATCATGTTACATGACGAGTAATGATCACCTGTTAGCTTTATCCCTAATTATAACTCTCACTCTTTCCCTGCATCTAACCCTAGCTCTAATCCCATCATTAACCTCGGTCCGGGCACACGCGTGAACCCCTACTCTCATCTCAGCCTCTCCTGGTGATACATCACACCTGGGATCGTTTGCTCCCTGTGGGCTGTGGGAAATTTGCTACCAGCACGCCCTGGAAGTGGGGCTCATTCCGCTGCAACGGGAGGTCTTCCCAGGACGCGTCACAGCTCAACGCAAGAGCTCCTGGGTTTCGAAGGCTCTTGCAGCAAGCCTTCACAAAGCAGCAGGGAGCGCCGTTCCAGATGGGAAACTTGAGACTGGATGTCCAGAAAAGCAAGACGTCAGAAGCGAAACCTTTTTCCTGCAGGGTGTGGCATACCATCCGCTTGCTCATTGCGACAGAGGTGGCACTAATGAAGGAAGAGGTCAACGTTACGTTCTTCTTTAAAATGCAAGGCCAGGAAAAGTGGCAGCGGTGGGATTTGAACCCACGCCTCCGAAGAGACTGGAGCCTTAATCCAGCGCCTTAGACCGCTCGGCCACGCTACCTCCCTGCTAGTCGCCGAAAGCGGAACTTGACCCGTTGCCCGGCCCGCTTTAGTGCTTTGCCTTTTCTCCTTGGAAAGTCTGGAGACAGGCAGTGGAAGGGCAGGCAAACTGTCAGGTGCGCAGAGGAGGGGAGACCATGAGGCAAGGTGGGAGATGGGGGCAAGAAGTGAGAAAAAAACTAATCGCAAGCTAGGGCAGGATTCGGAAAGTGAAGCCGAAAAGGGGCTTAGCATGCAGCCCAGGGGTTTCTTTGACTGTCCTAAGCCCACAGGGACTTTGCCGTCCTCAGCTCATGAGACTTGAGATGGGTAGCTTGATTTGCTGAGGAAATGCGGGATGACAGATTCAACTCTGGAGTCAAACATAGCCCGGAACTATCGCCTTAAACTGAGTTTTAAGCCTGGTGCCGATAAAAAGAAAGAAATTAGCCTTAGATCGGGCAAGCCGTTTGACGGGGGAAAATGAGACCCCCTAGGCCAGCTAGGTGGTCGCTGGATGCTGTGCAGACATCAGCAGCTGTTCATTTCATGCCCTCACGTCTCCTCGTTAGTATAGTGGTCAGTATCCCCGCCTGTCACGCGGGAGACCGGGGTTCAATTCCCCGACGGGGAGGTTAAACCTCTTCTGGATTTTTTTTAGTTCTTGACAAATATTCTTGAAGATTAGGCTGAGTCAAGTAGGGAATGGGTGCCAAGAACTGACTCTTTAAGAAAAAAGCACCGGCAACGCTAGTCATCGTACAATATTTGTGCACAATTGCTTACATTAGGCGGCCGGTCCACTTTATTGAGTCCCCCTCAGCACCATTTAGTGCTCCTGTTGTCTGCGAAGTCCAAATTGTAACCCTGAATCAGTTCCTCTTCTGACCCTTTGTATCATGTTACATGACGAGTAATGATCACCTGTTAGCTTTATCCCTAATTATAACTCTCACTCTTTCCCTGCATCTAACCCTAGCTCTAATCCCATCATTAACCTCGGTCCGGGCACACGCGTGAACCCCTACTCTCATCTCAGCCTCTCCTGGTGATACATCACACCTGGGATCGTTTGCTCCCTGTGGGCTGTGGGAAATTTGCTACCAGCACGCCCTGGAAGTGGGGCTCATTCCGCTGCAACGGGAGGTCTTCCCAGGACGCGTCACAGCTCAACGCAAGAGCTCCTGGGTTTCGAAGGCTCTTGCAGCAAGCCTTCACAAAGCAGCAGGGAGCGCCGTTCCAGATGGGAAACTTGAGACTGGATGTCCAGAAAAGCAAGACGTCAGAAACGAAACCTTTTTCCTGCAGGGTGTGGCATACCATCCGCTTGCTCATTGCGACAGAGGTGGCACTAATGAAGGAAGAGGTCAACGTTACGTTCTTCTTTAAAATGCAAGGCCAGGAAAAGTGGCAGCGGTGGGATTTGAACCCACGCCTCCGAAGAGACTGGAGCCTTAATCCAGCGCCTTATACCGCTCGGCCACGCTACCTCCCTACTAGTTGCCGAAAGCGGAACTTGACCCGTTGCCCGGCCCGCTTTAGTGCTTTGCCTTTTCTCCTTGGAAAGTCTGGAGACAGGCAGTGGAAGGGCAGGCAAACTGTCAGGTGCGCAGAGGAGGGGAGACCATGAGGCAAGGTGGGAGATGGGGGCAAGAAGTGAGAAAAAAACTAATCGCAAGCTAGGGCAGGATTTGGAAAGTGAAGCCGAAAAGGGGCTTAGCATGCAGCCCAGGGGTTTCTTTGACTGTCCTAAGCCCACAGGGACTTTGCCGTCCTCAGCTCATGAGACTTGAGATGGGTAGCTTGATTTGCTGAGGAAATGCGGGATGACAGATTCAACTCTGGAGTCAAACATAGCCCGGAACTATCGCCTTAAACTGAGTTTTAAGCCTGGTGCCGATAAAAAGAAAGAAATTAGCCTTAGATCGGGCAAGCCGTTTGACGGGGGAAAATGAGACCCCCCTAGGCCAGCTAGGTGGTCGCTGGATGCTGTGCAGACATCAGCAGCTGTTCATTTCATGCCCTCACGTCTCCTCGTTAGTATAGTGGTCAGTATCCCCGCCTGTCACGCGGGAGACCGGGGTTCAATTCCCCGACGGGGAGGTTAAACCTTTTCTGGATTTTTTTTAGTTCTTGACAAATATTCTTGAAGATTAGGCTGAGTCAAGTAGGGAATGGGTGCCAAGAACTGACTCTTTAAGAAAAAAGCACCGGCAACGCTAGTCATCGTACAATATTTGTGCACAATTGCTTACATTAGGCGGCCGGTCCACTTTATTGAGTCCCCCTCAGCACCATTTAGTGCTCCTGTTGTCTGCGAAGTCCAAATTGTAACCCTGAATCAGTTCCTCTTCTGACCCTTTGTATCATGTTACATGACGAGTAATGATCACCTGTTAGCTTTATCCCTAATTATAACTCTCACTCTTTCCCTGCATCTAACCCTAGCTCTAATCCCATCATTAACCTCGGTCCGGGCACACGCGTGAACCCCTACTCTCATCTCAGCCTCTCCTGGTGATACATCACACCTGGGATCGTTTGCTCCCTGTGGGCTGTGGGAAATTTGCTACCAGCACGCCCTGGAAGTGGGGCTCATTCCGCTGCAACGGGAGGTCTTCCCAGGACGCGTCACAGCTCAACGCAAGAGCTCCTGGGTTTCGAAGGCTCTTGCAGCAAGCCTTCACAAAGCAGCAGGGAGCGCCGTTCCAGATGGGAAACTTGAGACTGGATGTCCAGAAAAGCAAGACGTCAGAAGCGAAACCTTTTTCCTGCAGGGTGTGGCATACCATCCGCTTGCTCATTGCGACAGAGGTGGCACTAATGAAGGAAGAGGTCAACGTTACGTTCTTCTTTAAAATGCAAGGCCAGGAAAAGTGGCAGCGGTGGGATTTGAACCCACGCCTCCGAAGAGACTGGAGCCTTAATCCAGCGCCTTAGACCGCTCGGCCACGCTACCTCCCTGCTAGTCGCCGAAAGCGGAACTTGACCCGTTGCCCGGCCCGCTTTAGTGCTTTGCCTTTTCTCCTTGGAAAGTCTGGAGACAGGCAGTGGAAGGGCAGGCAAACTGTCAGGTGCGCAGAGGAGGGGAGACCATGAGGCAAGGTGGGAGATGGGGGCAAGAAGTGAGAAAAAAACTAATCGCAAGCTAGGGCAGGATTCGGAAAGTGAAGCCGAAAAGGGGCTTAGCATGCAGCCCAGGGGTTTCTTTGACTGTCCTAAGCCCACAGGGACTTTGCCGTCCTCAGCTCATGAGACTTGAGATGGGTAGCTTGATTTGCTGAGGAAATGCGGGATGACAGATTCAACTCTGGAGTCAAACATAGCCCGGAACTATCGCCTTAAACTGAGTTTTAAGCCTGGTGCCGATAAAAAGAAAGAAATTAGCCTTAGATCGGGCAAGCCGTTTGACGGGGGAAAATGAGACCCCCTAGGCCAGCTAGGTGGTCGCTGGATGCTGTGCAGACATCAGCAGCTGTTCATTTCATGCCCTCACGTCTCCTCGTTAGTATAGTGGTCAGTATCCCCGCCTGTCACGCGGGAGACCGGGGTTCAATTCCCCGACGGGGAGGTTAAACCTCTTCTGGATTTTTTTTAGTTCTTGACAAATATTCTTGAAGATTAGGCTGAGTCAAGTAGGGAATGGGTGCCAAGAACTGACTCTTTAAGAAAAAAGCACCGGCAACGCTAGTCATCGTACAATATTTGTGCACAATTGCTTACATTAGGCGGCCGGTCCACTTTATTGAGTCCCCCTCAGCACCATTTAGTGCTCCTGTTGTCTGCGAAGTCCAAATTGTAACCCTGAATCAGTTCCTCTTCTGACCCTTTGTATCATGTTACATGACGAGTAATGATCACCTGTTAGCTTTATCCCTAATTATAACTCTCACTCTTTCCCTGCATCTAACCCTAGCTCTAATCCCATCATTAACCTCGGTCCGGGCACACGCGTGAACCCCTACTCTCATCTCAGCCTCTCCTGGTGATACATCACACCTGGGATCGTTTGCTCCCTGTGGGCTGTGGGAAATTTGCTACCAGCACGCCCTGGAAGTGGGGCTCATTCCGCTGCAACGGGAGGTCTTCCCAGGACGCGTCACAGCTCAACGCAAGAGCTCCTGGGTTTCGAAGGCTCTTGCAGCAAGCCTTCACAAAGCAGCAGGGAGCGCCGTTCCAGATGGGAAACTTGAGACTGGATGTCCAGAAAAGCAAGACGTCAGAAGCGAAACCTTTTTCCTGCAGGGTGTGGCATACCATCCGCTTGCTCATTGCGACAGAGGTGGCACTAATGAAGGAAGAGGTCAACGTTACGTTCTTCTTTAAAATGCAAGGCCAGGAAAAGTGGCAGCGGTGGGATTTGAACCCACGCCTCCGAAGAGACTGGAGCCTTAATCCAGCGCCTTAGACCGCTCGGCCACGCTACCTCCCTGCTAGTCGCCGAAAGCGGAACTTGACCCGTTGCCCGGCCCGCTTTAGTGCTTTGCCTTTTCTCCTTGGAAAGTCTGGAGACAGGCAGTGGAAGGGCAGGCAAACTGTCAGGTGCGCAGAGGAGGGGAGACCATGAGGCAAGGTGGGAGATGGGGGCAAGAAGTGAGAAAAAAACTAATCGCAAGCTAGGGCAGGATTCGGAAAGTGAAGCCGAAAAGGGGCTTAGCATGCAGCCCAGGGGTTTCTTTGACTGTCCTAAGCCCACAGGGACTTTGCCGTCCTCAGCTCATGAGACTTGAGATGGGTAGCTTGATTTGCTGAGGAAATGCGGGATGACAGATTCAACTCTGGAGTCAAACATAGCCCGGAACTATCGCCTTAAACTGAGTTTTAAGCCTGGTGCCGATAAAAAGAAAGAAATTAGCCTTAGATCGGGCAAGCCGTTTGACGGGGGAAAATGAGACCCCCTAGGCCAGCTAGGTGGTCGCTGGATGCTGTGCAGACATCAGCAGCTGTTCATTTCATGCCCTCACGTCTCCTCGTTAGTATAGTGGTCAGTATCCCCGCCTGTCACCCGGGAGACCGGGGTTCTTCTGGATTTTTTTTAGTTCTTGACAAATATTCTTGAAGATTAGGCTGAGTCAAGTAGGGAATGGGTGCCAAGAACTGACTCTTTAAGAAAAAAGCACCGGCAACGCTAGTCATCGTACAATATTTGTGCACAATTGCTTACATTAGGCGGCCGGTCCACTTTATTGAGTCCCCCTCAGCACCATTTAGTGCTCCTGTTGTCTGCGAAGTCCAAATTGTAACCCTGAATCAGTTCCTCTTCTGACCCTTTGTATCATGTTACATGACGAGTAATGATCACCTGTTAGCTTTATCCCTAATTATAACTCTCACTCTTTCCCTGCATCTAACCCTAGCTCTAATCCCATCATTAACCTCGGTCCGGGCACACGCGTGAACCCCTACTCTCATCTCAGCCTCTCCTGGTGATACATCACACCTGGGATCGTTTGCTCCCTGTGGGCTGTGGGAAATTTGCTACCAGCACGCCCTGGAAGTGGGGCTCATTCCGCTGCAACGGGAGGTCTTCCCAGGACGCGTCACAGCTCAACGCAAGAGCTCCTGGGTTTCGAAGGCTCTTGCAGCAAGCCTTCACAAAGCAGCAGGGAGCGCCGTTCCAGATGGGAAACTTGAGACTGGATGTCCAGAAAAGCAAGACGTCAGAAGCGAAACCTTTTTCCTGCAGGGTGTGGCATACCATCCGCTTGCTCATTGCGACAGAGGTGGCACTAATGAAGGAAGAGGTCAACGTTACGTTCTTCTTTAAAATGCAAGGCCAGGAAAAGTGGCAGCGGTGGGATTTGAACCCACGCCTCCGAAGAGACTGGAGCCTTAATCCAGCGCCTTAGACCGCTCGGCCACGCTACCTCCCTGCTAGTTGCCGAAAGCGGAACTTGACCCGTTGCCCGGCCCGCTTTAGTGCTTTGCCTTTTCTCCTTGGAAAGTCTGGAGACAGGCAGTGGAAGGGCAGGCAAACTGTCAGGTGCGCAGAGGAGGGGAGACCATGAGGCAAGGTGGGAGATGGGGGCAAGAAGTGAGAAAAAAACTAATCGCAAGCTAGGGCAGGATTCGGAAAGTGAAGCCGAAAAGGGGCTTAGCATGCAGCCCAGGGGTTTCTTTGACTGTCCTAAGCCCACAGGGACTTTGCCGTCCTCAGCTCATGAGACTTGAGATGGGTAGCTTGATTTGCTGAGGAAATGCGGGATGACAGATTCAACTCTGGAGTCAAACATAGCCCGGAACTATCGCCTTAAACTGAGTTTTAAGCCTGGTGCCGATAAAAAGAAAGAAATTAGCCTTAGATCGGGCAAGCCGTTTGACGGGGGAAAATGAGACCCCCTAGGCCAGCTAGGTGGTCGCTGGATGCTGTGCAGACATCAGCAGCTGTTCATTTCATGCCCTCACGTCTCCTCGTTAGTATAGTGGTCAGTATCCCCGCCTGTCACGCGGGAGACCGGGGTTCAATTCCCCGACGGGGAGGTTAAACCTCTTCTGGATTTTTTTTAGTTCTTGACAAATATTCTTGAAGATTAGGCTGAGTCAAGTAGGGAATGGGTGCCAAGAACTGACTCTTTAAGAAAAAAGCACCGGCAACGCTAGTCATCGTGCAATATTTGTGCACAATTGCTTACATTAGGCGGCCGGTCCACTTTATTGAGTCCCCCTCAGCACCATTTAGTGCTCCTGTTGTCTGCGAAGTCCAAATTGTAACCCTGAATCAGTTCCTCTTCTGACCCTTTGTATCATGTTACATGACGAGTAATGATCACCTGTTAGCTTTATCCCTAATTATAACTCTCACTCTTTCCCTGCATCTAACCCTAGCTCTAATCCCATCATTAACCTCGGTCCGGGCACACGCGTGAACCCTTACTCTCATCTCAGCCTCTCCTGGTGATACATCACACCTGGGATCGTTTGCTCCCTGTGGGCTGTGGGAAATTTGCTACCAGCACGCCCTGGAAGTGGGGCTCATTCCGCTGCAACGGGAGGTCTTCCCAGGACGCGTCACAGCTCAACGCAAGAGCTCCTGGGTTTCGAAGGCTCTTGCAGCAAGCCTTCACAAAGCAGCAGGGAGCGCCGTTCCAGATGGGAAACTTGAGACTGGATGTCCAGAAAAGCAAGACGTCAGAAGCGAAACCTTTTTCCTGCAGGGTGTGGCATACCATCCGCTTGCTCATTGCGACAGAGGTGGCACTAATGAAGGAAGAGGTCAACGTTACGTTCTTCTTTAAAAAGCAAGGCCAGGAAAAGTGGCAGCGGTGGGATTTGAACCCACGCCTCCGAAGAGACTGGAGCCTTAATCCAGCGCCTTAGACCGCTCGGCCACGCTACCTCCCTGCTAGTCGCCGAAAGCGGAACTTGACCCGTTGCCCGGCCCGCTTTAGTGCTTTGCCTTTTCTCCTTGGAAAGTCTGGAGACAGGCAGTGGAAGGGCAGGCAAACTGTCAGGTGCGCAGAGGAGGGGAGACCATGAGGCAAGGTGGGAGATGGGGGCAAGAAGTGAGAAAAAAACTAATCGCAAGCTAGGGCAGGATTCGGAAAGTGAAGCCGAAAAGGGGCTTAGCATGCAGCCCAGGGGTTTCTTTGACTGTCCTAAGCCCACAGGGACTTTGCCGTCCTCAGCTCATGAGACTTGAGATGGGTAGCTTGATTTGCTGAGGAAATGCGGGATGACAGATTCAACTCTGGAGTCAAACATAGCCCGGAACTATCGCCTTAAACTGAGTTTTAAGCCTGGTGCCGATAAAAAGAAAGAAATTAGCCTTAGATCGGGCAAGCCGTTTGACGGGGGAAAATGAGACCCCCTAGGCCATCTAGGTGGTCGCTGGATGCTGTGCAGACATCAGCAGCTGTTCATTTCGTGCCCTCACGTCTCCTCGTTAGTATAGTGGTCAGTATCCCCGCCTGTCACGCGGGAGACCGGGGTTCAATTCCCCGACGGGGAGGTTAAACCTTTTCTGGATTTTTTTTAGTTCTTGACAAATATTCTTGAAGATTAGGCTGAGTCAAGTAGGGAATGGGTGCCAAGAACTGACTCTTTAAGAAAAAAGCACCGGCAACGCTAGTCATCGTACAATATTTGTGCACAATTGCTTACATTAGGCGGCCGGTCCACTTTATTGAGTCCCCCTCAGCACCATTTAGTGCTCCTGTTGTCTGCGAAGTCCAAATTGTAACCCTGAATCAGTTCCTCTTCTGACCCTTTGTATCATGTTACATGACGAGTAATGATCACCTGTTAGCTTTATCCCTAATTATAACTCTCACTCTTTCCCTGCATCTAACCCTAGCTCTAATCCCATCATTAACCTCGGTCCGGGCACACGCGTGAACCCTTACTCTCATCTCAGCCTCTCCTGGTGATACATCACACCTGGGATCGTTTGCTCCCTGTGGGCTGTGGGAAATTTGCTACCAGCACGCCCTGGAAGTGGGGCTCATTCCGCTGCAACGGGAGGTCTTCCCAGGACGCGTCACAGCTCAACGCAAGAGCTCCTGGGTTTCGAAGGCTCTTGCAGCAAGCCTTCACAAAGCAGCAGGGAGCGCCGTTCCAGATGGGAAACTTGAGACTGGATGTCCAGAAAAGCAAGACGTCAGAAGCGAAACCTTTTTCCTGCAGGGTGTGGCATACCATCCGCTTGCTCATTGCGACAGAGGTGGCACTAATGAAGGAAGAGGTCAACGTTACGTTCTTCTTTAAAATGCAAGGCCAGGAAAAGTGGCAGCGGTGGGATTTGAACCCACGCCTCCGAAGAGACTGGAGCCTTAATCCAGCGCCTTAGACCGCTCGGCCACGCTACCTCCCTGCTAGTCGCCGAAAGCGGAACTTGACCCGTTGCCCGGCCCGCTTTAGTGCTTTGCCTTTTCTCCTTGGAAAGTCTGGAGACAGGCAGTGGAAGGGCAGGCAAACTGTCAGGTGCGCAGAGGAGGGGAGACCATGAGGCAAGGTGGGAGATGGGGGCAAGAAGTGAGAAAAAAACTAATCGCAAGCTAGGGCAGGATTCGGAAAGTGAAGCCGAAAAGGGGCTTAGCATGCAGCCCAGGGGTTTCTTTGACTGTCCTAAGCCCACAGGGACTTTGCCGTCCTCAGCTCATGAGACTTGAGATGGGTAGCTTGATTTGCTGAGGAAATGCGGGATGACAGATTCAACTCTGGAGTCAAACATAGCCCGGAACTATCGCCTTAAACTGAGTTTTAAGCCTGGTGCCGATAAAAAGAAAGAAATTAGCCTTAGATCGGGCAAGCCGTTTGACGGGGGAAAATGAGACCCCCTAGGCCATCTAGGTGGTCGCTGGATGCTGTGCAGACATCAGCAGCTGTTCATTTCGTGCCCTCACGTCTCCTCGTTAGTATAGTGGTCAGTATCCCCGCCTGTCACGCGGGAGACCGGGGTTCAATTCCCCGACGGGGAGGTTAAACCTTTTCTGGATTTTTTTTAGTTCTTGACAAATATTCTTGAAGATTAGGCTGAGTCAAGTAGGGAATGGGTGCCAAGAACTGACTCTTTAAGAAAAAAGCACCGGCAACGCTAGTCATCGTACAATATTTGTGCACAATTGCTTACATTAGGCGGCCGGTCCACTTTATTGAGTCCCCCTCAGCACCATTTAGTGCTCCTGTTGTCTGCGAAGTCCAAATTGTAACCCTGAATCAGTTCCTCTTCTGACCCTTTGTATCATGTTACATGACGAGTAATGATCACCTGTTAGCTTTATCCCTAATTATAACTCTCACTCTTTCCCTGCATCTAACCCTAGCTCTAATCCCATCATTAACCTCGGTCCGGGCACACGCGTGAACCCCTACTCTCATCTCAGCCTCTCCTGGTGATACATCACACCTGGGATCGTTTGCTCCCTGTGGGCTGTGGGAAATTTGCTACCAGCACGCCCTGGAAGTGGGGCTCATTCCGCTGCAACGGGAGGTCTTCCCAGGACGCGTCACAGCTCAACGCAAGAGCTCCTGGGTTTCGAAGGCTCTTGCAGCAAGCCTTCACAAAGCAGCAGGGAGCGCCGTTCCAGATGGGAAACTTGAGACTGGATGTCCAGAAAAGCAAGACGTCAGAAACGAAACCTTTTTCCTGCAGGGTGTGGCATACCATCCGCTTGCTCATTGCGACAGAGGTGGCACTAATGAAGGAAGAGGTCAACGTTACGTTCTTCTTTAAAATGCAAGGCCAGGAAAAGTGGCAGCGGTGGGATTTGAACCCACGCCTCCGAAGAGACTGGAGCCTTAATCCAGCGCCTTATACCGCTCGGCCACGCTACCTCCCTACTAGTTGCCGAAAGCGGAACTTGACCCGTTGCCCGGCCCGCTTTAGTGCTTTGCCTTTTCTCCTTGGAAAGTCTGGAGACAGGCAGTGGAAGGGCAGGCAAACTGTCAGGTGCGCAGAGGAGGGGAGACCATGAGGCAAGGTGGGAGATGGGGGCAAGAAGTGAGAAAAAAACTAATCGCAAGCTAGGGCAGGATTTGGAAAGTGAAGCCGAAAAGGGGCTTAGCATGCAGCCCAGGGGTTTCTTTGACTGTCCTAAGCCCACAGGGACTTTGCCGTCCTCAGCTCATGAGACTTGAGATGGGTAGCTTGATTTGCTGAGGAAATGCGGGATGACAGATTCAACTCTGGAGTCAAACATAGCCCGGAACTATCGCCTTAAACTGAGTTTTAAGCCTGGTGCCGATAAAAAGAAAGAAATTAGCCTTAGATCGGGCAAGCCGTTTGACGGGGGAAAATGAGACCCCCCTAGGCCAGCTAGGTGGTCGCTGGATGCTGTGCAGACATCAGCAGCTGTTCATTTCATGCCCTCACGTCTCCTCGTTAGTATAGTGGTCAGTATCCCCGCCTGTCACGCGGGAGACCGGGGTTCAATTCCCCGACGGGGAGGTTAAACCTTTTCTGGATTTTTTTTAGTTCTTGACAAATATTCTTGAAGATTAGGCTGAGTCAAGTAGGGAATGGGTGCCAAGAACTGACTCTTTAAGAAAAAAGCACCGGCAACGCTAGTCATCGTACAATATTTGTGCACAATTGCTTACATTAGGCGGCCGGTCCACTTTATTGAGTCCCCCTCAGCACCATTTAGTGCTCCTGTTGTCTGCGAAGTCCAAATTGTAACCCTGAATCAGTTCCTCTTCTGACCCTTTGTATCATGTTACATGACGAGTAATGATCACCTGTTAGCTTTATCCCTAATTATAACTCTCACTCTTTCCCTGCATCTAACCCTAGCTCTAATCCCATCATTAACCTCGGTCCGGGCACACGCGTGAACCCCTACTCTCATCTCAGCCTCTCCTGGTGATACATCACACCTGGGATCGTTTGCTCCCTGTGGGCTGTGGGAAATTTGCTACCAGCACGCCCTGGAAGTGGGGCTCATTCCGCTGCAACGGGAGGTCTTCCCAGGACGCGTCACAGCTCAACGCAAGAGCTCCTGGGTTTCGAAGGCTCTTGCAGCAAGCCTTCACAAAGCAGCAGGGAGCGCCGTTCCAGATGGGAAACTTGAGACTGGATGTCCAGAAAAGCAAGACGTCAGAAGCGAAACCTTTTTCCTGCAGGGTGTGGCATACCATCCGCTTGCTCATTGCGACAGAGGTGGCACTAATGAAGGAAGAGGTCAACGTTACGTTCTTCTTTAAAATGCAAGGCCAGGAAAAGTGGCAGCGGTGGGATTTGAACCCACGCCTCCGAAGAGACTGGAGCCTTAATCCAGCGCCTTAGACCGCTCGGCCACGCTACCTCCCTGCTAGTCGCCGAAAGCGGAACTTGACCCGTTGCCCGGCCCGCTTTAGTGCTTTGCCTTTTCTCCTTGGAAAGTCTGGAGACAGGCAGTGGAAGGGCAGGCAAACTGTCAGGTGCGCAGAGGAGGGGAGACCATGAGGCAAGGTGGGAGATGGGGGCAAGAAGTGAGAAAAAAACTAATCGCAAGCTAGGGCAGGATTCGGAAAGTGAAGCCGAAAAGGGGCTTAGCATGCAGCCCAGGGGTTTCTTTGACTGTCCTAAGCCCACAGGGACTTTGCCGTCCTCAGCTCATGAGACTTGAGATGGGTAGCTTGATTTGCTGAGGAAATGCGGGATGACAGATTCAACTCTGGAGTCAAACATAGCCCGGAACTATCGCCTTAAACTGAGTTTTAAGCCTGGTGCCGATAAAAAGAAAGAAATTAGCCTTAGATCGGGCAAGCCGTTTGACGGGGGAAAATGAGACCCCCTAGGCCAGCTAGGTGGTCGCTGGATGCTGTGCAGACATCAGCAGCTGTTCATTTCATGCCCTCACGTCTCCTCGTTAGTATAGTGGTCAGTATCCCCGCCTGTCACCCGGGAGACCGGGGTTCTTCTGGATTTTTTTTAGATCTTGACAAATATTCTTGAAGATTAGGCTGAGTCAAGTAGGGAATGGGTGCCAAGAACTGACTCTTTAAGAAAA
Source organism: Ambystoma mexicanum (assembly GCF_040938575.1). Classification (NCBI taxonomy): domain Eukaryota; kingdom Metazoa; phylum Chordata; class Amphibia; order Caudata; family Ambystomatidae; genus Ambystoma; species Ambystoma mexicanum. The sequence continues at coordinate 237,305,262 of NC_090921.1, forward strand.
AAGCACCGGCAACGCTAGTCATCGTACAATATTTGTGCACAATTGCTTACATTAGGCGGCCGGTCCACTTTATTGAGTCCCCCTCAGCACCATTTAGTGCTCCTGTTGTCTGCGAAGTCCAAATTGTAACCCTGAATCAGTTCCTCTTCTGACCCTTTGTATCATGTTACATGACGAGTAATGATCACCTGTTAGCTTTATCCCTAATTATAACTCTCACTCTTTCCCTGCATCTAACCCTAGCTCTAATCCCATCATTAACCTCGGTCCGGGCACACGCGTGAACCCCTACTCTCATCTCAGCCTCTCCTGGTGATACATCACACCTGGGATCGTTTGCTCCCTGTGGGCTGTGGGAAATTTGCTACCAGCACGCCCTGGAAGTGGGGCTCATTCCGCTGCAACGGGAGGTCTTCCCAGGACGCGTCACAGCTCAACGCAAGAGCTCCTGGGTTTCGAAGGCTCTTGCAGCAAGCCTTCACAAAGCAGCAGGGAGCGCCGTTCCAGATGGGAAACTTGAGACTGGATGTCCAGAAAAGCAAGACGTCAGAAGCGAAACCTTTTTCCTGCAGGGTGTGGCATACCATCCGCTTGCTCATTGCGACAGAGGTGGCACTAATGAAGGAAGAGGTCAACGTTACGTTCTTCTTTAAAATGCAAGGCCAGGAAAAGTGGCAGCGGTGGGATTTGAACCCACGCCTCCGAAGAGACTGGAGCCTTAATCCAGCGCCTTAGACCGCTCGGCCACGCTACCTCCCTGCTAGTTGCCGAAAGCGGAACTTGACCCGTTGCCCGGCCCGCTTTAGTGCTTTGCCTTTTCTCCTTGGAAAGTCTGGAGACAGGCAGTGGAAGGGCAGGCAAACTGTCAGGTGCGCAGAGGAGGGGAGACCATGAGGCAAGGTGGGAGATGGGGGCAAGAAGTGAGAAAAAAACTAATCGCAAGCTAGGGCAGGATTCGGAAAGTGAAGCCGAAAAGGGGCTTAGCATGCAGCCCAGGGGTTTCTTTGACTGTCCTAAGCCCACAGGGACTTTGCCGTCCTCAGCTCATGAGACTTGAGATGGGTAGCTTGATTTGCTGAGGAAATGCGGGATGACAGATTCAACTCTGGAGTCAAACATAGCCCGGAACTATCGCCTTAAACTGAGTTTTAAGCCTGGTGCCGATAAAAAGAAAGAAATTAGCCTTAGATCGGGCAAGCCGTTTGACGGGGGAAAATGAGACCCCCTAGGCCAGCTAGGTGGTCGCTGGATGCTGTGCAGACATCAGCAGCTGTTCATTTCATGCCCTCACGTCTCCTCGTTAGTATAGTGGTCAGTATCCCCGCCTGTCACGCGGGAGACCGGGGTTCAATTCCCCGACGGGGAGGTTAAACCTCTTCTGGATTTTTTTTAGTTCTTGACAAATATTCTTGAAGATTAGGCTGAGTCAAGTAGGGAATGGGTGCCAAGAACTGACTCTTTAAGAAAAAAGCACCGGCAACGCTAGTCATCGTGCAATATTTGTGCACAATTGCTTACATTAGGCGGCCGGTCCACTTTATTGAGTCCCCCTCAGCACCATTTAGTGCTCCTGTTGTCTGCGAAGTCCAAATTGTAACCCTGAATCAGTTCCTCTTCTGACCCTTTGTATCATGTTACATGACGAGTAATGATCACCTGTTAGCTTTATCCCTAATTATAACTCTCACTCTTTCCCTGCATCTAACCCTAGCTCTAATCCCATCATTAACCTCGGTCCGGGCACACGCGTGAACCCTTACTCTCATCTCAGCCTCTCCTGGTGATACATCACACCTGGGATCGTTTGCTCCCTGTGGGCTGTGGGAAATTTGCTACCAGCACGCCCTGGAAGTGGGGCTCATTCCGCTGCAACGGGAGGTCTTCCCAGGACGCGTCACAGCTCAACGCAAGAGCTCCTGGGTTTCGAAGGCTCTTGCAGCAAGCCTTCACAAAGCAGCAGGGAGCGCCGTTCCAGATGGGAAACTTGAGACTGGATGTCCAGAAAAGCAAGACGTCAGAAGCGAAACCTTTTTCCTGCAGGGTGTGGCATACCATCCGCTTGCTCATTGCGACAGAGGTGGCACTAATGAAGGAAGAGGTCAACGTTACGTTCTTCTTTAAAAAGCAAGGCCAGGAAAAGTGGCAGCGGTGGGATTTGAACCCACGCCTCCGAAGAGACTGGAGCCTTAATCCAGCGCCTTAGACCGCTCGGCCACGCTACCTCCCTGCTAGTCGCCGAAAGCGGAACTTGACCCGTTGCCCGGCCCGCTTTAGTGCTTTGCCTTTTCTCCTTGGAAAGTCTGGAGACAGGCAGTGGAAGGGCAGGCAAACTGTCAGGTGCGCAGAGGAGGGGAGACCATGAGGCAAGGTGGGAGATGGGGGCAAGAAGTGAGAAAAAAACTAATCGCAAGCTAGGGCAGGATTCGGAAAGTGAAGCCGAAAAGGGGCTTAGCATGCAGCCCAGGGGTTTCTTTGACTGTCCTAAGCCCACAGGGACTTTGCCGTCCTCAGCTCATGAGACTTGAGATGGGTAGCTTGATTTGCTGAGGAAATGCGGGATGACAGATTCAACTCTGGAGTCAAACATAGCCCGGAACTATCGCCTTAAACTGAGTTTTAAGCCTGGTGCCGATAAAAAGAAAGAAATTAGCCTTAGATCGGGCAAGCCGTTTGACGGGGGAAAATGAGACCCCCTAGGCCATCTAGGTGGTCGCTGGATGCTGTGCAGACATCAGCAGCTGTTCATTTCGTGCCCTCACGTCTCCTCGTTAGTATAGTGGTCAGTATCCCCGCCTGTCACGCGGGAGACCGGGGTTCAATTCCCCGACGGGGAGGTTAAACCTTTTCTGGATTTTTTTTAGTTCTTGACAAATATTCTTGAAGATTAGGCTGAGTCAAGTAGGGAATGGGTGCCAAGAACTGACTCTTTAAGAAAAAAGCACCGGCAACGCTAGTCATCGTACAATATTTGTGCACAATTGCTTACATTAGGCGGCCGGTCCACTTTATTGAGTCCCCCTCAGCACCATTTAGTGCTCCTGTTGTCTGCGAAGTCCAAATTGTAACCCTGAATCAGTTCCTCTTCTGACCCTTTGTATCATGTTACATGACGAGTAATGATCACCTGTTAGCTTTATCCCTAATTATAACTCTCACTCTTTCCCTGCATCTAACCCTAGCTCTAATCCCATCATTAACCTCGGTCCGGGCACACGCGTGAACCCTTACTCTCATCTCAGCCTCTCCTGGTGATACATCACACCTGGGATCGTTTGCTCCCTGTGGGCTGTGGGAAATTTGCTACCAGCACGCCCTGGAAGTGGGGCTCATTCCGCTGCAACGGGAGGTCTTCCCAGGACGCGTCACAGCTCAACGCAAGAGCTCCTGGGTTTCGAAGGCTCTTGCAGCAAGCCTTCACAAAGCAGCAGGGAGCGCCGTTCCAGATGGGAAACTTGAGACTGGATGTCCAGAAAAGCAAGACGTCAGAAGCGAAACCTTTTTCCTGCAGGGTGTGGCATACCATCCGCTTGCTCATTGCGACAGAGGTGGCACTAATGAAGGAAGAGGTCAACGTTACGTTCTTCTTTAAAATGCAAGGCCAGGAAAAGTGGCAGCGGTGGGATTTGAACCCACGCCTCCGAAGAGACTGGAGCCTTAATCCAGCGCCTTAGACCGCTCGGCCACGCTACCTCCCTGCTAGTCGCCGAAAGCGGAACTTGACCCGTTGCCCGGCCCGCTTTAGTGCTTTGCCTTTTCTCCTTGGAAAGTCTGGAGACAGGCAGTGGAAGGGCAGGCAAACTGTCAGGTGCGCAGAGGAGGGGAGACCATGAGGCAAGGTGGGAGATGGGGGCAAGAAGTGAGAAAAAAACTAATCGCAAGCTAGGGCAGGATTCGGAAAGTGAAGCCGAAAAGGGGCTTAGCATGCAGCCCAGGGGTTTCTTTGACTGTCCTAAGCCCACAGGGACTTTGCCGTCCTCAGCTCATGAGACTTGAGATGGGTAGCTTGATTTGCTGAGGAAATGCGGGATGACAGATTCAACTCTGGAGTCAAACATAGCCCGGAACTATCGCCTTAAACTGAGTTTTAAGCCTGGTGCCGATAAAAAGAAAGAAATTAGCCTTAGATCGGGCAAGCCGTTTGACGGGGGAAAATGAGACCCCCTAGGCCATCTAGGTGGTCGCTGGATGCTGTGCAGACATCAGCAGCTGTTCATTTCGTGCCCTCACGTCTCCTCGTTAGTATAGTGGTCAGTATCCCCGCCTGTCACGCGGGAGACCGGGGTTCAATTCCCCGACGGGGAGGTTAAACCTTTTCTGGATTTTTTTTAGTTCTTGACAAATATTCTTGAAGATTAGGCTGAGTCAAGTAGGGAATGGGTGCCAAGAACTGACTCTTTAAGAAAAAAGCACCGGCAACGCTAGTCATCGTACAATATTTGTGCACAATTGCTTACATTAGGCGGCCGGTCCACTTTATTGAGTCCCCCTCAGCACCATTTAGTGCTCCTGTTGTCTGCGAAGTCCAAATTGTAACCCTGAATCAGTTCCTCTTCTGACCCTTTGTATCATGTTACATGACGAGTAATGATCACCTGTTAGCTTTATCCCTAATTATAACTCTCACTCTTTCCCTGCATCTAACCCTAGCTCTAATCCCATCATTAACCTCGGTCCGGGCACACGCGTGAACCCCTACTCTCATCTCAGCCTCTCCTGGTGATACATCACACCTGGGATCGTTTGCTCCCTGTGGGCTGTGGGAAATTTGCTACCAGCACGCCCTGGAAGTGGGGCTCATTCCGCTGCAACGGGAGGTCTTCCCAGGACGCGTCACAGCTCAACGCAAGAGCTCCTGGGTTTCGAAGGCTCTTGCAGCAAGCCTTCACAAAGCAGCAGGGAGCGCCGTTCCAGATGGGAAACTTGAGACTGGATGTCCAGAAAAGCAAGACGTCAGAAACGAAACCTTTTTCCTGCAGGGTGTGGCATACCATCCGCTTGCTCATTGCGACAGAGGTGGCACTAATGAAGGAAGAGGTCAACGTTACGTTCTTCTTTAAAATGCAAGGCCAGGAAAAGTGGCAGCGGTGGGATTTGAACCCACGCCTCCGAAGAGACTGGAGCCTTAATCCAGCGCCTTATACCGCTCGGCCACGCTACCTCCCTACTAGTTGCCGAAAGCGGAACTTGACCCGTTGCCCGGCCCGCTTTAGTGCTTTGCCTTTTCTCCTTGGAAAGTCTGGAGACAGGCAGTGGAAGGGCAGGCAAACTGTCAGGTGCGCAGAGGAGGGGAGACCATGAGGCAAGGTGGGAGATGGGGGCAAGAAGTGAGAAAAAAACTAATCGCAAGCTAGGGCAGGATTTGGAAAGTGAAGCCGAAAAGGGGCTTAGCATGCAGCCCAGGGGTTTCTTTGACTGTCCTAAGCCCACAGGGACTTTGCCGTCCTCAGCTCATGAGACTTGAGATGGGTAGCTTGATTTGCTGAGGAAATGCGGGATGACAGATTCAACTCTGGAGTCAAACATAGCCCGGAACTATCGCCTTAAACTGAGTTTTAAGCCTGGTGCCGATAAAAAGAAAGAAATTAGCCTTAGATCGGGCAAGCCGTTTGACGGGGGAAAATGAGACCCCCCTAGGCCAGCTAGGTGGTCGCTGGATGCTGTGCAGACATCAGCAGCTGTTCATTTCATGCCCTCACGTCTCCTCGTTAGTATAGTGGTCAGTATCCCCGCCTGTCACGCGGGAGACCGGGGTTCAATTCCCCGACGGGGAGGTTAAACCTTTTCTGGATTTTTTTTAGTTCTTGACAAATATTCTTGAAGATTAGGCTGAGTCAAGTAGGGAATGGGTGCCAAGAACTGACTCTTTAAGAAAAAAGCACCGGCAACGCTAGTCATCGTACAATATTTGTGCACAATTGCTTACATTAGGCGGCCGGTCCACTTTATTGAGTCCCCCTCAGCACCATTTAGTGCTCCTGTTGTCTGCGAAGTCCAAATTGTAACCCTGAATCAGTTCCTCTTCTGACCCTTTGTATCATGTTACATGACGAGTAATGATCACCTGTTAGCTTTATCCCTAATTATAACTCTCACTCTTTCCCTGCATCTAACCCTAGCTCTAATCCCATCATTAACCTCGGTCCGGGCACACGCGTGAACCCCTACTCTCATCTCAGCCTCTCCTGGTGATACATCACACCTGGGATCGTTTGCTCCCTGTGGGCTGTGGGAAATTTGCTACCAGCACGCCCTGGAAGTGGGGCTCATTCCGCTGCAACGGGAGGTCTTCCCAGGACGCGTCACAGCTCAACGCAAGAGCTCCTGGGTTTCGAAGGCTCTTGCAGCAAGCCTTCACAAAGCAGCAGGGAGCGCCGTTCCAGATGGGAAACTTGAGACTGGATGTCCAGAAAAGCAAGACGTCAGAAGCGAAACCTTTTTCCTGCAGGGTGTGGCATACCATCCGCTTGCTCATTGCGACAGAGGTGGCACTAATGAAGGAAGAGGTCAACGTTACGTTCTTCTTTAAAATGCAAGGCCAGGAAAAGTGGCAGCGGTGGGATTTGAACCCACGCCTCCGAAGAGACTGGAGCCTTAATCCAGCGCCTTAGACCGCTCGGCCACGCTACCTCCCTGCTAGTCGCCGAAAGCGGAACTTGACCCGTTGCCCGGCCCGCTTTAGTGCTTTGCCTTTTCTCCTTGGAAAGTCTGGAGACAGGCAGTGGAAGGGCAGGCAAACTGTCAGGTGCGCAGAGGAGGGGAGACCATGAGGCAAGGTGGGAGATGGGGGCAAGAAGTGAGAAAAAAACTAATCGCAAGCTAGGGCAGGATTCGGAAAGTGAAGCCGAAAAGGGGCTTAGCATGCAGCCCAGGGGTTTCTTTGACTGTCCTAAGCCCACAGGGACTTTGCCGTCCTCAGCTCATGAGACTTGAGATGGGTAGCTTGATTTGCTGAGGAAATGCGGGATGACAGATTCAACTCTGGAGTCAAACATAGCCCGGAACTATCGCCTTAAACTGAGTTTTAAGCCTGGTGCCGATAAAAAGAAAGAAATTAGCCTTAGATCGGGCAAGCCGTTTGACGGGGGAAAATGAGACCCCCTAGGCCAGCTAGGTGGTCGCTGGATGCTGTGCAGACATCAGCAGCTGTTCATTTCATGCCCTCACGTCTCCTCGTTAGTATAGTGGTCAGTATCCCCGCCTGTCACGCGGGAGACCGGGGTTCAATTCCCCGACGGGGAGGTTAAACCTCTTCTGGATTTTTTTTAGTTCTTGACAAATATTCTTGAAGATTAGGCTGAGTCAAGTAGGGAATGGGTGCCAAGAACTGACTCTTTAAGAAAAAAGCACCGGCAACGCTAGTCATCGTACAATATTTGTGCACAATTGCTTACATTAGGCGGCCGGTCCACTTTATTGAGTCCCCCTCAGCACCATTTAGTGCTCCTGTTGTCTGCGAAGTCCAAATTGTAACCCTGAATCAGTTCCTCTTCTGACCCTTTGTATCATGTTACATGACGAGTAATGATCACCTGTTAGCTTTATCCCTAATTATAACTCTCACTCTTTCCCTGCATCTAACCCTAGCTCTAATCCCATCATTAACCTCGGTCCGGGCACACGCGTGAACCCCTACTCTCATCTCAGCCTCTCCTGGTGATACATCACACCTGGGATCGTTTGCTCCCTGTGGGCTGTGGGAAATTTGCTACCAGCACGCCCTGGAAGTGGGGCTCATTCCGCTGCAACGGGAGGTCTTCCCAGGACGCGTCACAGCTCAACGCAAGAGCTCCTGGGTTTCGAAGGCTCTTGCAGCAAGCCTTCACAAAGCAGCAGGGAGCGCCGTTCCAGATGGGAAACTTGAGACTGGATGTCCAGAAAAGCAAGACGTCAGAAGCGAAACCTTTTTCCTGCAGGGTGTGGCATACCATCCGCTTGCTCATTGCGACAGAGGTGGCACTAATGAAGGAAGAGGTCAACGTTACGTTCTTCTTTAAAATGCAAGGCCAGGAAAAGTGGCAGCGGTGGGATTTGAACCCACGCCTCCGAAGAGACTGGAGCCTTAATCCAGCGCCTTAGACCGCTCGGCCACGCTACCTCCCTGCTAGTCGCCGAAAGCGGAACTTGACCCGTTGCCCGGCCCGCTTTAGTGCTTTGCCTTTTCTCCTTGGAAAGTCTGGAGACAGGCAGTGGAAGGGCAGGCAAACTGTCAGGTGCGCAGAGGAGGGGAGACCATGAGGCAAGGTGGGAGATGGGGGCAAGAAGTGAGAAAAAAACTAATCGCAAGCTAGGGCAGGATTCGGAAAGTGAAGCCGAAAAGGGGCTTAGCATGCAGCCCAGGGGTTTCTTTGACTGTCCTAAGCCCACAGGGACTTTGCCGTCCTCAGCTCATGAGACTTGAGATGGGTAGCTTGATTTGCTGAGGAAATGCGGGATGACAGATTCAACTCTGGAGTCAAACATAGCCCGGAACTATCGCCTTAAACTGAGTTTTAAGCCTGGTGCCGATAAAAAGAAAGAAATTAGCCTTAGATCGGGCAAGCCGTTTGACGGGGGAAAATGAGACCCCCTAGGCCAGCTAGGTGGTCGCTGGATGCTGTGCAGACATCAGCAGCTGTTCATTTCATGCCCTCACGTCTCCTCGTTAGTATAGTGGTCAGTATCCCCGCCTGTCACCCGGGAGACCGGGGTTCTTCTGGATTTTTTTTAGTTCTTGACAAATATTCTTGAAGATTAGGCTGAGTCAAGTAGGGAATGGGTGCCAAGAACTGACTCTTTAAGAAAAAAGCACCGGCAACGCTAGTCATCGTACAATATTTGTGCACAATTGCTTACATTAGGCGGCCGGTCCACTTTATTGAGTCCCCCTCAGCACCATTTAGTGCTCCTGTTGTCTGCGAAGTCCAAATTGTAACCCTGAATCAGTTCCTCTTCTGACCCTTTGTATCATGTTACATGACGAGTAATGATCACCTGTTAGCTTTATCCCTAATTATAACTCTCACTCTTTCCCTGCATCTAACCCTAGCTCTAATCCCATCATTAACCTCGGTCCGGGCACACGCGTGAACCCCTACTCTCATCTCAGCCTCTCCTGGTGATACATCACACCTGGGATCGTTTGCTCCCTGTGGGCTGTGGGAAATTTGCTACCAGCACGCCCTGGAAGTGGGGCTCATTCCGCTGCAACGGGAGGTCTTCCCAGGACGCGTCACAGCTCAACGCAAGAGCTCCTGGGTTTCGAAGGCTCTTGCAGCAAGCCTTCACAAAGCAGCAGGGAGCGCCGTTCCAGATGGGAAACTTGAGACTGGATGTCCAGAAAAGCAAGACGTCAGAAGCGAAACCTTTTTCCTGCAGGGTGTGGCATACCATCCGCTTGCTCATTGCGACAGAGGTGGCACTAATGAAGGAAGAGGTCAACGTTACGTTCTTCTTTAAAATGCAAGGCCAGGAAAAGTGGCAGCGGTGGGATTTGAACCCACGCCTCCGAAGAGACTGGAGCCTTAATCCAGCGCCTTAGACCGCTCGGCCACGCTACCTCCCTGCTAGTCGCCGAAAGCGGAACTTGACCCGTTGCCCGGCCCGCTTTAGTGCTTTGCCTTTTCTCCTTGGAAAGTCTGGAGACAGGCAGTGGAAGGGCAGGCAAACTGTCAGGTGCGCAGAGGAGGGGAGACCATGAGGCAAGGTGGGAGATGGGGGCAAGAAGTGAGAAAAAAACTAATCGCAAGCTAGGGCAGGATTCGGAAAGTGAAGCCGAAAAGGGGCTTAGCATGCAGCCCAGGGGTTTCTTTGACTGTCCTAAGCCCACAGGGACTTTGCCGTCCTCAGCTCATGAGACTTGAGATGGGTAGCTTGATTTGCTGAGGAAATGCGGGATGACAGATTCAACTCTGGAGTCAAACATAGCCCGGAACTATCGCCTTAAACTGAGTTTTAAGCCTGGTGCCGATAAAAAGAAAGAAATTAGCCTTAGATCGGGCAAGCCGTTTGACGGGGGAAAATGAGACCCCCTAGGCCAGCTAGGTGGTCGCTGGATGCTGTGCAGACATCAGCAGCTGTTCATTTCATGCCCTCACGTCTCCTCGTTAGTATAGTGGTCAGTATCCCCGCCTGTCACGCGGGAGACCGGGGTTCAATTCCCCGACGGGGAGGTTAAACCTCTTCTGGATTTTTTTTAGTTCTTGACAAATATTCTTGAAGATTAGGCTGAGTCAAGTAGGGAATGGGTGCCAAGAACTGACTCTTTAAGAAAAAAGCACCGGCAACGCTAGTCATCGTACAATATTTGTGCACAATTGCTTACATTAGGCGGCCGGTCCACTTTATTGAGTCCCCCTCAGCACCATTTAGTGCTCCTGTTGTCTGCGAAGTCCAAATTGTAACCCTGAATCAGTTCCTCTTCTGACCCTTTGTATCATGTTACATGACGAGTAATGATCACCTGTTAGCTTTATCCCTAATTATAACTCTCACTCTTTCCCTGCATCTAACCCTAGCTCTAATCCCATCATTAACCTCGGTCCGGGCACACGCGTGAACCCCTACTCTCATCTCAGCCTCTCCTGGTGATACATCACACCTGGGATCGTTTGCTCCCTGTGGGCTGTGGGAAATTTGCTACCAGCACGCCCTGGAAGTGGGGCTCATTCCGCTGCAACGGGAGGTCTTCCCAGGACGCGTCACAGCTCAACGCAAGAGCTCCTGGGTTTCGAAGGCTCTTGCAGCAAGCCTTCACAAAGCAGCAGGGAGCGCCGTTCCAGATGGGAAACTTGAGACTGGATGTCCAGAAAAGCAAGACGTCAGAAGCGAAACCTTTTTCCTGCAGGGTGTGGCATACCATCCGCTTGCTCATTGCGACAGAGGTGGCACTAATGAAGGAAGAGGTCAACGTTACGTTCTTCTTTAAAATGCAAGGCCAGGAAAAGTGGCAGCGGTGGGATTTGAACCCACGCCTCCGAAGAGACTGGAGCCTTAATCCAGCGCCTTAGACCGCTCGGCCACGCTACCTCCCTGCTAGTCGCCGAAAGCGGAACTTGACCCGTTGCCCGGCCCGCTTTAGTGCTTTGCCTTTTCTCCTTGGAAAGTCTGGAGACAGGCAGTGGAAGGGCAGGCAAACTGTCAGGTGCGCAGAGGAGGGGAGACCATGAGGCAAGGTGGGAGATGGGGGCAAGAAGTGAGAAAAAAACTAATCGCAAGCTAGGGCAGGATTCGGAAAGTGAAGCCGAAAAGGGGCTTAGCATGCAGCCCAGGGGTTTCTTTGACTGTCCTAAGCCCACAGGGACTTTGCCGTCCTCAGCTCATGAGACTTGAGATGGGTAGCTTGATTTGCTGAGGAAATGCGGGATGACAGATTCAACTCTGGAGTCAAACATAGCCCGGAACTATCGCCTTAAACTGAGTTTTAAGCCTGGTGCCGATAAAAAGAAAGAAATTAGCCTTAGATCGGGCAAGCCGTTTGACGGGGGAAAATGAGACCCCCTAGGCCAGCTAGGTGGTCGCTGGATGCTGTGCAGACATCAGCAGCTGTTCATTTCATGCCCTCACGTCTCCTCGTTAGTATAGTGGTCAGTATCCCCGCCTGTCACCCGGGAGACCGGGGTTCTTCTGGATTTTTTTTAGTTCTTGACAAATATTCTTGAAGATTAGGCTGAGTCAAGTAGGGAATGGGTGCCAAGAACTGACTCTTTAAGAAAAAAGCACCGGCAACGCTAGTCATCGTACAATATTTGTGCACAATTGCTTACATTAGGCGGCCGGTCCACTTTATTGAGTCCCCCTCAGCACCATTTAGTGCTCCTGTTGTCTGCGAAGTCCAAATTGTAACCCTGAATCAGTTCCTCTTCTGACCCTTTGTATCATGTTACATGACGAGTAATGATCACCTGTTAGCTTTATCCCTAATTATAACTCTCACTCTTTCCCTGCATCTAACCCTAGCTCTAATCCCATCATTAACCTCGGTCCGGGCACACGCGTGAACCCCTACTCTCATCTCAGCCTCTCCTGGTGATACATCACACCTGGGATCGTTTGCTCCCTGTGGGCTGTGGGAAATTTGCTACCAGCACGCCCTGGAAGTGGGGCTCATTCCGCTGCAACGGGAGGTCTTCCCAGGACGCGTCACAGCTCAACGCAAGAGCTCCTGGGTTTCGAAGGCTCTTGCAGCAAGCCTTCACAAAGCAGCAGGGAGCGCCGTTCCAGATGGGAAACTTGAGACTGGATGTCCAGAAAAGCAAGACGTCAGAAGCGAAACCTTTTTCCTGCAGGGTGTGGCATACCATCCGCTTGCTCATTGCGACAGAGGTGGCACTAATGAAGGAAGAGGTCAACGTTACGTTCTTCTTTAAAATGCAAGGCCAGGAAAAGTGGCAGCGGTGGGATTTGAACCCACGCCTCCGAAGAGACTGGAGCCTTAATCCAGCGCCTTAGACCGCTCGGCCACGCTACCTCCCTGCTAGTTGCCGAAAGCGGAACTTGACCCGTTGCCCGGCCCGCTTTAGTGCTTTGCCTTTTCTCCTTGGAAAGTCTGGAGACAGGCAGTGGAAGGGCAGGCAAACTGTCAGGTGCGCAGAGGAGGGGAGACCATGAGGCAAGGTGGGAGATGGGGGCAAGAAGTGAGAAAAAAACTAATCGCAAGCTAGGGCAGGATTCGGAAAGTGAAGCCGAAAAGGGGCTTAGCATGCAGCCCAGGGGTTTCTTTGACTGTCCTAAGCCCACAGGGACTTTGCCGTCCTCAGCTCATGAGACTTGAGATGGGTAGCTTGATTTGCTGAGGAAATGCGGGATGACAGATTCAACTCTGGAGTCAAACATAGCCCGGAACTATCGCCTTAAACTGAGTTTTAAGCCTGGTGCCGATAAAAAGAAAGAAATTAGCCTTAGATCGGGCAAGCCGTTTGACGGGGGAAAATGAGACCCCCTAGGCCAGCTAGGTGGTCGCTGGATGCTGTGCAGACATCAGCAGCTGTTCATTTCATGCCCTCACGTCTCCTCGTTAGTATAGTGGTCAGTATCCCCGCCTGTCACGCGGGAGACCGGGGTTCAATTCCCCGACGGGGAGGTTAAACCTCTTCTGGATTTTTTTTAGTTCTTGACAAATATTCTTGAAGATTAGGCTGAGTCAAGTAGGGAATGGGTGCCAAGAACTGACTCTTTAAGAAAAAAGCACCGGCAACGCTAGTCATCGTGCAATATTTGTGCACAATTGCTTACATTAGGCGGCCGGTCCACTTTATTGAGTCCCCCTCAGCACCATTTAGTGCTCCTGTTGTCTGCGAAGTCCAAATTGTAACCCTGAATCAGTTCCTCTTCTGACCCTTTGTATCATGTTACATGACGAGTAATGATCACCTGTTAGCTTTATCCCTAATTATAACTCTCACTCTTTCCCTGCATCTAACCCTAGCTCTAATCCCATCATTAACCTCGGTCCGGGCACACGCGTGAACCCTTACTCTCATCTCAGCCTCTCCTGGTGATACATCACACCTGGGATCGTTTGCTCCCTGTGGGCTGTGGGAAATTTGCTACCAGCACGCCCTGGAAGTGGGGCTCATTCCGCTGCAACGGGAGGTCTTCCCAGGACGCGTCACAGCTCAACGCAAGAGCTCCTGGGTTTCGAAGGCTCTTGCAGCAAGCCTTCACAAAGCAGCAGGGAGCGCCGTTCCAGATGGGAAACTTGAGACTGGATGTCCAGAAAAGCAAGACGTCAGAAGCGAAACCTTTTTCCTGCAGGGTGTGGCATACCATCCGCTTGCTCATTGCGACAGAGGTGGCACTAATGAAGGAAGAGGTCAACGTTACGTTCTTCTTTAAAATGCAAGGCCAGGAAAAGTGGCAGCGGTGGGATTTGAACCCACGCCTCCGAAGAGACTGGAGCCTTAATCCAGCGCCTTAGACCGCTCGGCCACGCTACCTCCCTGCTAGTCGCCGAAAGCGGAACTTGACCCGTTGCCCGGCCCGCTTTAGTGCTTTGCCTTTTCTCCTTGGAAAGTCTGGAGACAGGCAGTGGAAGGGCAGGCAAACTGTCAGGTGCGCAGAGGAGGGGAGACCATGAGGCAAGGTGGGAGATGGGGGCAAGAAGTGAGAAAAAAACTAATCGCAAGCTAGGGCAGGATTCGGAAAGTGAAGCCGAAAAGGGGCTTAGCATGCAGCCCAGGGGTTTCTTTGACTGTCCTAAGCCCACAGGGACTTTGCCGTCCTCAGCTCATGAGACTTGAGATGGGTAGCTTGATTTGCTGAGGAAATGCGGGATGACAGATTCAACTCTGGAGTCAAACATAGCCCGGAACTATCGCCTTAAACTGAGTTTTAAGCCTGGTGCCGATAAAAAGAAAGAAATTAGCCTTAGATCGGGCAAGCCGTTTGACGGGGGAAAATGAGACCCCCTAGGCCATCTAGGTGGTCGCTGGATGCTGTGCAGACATCAGCAGCTGTTCATTTCGTGCCCTCACGTCTCCTCGTTAGTATAGTGGTCAGTATCCCCGCCTGTCACGCGGGAGACCGGGGTTCAATTCCCCGACGGGGAGGTTAAACCTTTTCTGGATTTTTTTTAGTTCTTGACAAATATTCTTGAAGATTAGGCTGAGTCAAGTAGGGAATGGGTGCCAAGAACTGACTCTTTAAGAAAAAAGCACCGGCAACGCTAGTCATCGTACAATATTTGTGCACAATTGCTTACATTAGGCGGCCGGTCCACTTTATTGAGTCCCCCTCAGCACCATTTAGTGCTCCTGTTGTCTGCGAAGTCCAAATTGTAACCCTGAATCAGTTCCTCTTCTGACCCTTTGTATCATGTTACATGACGAGTAATGATCACCTGTTAGCTTTATCCCTAATTATAACTCTCACTCTTTCCCTGCATCTAACCCTAGCTCTAATCCCATCATTAACCTCGGTCCGGGCACACGCGTGAACCCTTACTCTCATCTCAGCCTCTCCTGGTGATACATCACACCTGGGATCGTTTGCTCCCTGTGGGCTGTGGGAAATTTGCTACCAGCACGCCCTGGAAGTGGGGCTCATTCCGCTGCAACGGGAGGTCTTCCCAGGACGCGTCACAGCTCAACGCAAGAGCTCCTGGGTTTCGAAGGCTCTTGCAGCAAGCCTTCACAAAGCAGCAGGGAGCGCCGTTCCAGATGGGAAACTTGAGACTGGATGTCCAGAAAAGCAAGACGTCAGAAGCGAAACCTTTTTCCTGCAGGGTGTGGCATACCATCCGCTTGCTCATTGCGACAGAGGTGGCACTAATGAAGGAAGAGGTCAACGTTACGTTCTTCTTTAAAATGCAAGGCCAGGAAAAGTGGCAGCGGTGGGATTTGAACCCACGCCTCCGAAGAGACTGGAGCCTTAATCCAGCGCCTTAGACCGCTCGGCCACGCTACCTCCCTGCTAGTCGCCGAAAGCGGAACTTGACCCGTTGCCCGGCCCGCTTTAGTGCTTTGCCTTTTCTCCTTGGAAAGTCTGGAGACAGGCAGTGGAAGGGCAGGCAAACTGTCAGGTGCGCAGAGGAGGGGAGACCATGAGGCAAGGTGGGAGATGGGGGCAAGAAGTGAGAAAAAAACTAATCGCAAGCTAGGGCAGGATTCGGAAAGTGAAGCCGAAAAGGGGCTTAGCATGCAGCCCAGGGGTTTCTTTGACTGTCCTAAGCCCACAGGGACTTTGCCGTCCTCAGCTCATGAGACTTGAGATGGGTAGCTTGATTTGCTGAGGAAATGCGGGATGACAGATTCAACTCTGGAGTCAAACATAGCCCGGAACTATCGCCTTAAACTGAGTTTTAAGCCTGGTGCCGATAAAAAGAAAGAAATTAGCCTTAGATCGGGCAAGCCGTTTGACGGGGGAAAATGAGACCCCCTAGGCCATCTAGGTGGTCGCTGGATGCTGTGCAGACATCAGCAGCTGTTCATTTCGTGCCCTCACGTCTCCTCGTTAGTATAGTGGTCAGTATCCCCGCCTGTCACGCGGGAGACCGGGGTTCAATTCCCCGACGGGGAGGTTAAACCTTTTCTGGATTTTTTTTAGTTCTTGACAAATATTCTTGAAGATTAGGCTGAGTCAAGTAGGGAATGGGTGCCAAGAACTGACTCTTTAAGAAAAAAGCACCGGCAACGCTAGTCATCGTACAATATTTGTGCACAATTGCTTACATTAGGCGGCCGGTCCACTTTATTGAGTCCCCCTCAGCACCATTTAGTGCTCCTGTTGTCTGCGAAGTCCAAATTGTAACCCTGAATCAGTTCCTCTTCTGACCCTTTGTATCATGTTACATGACGAGTAATGATCACCTGTTAGCTTTATCCCTAATTATAACTCTCACTCTTTCCCTGCATCTAACCCTAGCTCTAATCCCATCATTAACCTCGGTCCGGGCACACGCGTGAACCCCTACTCTCATCTCAGCCTCTCCTGGTGATACATCACACCTGGGATCGTTTGCTCCCTGTGGGCTGTGGGAAATTTGCTACCAGCACGCCCTGGAAGTGGGGCTCATTCCGCTGCAACGGGAGGTCTTCCCAGGACGCGTCACAGCTCAACGCAAGAGCTCCTGGGTTTCGAAGGCTCTTGCAGCAAGCCTTCACAAAGCAGCAGGGAGCGCCGTTCCAGATGGGAAACTTGAGACTGGATGTCCAGAAAAGCAAGACGTCAGAAACGAAACCTTTTTCCTGCAGGGTGTGGCATACCATCCGCTTGCTCATTGCGACAGAGGTGGCACTAATGAAGGAAGAGGTCAACGTTACGTTCTTCTTTAAAATGCAAGGCCAGGAAAAGTGGCAGCGGTGGGATTTGAACCCACGCCTCCGAAGAGACTGGAGCCTTAATCCAGCGCCTTATACCGCTCGGCCACGCTACCTCCCTACTAGTTGCCGAAAGCGGAACTTGACCCGTTGCCCGGCCCGCTTTAGTGCTTTGCCTTTTCTCCTTGGAAAGTCTGGAGACAGGCAGTGGAAGGGCAGGCAAACTGTCAGGTGCGCAGAGGAGGGGAGACCATGAGGCAAGGTGGGAGATGGGGGCAAGAAGTGAGAAAAAAACTAATCGCAAGCTAGGGCAGGATTTGGAAAGTGAAGCCGAAAAGGGGCTTAGCATGCAGCCCAGGGGTTTCTTTGACTGTCCTAAGCCCACAGGGACTTTGCCGTCCTCAGCTCATGAGACTTGAGATGGGTAGCTTGATTTGCTGAGGAAATGCGGGATGACAGATTCAACTCTGGAGTCAAACATAGCCCGGAACTATCGCCTTAAACTGAGTTTTAAGCCTGGTGTCGATAAAAAGAAAGAAATTAGCCTTAGATCGGGCAAGCCGTTTGACGGGGGAAAATGAGACCCCCCTAGGCCAGCTAGGTGGTCGCTGGATGCTGTGCAGACATCAGCAGCTGTTCATTTCATGCCCTCACGTCTCCTCGTTAGTATAGTGGTCAGTATCCCCGCCTGTCACGCGGGAGACCTCCCCGACGGGGAGGTTAAACCTTTTCTGGATTTTTTTTAGTTCTTGACAAATATTCTTGAAGATTAGGCTGAGTCAAGTAGGGAATGGGTGCCAAGAACTGACTCTTTAAGAAAAAAGCACCGGCAACGCTAGTCATCGTACAATATTTGTGCACAATTGCTTACATTAGGCGGCCGGTCCACTTTATTGAGTCCCCCTCAGCACCATTTAGTGCTCCTGTTGTCTGCGAAGTCCAAATTGTAACCCTGAATCAGTTCCTCTTCTGACCCTTTGTATCATGTTACATGACGAGTAATGATCACCTGTTAGCTTTATCCCTAATTATAACTCTCACTCTTTCCCTGCATCTAACCCTAGCTCTAATCCCATCATTAACCTCGGTCCGGGCACACGCGTGAACCCCTACTCTCATCTCAGCCTCTCCTGGTGATACATCACACCTGGGATCGTTTGCTCCCTGTGGGCTGTGGGAAATTTGCTACCAGCACGCCCTGGAAGTGGGGCTCATTCCGCTGCAACGGGAGGTCTTCCCAGGACGCGTCACAGCTCAACGCAAGAGCTCCTGGGTTTCGAAGGCTCTTGCAGCAAGCCTTCACAAAGCAGCAGGGAGCGCCGTTCCAGATGGGAAACTTGAGACTGGATGTCCAGAAAAGCAAGACGTCAGAAGCGAAACCTTTTTCCTGCAGGGTGTGGCATACCATCCGCTTGCTCATTGCGACAGAGGTGGCACTAATGAAGGAAGAGGTCAACGTTACGTTCTTCTTTAAAATGCAAGGCCAGGAAAAGTGGCAGCGGTGGGATTTGAACCCACGCCTCCGAAGAGACTGGAGCCTTAATCCAGCGCCTTAGACCGCTCGGCCACGCTACCTCCCTGCTAGTTGCCGAAAGCGGAACTTGACCCGTTGCCCGGCCCGCTTTAGTGCTTTGCCTTTTCTCCTTGGAAAGTCTGGAGACAGGCAGTGGAAGGGCAGGCAAACTGTCAGGTGCGCAGAGGAGGGGAGACCATGAGGCAAGGTGGGAGATGGGGGCAAGAAGTGAGAAAAAAACTAATCGCAAGCTAGGGCAGGATTCGGAAAGTGAAGCCGAAAAGGGGCTTAGCATGCAGCCCAGGGGTTTCTTTGACTGTCCTAAGCCCACAGGGACTTTGCCGTCCTCAGCTCATGAGACTTGAGATGGGTAGCTTGATTTGCTGAGGAAATGCGGGATGACAGATTCAACTCTGGAGTCAAACATAGCCCGGAACTATCGCCTTAAACTGAGTTTTAAGCCTGGTGCCGATAAAAAGAAAGAAATTAGCCTTAGATCGGGCAAGCCGTTTGACGGGGGAAAATGAGACCCCCTAGGCCAGCTAGGTGGTCGCTGGATGCTGTGCAGACATCAGCAGCTGTTCATTTCATGCCCTCACGTCTCCTCGTTAGTATAGTGGTCAGTATCCCCGCCTGTCACGCGGGAGACCGGGGTTCAATTCCCCGACGGGGAGGTTAAACCTCTTCTGGATTTTTTTTAGTTCTTGACAAATATTCTTGAAGATTAGGCTGAGTCAAGTAGGGAATGGGTGCCAAGAACTGACTCTTTAAGAAAAAAGCACCGGCAACGCTAGTCATCGTGCAATATTTGTGCACAATTGCTTACATTAGGCGGCCGGTCCACTTTATTGAGTCCCCCTCAGCACCATTTAGTGCTCCTGTTGTCTGCGAAGTCCAAATTGTAACCCTGAATCAGTTCCTCTTCTGACCCTTTGTATCATGTTACATGACGAGTAATGATCACCTGTTAGCTTTATCCCTAATTATAACTCTCACTCTTTCCCTGCATCTAACCCTAGCTCTAATCCCATCATTAACCTCGGTCCGGGCACACGCGTGAACCCTTACTCTCATCTCAGCCTCTCCTGGTGATACATCACACCTGGGATCGTTTGCTCCCTGTGGGCTGTGGGAAATTTGCTACCAGCACGCCCTGGAAGTGGGGCTCATTCCGCTGCAACGGGAGGTCTTCCCAGGACGCGTCACAGCTCAACGCAAGAGCTCCTGGGTTTCGAAGGCTCTTGCAGCAAGCCTTCACAAAGCAGCAGGGAGCGCCGTTCCAGATGGGAAACTTGAGACTGGATGTCCAGAAAAGCAAGACGTCAGAAGCGAAACCTTTTTCCTGCAGGGTGTGGCATACCATCCGCTTGCTCATTGCGACAGAGGTGGCACTAATGAAGGAAGAGGTCAACGTTACGTTCTTCTTTAAAATGCAAGGCCAGGAAAAGTGGCAGCGGTGGGATTTGAACCCACGCCTCCGAAGAGACTGGAGCCTTAATCCAGCGCCTTAGACCGCTCGGCCACGCTACCTCCCTGCTAGTCGCCGAAAGCGGAACTTGACCCGTTGCCCGGCCCGCTTTAGTGCTTTGCCTTTTCTCCTTGGAAAGTCTGGAGACAGGCAGTGGAAGGGCAGGCAAACTGTCAGGTGCGCAGAGGAGGGGAGACCATGAGGCAAGGTGGGAGATGGGGGCAAGAAGTGAGAAAAAAACTAATCGCAAGCTAGGGCAGGATTCGGAAAGTGAAGCCGAAAAGGGGCTTAGCATGCAGCCCAGGGGTTTCTTTGACTGTCCTAAGCCCACAGGGACTTTGCCGTCCTCAGCTCATGAGACTTGAGATGGGTAGCTTGATTTGCTGAGGAAATGCGGGATGACAGATTCAACTCTGGAGTCAAACATAGCCCGGAACTATCGCCTTAAACTGAGTTTTAAGCCTGGTGCCGATAAAAAGAAAGAAATTAGCCTTAGATCGGGCAAGCCGTTTGACGGGGGAAAATGAGACCCCCTAGGCCATCTAGGTGGTCGCTGGATGCTGTGCAGACATCAGCAGCTGTTCATTTCGTGCCCTCACGTCTCCTCGTTAGTATAGTGGTCAGTATCCCCGCCTGTCACGCGGGAGACCGGGGTTCAATTCCCCGACGGGGAGGTTAAACCTTTTCTGGATTTTTTTTAGTTCTTGACAAATATTCTTGAAGATTAGGCTGAGTCAAGTAGGGAATGGGTGCCAAGAACTGACTCTTTAAGAAAAAAGCACCGGCAACGCTAGTCATCGTACAATATTTGTGCACAATTGCTTACATTAGGCGGCCGGTCCACTTTATTGAGTCCCCCTCAGCACCATTTAGTGCTCCTGTTGTCTGCGAAGTCCAAATTGTAACCCTGAATCAGTTCCTCTTCTGACCCTTTGTATCATGTTACATGACGAGTAATGATCACCTGTTAGCTTTATCCCTAATTATAACTCTCACTCTTTCCCTGCATCTAACCCTAGCTCTAATCCCATCATTAACCTCGGTCCGGGCACACGCGTGAACCCTTACTCTCATCTCAGCCTCTCCTGGTGATACATCACACCTGGGATCGTTTGCTCCCTGTGGGCTGTGGGAAATTTGCTACCAGCACGCCCTGGAAGTGGGGCTCATTCCGCTGCAACGGGAGGTCTTCCCAGGACGCGTCACAGCTCAACGCAAGAGCTCCTGGGTTTCGAAGGCTCTTGCAGCAAGCCTTCACAAAGCAGCAGGGAGCGCCGTTCCAGATGGGAAACTTGAGACTGGATGTCCAGAAAAGCAAGACGTCAGAAGCGAAACCTTTTTCCTGCAGGGTGTGGCATACCATCCGCTTGCTCATTGCGACAGAGGTGGCACTAATGAAGGAAGAGGTCAACGTTACGTTCTTCTTTAAAATGCAAGGCCAGGAAAAGTGGCAGCGGTGGGATTTGAACCCACGCCTCCGAAGAGACTGGAGCCTTAATCCAGCGCCTTAGACCGCTCGGCCACGCTACCTCCCTGCTAGTCGCCGAAAGCGGAACTTGACCCGTTGCCCGGCCCGCTTTAGTGCTTTGCCTTTTCTCCTTGGAAAGTCTGGAGACAGGCAGTGGAAGGGCAGGCAAACTGTCAGGTGCGCAGAGGAGGGGAGACCATGAGGCAAGGTGGGAGATGGGGGCAAGAAGTGAGAAAAAAACTAATCGCAAGCTAGGGCAGGATTCGGAAAGTGAAGCCGAAAAGGGGCTTAGCATGCAGCCCAGGGGTTTCTTTGACTGTCCTAAGCCCACAGGGACTTTGCCGTCCTCAGCTCATGAGACTTGAGATGGGTAGCTTGATTTGCTGAGGAAATGCGGGATGACAGATTCAACTCTGGAGTCAAACATAGCCCGGAACTATCGCCTTAAACTGAGTTTTAAGCCTGGTGCCGATAAAAAGAAAGAAATTAGCCTTAGATCGGGCAAGCCGTTTGACGGGGGAAAATGAGACCCCCTAGGCCATCTAGGTGGTCGCTGGATGCTGTGCAGACATCAGCAGCTGTTCATTTCGTGCCCTCACGTCTCCTCGTTAGTATAGTGGTCAGTATCCCCGCCTGTCACGCGGGAGACCGGGGTTCAATTCCCCGACGGGGAGGTTAAACCTTTTCTGGATTTTTTTTAGTTCTTGACAAATATTCTTGAAGATTAGGCTGAGTCAAGTAGGGAATGGGTGCCAAGAACTGACTCTTTAAGAAAAAAGCACCGGCAACGCTAGTCATCGTACAATATTTGTGCACAATTGCTTACATTAGGCGGCCGGTCCACTTTATTGAGTCCCCCTCAGCACCATTTAGTGCTCCTGTTGTCTGCGAAGTCCAAATTGTAACCCTGAATCAGTTCCTCTTCTGACCCTTTGTATCATGTTACATGACGAGTAATGATCACCTGTTAGCTTTATCCCTAATTATAACTCTCACTCTTTCCCTGCATCTAACCCTAGCTCTAATCCCATCATTAACCTCGGTCCGGGCACACGCGTGAACCCCTACTCTCATCTCAGCCTCTCCTGGTGATACATCACACCTGGGATCGTTTGCTCCCTGTGGGCTGTGGGAAATTTGCTACCAGCACGCCCTGGAAGTGGGGCTCATTCCGCTGCAACGGGAGGTCTTCCCAGGACGCGTCACAGCTCAACGCAAGAGCTCCTGGGTTTCGAAGGCTCTTGCAGCAAGCCTTCACAAAGCAGCAGGGAGCGCCGTTCCAGATGGGAAACTTGAGACTGGATGTCCAGAAAAGCAAGACGTCAGAAACGAAACCTTTTTCCTGCAGGGTGTGGCATACCATCCGCTTGCTCATTGCGACAGAGGTGGCACTAATGAAGGAAGAGGTCAACGTTACGTTCTTCTTTAAAATGCAAGGCCAGGAAAAGTGGCAGCGGTGGGATTTGAACCCACGCCTCCGAAGAGACTGGAGCCTTAATCCAGCGCCTTATACCGCTCGGCCACGCTACCTCCCTACTAGTTGCCGAAAGCGGAACTTGACCCGTTGCCCGGCCCGCTTTAGTGCTTTGCCTTTTCTCCTTGGAAAGTCTGGAGACAGGCAGTGGAAGGGCAGGCAAACTGTCAGGTGCGCAGAGGAGGGGAGACCATGAGGCAAGGTGGGAGATGGGGGCAAGAAGTGAGAAAAAAACTAATCGCAAGCTAGGGCAGGATTTGGAAAGTGAAGCCGAAAAGGGGCTTAGCATGCAGCCCAGGGGTTTCTTTGACTGTCCTAAGCCCACAGGGACTTTGCCGTCCTCAGCTCATGAGACTTGAGATGGGTAGCTTGATTTGCTGAGGAAATGCGGGATGACAGATTCAACTCTGGAGTCAAACATAGCCCGGAACTATCGCCTTAAACTGAGTTTTAAGCCTGGTGCCGATAAAAAGAAAGAAATTAGCCTTAGATCGGGCAAGCCGTTTGACGGGGGAAAATGAGACCCCCCTAGGCCAGCTAGGTGGTCGCTGGATGCTGTGCAGACATCAGCAGCTGTTCATTTCATGCCCTCACGTCTCCTCGTTAGTATAGTGGTCAGTATCCCCGCCTGTCACGCGGGAGACCGGGGTTCAATTCCCCGACGGGGAGGTTAAACCTTTTCTGGATTTTTTTTAGTTCTTGACAAATATTCTTGAAGATTAGGCTGAGTCAAGTAGGGAATGGGTGCCAAGAACTGACTCTTTAAGAAAAAAGCACCGGCAACGCTAGTCATCGTACAATATTTGTGCACAATTGCTTACATTAGGCGGCCGGTCCACTTTATTGAGTCCCCCTCAGCACCATTTAGTGCTCCTGTTGTCTGCGAAGTCCAAATTGTAACCCTGAATCAGTTCCTCTTCTGACCCTTTGTATCATGTTACATGACGAGTAATGATCACCTGTTAGCTTTATCCCTAATTATAACTCTCACTCTTTCCCTGCATCTAACCCTAGCTCTAATCCCATCATTAACCTCGGTCCGGGCACACGCGTGAACCCCTACTCTCATCTCAGCCTCTCCTGGTGATACATCACACCTGGGATCGTTTGCTCCCTGTGGGCTGTGGGAAATTTGCTACCAGCACGCCCTGGAAGTGGGGCTCATTCCGCTGCAACGGGAGGTCTTCCCAGGACGCGTCACAGCTCAACGCAAGAGCTCCTGGGTTTCGAAGGCTCTTGCAGCAAGCCTTCACAAAGCAGCAGGGAGCGCCGTTCCAGATGGGAAACTTGAGACTGGATGTCCAGAAAAGCAAGACGTCAGAAGCGAAACCTTTTTCCTGCAGGGTGTGGCATACCATCCGCTTGCTCATTGCGACAGAGGTGGCACTAATGAAGGAAGAGGTCAACGTTACGTTCTTCTTTAAAATGCAAGGCCAGGAAAAGTGGCAGCGGTGGGATTTGAACCCACGCCTCCGAAGAGACTGGAGCCTTAATCCAGCGCCTTAGACCGCTCGGCCACGCTACCTCCCTGCTAGTCGCCGAAAGCGGAACTTGACCCGTTGCCCGGCCCGCTTTAGTGCTTTGCCTTTTCTCCTTGGAAAGTCTGGAGACAGGCAGTGGAAGGGCAGGCAAACTGTCAGGTGCGCAGAGGAGGGGAGACCATGAGGCAAGGTGGGAGATGGGGGCAAGAAGTGAGAAAAAAACTAATCGCAAGCTAGGGCAGGATTCGGAAAGTGAAGCCGAAAAGGGGCTTAGCATGCAGCCCAGGGGTTTCTTTGACTGTCCTAAGCCCACAGGGACTTTGCCGTCCTCAGCTCATGAGACTTGAGATGGGTAGCTTGATTTGCTGAGGAAATGCGGGATGACAGATTCAACTCTGGAGTCAAACATAGCCCGGAACTATCGCCTTAAACTGAGTTTTAAGCCTGGTGCCGATAAAAAGAAAGAAATTAGCCTTAGATCGGGCAAGCCGTTTGACGGGGGAAAATGAGACCCCCTAGGCCAGCTAGGTGGTCGCTGGATGCTGTGCAGACATCAGCAGCTGTTCATTTCATGCCCTCACGTCTCCTCGTTAGTATAGTGGTCAGTATCCCCGCCTGTCACGCGGGAGACCGGGGTTCAATTCCCCGACGGGGAGGTTAAACCTCTTCTGGATTTTTTTTAGTTCTTGACAAATATTCTTGAAGATTAGGCTGAGTCAAGTAGGGAATGGGTGCCAAGAACTGACTCTTTAAGAAAAAAGCACCGGCAACGCTAGTCATCGTACAATATTTGTGCACAATTGCTTACATTAGGCGGCCGGTCCACTTTATTGAGTCCCCCTCAGCACCATTTAGTGCTCCTGTTGTCTGCGAAGTCCAAATTGTAACCCTGAATCAGTTCCTCTTCTGACCCTTTGTATCATGTTACATGACGAGTAATGATCACCTGTTAGCTTTATCCCTAATTATAACTCTCACTCTTTCCCTGCATCTAACCCTAGCTCTAATCCCATCATTAACCTCGGTCCGGGCACACGCGTGAACCCCTACTCTCATCTCAGCCTCTCCTGGTGATACATCACACCTGGGATCGTTTGCTCCCTGTGGGCTG
This sequence comes from Ambystoma mexicanum, assembly GCF_040938575.1. Lineage (NCBI taxonomy): Eukaryota > Metazoa > Chordata > Amphibia > Caudata > Ambystomatidae > Ambystoma > Ambystoma mexicanum. The sequence continues at coordinate 237,330,510 of NC_090921.1, forward strand.
TGGGAAATTTGCTACCAGCACGCCCTGGAAGTGGGGCTCATTCCGCTGCAACGGGAGGTCTTCCCAGGACGCGTCACAGCTCAACGCAAGAGCTCCTGGGTTTCGAAGGCTCTTGCAGCAAGCCTTCACAAAGCAGCAGGGAGCGCCGTTCCAGATGGGAAACTTGAGACTGGATGTCCAGAAAAGCAAGACGTCAGAAGCGAAACCTTTTTCCTGCAGGGTGTGGCATACCATCCGCTTGCTCATTGCGACAGAGGTGGCACTAATGAAGGAAGAGGTCAACGTTACGTTCTTCTTTAAAATGCAAGGCCAGGAAAAGTGGCAGCGGTGGGATTTGAACCCACGCCTCCGAAGAGACTGGAGCCTTAATCCAGCGCCTTAGACCGCTCGGCCACGCTACCTCCCTGCTAGTCGCCGAAAGCGGAACTTGACCCGTTGCCCGGCCCGCTTTAGTGCTTTGCCTTTTCTCCTTGGAAAGTCTGGAGACAGGCAGTGGAAGGGCAGGCAAACTGTCAGGTGCGCAGAGGAGGGGAGACCATGAGGCAAGGTGGGAGATGGGGGCAAGAAGTGAGAAAAAAACTAATCGCAAGCTAGGGCAGGATTCGGAAAGTGAAGCCGAAAAGGGGCTTAGCATGCAGCCCAGGGGTTTCTTTGACTGTCCTAAGCCCACAGGGACTTTGCCGTCCTCAGCTCATGAGACTTGAGATGGGTAGCTTGATTTGCTGAGGAAATGCGGGATGACAGATTCAACTCTGGAGTCAAACATAGCCCGGAACTATCGCCTTAAACTGAGTTTTAAGCCTGGTGCCGATAAAAAGAAAGAAATTAGCCTTAGATCGGGCAAGCCGTTTGACGGGGGAAAATGAGACCCCCTAGGCCAGCTAGGTGGTCGCTGGATGCTGTGCAGACATCAGCAGCTGTTCATTTCATGCCCTCACGTCTCCTCGTTAGTATAGTGGTCAGTATCCCCGCCTGTCACCCGGGAGACCGGGGTTCTTCTGGATTTTTTTTAGTTCTTGACAAATATTCTTGAAGATTAGGCTGAGTCAAGTAGGGAATGGGTGCCAAGAACTGACTCTTTAAGAAAAAAGCACCGGCAACGCTAGTCATCGTACAATATTTGTGCACAATTGCTTACATTAGGCGGCCGGTCCACTTTATTGAGTCCCCCTCAGCACCATTTAGTGCTCCTGTTGTCTGCGAAGTCCAAATTGTAACCCTGAATCAGTTCCTCTTCTGACCCTTTGTATCATGTTACATGACGAGTAATGATCACCTGTTAGCTTTATCCCTAATTATAACTCTCACTCTTTCCCTGCATCTAACCCTAGCTCTAATCCCATCATTAACCTCGGTCCGGGCACACGCGTGAACCCCTACTCTCATCTCAGCCTCTCCTGGTGATACATCACACCTGGGATCGTTTGCTCCCTGTGGGCTGTGGGAAATTTGCTACCAGCACGCCCTGGAAGTGGGGCTCATTCCGCTGCAACGGGAGGTCTTCCCAGGACGCGTCACAGCTCAACGCAAGAGCTCCTGGGTTTCGAAGGCTCTTGCAGCAAGCCTTCACAAAGCAGCAGGGAGCGCCGTTCCAGATGGGAAACTTGAGACTGGATGTCCAGAAAAGCAAGACGTCAGAAGCGAAACCTTTTTCCTGCAGGGTGTGGCATACCATCCGCTTGCTCATTGCGACAGAGGTGGCACTAATGAAGGAAGAGGTCAACGTTACGTTCTTCTTTAAAATGCAAGGCCAGGAAAAGTGGCAGCGGTGGGATTTGAACCCACGCCTCCGAAGAGACTGGAGCCTTAATCCAGCGCCTTAGACCGCTCGGCCACGCTACCTCCCTGCTAGTTGCCGAAAGCGGAACTTGACCCGTTGCCCGGCCCGCTTTAGTGCTTTGCCTTTTCTCCTTGGAAAGTCTGGAGACAGGCAGTGGAAGGGCAGGCAAACTGTCAGGTGCGCAGAGGAGGGGAGACCATGAGGCAAGGTGGGAGATGGGGGCAAGAAGTGAGAAAAAAACTAATCGCAAGCTAGGGCAGGATTCGGAAAGTGAAGCCGAAAAGGGGCTTAGCATGCAGCCCAGGGGTTTCTTTGACTGTCCTAAGCCCACAGGGACTTTGCCGTCCTCAGCTCATGAGACTTGAGATGGGTAGCTTGATTTGCTGAGGAAATGCGGGATGACAGATTCAACTCTGGAGTCAAACATAGCCCGGAACTATCGCCTTAAACTGAGTTTTAAGCCTGGTGCCGATAAAAAGAAAGAAATTAGCCTTAGATCGGGCAAGCCGTTTGACGGGGGAAAATGAGACCCCCTAGGCCAGCTAGGTGGTCGCTGGATGCTGTGCAGACATCAGCAGCTGTTCATTTCATGCCCTCACGTCTCCTCGTTAGTATAGTGGTCAGTATCCCCGCCTGTCACGCGGGAGACCGGGTTCCCTGACGGGGAGGTTAAACCTCTTCTGGATTTTTTTTAGTTCTTGACAAATATTCTTGAAGATTAGGCTGAGTCAAGTAGGGAATGGGTGCCAAGAACTGACTCTTTAAGAAAAAAGCACCGGCAACGCTAGTCATCGTGCAATATTTGTGCACAATTGCTTACATTAGGCGGCCGGTCCACTTTATTGAGTCCCCCTCAGCACCATTTAGTGCTCCTGTTGTCTGCGAAGTCCAAATTGTAACCCTGAATCAGTTCCTCTTCTGACCCTTTGTATCATGTTACATGACGAGTAATGATCACCTGTTAGCTTTATCCCTAATTATAACTCTCACTCTTTCCCTGCATCTAACCCTAGCTCTAATCCCATCATTAACCTCGGTCCGGGCACACGCGTGAACCCTTACTCTCATCTCAGCCTCTCCTGGTGATACATCACACCTGGGATCGTTTGCTCCCTGTGGGCTGTGGGAAATTTGCTACCAGCACGCCCTGGAAGTGGGGCTCATTCCGCTGCAACGGGAGGTCTTCCCAGGACGCGTCACAGCTCAACGCAAGAGCTCCTGGGTTTCGAAGGCTCTTGCAGCAAGCCTTCACAAAGCAGCAGGGAGCGCCGTTCCAGATGGGAAACTTGAGACTGGATGTCCAGAAAAGCAAGACGTCAGAAGCGAAACCTTTTTCCTGCAGGGTGTGGCATACCATCCGCTTGCTCATTGCGACAGAGGTGGCACTAATGAAGGAAGAGGTCAACGTTACGTTCTTCTTTAAAATGCAAGGCCAGGAAAAGTGGCAGCGGTGGGATTTGAACCCACGCCTCCGAAGAGACTGGAGCCTTAATCCAGCGCCTTAGACCGCTCGGCCACGCTACCTCCCTGCTAGTCGCCGAAAGCGGAACTTGACCCGTTGCCCGGCCCGCTTTAGTGCTTTGCCTTTTCTCCTTGGAAAGTCTGGAGACAGGCAGTGGAAGGGCAGGCAAACTGTCAGGTGCGCAGAGGAGGGGAGACCATGAGGCAAGGTGGGAGATGGGGGCAAGAAGTGAGAAAAAAACTAATCGCAAGCTAGGGCAGGATTCGGAAAGTGAAGCCGAAAAGGGGCTTAGCATGCAGCCCAGGGGTTTCTTTGACTGTCCTAAGCCCACAGGGACTTTGCCGTCCTCAGCTCATGAGACTTGAGATGGGTAGCTTGATTTGCTGAGGAAATGCGGGATGACAGATTCAACTCTGGAGTCAAACATAGCCCGGAACTATCGCCTTAAACTGAGTTTTAAGCCTGGTGCCGATAAAAAGAAAGAAATTAGCCTTAGATCGGGCAAGCCGTTTGACGGGGGAAAATGAGACCCCCTAGGCCATCTAGGTGGTCGCTGGATGCTGTGCAGACATCAGCAGCTGTTCATTTCGTGCCCTCACGTCTCCTCGTTAGTATAGTGGTCAGTATCCCCGCCTGTCACGCGGGAGACCGGGGTTCAATTCCCCGACGGGGAGGTTAAACCTTTTCTGGATTTTTTTTAGTTCTTGACAAATATTCTTGAAGATTAGGCTGAGTCAAGTAGGGAATGGGTGCCAAGAACTGACTCTTTAAGAAAAAAGCACCGGCAACGCTAGTCATCGTACAATATTTGTGCACAATTGCTTACATTAGGCGGCCGGTCCACTTTATTGAGTCCCCCTCAGCACCATTTAGTGCTCCTGTTGTCTGCGAAGTCCAAATTGTAACCCTGAATCAGTTCCTCTTCTGACCCTTTGTATCATGTTACATGACGAGTAATGATCACCTGTTAGCTTTATCCCTAATTATAACTCTCACTCTTTCCCTGCATCTAACCCTAGCTCTAATCCCATCATTAACCTCGGTCCGGGCACACGCGTGAACCCTTACTCTCATCTCAGCCTCTCCTGGTGATACATCACACCTGGGATCGTTTGCTCCCTGTGGGCTGTGGGAAATTTGCTACCAGCACGCCCTGGAAGTGGGGCTCATTCCGCTGCAACGGGAGGTCTTCCCAGGACGCGTCACAGCTCAACGCAAGAGCTCCTGGGTTTCGAAGGCTCTTGCAGCAAGCCTTCACAAAGCAGCAGGGAGCGCCGTTCCAGATGGGAAACTTGAGACTGGATGTCCAGAAAAGCAAGACGTCAGAAGCGAAACCTTTTTCCTGCAGGGTGTGGCATACCATCCGCTTGCTCATTGCGACAGAGGTGGCACTAATGAAGGAAGAGGTCAACGTTACGTTCTTCTTTAAAATGCAAGGCCAGGAAAAGTGGCAGCGGTGGGATTTGAACCCACGCCTCCGAAGAGACTGGAGCCTTAATCCAGCGCCTTAGACCGCTCGGCCACGCTACCTCCCTGCTAGTCGCCGAAAGCGGAACTTGACCCGTTGCCCGGCCCGCTTTAGTGCTTTGCCTTTTCTCCTTGGAAAGTCTGGAGACAGGCAGTGGAAGGGCAGGCAAACTGTCAGGTGCGCAGAGGAGGGGAGACCATGAGGCAAGGTGGGAGATGGGGGCAAGAAGTGAGAAAAAAACTAATCGCAAGCTAGGGCAGGATTCGGAAAGTGAAGCCGAAAAGGGGCTTAGCATGCAGCCCAGGGGTTTCTTTGACTGTCCTAAGCCCACAGGGACTTTGCCGTCCTCAGCTCATGAGACTTGAGATGGGTAGCTTGATTTGCTGAGGAAATGCGGGATGACAGATTCAACTCTGGAGTCAAACATAGCCCGGAACTATCGCCTTAAACTGAGTTTTAAGCCTGGTGCCGATAAAAAGAAAGAAATTAGCCTTAGATCGGGCAAGCCGTTTGACGGGGGAAAATGAGACCCCCTAGGCCATCTAGGTGGTCGCTGGATGCTGTGCAGACATCAGCAGCTGTTCATTTCGTGCCCTCACGTCTCCTCGTTAGTATAGTGGTCAGTATCCCCGCCTGTCACGCGGGAGACCGGGGTTCAATTCCCCGACGGGGAGGTTAAACCTTTTCTGGATTTTTTTTAGTTCTTGACAAATATTCTTGAAGATTAGGCTGAGTCAAGTAGGGAATGGGTGCCAAGAACTGACTCTTTAAGAAAAAAGCACCGGCAACGCTAGTCATCGTACAATATTTGTGCACAATTGCTTACATTAGGCGGCCGGTCCACTTTATTGAGTCCCCCTCAGCACCATTTAGTGCTCCTGTTGTCTGCGAAGTCCAAATTGTAACCCTGAATCAGTTCCTCTTCTGACCCTTTGTATCATGTTACATGACGAGTAATGATCACCTGTTAGCTTTATCCCTAATTATAACTCTCACTCTTTCCCTGCATCTAACCCTAGCTCTAATCCCATCATTAACCTCGGTCCGGGCACACGCGTGAACCCCTACTCTCATCTCAGCCTCTCCTGGTGATACATCACACCTGGGATCGTTTGCTCCCTGTGGGCTGTGGGAAATTTGCTACCAGCACGCCCTGGAAGTGGGGCTCATTCCGCTGCAACGGGAGGTCTTCCCAGGACGCGTCACAGCTCAACGCAAGAGCTCCTGGGTTTCGAAGGCTCTTGCAGCAAGCCTTCACAAAGCAGCAGGGAGCGCCGTTCCAGATGGGAAACTTGAGACTGGATGTCCAGAAAAGCAAGACGTCAGAAACGAAACCTTTTTCCTGCAGGGTGTGGCATACCATCCGCTTGCTCATTGCGACAGAGGTGGCACTAATGAAGGAAGAGGTCAACGTTACGTTCTTCTTTAAAATGCAAGGCCAGGAAAAGTGGCAGCGGTGGGATTTGAACCCACGCCTCCGAAGAGACTGGAGCCTTAATCCAGCGCCTTATACCGCTCGGCCACGCTACCTCCCTACTAGTTGCCGAAAGCGGAACTTGACCCGTTGCCCGGCCCGCTTTAGTGCTTTGCCTTTTCTCCTTGGAAAGTCTGGAGACAGGCAGTGGAAGGGCAGGCAAACTGTCAGGTGCGCAGAGGAGGGGAGACCATGAGGCAAGGTGGGAGATGGGGGCAAGAAGTGAGAAAAAAACTAATCGCAAGCTAGGGCAGGATTTGGAAAGTGAAGCCGAAAAGGGGCTTAGCATGCAGCCCAGGGGTTTCTTTGACTGTCCTAAGCCCACAGGGACTTTGCCGTCCTCAGCTCATGAGACTTGAGATGGGTAGCTTGATTTGCTGAGGAAATGCGGGATGACAGATTCAACTCTGGAGTCAAACATAGCCCGGAACTATCGCCTTAAACTGAGTTTTAAGCCTGGTGCCGATAAAAAGAAAGAAATTAGCCTTAGATCGGGCAAGCCGTTTGACGGGGGAAAATGAGACCCCCCTAGGCCAGCTAGGTGGTCGCTGGATGCTGTGCAGACATCAGCAGCTGTTCATTTCATGCCCTCACGTCTCCTCGTTAGTATAGTGGTCAGTATCCCCGCCTGTCACGCGGGAGACCGGGGTTCAATTCCCCGACGGGGAGGTTAAACCTTTTCTGGATTTTTTTTAGTTCTTGACAAATATTCTTGAAGATTAGGCTGAGTCAAGTAGGGAATGGGTGCCAAGAACTGACTCTTTAAGAAAAAAGCACCGGCAACGCTAGTCATCGTACAATATTTGTGCACAATTGCTTACATTAGGCGGCCGGTCCACTTTATTGAGTCCCCCTCAGCACCATTTAGTGCTCCTGTTGTCTGCGAAGTCCAAATTGTAACCCTGAATCAGTTCCTCTTCTGACCCTTTGTATCATGTTACATGACGAGTAATGATCACCTGTTAGCTTTATCCCTAATTATAACTCTCACTCTTTCCCTGCATCTAACCCTAGCTCTAATCCCATCATTAACCTCGGTCCGGGCACACGCGTGAACCCCTACTCTCATCTCAGCCTCTCCTGGTGATACATCACACCTGGGATCGTTTGCTCCCTGTGGGCTGTGGGAAATTTGCTACCAGCACGCCCTGGAAGTGGGGCTCATTCCGCTGCAACGGGAGGTCTTCCCAGGACGCGTCACAGCTCAACGCAAGAGCTCCTGGGTTTCGAAGGCTCTTGCAGCAAGCCTTCACAAAGCAGCAGGGAGCGCCGTTCCAGATGGGAAACTTGAGACTGGATGTCCAGAAAAGCAAGACGTCAGAAGCGAAACCTTTTTCCTGCAGGGTGTGGCATACCATCCGCTTGCTCATTGCGACAGAGGTGGCACTAATGAAGGAAGAGGTCAACGTTACGTTCTTCTTTAAAATGCAAGGCCAGGAAAAGTGGCAGCGGTGGGATTTGAACCCACGCCTCCGAAGAGACTGGAGCCTTAATCCAGCGCCTTAGACCGCTCGGCCACGCTACCTCCCTGCTAGTCGCCGAAAGCGGAACTTGACCCGTTGCCCGGCCCGCTTTAGTGCTTTGCCTTTTCTCCTTGGAAAGTCTGGAGACAGGCAGTGGAAGGGCAGGCAAACTGTCAGGTGCGCAGAGGAGGGGAGACCATGAGGCAAGGTGGGAGATGGGGGCAAGAAGTGAGAAAAAAACTAATCGCAAGCTAGGGCAGGATTCGGAAAGTGAAGCCGAAAAGGGGCTTAGCATGCAGCCCAGGGGTTTCTTTGACTGTCCTAAGCCCACAGGGACTTTGCCGTCCTCAGCTCATGAGACTTGAGATGGGTAGCTTGATTTGCTGAGGAAATGCGGGATGACAGATTCAACTCTGGAGTCAAACATAGCCCGGAACTATCGCCTTAAACTGAGTTTTAAGCCTGGTGCCGATAAAAAGAAAGAAATTAGCCTTAGATCGGGCAAGCCGTTTGACGGGGGAAAATGAGACCCCCTAGGCCAGCTAGGTGGTCGCTGGATGCTGTGCAGACATCAGCAGCTGTTCATTTCATGCCCTCACGTCTCCTCGTTAGTATAGTGGTCAGTATCCCCGCCTGTCACGCGGGAGACCGGGGTTCAATTCCCCGACGGGGAGGTTAAACCTCTTCTGGATTTTTTTTAGTTCTTGACAAATATTCTTGAAGATTAGGCTGAGTCAAGTAGGGAATGGGTGCCAAGAACTGACTCTTTAAGAAAAAAGCACCGGCAACGCTAGTCATCGTACAATATTTGTGCACAATTGCTTACATTAGGCGGCCGGTCCACTTTATTGAGTCCCCCTCAGCACCATTTAGTGCTCCTGTTGTCTGCGAAGTCCAAATTGTAACCCTGAATCAGTTCCTCTTCTGACCCTTTGTATCATGTTACATGACGAGTAATGATCACCTGTTAGCTTTATCCCTAATTATAACTCTCACTCTTTCCCTGCATCTAACCCTAGCTCTAATCCCATCATTAACCTCGGTCCGGGCACACGCGTGAACCCCTACTCTCATCTCAGCCTCTCCTGGTGATACATCACACCTGGGATCGTTTGCTCCCTGTGGGCTGTGGGAAATTTGCTACCAGCACGCCCTGGAAGTGGGGCTCATTCCGCTGCAACGGGAGGTCTTCCCAGGACGCGTCACAGCTCAACGCAAGAGCTCCTGGGTTTCGAAGGCTCTTGCAGCAAGCCTTCACAAAGCAGCAGGGAGCGCCGTTCCAGATGGGAAACTTGAGACTGGATGTCCAGAAAAGCAAGACGTCAGAAGCGAAACCTTTTTCCTGCAGGGTGTGGCATACCATCCGCTTGCTCATTGCGACAGAGGTGGCACTAATGAAGGAAGAGGTCAACGTTACGTTCTTCTTTAAAATGCAAGGCCAGGAAAAGTGGCAGCGGTGGGATTTGAACCCACGCCTCCGAAGAGACTGGAGCCTTAATCCAGCGCCTTAGACCGCTCGGCCACGCTACCTCCCTGCTAGTCGCCGAAAGCGGAACTTGACCCGTTGCCCGGCCCGCTTTAGTGCTTTGCCTTTTCTCCTTGGAAAGTCTGGAGACAGGCAGTGGAAGGGCAGGCAAACTGTCAGGTGCGCAGAGGAGGGGAGACCATGAGGCAAGGTGGGAGATGGGGGCAAGAAGTGAGAAAAAAACTAATCGCAAGCTAGGGCAGGATTCGGAAAGTGAAGCCGAAAAGGGGCTTAGCATGCAGCCCAGGGGTTTCTTTGACTGTCCTAAGCCCACAGGGACTTTGCCGTCCTCAGCTCATGAGACTTGAGATGGGTAGCTTGATTTGCTGAGGAAATGCGGGATGACAGATTCAACTCTGGAGTCAAACATAGCCCGGAACTATCGCCTTAAACTGAGTTTTAAGCCTGGTGCCGATAAAAAGAAAGAAATTAGCCTTAGATCGGGCAAGCCGTTTGACGGGGGAAAATGAGACCCCCTAGGCCAGCTAGGTGGTCGCTGGATGCTGTGCAGACATCAGCAGCTGTTCATTTCATGCCCTCACGTCTCCTCGTTAGTATAGTGGTCAGTATCCCCGCCTGTCACCCGGGAGACCGGGGTTCTTCTGGATTTTTTTTAGTTCTTGACAAATATTCTTGAAGATTAGGCTGAGTCAAGTAGGGAATGGGTGCCAAGAACTGACTCTTTAAGAAAAAAGCACCGGCAACGCTAGTCATCGTACAATATTTGTGCACAATTGCTTACATTAGGCGGCCGGTCCACTTTATTGAGTCCCCCTCAGCACCATTTAGTGCTCCTGTTGTCTGCGAAGTCCAAATTGTAACCCTGAATCAGTTCCTCTTCTGACCCTTTGTATCATGTTACATGACGAGTAATGATCACCTGTTAGCTTTATCCCTAATTATAACTCTCACTCTTTCCCTGCATCTAACCCTAGCTCTAATCCCATCATTAACCTCGGTCCGGGCACACGCGTGAACCCCTACTCTCATCTCAGCCTCTCCTGGTGATACATCACACCTGGGATCGTTTGCTCCCTGTGGGCTGTGGGAAATTTGCTACCAGCACGCCCTGGAAGTGGGGCTCATTCCGCTGCAACGGGAGGTCTTCCCAGGACGCGTCACAGCTCAACGCAAGAGCTCCTGGGTTTCGAAGGCTCTTGCAGCAAGCCTTCACAAAGCAGCAGGGAGCGCCGTTCCAGATGGGAAACTTGAGACTGGATGTCCAGAAAAGCAAGACGTCAGAAGCGAAACCTTTTTCCTGCAGGGTGTGGCATACCATCCGCTTGCTCATTGCGACAGAGGTGGCACTAATGAAGGAAGAGGTCAACGTTACGTTCTTCTTTAAAATGCAAGGCCAGGAAAAGTGGCAGCGGTGGGATTTGAACCCACGCCTCCGAAGAGACTGGAGCCTTAATCCAGCGCCTTAGACCGCTCGGCCACGCTACCTCCCTGCTAGTTGCCGAAAGCGGAACTTGACCCGTTGCCCGGCCCGCTTTAGTGCTTTGCCTTTTCTCCTTGGAAAGTCTGGAGACAGGCAGTGGAAGGGCAGGCAAACTGTCAGGTGCGCAGAGGAGGGGAGACCATGAGGCAAGGTGGGAGATGGGGGCAAGAAGTGAGAAAAAAACTAATCGCAAGCTAGGGCAGGATTCGGAAAGTGAAGCCGAAAAGGGGCTTAGCATGCAGCCCAGGGGTTTCTTTGACTGTCCTAAGCCCACAGGGACTTTGCCGTCCTCAGCTCATGAGACTTGAGATGGGTAGCTTGATTTGCTGAGGAAATGCGGGATGACAGATTCAACTCTGGAGTCAAACATAGCCCGGAACTATCGCCTTAAACTGAGTTTTAAGCCTGGTGCCGATAAAAAGAAAGAAATTAGCCTTAGATCGGGCAAGCCGTTTGACGGGGGAAAATGAGACCCCCTAGGCCAGCTAGGTGGTCGCTGGATGCTGTGCAGACATCAGCAGCTGTTCATTTCATGCCCTCACGTCTCCTCGTTAGTATAGTGGTCAGTATCCCCGCCTGTCACGCGGGAGACCGGGTTCCCCGACGGGGAGGTTAAACCTCTTCTGGATTTTTTTTAGTTCTTGACAAATATTCTTGAAGATTAGGCTGAGTCAAGTAGGGAATGGGTGCCAAGAACTGACTCTTTAAGAAAAAAGCACCGGCAACGCTAGTCATCGTGCAATATTTGTGCACAATTGCTTACATTAGGCGGCCGGTCCACTTTATTGAGTCCCCCTCAGCACCATTTAGTGCTCCTGTTGTCTGCGAAGTCCAAATTGTAACCCTGAATCAGTTCCTCTTCTGACCCTTTGTATCATGTTACATGACGAGTAATGATCACCTGTTAGCTTTATCCCTAATTATAACTCTCACTCTTTCCCTGCATCTAACCCTAGCTCTAATCCCATCATTAACCTCGGTCCGGGCACACGCGTGAACCCTTACTCTCATCTCAGCCTCTCCTGGTGATACATCACACCTGGGATCGTTTGCTCCCTGTGGGCTGTGGGAAATTTGCTACCAGCACGCCCTGGAAGTGGGGCTCATTCCGCTGCAACGGGAGGTCTTCCCAGGACGCGTCACAGCTCAACGCAAGAGCTCCTGGGTTTCGAAGGCTCTTGCAGCAAGCCTTCACAAAGCAGCAGGGAGCGCCGTTCCAGATGGGAAACTTGAGACTGGATGTCCAGAAAAGCAAGACGTCAGAAGCGAAACCTTTTTCCTGCAGGGTGTGGCATACCATCCGCTTGCTCATTGCGACAGAGGTGGCACTAATGAAGGAAGAGGTCAACGTTACGTTCTTCTTTAAAATGCAAGGCCAGGAAAAGTGGCAGCGGTGGGATTTGAACCCACGCCTCCGAAGAGACTGGAGCCTTAATCCAGCGCCTTAGACCGCTCGGCCACGCTACCTCCCTGCTAGTCGCCGAAAGCGGAACTTGACCCGTTGCCCGGCCCGCTTTAGTGCTTTGCCTTTTCTCCTTGGAAAGTCTGGAGACAGGCAGTGGAAGGGCAGGCAAACTGTCAGGTGCGCAGAGGAGGGGAGACCATGAGGCAAGGTGGGAGATGGGGGCAAGAAGTGAGAAAAAAACTAATCGCAAGCTAGGGCAGGATTCGGAAAGTGAAGCCGAAAAGGGGCTTAGCATGCAGCCCAGGGGTTTCTTTGACTGTCCTAAGCCCACAGGGACTTTGCCGTCCTCAGCTCATGAGACTTGAGATGGGTAGCTTGATTTGCTGAGGAAATGCGGGATGACAGATTCAACTCTGGAGTCAAACATAGCCCGGAACTATCGCCTTAAACTGAGTTTTAAGCCTGGTGCCGATAAAAAGAAAGAAATTAGCCTTAGATCGGGCAAGCCGTTTGACGGGGGAAAATGAGACCCCCTAGGCCATCTAGGTGGTCGCTGGATGCTGTGCAGACATCAGCAGCTGTTCATTTCGTGCCCTCACGTCTCCTCGTTAGTATAATGGTCAGTATCCCCGCCTGTCACGCGGGAGACCGGGGTTCAATTCCCCGACGGGGAGGTTAAACCTTTTCTGGATTTTTTTTAGTTCTTGACAAATATTCTTGAAGATTAGGCTGAGTCAAGTAGGGAATGGGTGCCAAGAACTGACTCTTTAAGAAAAAAGCACCGGCAACGCTAGTCATCGTACAATATTTGTGCACAATTGCTTACATTAGGCGGCCGGTCCACTTTATTGAGTCCCCCTCAGCACCATTTAGTGCTCCTGTTGTCTGCGAAGTCCAAATTGTAACCCTGAATCAGTTCCTCTTCTGACCCTTTGTATCATGTTACATGACGAGTAATGATCACCTGTTAGCTTTATCCCTAATTATAACTCTCACTCTTTCCCTGCATCTAACCCTAGCTCTAATCCCATCATTAACCTCGGTCCGGGCACACGCGTGAACCCTTACTCTCATCTCAGCCTCTCCTGGTGATACATCACACCTGGGATCGTTTGCTCCCTGTGGGCTGTGGGAAATTTGCTACCAGCACGCCCTGGAAGTGGGGCTCATTCCGCTGCAACGGGAGGTCTTCCCAGGACGCGTCACAGCTCAACGCAAGAGCTCCTGGGTTTCGAAGGCTCTTGCAGCAAGCCTTCACAAAGCAGCAGGGAGCGCCGTTCCAGATGGGAAACTTGAGACTGGATGTCCAGAAAAGCAAGACGTCAGAAGCGAAACCTTTTTCCTGCAGGGTGTGGCATACCATCCGCTTGCTCATTGCGACAGAGGTGGCACTAATGAAGGAAGAGGTCAACGTTACGTTCTTCTTTAAAATGCAAGGCCAGGAAAAGTGGCAGCGGTGGGATTTGAACCCACGCCTCCGAAGAGACTGGAGCCTTAATCCAGCGCCTTATACCGCTCGGCCACGCTACCTCCCTACTAGTTGCCGAAAGCGGAACTTGACCCGTTGCCCGGCCCGCTTTAGTGCTTTGCCTTTTCTCCTTGGAAAGTCTGGAGACAGGCAGTGGAAGGGCAGGCAAACTGTCAGGTGCGCAGAGGAGGGGAGACCATGAGGCAAGGTGGGAGATGGGGGCAAGAAGTGAGAAAAAAACTAATCGCAAGCTAGGGCAGGATTTGGAAAGTGAAGCCGAAAAGGGGCTTAGCATGCAGCCCAGGGGTTTCTTTGACTGTCCTAAGCCCACAGGGACTTTGCCGTCCTCAGCTCATGAGACTTGAGATGGGTAGCTTGATTTGCTGAGGAAATGCGGGATGACAGATTCAACTCTGGAGTCAAACATAGCCCGGAACTATCGCCTTAAACTGAGTTTTAAGCCTGGTGCCGATAAAAAGAAAGAAATTAGCCTTAGATCGGGCAAGCCGTTTGACGGGGGAAAATGAGACCCCCCTAGGCCAGCTAGGTGGTCGCTGGATGCTGTGCAGACATCAGCAGCTGTTCATTTCATGCCCTCACGTCTCCTCGTTAGTATAGTGGTCAGTATCCCCGCCTGTCACGCGGGAGACCGGGGTTCAATTCCCCGACGGGGAGGTTAAACCTTTTCTGGATTTTTTTTAGTTCTTGACAAATATTCTTGAAGATTAGGCTGAGTCAAGTAGGGAATGGGTGCCAAGAACTGACTCTTTAAGAAAAAAGCACCGGCAACGCTAGTCATCGTACAATATTTGTGCACAATTGCTTACATTAGGCGGCCGGTCCACTTTATTGAGTCCCCCTCAGCACCATTTAGTGCTCCTGTTGTCTGCGAAGTCCAAATTGTAACCCTGAATCAGTTCCTCTTCTGACCCTTTGTATCATGTTACATGACGAGTAATGATCACCTGTTAGCTTTATCCCTAATTATAACTCTCACTCTTTCCCTGCATCTAACCCTAGCTCTAATCCCATCATTAACCTCGGTCCGGGCACACGCGTGAACCCTTACTCTCATCTCAGCCTCTCCTGGTGATACATCACACCTGGGATCGTTTGCTCCCTGTGGGCTGTGGGAAATTTGCTACCAGCACGCCCTGGAAGTGGGGCTCATTCCGCTGCAACGGGAGGTCTTCCCAGGACGCGTCACAGCTCAACGCAAGAGCTCCTGGGTTTCGAAGGCTCTTGCAGCAAGCCTTCACAAAGCAGCAGGGAGCGCCGTTCCAGATGGGAAACTTGAGACTGGATGTCCAGAAAAGCAAGACGTCAGAAGCGAAACCTTTTTCCTGCAGGGTGTGGCATACCATCCGCTTGCTCATTGCGACAGAGGTGGCACTAATGAAGGAAGAGGTCAACGTTACGTTCTTCTTTAAAATGCAAGGCCAGGAAAAGTGGCAGCGGTGGGATTTGAACCCACGCCTCCGAAGAGACTGGAGCCTTAATCCAGCGCCTTAGACCGCTCGGCCACGCTACCTCCCTGCTAGTCGCCGAAAGCGGAACTTGACCCGTTGCCCGGCCCGCTTTAGTGCTTTGCCTTTTCTCCTTGGAAAGTCTGGAGACAGGCAGTGGAAGGGCAGGCAAACTGTCAGGTGCGCAGAGGAGGGGAGACCATGAGGCAAGGTGGGAGATGGGGGCAAGAAGTGAGAAAAAAACTAATCGCAAGCTAGGGCAGGATTCGGAAAGTGAAGCCGAAAAGGGGCTTAGCATGCAGCCCAGGGGTTTCTTTGACTGTCCTAAGCCCACAGGGACTTTGCCGTCCTCAGCTCATGAGACTTGAGATGGGTAGCTTGATTTGCTGAGGAAATGCGGGATGACAGATTCAACTCTGGAGTCAAACATAGCCCGGAACTATCGCCTTAAACTGAGTTTTAAGCCTGGTGCCGATAAAAAGAAAGAAATTAGCCTTAGATCGGGCAAGCCGTTTGACGGGGGAAAATGAGACCCCCTAGGCCATCTAGGTGGTCGCTGGATGCTGTGCAGACATCAGCAGCTGTTCATTTCGTGCCCTCACGTCTCCTCGTTAGTATAATGGTCAGTATCCCCGCCTGTCACGCGGGAGACCGGGGTTCAATTCCCCGACGGGGAGGTTAAACCTTTTCTGGATTTTTTTTAGTTCTTGACAAATATTCTTGAAGATTAGGCTGAGTCAAGTAGGGAATGGGTGCCAAGAACTGACTCTTTAAGAAAAAAGCACCGGCAACGCTAGTCATCGTACAATATTTGTGCACAATTGCTTACATTAGGCGGCCGGTCCACTTTATTGAGTCCCCCTCAGCACCATTTAGTGCTCCTGTTGTCTGCGAAGTCCAAATTGTAACCCTGAATCAGTTCCTCTTCTGACCCTTTGTATCATGTTACATGACGAGTAATGATCACCTGTTAGCTTTATCCCTAATTATAACTCTCACTCTTTCCCTGCATCTAACCCTAGCTCTAATCCCATCATTAACCTCGGTCCGGGCACACGCGTGAACCCTTACTCTCATCTCAGCCTCTCCTGGTGATACATCACACCTGGGATCGTTTGCTCCCTGTGGGCTGTGGGAAATTTGCTACCAGCACGCCCTGGAAGTGGGGCTCATTCCGCTGCAACGGGAGGTCTTCCCAGGACGCGTCACAGCTCAACGCAAGAGCTCCTGGGTTTCGAAGGCTCTTGCAGCAAGCCTTCACAAAGCAGCAGGGAGCGCCGTTCCAGATGGGAAACTTGAGACTGGATGTCCAGAAAAGCAAGACGTCAGAAGCGAAACCTTTTTCCTGCAGGGTGTGGCATACCATCCGCTTGCTCATTGCGACAGAGGTGGCACTAATGAAGGAAGAGGTCAACGTTACGTTCTTCTTTAAAATGCAAGGCCAGGAAAAGTGGCAGCGGTGGGATTTGAACCCACGCCTCCGAAGAGACTGGAGCCTTAATCCAGCGCCTTATACCGCTCGGCCACGCTACCTCCCTACTAGTTGCCGAAAGCGGAACTTGACCCGTTGCCCGGCCCGCTTTAGTGCTTTGCCTTTTCTCCTTGGAAAGTCTGGAGACAGGCAGTGGAAGGGCAGGCAAACTGTCAGGTGCGCAGAGGAGGGGAGACCATGAGGCAAGGTGGGAGATGGGGGCAAGAAGTGAGAAAAAAACTAATCGCAAGCTAGGGCAGGATTTGGAAAGTGAAGCCGAAAAGGGGCTTAGCATGCAGCCCAGGGGTTTCTTTGACTGTCCTAAGCCCACAGGGACTTTGCCGTCCTCAGCTCATGAGACTTGAGATGGGTAGCTTGATTTGCTGAGGAAATGCGGGATGACAGATTCAACTCTGGAGTCAAACATAGCCCGGAACTATCGCCTTAAACTGAGTTTTAAGCCTGGTGCCGATAAAAAGAAAGAAATTAGCCTTAGATCGGGCAAGCCGTTTGACGGGGGAAAATGAGACCCCCCTAGGCCAGCTAGGTGGTCGCTGGATGCTGTGCAGACATCAGCAGCTGTTCATTTCATGCCCTCACGTCTCCTCGTTAGTATAGTGGTCAGTATCCCCGCCTGTCACGCGGGAGACCGGGGTTCAATTCCCCGACGGGGAGGTTAAACCTTTTCTGGATTTTTTTTAGTTCTTGACAAATATTCTTGAAGATTAGGCTGAGTCAAGTAGGGAATGGGTGCCAAGAACTGACTCTTTAAGAAAAAAGCACCGGCAACGCTAGTCATCGTACAATATTTGTGCACAATTGCTTACATTAGGCGGCCGGTCCACTTTATTGAGTCCCCCTCAGCACCATTTAGTGCTCCTGTTGTCTGCGAAGTCCAAATTGTAACCCTGAATCAGTTCCTCTTCTGACCCTTTGTATCATGTTACATGACGAGTAATGATCACCTGTTAGCTTTATCCCTAATTATAACTCTCACTCTTTCCCTGCATCTAACCCTAGCTCTAATCCCATCATTAACCTCGGTCCGGGCACACGCGTGAACCCCTACTCTCATCTCAGCCTCTCCTGGTGATACATCACACCTGGGATCGTTTGCTCCCTGTGGGCTGTGGGAAATTTGCTACCAGCACGCCCTGGAAGTGGGGCTCATTCCGCTGCAACGGGAGGTCTTCCCAGGACGCGTCACAGCTCAACGCAAGAGCTCCTGGGTTTCGAAGGCTCTTGCAGCAAGCCTTCACAAAGCAGCAGGGAGCGCCGTTCCAGATGGGAAACTTGAGACTGGATGTCCAGAAAAGCAAGACGTCAGAAGCGAAACCTTTTTCCTGCAGGGTGTGGCATACCATCCGCTTGCTCATTGCGACAGAGGTGGCACTAATGAAGGAAGAGGTCAACGTTACGTTCTTCTTTAAAATGCAAGGCCAGGAAAAGTGGCAGCGGTGGGATTTGAACCCACGCCTCCGAAGAGACTGGAGCCTTAATCCAGCGCCTTAGACCGCTCGGCCACGCTACCTCCCTGCTAGTCGCCGAAAGCGGAACTTGACCCGTTGCCCGGCCCGCTTTAGTGCTTTGCCTTTTCTCCTTGGAAAGTCTGGAGACAGGCAGTGGAAGGGCAGGCAAACTGTCAGGTGCGCAGAGGAGGGGAGACCATGAGGCAAGGTGGGAGATGGGGGCAAGAAGTGAGAAAAAAACTAATCGCAAGCTAGGGCAGGATTCGGAAAGTGAAGCCGAAAAGGGGCTTAGCATGCAGCCCAGGGGTTTCTTTGACTGTCCTAAGCCCACAGGGACTTTGCCGTCCTCAGCTCATGAGACTTGAGATGGGTAGCTTGATTTGCTGAGGAAATGCGGGATGACAGATTCAACTCTGGAGTCAAACATAGCCCGGAACTATCGCCTTAAACTGAGTTTTAAGCCTGGTGCCGATAAAAAGAAAGAAATTAGCCTTAGATCGGGCAAGCCGTTTGACGGGGGAAAATGAGACCCCCTAGGCCAGCTAGGTGGTCGCTGGATGCTGTGCAGACATCAGCAGCTGTTCATTTCATGCCCTCACGTCTCCTCGTTAGTATAGTGGTCAGTATCCCCGCCTGTCACGCGGGAGACCGGGGTTCAATTCCCCGACGGGGAGGTTAAACCTCTTCTGGATTTTTTTTAGTTCTTGACAAATATTCTTGAAGATTAGGCTGAGTCAAGTAGGGAATGGGTGCCAAGAACTGACTCTTTAAGAAAAAAGCACCGGCAACGCTAGTCATCGTACAATATTTGTGCACAATTGCTTACATTAGGCGGCCGGTCCACTTTATTGAGTCCCCCTCAGCACCATTTAGTGCTCCTGTTGTCTGCGAAGTCCAAATTGTAACCCTGAATCAGTTCCTCTTCTGACCCTTTGTATCATGTTACATGACGAGTAATGATCACCTGTTAGCTTTATCCCTAATTATAACTCTCACTCTTTCCCTGCATCTAACCCTAGCTCTAATCCCATCATTAACCTCGGTCCGGGCACACGCGTGAACCCCTACTCTCATCTCAGCCTCTCCTGGTGATACATCACACCTGGGATCGTTTGCTCCCTGTGGGCTGTGGGAAATTTGCTACCAGCACGCCCTGGAAGTGGGGCTCATTCCGCTGCAACGGGAGGTCTTCCCAGGACGCGTCACAGCTCAACGCAAGAGCTCCTGGGTTTCGAAGGCTCTTGCAGCAAGCCTTCACAAAGCAGCAGGGAGCGCCGTTCCAGATGGGAAACTTGAGACTGGATGTCCAGAAAAGCAAGACGTCAGAAGCGAAACCTTTTTCCTGCAGGGTGTGGCATACCATCCGCTTGCTCATTGCGACAGAGGTGGCACTAATGAAGGAAGAGGTCAACGTTACGTTCTTCTTTAAAATGCAAGGCCAGGAAAAGTGGCAGCGGTGGGATTTGAACCCACGCCTCCGAAGAGACTGGAGCCTTAATCCAGCGCCTTAGACCGCTCGGCCACGCTACCTCCCTGCTAGTCGCCGAAAGCGGAACTTGACCCGTTGCCCGGCCCGCTTTAGTGCTTTGCCTTTTCTCCTTGGAAAGTCTGGAGACAGGCAGTGGAAGGGCAGGCAAACTGTCAGGTGCGCAGAGGAGGGGAGACCATGAGGCAAGGTGGGAGATGGGGGCAAGAAGTGAGAAAAAAACTAATCGCAAGCTAGGGCAGGATTCGGAAAGTGAAGCCGAAAAGGGGCTTAGCATGCAGCCCAGGGGTTTCTTTGACTGTCCTAAGCCCACAGGGACTTTGCCGTCCTCAGCTCATGAGACTTGAGATGGGTAGCTTGATTTGCTGAGGAAATGCGGGATGACAGATTCAACTCTGGAGTCAAACATAGCCCGG
Source organism: Ambystoma mexicanum (assembly GCF_040938575.1). Taxonomy (NCBI): domain Eukaryota; kingdom Metazoa; phylum Chordata; class Amphibia; order Caudata; family Ambystomatidae; genus Ambystoma; species Ambystoma mexicanum. The sequence continues at coordinate 237,350,304 of NC_090921.1, forward strand.
AACTATCGCCTTAAACTGAGTTTTAAGCCTGGTGCCGATAAAAAGAAAGAAATTAGCCTTAGATCGGGCAAGCCGTTTGACGGGGGAAAATGAGACCCCCTAGGCCAGCTAGGTGGTCGCTGGATGCTGTGCAGACATCAGCAGCTGTTCATTTCATGCCCTCACGTCTCCTCGTTAGTATAGTGGTCAGTATCCCCGCCTGTCACCCGGGAGACCGGGGTTCTTCTGGATTTTTTTTAGTTCTTGACAAATATTCTTGAAGATTAGGCTGAGTCAAGTAGGGAATGGGTGCCAAGAACTGACTCTTTAAGAAAAAAGCACCGGCAACGCTAGTCATCGTACAATATTTGTGCACAATTGCTTACATTAGGCGGCCGGTCCACTTTATTGAGTCCCCCTCAGCACCATTTAGTGCTCCTGTTGTCTGCGAAGTCCAAATTGTAACCCTGAATCAGTTCCTCTTCTGACCCTTTGTATCATGTTACATGACGAGTAATGATCACCTGTTAGCTTTATCCCTAATTATAACTCTCACTCTTTCCCTGCATCTAACCCTAGCTCTAATCCCATCATTAACCTCGGTCCGGGCACACGCGTGAACCCCTACTCTCATCTCAGCCTCTCCTGGTGATACATCACACCTGGGATCGTTTGCTCCCTGTGGGCTGTGGGAAATTTGCTACCAGCACGCCCTGGAAGTGGGGCTCATTCCGCTGCAACGGGAGGTCTTCCCAGGACGCGTCACAGCTCAACGCAAGAGCTCCTGGGTTTCGAAGGCTCTTGCAGCAAGCCTTCACAAAGCAGCAGGGAGCGCCGTTCCAGATGGGAAACTTGAGACTGGATGTCCAGAAAAGCAAGACGTCAGAAGCGAAACCTTTTTCCTGCAGGGTGTGGCATACCATCCGCTTGCTCATTGCGACAGAGGTGGCACTAATGAAGGAAGAGGTCAACGTTACGTTCTTCTTTAAAATGCAAGGCCAGGAAAAGTGGCAGCGGTGGGATTTGAACCCACGCCTCCGAAGAGACTGGAGCCTTAATCCAGCGCCTTAGACCGCTCGGCCACGCTACCTCCCTGCTAGTTGCCGAAAGCGGAACTTGACCCGTTGCCCGGCCCGCTTTAGTGCTTTGCCTTTTCTCCTTGGAAAGTCTGGAGACAGGCAGTGGAAGGGCAGGCAAACTGTCAGGTGCGCAGAGGAGGGGAGACCATGAGGCAAGGTGGGAGATGGGGGCAAGAAGTGAGAAAAAAACTAATCGCAAGCTAGGGCAGGATTCGGAAAGTGAAGCCGAAAAGGGGCTTAGCATGCAGCCCAGGGGTTTCTTTGACTGTCCTAAGCCCACAGGGACTTTGCCGTCCTCAGCTCATGAGACTTGAGATGGGTAGCTTGATTTGCTGAGGAAATGCGGGATGACAGATTCAACTCTGGAGTCAAACATAGCCCGGAACTATCGCCTTAAACTGAGTTTTAAGCCTGGTGCCGATAAAAAGAAAGAAATTAGCCTTAGATCGGGCAAGCCGTTTGACGGGGGAAAATGAGACCCCCTAGGCCAGCTAGGTGGTCGCTGGATGCTGTGCAGACATCAGCAGCTGTTCATTTCATGCCCTCACGTCTCCTCGTTAGTATAGTGGTCAGTATCCCCGCCTGTCACGCGGGAGACCGGGTTCCCTGACGGGGAGGTTAAACCTCTTCTGGATTTTTTTTAGTTCTTGACAAATATTCTTGAAGATTAGGCTGAGTCAAGTAGGGAATGGGTGCCAAGAACTGACTCTTTAAGAAAAAAGCACCGGCAACGCTAGTCATCGTGCAATATTTGTGCACAATTGCTTACATTAGGCGGCCGGTCCACTTTATTGAGTCCCCCTCAGCACCATTTAGTGCTCCTGTTGTCTGCGAAGTCCAAATTGTAACCCTGAATCAGTTCCTCTTCTGACCCTTTGTATCATGTTACATGACGAGTAATGATCACCTGTTAGCTTTATCCCTAATTATAACTCTCACTCTTTCCCTGCATCTAACCCTAGCTCTAATCCCATCATTAACCTCGGTCCGGGCACACGCGTGAACCCTTACTCTCATCTCAGCCTCTCCTGGTGATACATCACACCTGGGATCGTTTGCTCCCTGTGGGCTGTGGGAAATTTGCTACCAGCACGCCCTGGAAGTGGGGCTCATTCCGCTGCAACGGGAGGTCTTCCCAGGACGCGTCACAGCTCAACGCAAGAGCTCCTGGGTTTCGAAGGCTCTTGCAGCAAGCCTTCACAAAGCAGCAGGGAGCGCCGTTCCAGATGGGAAACTTGAGACTGGATGTCCAGAAAAGCAAGACGTCAGAAGCGAAACCTTTTTCCTGCAGGGTGTGGCATACCATCCGCTTGCTCATTGCGACAGAGGTGGCACTAATGAAGGAAGAGGTCAACGTTACGTTCTTCTTTAAAATGCAAGGCCAGGAAAAGTGGCAGCGGTGGGATTTGAACCCACGCCTCCGAAGAGACTGGAGCCTTAATCCAGCGCCTTAGACCGCTCGGCCACGCTACCTCCCTGCTAGTCGCCGAAAGCGGAACTTGACCCGTTGCCCGGCCCGCTTTAGTGCTTTGCCTTTTCTCCTTGGAAAGTCTGGAGACAGGCAGTGGAAGGGCAGGCAAACTGTCAGGTGCGCAGAGGAGGGGAGACCATGAGGCAAGGTGGGAGATGGGGGCAAGAAGTGAGAAAAAAACTAATCGCAAGCTAGGGCAGGATTCGGAAAGTGAAGCCGAAAAGGGGCTTAGCATGCAGCCCAGGGGTTTCTTTGACTGTCCTAAGCCCACAGGGACTTTGCCGTCCTCAGCTCATGAGACTTGAGATGGGTAGCTTGATTTGCTGAGGAAATGCGGGATGACAGATTCAACTCTGGAGTCAAACATAGCCCGGAACTATCGCCTTAAACTGAGTTTTAAGCCTGGTGCCGATAAAAAGAAAGAAATTAGCCTTAGATCGGGCAAGCCGTTTGACGGGGGAAAATGAGACCCCCTAGGCCATCTAGGTGGTCGCTGGATGCTGTGCAGACATCAGCAGCTGTTCATTTCGTGCCCTCACGTCTCCTCGTTAGTATAGTGGTCAGTATCCCCGCCTGTCACGCGGGAGACCGGGGTTCAATTCCCCGACGGGGAGGTTAAACCTTTTCTGGATTTTTTTTAGTTCTTGACAAATATTCTTGAAGATTAGGCTGAGTCAAGTAGGGAATGGGTGCCAAGAACTGACTCTTTAAGAAAAAAGCACCGGCAACGCTAGTCATCGTACAATATTTGTGCACAATTGCTTACATTAGGCGGCCGGTCCACTTTATTGAGTCCCCCTCAGCACCATTTAGTGCTCCTGTTGTCTGCGAAGTCCAAATTGTAACCCTGAATCAGTTCCTCTTCTGACCCTTTGTATCATGTTACATGACGAGTAATGATCACCTGTTAGCTTTATCCCTAATTATAACTCTCACTCTTTCCCTGCATCTAACCCTAGCTCTAATCCCATCATTAACCTCGGTCCGGGCACACGCGTGAACCCTTACTCTCATCTCAGCCTCTCCTGGTGATACATCACACCTGGGATCGTTTGCTCCCTGTGGGCTGTGGGAAATTTGCTACCAGCACGCCCTGGAAGTGGGGCTCATTCCGCTGCAACGGGAGGTCTTCCCAGGACGCGTCACAGCTCAACGCAAGAGCTCCTGGGTTTCGAAGGCTCTTGCAGCAAGCCTTCACAAAGCAGCAGGGAGCGCCGTTCCAGATGGGAAACTTGAGACTGGATGTCCAGAAAAGCAAGACGTCAGAAGCGAAACCTTTTTCCTGCAGGGTGTGGCATACCATCCGCTTGCTCATTGCGACAGAGGTGGCACTAATGAAGGAAGAGGTCAACGTTACGTTCTTCTTTAAAATGCAAGGCCAGGAAAAGTGGCAGCGGTGGGATTTGAACCCACGCCTCCGAAGAGACTGGAGCCTTAATCCAGCGCCTTAGACCGCTCGGCCACGCTACCTCCCTGCTAGTCGCCGAAAGCGGAACTTGACCCGTTGCCCGGCCCGCTTTAGTGCTTTGCCTTTTCTCCTTGGAAAGTCTGGAGACAGGCAGTGGAAGGGCAGGCAAACTGTCAGGTGCGCAGAGGAGGGGAGACCATGAGGCAAGGTGGGAGATGGGGGCAAGAAGTGAGAAAAAAACTAATCGCAAGCTAGGGCAGGATTCGGAAAGTGAAGCCGAAAAGGGGCTTAGCATGCAGCCCAGGGGTTTCTTTGACTGTCCTAAGCCCACAGGGACTTTGCCGTCCTCAGCTCATGAGACTTGAGATGGGTAGCTTGATTTGCTGAGGAAATGCGGGATGACAGATTCAACTCTGGAGTCAAACATAGCCCGGAACTATCGCCTTAAACTGAGTTTTAAGCCTGGTGCCGATAAAAAGAAAGAAATTAGCCTTAGATCGGGCAAGCCGTTTGACGGGGGAAAATGAGACCCCCTAGGCCATCTAGGTGGTCGCTGGATGCTGTGCAGACATCAGCAGCTGTTCATTTCGTGCCCTCACGTCTCCTCGTTAGTATAGTGGTCAGTATCCCCGCCTGTCACGCGGGAGACCGGGGTTCAATTCCCCGACGGGGAGGTTAAACCTTTTCTGGATTTTTTTTAGTTCTTGACAAATATTCTTGAAGATTAGGCTGAGTCAAGTAGGGAATGGGTGCCAAGAACTGACTCTTTAAGAAAAAAGCACCGGCAACGCTAGTCATCGTACAATATTTGTGCACAATTGCTTACATTAGGCGGCCGGTCCACTTTATTGAGTCCCCCTCAGCACCATTTAGTGCTCCTGTTGTCTGCGAAGTCCAAATTGTAACCCTGAATCAGTTCCTCTTCTGACCCTTTGTATCATGTTACATGACGAGTAATGATCACCTGTTAGCTTTATCCCTAATTATAACTCTCACTCTTTCCCTGCATCTAACCCTAGCTCTAATCCCATCATTAACCTCGGTCCGGGCACACGCGTGAACCCCTACTCTCATCTCAGCCTCTCCTGGTGATACATCACACCTGGGATCGTTTGCTCCCTGTGGGCTGTGGGAAATTTGCTACCAGCACGCCCTGGAAGTGGGGCTCATTCCGCTGCAACGGGAGGTCTTCCCAGGACGCGTCACAGCTCAACGCAAGAGCTCCTGGGTTTCGAAGGCTCTTGCAGCAAGCCTTCACAAAGCAGCAGGGAGCGCCGTTCCAGATGGGAAACTTGAGACTGGATGTCCAGAAAAGCAAGACGTCAGAAACGAAACCTTTTTCCTGCAGGTTGTGGCATACCATCCGCTTGCTCATTGCGACAGAGGTGGCACTAATGAAGGAAGAGGTCAACGTTACGTTCTTCTTTAAAATGCAAGGCCAGGAAAAGTGGCAGCGGTGGGATTTGAACCCACGCCTCCGAAGAGACTGGAGCCTTAATCCAGCGCCTTATACCGCTCGGCCACGCTACCTCCCTACTAGTTGCCGAAAGCGGAACTTGACCCGTTGCCCGGCCCGCTTTAGTGCTTTGCCTTTTCTCCTTGGAAAGTCTGGAGACAGGCAGTGGAAGGGCAGGCAAACTGTCAGGTGCGCAGAGGAGGGGAGACCATGAGGCAAGGTGGGAGATGGGGGCAAGAAGTGAGAAAAAAACTAATCGCAAGCTAGGGCAGGATTTGGAAAGTGAAGCCGAAAAGGGGCTTAGCATGCAGCCCAGGGGTTTCTTTGACTGTCCTAAGCCCACAGGGACTTTGCCGTCCTCAGCTCATGAGACTTGAGATGGGTAGCTTGATTTGCTGAGGAAATGCGGGATGACAGATTCAACTCTGGAGTCAAACATAGCCCGGAACTATCGCCTTAAACTGAGTTTTAAGCCTGGTGCCGATAAAAAGAAAGAAATTAGCCTTAGATCGGGCAAGCCGTTTGACGGGGGAAAATGAGACCCCCCTAGGCCAGCTAGGTGGTCGCTGGATGCTGTGCAGACATCAGCAGCTGTTCATTTCATGCCCTCACGTCTCCTCGTTAGTATAGTGGTCAGTATCCCCGCCTGTCACGCGGGAGACCGGGGTTCAATTCCCCGACGGGGAGGTTAAACCTTTTCTGGATTTTTTTTAGTTCTTGACAAATATTCTTGAAGATTAGGCTGAGTCAAGTAGGGAATGGGTGCCAAGAACTGACTCTTTAAGAAAAAAGCACCGGCAACGCTAGTCATCGTACAATATTTGTGCACAATTGCTTACATTAGGCGGCCGGTCCACTTTATTGAGTCCCCCTCAGCACCATTTAGTGCTCCTGTTGTCTGCGAAGTCCAAATTGTAACCCTGAATCAGTTCCTCTTCTGACCCTTTGTATCATGTTACATGACGAGTAATGATCACCTGTTAGCTTTATCCCTAATTATAACTCTCACTCTTTCCCTGCATCTAACCCTAGCTCTAATCCCATCATTAACCTCGGTCCGGGCACACGCGTGAACCCCTACTCTCATCTCAGCCTCTCCTGGTGATACATCACACCTGGGATCGTTTGCTCCCTGTGGGCTGTGGGAAATTTGCTACCAGCACGCCCTGGAAGTGGGGCTCATTCCGCTGCAACGGGAGGTCTTCCCAGGACGCGTCACAGCTCAACGCAAGAGCTCCTGGGTTTCGAAGGCTCTTGCAGCAAGCCTTCACAAAGCAGCAGGGAGCGCCGTTCCAGATGGGAAACTTGAGACTGGATGTCCAGAAAAGCAAGACGTCAGAAGCGAAACCTTTTTCCTGCAGGGTGTGGCATACCATCCGCTTGCTCATTGCGACAGAGGTGGCACTAATGAAGGAAGAGGTCAACGTTACGTTCTTCTTTAAAATGCAAGGCCAGGAAAAGTGGCAGCGGTGGGATTTGAACCCACGCCTCCGAAGAGACTGGAGCCTTAATCCAGCGCCTTAGACCGCTCGGCCACGCTACCTCCCTGCTAGTCGCCGAAAGCGGAACTTGACCCGTTGCCCGGCCCGCTTTAGTGCTTTGCCTTTTCTCCTTGGAAAGTCTGGAGACAGGCAGTGGAAGGGCAGGCAAACTGTCAGGTGCGCAGAGGAGGGGAGACCATGAGGCAAGGTGGGAGATGGGGGCAAGAAGTGAGAAAAAAACTAATCGCAAGCTAGGGCAGGATTCGGAAAGTGAAGCCGAAAAGGGGCTTAGCATGCAGCCCAGGGGTTTCTTTGACTGTCCTAAGCCCACAGGGACTTTGCCGTCCTCAGCTCATGAGACTTGAGATGGGTAGCTTGATTTGCTGAGGAAATGCGGGATGACAGATTCAACTCTGGAGTCAAACATAGCCCGGAACTATCGCCTTAAACTGAGTTTTAAGCCTGGTGCCGATAAAAAGAAAGAAATTAGCCTTAGATCGGGCAAGCCGTTTGACGGGGGAAAATGAGACCCCCTAGGCCAGCTAGGTGGTCGCTGGATGCTGTGCAGACATCAGCAGCTGTTCATTTCATGCCCTCACGTCTCCTCGTTAGTATAGTGGTCAGTATCCCCGCCTGTCACGCGGGAGACCGGGGTTCAATTCCCCGACGGGGAGGTTAAACCTCTTCTGGATTTTTTTTAGTTCTTGACAAATATTCTTGAAGATTAGGCTGAGTCAAGTAGGGAATGGGTGCCAAGAACTGACTCTTTAAGAAAAAAGCACCGGCAACGCTAGTCATCGTACAATATTTGTGCACAATTGCTTACATTAGGCGGCCGGTCCACTTTATTGAGTCCCCCTCAGCACCATTTAGTGCTCCTGTTGTCTGCGAAGTCCAAATTGTAACCCTGAATCAGTTCCTCTTCTGACCCTTTGTATCATGTTACATGACGAGTAATGATCACCTGTTAGCTTTATCCCTAATTATAACTCTCACTCTTTCCCTGCATCTAACCCTAGCTCTAATCCCATCATTAACCTCGGTCCGGGCACACGCGTGAACCCCTACTCTCATCTCAGCCTCTCCTGGTGATACATCACACCTGGGATCGTTTGCTCCCTGTGGGCTGTGGGAAATTTGCTACCAGCACGCCCTGGAAGTGGGGCTCATTCCGCTGCAACGGGAGGTCTTCCCAGGACGCGTCACAGCTCAACGCAAGAGCTCCTGGGTTTCGAAGGCTCTTGCAGCAAGCCTTCACAAAGCAGCAGGGAGCGCCGTTCCAGATGGGAAACTTGAGACTGGATGTCCAGAAAAGCAAGACGTCAGAAGCGAAACCTTTTTCCTGCAGGGTGTGGCATACCATCCGCTTGCTCATTGCGACAGAGGTGGCACTAATGAAGGAAGAGGTCAACGTTACGTTCTTCTTTAAAATGCAAGGCCAGGAAAAGTGGCAGCGGTGGGATTTGAACCCACGCCTCCGAAGAGACTGGAGCCTTAATCCAGCGCCTTAGACCGCTCGGCCACGCTACCTCCCTGCTAGTCGCCGAAAGCGGAACTTGACCCGTTGCCCGGCCCGCTTTAGTGCTTTGCCTTTTCTCCTTGGAAAGTCTGGAGACAGGCAGTGGAAGGGCAGGCAAACTGTCAGGTGCGCAGAGGAGGGGAGACCATGAGGCAAGGTGGGAGATGGGGGCAAGAAGTGAGAAAAAAACTAATCGCAAGCTAGGGCAGGATTCGGAAAGTGAAGCCGAAAAGGGGCTTAGCATGCAGCCCAGGGGTTTCTTTGACTGTCCTAAGCCCACAGGGACTTTGCCGTCCTCAGCTCATGAGACTTGAGATGGGTAGCTTGATTTGCTGAGGAAATGCGGGATGACAGATTCAACTCTGGAGTCAAACATAGCCCGGAACTATCGCCTTAAACTGAGTTTTAAGCCTGGTGCCGATAAAAAGAAAGAAATTAGCCTTAGATCGGGCAAGCCGTTTGACGGGGGAAAATGAGACCCCCTAGGCCAGCTAGGTGGTCGCTGGATGCTGTGCAGACATCAGCAGCTGTTCATTTCATGCCCTCACGTCTCCTCGTTAGTATAGTGGTCAGTATCCCCGCCTGTCACCCGGGAGACCGGGGTTCTTCTGGATTTTTTTTAGTTCTTGACAAATATTCTTGAAGATTAGGCTGAGTCAAGTAGGGAATGGGTGCCAAGAACTGACTCTTTAAGAAAAAAGCACCGGCAACGCTAGTCATCGTACAATATTTGTGCACAATTGCTTACATTAGGCGGCCGGTCCACTTTATTGAGTCCCCCTCAGCACCATTTAGTGCTCCTGTTGTCTGCGAAGTCCAAATTGTAACCCTGAATCAGTTCCTCTTCTGACCCTTTGTATCATGTTACATGACGAGTAATGATCACCTGTTAGCTTTATCCCTAATTATAACTCTCACTCTTTCCCTGCATCTAACCCTAGCTCTAATCCCATCATTAACCTCGGTCCGGGCACACGCGTGAACCCCTACTCTCATCTCAGCCTCTCCTGGTGATACATCACACCTGGGATCGTTTGCTCCCTGTGGGCTGTGGGAAATTTGCTACCAGCACGCCCTGGAAGTGGGGCTCATTCCGCTGCAACGGGAGGTCTTCCCAGGACGCGTCACAGCTCAACGCAAGAGCTCCTGGGTTTCGAAGGCTCTTGCAGCAAGCCTTCACAAAGCAGCAGGGAGCGCCGTTCCAGATGGGAAACTTGAGACTGGATGTCCAGAAAAGCAAGACGTCAGAAGCGAAACCTTTTTCCTGCAGGGTGTGGCATACCATCCGCTTGCTCATTGCGACAGAGGTGGCACTAATGAAGGAAGAGGTCAACGTTACGTTCTTCTTTAAAATGCAAGGCCAGGAAAAGTGGCAGCGGTGGGATTTGAACCCACGCCTCCGAAGAGACTGGAGCCTTAATCCAGCGCCTTAGACCGCTCGGCCACGCTACCTCCCTGCTAGTTGCCGAAAGCGGAACTTGACCCGTTGCCCGGCCCGCTTTAGTGCTTTGCCTTTTCTCCTTGGAAAGTCTGGAGACAGGCAGTGGAAGGGCAGGCAAACTGTCAGGTGCGCAGAGGAGGGGAGACCATGAGGCAAGGTGGGAGATGGGGGCAAGAAGTGAGAAAAAAACTAATCGCAAGCTAGGGCAGGATTCGGAAAGTGAAGCCGAAAAGGGGCTTAGCATGCAGCCCAGGGGTTTCTTTGACTGTCCTAAGCCCACAGGGACTTTGCCGTCCTCAGCTCATGAGACTTGAGATGGGTAGCTTGATTTGCTGAGGAAATGCGGGATGACAGATTCAACTCTGGAGTCAAACATAGCCCGGAACTATCGCCTTAAACTGAGTTTTAAGCCTGGTGCCGATAAAAAGAAAGAAATTAGCCTTAGATCGGGCAAGCCGTTTGACGGGGGAAAATGAGACCCCCTAGGCCAGCTAGGTGGTCGCTGGATGCTGTGCAGACATCAGCAGCTGTTCATTTCATGCCCTCACGTCTCCTCGTTAGTATAGTGGTCAGTATCCCCGCCTGTCACGCGGGAGACCGGGTTCCCCGACGGGGAGGTTAAACCTCTTCTGGATTTTTTTTAGTTCTTGACAAATATTCTTGAAGATTAGGCTGAGTCAAGTAGGGAATGGGTGCCAAGAACTGACTCTTTAAGAAAAAAGCACCGGCAACGCTAGTCATCGTGCAATATTTGTGCACAATTGCTTACATTAGGCGGCCGGTCCACTTTATTGAGTCCCCCTCAGCACCATTTAGTGCTCCTGTTGTCTGCGAAGTCCAAATTGTAACCCTGAATCAGTTCCTCTTCTGACCCTTTGTATCATGTTACATGACGAGTAATGATCACCTGTTAGCTTTATCCCTAATTATAACTCTCACTCTTTCCCTGCATCTAACCCTAGCTCTAATCCCATCATTAACCTCGGTCCGGGCACACGCGTGAACCCTTACTCTCATCTCAGCCTCTCCTGGTGATACATCACACCTGGGATCGTTTGCTCCCTGTGGGCTGTGGGAAATTTGCTACCAGCACGCCCTGGAAGTGGGGCTCATTCCGCTGCAACGGGAGGTCTTCCCAGGACGCGTCACAGCTCAACGCAAGAGCTCCTGGGTTTCGAAGGCTCTTGCAGCAAGCCTTCACAAAGCAGCAGGGAGCGCCGTTCCAGATGGGAAACTTGAGACTGGATGTCCAGAAAAGCAAGACGTCAGAAGCGAAACCTTTTTCCTGCAGGGTGTGGCATACCATCCGCTTGCTCATTGCGACAGAGGTGGCACTAATGAAGGAAGAGGTCAACGTTACGTTCTTCTTTAAAATGCAAGGCCAGGAAAAGTGGCAGCGGTGGGATTTGAACCCACGCCTCCGAAGAGACTGGAGCCTTAATCCAGCGCCTTAGACCGCTCGGCCACGCTACCTCCCTGCTAGTCGCCGAAAGCGGAACTTGACCCGTTGCCCGGCCCGCTTTAGTGCTTTGCCTTTTCTCCTTGGAAAGTCTGGAGACAGGCAGTGGAAGGGCAGGCAAACTGTCAGGTGCGCAGAGGAGGGGAGACCATGAGGCAAGGTGGGAGATGGGGGCAAGAAGTGAGAAAAAAACTAATCGCAAGCTAGGGCAGGATTCGGAAAGTGAAGCCGAAAAGGGGCTTAGCATGCAGCCCAGGGGTTTCTTTGACTGTCCTAAGCCCACAGGGACTTTGCCGTCCTCAGCTCATGAGACTTGAGATGGGTAGCTTGATTTGCTGAGGAAATGCGGGATGACAGATTCAACTCTGGAGTCAAACATAGCCCGGAACTATCGCCTTAAACTGAGTTTTAAGCCTGGTGCCGATAAAAAGAAAGAAATTAGCCTTAGATCGGGCAAGCCGTTTGACGGGGGAAAATGAGACCCCCTAGGCCATCTAGGTGGTCGCTGGATGCTGTGCAGACATCAGCAGCTGTTCATTTCGTGCCCTCACGTCTCCTCGTTAGTATAATGGTCAGTATCCCCGCCTGTCACGCGGGAGACCGGGGTTCAATTCCCCGACGGGGAGGTTAAACCTTTTCTGGATTTTTTTTAGTTCTTGACAAATATTCTTGAAGATTAGGCTGAGTCAAGTAGGGAATGGGTGCCAAGAACTGACTCTTTAAGAAAAAAGCACCGGCAACGCTAGTCATCGTACAATATTTGTGCACAATTGCTTACATTAGGCGGCCGGTCCACTTTATTGAGTCCCCCTCAGCACCATTTAGTGCTCCTGTTGTCTGCGAAGTCCAAATTGTAACCCTGAATCAGTTCCTCTTCTGACCCTTTGTATCATGTTACATGACGAGTAATGATCACCTGTTAGCTTTATCCCTAATTATAACTCTCACTCTTTCCCTGCATCTAACCCTAGCTCTAATCCCATCATTAACCTCGGTCCGGGCACACGCGTGAACCCTTACTCTCATCTCAGCCTCTCCTGGTGATACATCACACCTGGGATCGTTTGCTCCCTGTGGGCTGTGGGAAATTTGCTACCAGCACGCCCTGGAAGTGGGGCTCATTCCGCTGCAACGGGAGGTCTTCCCAGGACGCGTCACAGCTCAACGCAAGAGCTCCTGGGTTTCGAAGGCTCTTGCAGCAAGCCTTCACAAAGCAGCAGGGAGCGCCGTTCCAGATGGGAAACTTGAGACTGGATGTCCAGAAAAGCAAGACGTCAGAAGCGAAACCTTTTTCCTGCAGGGTGTGGCATACCATCCGCTTGCTCATTGCGACAGAGGTGGCACTAATGAAGGAAGAGGTCAACGTTACGTTCTTCTTTAAAATGCAAGGCCAGGAAAAGTGGCAGCGGTGGGATTTGAACCCACGCCTCCGAAGAGACTGGAGCCTTAATCCAGCGCCTTATACCGCTCGGCCACGCTACCTCCCTACTAGTTGCCGAAAGCGGAACTTGACCCGTTGCCCGGCCCGCTTTAGTGCTTTGCCTTTTCTCCTTGGAAAGTCTGGAGACAGGCAGTGGAAGGGCAGGCAAACTGTCAGGTGCGCAGAGGAGGGGAGACCATGAGGCAAGGTGGGAGATGGGGGCAAGAAGTGAGAAAAAAACTAATCGCAAGCTAGGGCAGGATTTGGAAAGTGAAGCCGAAAAGGGGCTTAGCATGCAGCCCAGGGGTTTCTTTGACTGTCCTAAGCCCACAGGGACTTTGCCGTCCTCAGCTCATGAGACTTGAGATGGGTAGCTTGATTTGCTGAGGAAATGCGGGATGACAGATTCAACTCTGGAGTCAAACATAGCCCGGAACTATCGCCTTAAACTGAGTTTTAAGCCTGGTGCCGATAAAAAGAAAGAAATTAGCCTTAGATCGGGCAAGCCGTTTGACGGGGGAAAATGAGACCCCCCTAGGCCAGCTAGGTGGTCGCTGGATGCTGTGCAGACATCAGCAGCTGTTCATTTCATGCCCTCACGTCTCCTCGTTAGTATAGTGGTCAGTATCCCCGCCTGTCACGCGGGAGACCGGGGTTCAATTCCCCGACGGGGAGGTTAAACCTTTTCTGGATTTTTTTTAGTTCTTGACAAATATTCTTGAAGATTAGGCTGAGTCAAGTAGGGAATGGGTGCCAAGAACTGACTCTTTAAGAAAAAAGCACCGGCAACGCTAGTCATCGTACAATATTTGTGCACAATTGCTTACATTAGGCGGCCGGTCCACTTTATTGAGTCCCCCTCAGCACCATTTAGTGCTCCTGTTGTCTGCGAAGTCCAAATTGTAACCCTGAATCAGTTCCTCTTCTGACCCTTTGTATCATGTTACATGACGAGTAATGATCACCTGTTAGCTTTATCCCTAATTATAACTCTCACTCTTTCCCTGCATCTAACCCTAGCTCTAATCCCATCATTAACCTCGGTCCGGGCACACGCGTGAACCCCTACTCTCATCTCAGCCTCTCCTGGTGATACATCACACCTGGGATCGTTTGCTCCCTGTGGGCTGTGGGAAATTTGCTACCAGCACGCCCTGGAAGTGGGGCTCATTCCGCTGCAACGGGAGGTCTTCCCAGGACGCGTCACAGCTCAACGCAAGAGCTCCTGGGTTTCGAAGGCTCTTGCAGCAAGCCTTCACAAAGCAGCAGGGAGCGCCGTTCCAGATGGGAAACTTGAGACTGGATGTCCAGAAAAGCAAGACGTCAGAAGCGAAACCTTTTTCCTGCAGGGTGTGGCATACCATCCGCTTGCTCATTGCGACAGAGGTGGCACTAATGAAGGAAGAGGTCAACGTTACGTTCTTCTTTAAAATGCAAGGCCAGGAAAAGTGGCAGCGGTGGGATTTGAACCCACGCCTCCGAAGAGACTGGAGCCTTAATCCAGCGCCTTAGACCGCTCGGCCACGCTACCTCCCTGCTAGTCGCCGAAAGCGGAACTTGACCCGTTGCCCGGCCCGCTTTAGTGCTTTGCCTTTTCTCCTTGGAAAGTCTGGAGACAGGCAGTGGAAGGGCAGGCAAACTGTCAGGTGCGCAGAGGAGGGGAGACCATGAGGCAAGGTGGGAGATGGGGGCAAGAAGTGAGAAAAAAACTAATCGCAAGCTAGGGCAGGATTCGGAAAGTGAAGCCGAAAAGGGGCTTAGCATGCAGCCCAGGGGTTTCTTTGACTGTCCTAAGCCCACAGGGACTTTGCCGTCCTCAGCTCATGAGACTTGAGATGGGTAGCTTGATTTGCTGAGGAAATGCGGGATGACAGATTCAACTCTGGAGTCAAACATAGCCCGGAACTATCGCCTTAAACTGAGTTTTAAGCCTGGTGCCGATAAAAAGAAAGAAATTAGCCTTAGATCGGGCAAGCCGTTTGACGGGGGAAAATGAGACCCCCTAGGCCAGCTAGGTGGTCGCTGGATGCTGTGCAGACATCAGCAGCTGTTCATTTCATGCCCTCACGTCTCCTCGTTAGTATAGTGGTCAGTATCCCCGCCTGTCACGCGGGAGACCGGGGTTCAATTCCCCGACGGGGAGGTTAAACCTCTTCTGGATTTTTTTTAGTTCTTGACAAATATTCTTGAAGATTAGGCTGAGTCAAGTAGGGAATGGGTGCCAAGAACTGACTCTTTAAGAAAAAAGCACCGGCAACGCTAGTCATCGTACAATATTTGTGCACAATTGCTTACATTAGGCGGCCGGTCCACTTTATTGAGTCCCCCTCAGCACCATTTAGTGCTCCTGTTGTCTGCGAAGTCCAAATTGTAACCCTGAATCAGTTCCTCTTCTGACCCTTTGTATCATGTTACATGACGAGTAATGATCACCTGTTAGCTTTATCCCTAATTATAACTCTCACTCTTTCCCTGCATCTAACCCTAGCTCTAATCCCATCATTAACCTCGGTCCGGGCACACGCGTGAACCCCTACTCTCATCTCAGCCTCTCCTGGTGATACATCACACCTGGGATCGTTTGCTCCCTGTGGGCTGTGGGAAATTTGCTACCAGCACGCCCTGGAAGTGGGGCTCATTCCGCTGCAACGGGAGGTCTTCCCAGGACGCGTCACAGCTCAACGCAAGAGCTCCTGGGTTTCGAAGGCTCTTGCAGCAAGCCTTCACAAAGCAGCAGGGAGCGCCGTTCCAGATGGGAAACTTGAGACTGGATGTCCAGAAAAGCAAGACGTCAGAAGCGAAACCTTTTTCCTGCAGGGTGTGGCATACCATCCGCTTGCTCATTGCGACAGAGGTGGCACTAATGAAGGAAGAGGTCAACGTTACGTTCTTCTTTAAAATGCAAGGCCAGGAAAAGTGGCAGCGGTGGGATTTGAACCCACGCCTCCGAAGAGACTGGAGCCTTAATCCAGCGCCTTAGACCGCTCGGCCACGCTACCTCCCTGCTAGTCGCCGAAAGCGGAACTTGACCCGTTGCCCGGCCCGCTTTAGTGCTTTGCCTTTTCTCCTTGGAAAGTCTGGAGACAGGCAGTGGAAGGGCAGGCAAACTGTCAGGTGCGCAGAGGAGGGGAGACCATGAGGCAAGGTGGGAGATGGGGGCAAGAAGTGAGAAAAAAACTAATCGCAAGCTAGGGCAGGATTCGGAAAGTGAAGCCGAAAAGGGGCTTAGCATGCAGCCCAGGGGTTTCTTTGACTGTCCTAAGCCCACAGGGACTTTGCCGTCCTCAGCTCATGAGACTTGAGATGGGTAGCTTGATTTGCTGAGGAAATGCGGGATGACAGATTCAACTCTGGAGTCAAACATAGCCCGGAACTATCGCCTTAAACTGAGTTTTAAGCCTGGTGCCGATAAAAAGAAAGAAATTAGCCTTAGATCGGGCAAGCCGTTTGACGGGGGAAAATGAGACCCCCTAGGCCAGCTAGGTGGTCGCTGGATGCTGTGCAGACATCAGCAGCTGTTCATTTCATGCCCTCACGTCTCCTCGTTAGTATAGTGGTCAGTATCCCCGCCTGTCACCCGGGAGACCGGGGTTCTTCTGGATTTTTTTTAGTTCTTGACAAATATTCTTGAAGATTAGGCTGAGTCAAGTAGGGAATGGGTGCCAAGAACTGACTCTTTAAGAAAAAAGCACCGGCAACGCTAGTCATCGTACAATATTTGTGCACAATTGCTTACATTAGGCGGCCGGTCCACTTTATTGAGTCCCCCTCAGCACCATTTAGTGCTCCTGTTGTCTGCGAAGTCCAAATTGTAACCCTGAATCAGTTCCTCTTCTGACCCTTTGTATCATGTTACATGACGAGTAATGATCACCTGTTAGCTTTATCCCTAATTATAACTCTCACTCTTTCCCTGCATCTAACCCTAGCTCTAATCCCATCATTAACCTCGGTCCGGGCACACGCGTGAACCCCTACTCTCATCTCAGCCTCTCCTGGTGATACATCACACCTGGGATCGTTTGCTCCCTGTGGGCTGTGGGAAATTTGCTACCAGCACGCCCTGGAAGTGGGGCTCATTCCGCTGCAACGGGAGGTCTTCCCAGGACGCGTCACAGCTCAACGCAAGAGCTCCTGGGTTTCGAAGGCTCTTGCAGCAAGCCTTCACAAAGCAGCAGGGAGCGCCGTTCCAGATGGGAAACTTGAGACTGGATGTCCAGAAAAGCAAGACGTCAGAAGCGAAACCTTTTTCCTGCAGGGTGTGGCATACCATCCGCTTGCTCATTGCGACAGAGGTGGCACTAATGAAGGAAGAGGTCAACGTTACGTTCTTCTTTAAAATGCAAGGCCAGGAAAAGTGGCAGCGGTGGGATTTGAACCCACGCCTCCGAAGAGACTGGAGCCTTAATCCAGCGCCTTAGACCGCTCGGCCACGCTACCTCCCTGCTAGTTGCCGAAAGCGGAACTTGACCCGTTGCCCGGCCCGCTTTAGTGCTTTGCCTTTTCTCCTTGGAAAGTCTGGAGACAGGCAGTGGAAGGGCAGGCAAACTGTCAGGTGCGCAGAGGAGGGGAGACCATGAGGCAAGGTGGGAGATGGGGGCAAGAAGTGAGAAAAAAACTAATCGCAAGCTAGGGCAGGATTCGGAAAGTGAAGCCGAAAAGGGGCTTAGCATGCAGCCCAGGGGTTTCTTTGACTGTCCTAAGCCCACAGGGACTTTGCCGTCCTCAGCTCATGAGACTTGAGATGGGTAGCTTGATTTGCTGAGGAAATGCGGGATGACAGATTCAACTCTGGAGTCAAACATAGCCCGGAACTATCGCCTTAAACTGAGTTTTAAGCCTGGTGCCGATAAAAAGAAAGAAATTAGCCTTAGATCGGGCAAGCCGTTTGACGGGGGAAAATGAGACCCCCTAGGCCAGCTAGGTGGTCGCTGGATGCTGTGCAGACATCAGCAGCTGTTCATTTCATGCCCTCACGTCTCCTCGTTAGTATAGTGGTCAGTATCCCCGCCTGTCACGCGGGAGACCGGGTTCCCTGACGGGGAGGTTAAACCTCTTCTGGATTTTTTTTAGTTCTTGACAAATATTCTTGAAGATTAGGCTGAGTCAAGTAGGGAATGGGTGCCAAGAACTGACTCTTTAAGAAAAAAGCACCGGCAACGCTAGTCATCGTGCAATATTTGTGCACAATTGCTTACATTAGGCGGCCGGTCCACTTTATTGAGTCCCCCTCAGCACCATTTAGTGCTCCTGTTGTCTGCGAAGTCCAAATTGTAACCCTGAATCAGTTCCTCTTCTGACCCTTTGTATCATGTTACATGACGAGTAATGATCACCTGTTAGCTTTATCCCTAATTATAACTCTCACTCTTTCCCTGCATCTAACCCTAGCTCTAATCCCATCATTAACCTCGGTCCGGGCACACGCGTGAACCCTTACTCTCATCTCAGCCTCTCCTGGTGATACATCACACCTGGGATCGTTTGCTCCCTGTGGGCTGTGGGAAATTTGCTACCAGCACGCCCTGGAAGTGGGGCTCATTCCGCTGCAACGGGAGGTCTTCCCAGGACGCGTCACAGCTCAACGCAAGAGCTCCTGGGTTTCGAAGGCTCTTGCAGCAAGCCTTCACAAAGCAGCAGGGAGCGCCGTTCCAGATGGGAAACTTGAGACTGGATGTCCAGAAAAGCAAGACGTCAGAAGCGAAACCTTTTTCCTGCAGGGTGTGGCATACCATCCGCTTGCTCATTGCGACAGAGGTGGCACTAATGAAGGAAGAGGTCAACGTTACGTTCTTCTTTAAAATGCAAGGCCAGGAAAAGTGGCAGCGGTGGGATTTGAACCCACGCCTCCGAAGAGACTGGAGCCTTAATCCAGCGCCTTAGACCGCTCGGCCACGCTACCTCCCTGCTAGTCGCCGAAAGCGGAACTTGACCCGTTGCCCGGCCCGCTTTAGTGCTTTGCCTTTTCTCCTTGGAAAGTCTGGAGACAGGCAGTGGAAGGGCAGGCAAACTGTCAGGTGCGCAGAGGAGGGGAGACCATGAGGCAAGGTGGGAGATGGGGGCAAGAAGTGAGAAAAAAACTAATCGCAAGCTAGGGCAGGATTCGGAAAGTGAAGCCGAAAAGGGGCTTAGCATGCAGCCCAGGGGTTTCTTTGACTGTCCTAAGCCCACAGGGACTTTGCCGTCCTCAGCTCATGAGACTTGAGATGGGTAGCTTGATTTGCTGAGGAAATGCGGGATGACAGATTCAACTCTGGAGTCAAACATAGCCCGGAACTATCGCCTTAAACTGAGTTTTAAGCCTGGTGCCGATAAAAAGAAAGAAATTAGCCTTAGATCGGGCAAGCCGTTTGACGGGGGAAAATGAGACCCCCTAGGCCATCTAGGTGGTCGCTGGATGCTGTGCAGACATCAGCAGCTGTTCATTTCGTGCCCTCACGTCTCCTCGTTAGTATAGTGGTCAGTATCCCCGCCTGTCACGCGGGAGACCGGGGTTCAATTCCCCGACGGGGAGGTTAAACCTTTTCTGGATTTTTTTTAGTTCTTGACAAATATTCTTGAAGATTAGGCTGAGTCAAGTAGGGAATGGGTGCCAAGAACTGACTCTTTAAGAAAAAAGCACCGGCAACGCTAGTCATCGTACAATATTTGTGCACAATTGCTTACATTAGGCGGCCGGTCCACTTTATTGAGTCCCCCTCAGCACCATTTAGTGCTCCTGTTGTCTGCGAAGTCCAAATTGTAACCCTGAATCAGTTCCTCTTCTGACCCTTTGTATCATGTTACATGACGAGTAATGATCACCTGTTAGCTTTATCCCTAATTATAACTCTCACTCTTTCCCTGCATCTAACCCTAGCTCTAATCCCATCATTAACCTCGGTCCGGGCACACGCGTGAACCCTTACTCTCATCTCAGCCTCTCCTGGTGATACATCACACCTGGGATCGTTTGCTCCCTGTGGGCTGTGGGAAATTTGCTACCAGCACGCCCTGGAAGTGGGGCTCATTCCGCTGCAACGGGAGGTCTTCCCAGGACGCGTCACAGCTCAACGCAAGAGCTCCTGGGTTTCGAAGGCTCTTGCAGCAAGCCTTCACAAAGCAGCAGGGAGCGCCGTTCCAGATGGGAAACTTGAGACTGGATGTCCAGAAAAGCAAGACGTCAGAAGCGAAACCTTTTTCCTGCAGGGTGTGGCATACCATCCGCTTGCTCATTGCGACAGAGGTGGCACTAATGAAGGAAGAGGTCAACGTTACGTTCTTCTTTAAAATGCAAGGCCAGGAAAAGTGGCAGCGGTGGGATTTGAACCCACGCCTCCGAAGAGACTGGAGCCTTAATCCAGCGCCTTAGACCGCTCGGCCACGCTACCTCCCTGCTAGTCGCCGAAAGCGGAACTTGACCCGTTGCCCGGCCCGCTTTAGTGCTTTGCCTTTTCTCCTTGGAAAGTCTGGAGACAGGCAGTGGAAGGGCAGGCAAACTGTCAGGTGCGCAGAGGAGGGGAGACCATGAGGCAAGGTGGGAGATGGGGGCAAGAAGTGAGAAAAAAACTAATCGCAAGCTAGGGCAGGATTCGGAAAGTGAAGCCGAAAAGGGGCTTAGCATGCAGCCCAGGGGTTTCTTTGACTGTCCTAAGCCCACAGGGACTTTGCCGTCCTCAGCTCATGAGACTTGAGATGGGTAGCTTGATTTGCTGAGGAAATGCGGGATGACAGATTCAACTCTGGAGTCAAACATAGCCCGGAACTATCGCCTTAAACTGAGTTTTAAGCCTGGTGCCGATAAAAAGAAAGAAATTAGCCTTAGATCGGGCAAGCCGTTTGACGGGGGAAAATGAGACCCCCTAGGCCATCTAGGTGGTCGCTGGATGCTGTGCAGACATCAGCAGCTGTTCATTTCGTGCCCTCACGTCTCCTCGTTAGTATAGTGGTCAGTATCCCCGCCTGTCACGCGGGAGACCGGGGTTCAATTCCCCGACGGGGAGGTTAAACCTTTTCTGGATTTTTTTTAGTTCTTGACAAATATTCTTGAAGATTAGGCTGAGTCAAGTAGGGAATGGGTGCCAAGAACTGACTCTTTAAGAAAAAAGCACCGGCAACGCTAGTCATCGTACAATATTTGTGCACAATTGCTTACATTAGGCGGCCGGTCCACTTTATTGAGTCCCCCTCAGCACCATTTAGTGCTCCTGTTGTCTGCGAAGTCCAAATTGTAACCCTGAATCAGTTCCTCTTCTGACCCTTTGTATCATGTTACATGACGAGTAATGATCACCTGTTAGCTTTATCCCTAATTATAACTCTCACTCTTTCCCTGCATCTAACCCTAGCTCTAATCCCATCATTAACCTCGGTCCGGGCACACGCGTGAACCCCTACTCTCATCTCAGCCTCTCCTGGTGATACATCACACCTGGGATCGTTTGCTCCCTGTGGGCTGTGGGAAATTTGCTACCAGCACGCCCTGGAAGTGGGGCTCATTCCGCTGCAACGGGAGGTCTTCCCAGGACGCGTCACAGCTCAACGCAAGAGCTCCTGGGTTTCGAAGGCTCTTGCAGCAAGCCTTCACAAAGCAGCAGGGAGCGCCGTTCCAGATGGGAAACTTGAGACTGGATGTCCAGAAAAGCAAGACGTCAGAAACGAAACCTTTTTCCTGCAGGGTGTGGCATACCATCCGCTTGCTCATTGCGACAGAGGTGGCACTAATGAAGGAAGAGGTCAACGTTACGTTCTTCTTTAAAATGCAAGGCCAGGAAAAGTGGCAGCGGTGGGATTTGAACCCACGCCTCCGAAGAGACTGGAGCCTTAATCCAGCGCCTTATACCGCTCGGCCACGCTACCTCCCTACTAGTTGCCGAAAGCGGAACTTGACCCGTTGCCCGGCCCGCTTTAGTGCTTTGCCTTTTCTCCTTGGAAAGTCTGGAGACAGGCAGTGGAAGGGCAGGCAAACTGTCAGGTGCGCAGAGGAGGGGAGACCATGAGGCAAGGTGGGAGATGGGGGCAAGAAGTGAGAAAAAAACTAATCGCAAGCTAGGGCAGGATTTGGAAAGTGAAGCCGAAAAGGGGCTTAGCATGCAGCCCAGGGGTTTCTTTGACTGTCCTAAGCCCACAGGGACTTTGCCGTCCTCAGCTCATGAGACTTGAGATGGGTAGCTTGATTTGCTGAGGAAATGCGGGATGACAGATTGAACTCTGGAGTCAAACATAGCCCGGAACTATCGCCTTAAACTGAGTTTTAAGCCTGGTGCCGATAAAAAGAAAGAAATTAGCCTTAGATCGGGCAAGCCGTTTGACGGGGGAAAATGAGACCCCCCTAGGCCAGCTAGGTGGTCGCTGGATGCTGTGCAGACATCAGCAGCTGTTCATTTCATGCCCTCACGTCTCCTCGTTAGTATAGTGGTCAGTATCCCCGCCTGTCACGCGGGAGACCGGGGTTCAATTCCCCGACGGGGAGGTTAAACCTTTTCTGGATTTTTTTTAGTTCTTGACAAATATTCTTGAAGATTAGGCTGAGTCAAGTAGGGAATGGGTGCCAAGAACTGACTCTTTAAGAAAAAAGCACCGGCAACGCTAGTCATCGTACAATATTTGTGCACAATTGCTTACATTAGGCGGCCGGTCCACTTTATTGAGTCCCCCTCAGCACCATTTAGTGCTCCTGTTGTCTGCGAAGTCCAAATTGTAACCCTGAATCAGTTCCTCTTCTGACCCTTTGTATCATGTTACATGACGAGTAATGATCACCTGTTAGCTTTATCCCTAATTATAACTCTCACTCTTTCCCTGCATCTAACCCTAGCTCTAATCCCATCATTAACCTCGGTCCGGGCACACGCGTGAACCCCTACTCTCATCTCAGCCTCTCCTGGTGATACATCACACCTGGGATCGTTTGCTCCCTGTGGGCTGTGGGAAATTTGCTACCAGCACGCCCTGGAAGTGGGGCTCATTCCGCTGCAACGGGAGGTCTTCCCAGGACGCGTCACAGCTCAACGCAAGAGCTCCTGGGTTTCGAAGGCTCTTGCAGCAAGCCTTCACAAAGCAGCAGGGAGCGCCGTTCCAGATGGGAAACTTGAGACTGGATGTCCAGAAAAGCAAGACGTCAGAAGCGAAACCTTTTTCCTGCAGGGTGTGGCATACCATCCGCTTGCTCATTGCGACAGAGGTGGCACTAATGAAGGAAGAGGTCAACGTTACGTTCTTCTTTAAAATGCAAGGCCAGGAAAAGTGGCAGCGGTGGGATTTGAACCCACGCCTCCGAAGAGACTGGAGCCTTAATCCAGCGCCTTAGACCGCTCGGCCACGCTACCTCCCTGCTAGTCACCGAAAGCGGAACTTGACCCGTTGCCCGGCCCGCTTTAGTGCTTTGCCTTTTCTCCTTGGAAAGTCTGGAGACAGGCAGTGGAAGGGCAGGCAAACTGTCAGGTGCGCAGAGGAGGGGAGACCATGAGGCAAGGTGGGAGATGGGGGCAAGAAGTGAGAAAAAAACTAATCGCAAGCTAGGGCAGGATTCGGAAAGTGAAGCCGAAAAGGGGCTTAGCATGCAGCCCAGGGGTTTCTTTGACTGTCCTAAGCCCACAGGGACTTTGCCGTCCTCAGCTCATGAGACTTGAGATGGGTAGCTTGATTTGCTGAGGAAATGCGGGATGACAGATTCAACTCTGGAGTCAAACATAGCCCGGAACTATCGCCTTAAACTGAGTTTTAAGCCTGGTGCCGATAAAAAGAAAGAAATTAGCCTTAGATCGGGCAAGCCGTTTGACGGGGGAAAATGAGACCCCCTAGGCCAGCTAGGTGGTCGCTGGATGCTGTGCAGACATCAGCAGCTGTTCATTTCATGCCCTCACGTCTCCTCGTTAGTATAGTGGTCAGTATCCCCGCCTGTCACGCGGGAGACCGGGGTTCAATTCCCCGACGGGGAGGTTAAACCTCTTCTGGATTTTTTTTAGTTCTTGACAAATATTCTTGAAGATTAGGCTGAGTCAAG
The DNA here is from genome assembly GCF_040938575.1 of Ambystoma mexicanum. NCBI lineage: Eukaryota > Metazoa > Chordata > Amphibia > Caudata > Ambystomatidae > Ambystoma > Ambystoma mexicanum. The sequence goes on from NC_090921.1 coordinate 237,374,001, forward strand.
TAGGGAATGGGTGCCAAGAACTGACTCTTTAAGAAAAAAGCACCGGCAACGCTAGTCATCGTACAATATTTGTGCACAATTGCTTACATTAGGCGGCCGGTCCACTTTATTGAGTCCCCCTCAGCACCATTTAGTGCTCCTGTTGTCTGCGAAGTCCAAATTGTAACCCTGAATCAGTTCCTCTTCTGACCCTTTGTATCATGTTACATGACGAGTAATGATCACCTGTTAGCTTTATCCCTAATTATAACTCTCACTCTTTCCCTGCATCTAACCCTAGCTCTAATCCCATCATTAACCTCGGTCCGGGCACACGCGTGAACCCCTACTCTCATCTCAGCCTCTCCTGGTGATACATCACACCTGGGATCGTTTGCTCCCTGTGGGCTGTGGGAAATTTGCTACCAGCACGCCCTGGAAGTGGGGCTCATTCCGCTGCAACGGGAGGTCTTCCCAGGACGCGTCACAGCTCAACGCAAGAGCTCCTGGGTTTCGAAGGCTCTTGCAGCAAGCCTTCACAAAGCAGCAGGGAGCGCCGTTCCAGATGGGAAACTTGAGACTGGATGTCCAGAAAAGCAAGACGTCAGAAGCGAAACCTTTTTCCTGCAGGGTGTGGCATACCATCCGCTTGCTCATTGCGACAGAGGTGGCACTAATGAAGGAAGAGGTCAACGTTACGTTCTTCTTTAAAATGCAAGGCCAGGAAAAGTGGCAGCGGTGGGATTTGAACCCACGCCTCCGAAGAGACTGGAGCCTTAATCCAGCGCCTTAGACCGCTCGGCCACGCTACCTCCCTGCTAGTCGCCGAAAGCGGAACTTGACCCGTTGCCCGGCCCGCTTTAGTGCTTTGCCTTTTCTCCTTGGAAAGTCTGGAGACAGGCAGTGGAAGGGCAGGCAAACTGTCAGGTGCGCAGAGGAGGGGAGACCATGAGGCAAGGTGGGAGATGGGGGCAAGAAGTGAGAAAAAAACTAATCGCAAGCTAGGGCAGGATTCGGAAAGTGAAGCCGAAAAGGGGCTTAGCATGCAGCCCAGGGGTTTCTTTGACTGTCCTAAGCCCACAGGGACTTTGCCGTCCTCAGCTCATGAGACTTGAGATGGGTAGCTTGATTTGCTGAGGAAATGCGGGATGACAGATTCAACTCTGGAGTCAAACATAGCCCGGAACTATCGCCTTAAACTGAGTTTTAAGCCTGGTGCCGATAAAAAGAAAGAAATTAGCCTTAGATCGGGCAAGCCGTTTGACGGGGGAAAATGAGACCCCCTAGGCCAGCTAGGTGGTCGCTGGATGCTGTGCAGACATCAGCAGCTGTTCATTTCATGCCCTCACGTCTCCTCGTTAGTATAGTGGTCAGTATCCCCGCCTGTCACCCGGGAGACCGGGGTTCTTCTGGATTTTTTTTAGTTCTTGACAAATATTCTTGAAGATTAGGCTGAGTCAAGTAGGGAATGGGTGCCAAGAACTGACTCTTTAAGAAAAAAGCACCGGCAACGCTAGTCATCGTACAATATTTGTGCACAATTGCTTACATTAGGCGGCCGGTCCACTTTATTGAGTCCCCCTCAGCACCATTTAGTGCTCCTGTTGTCTGCGAAGTCCAAATTGTAACCCTGAATCAGTTCCTCTTCTGACCCTTTGTATCATGTTACATGACGAGTAATGATCACCTGTTAGCTTTATCCCTAATTATAACTCTCACTCTTTCCCTGCATCTAACCCTAGCTCTAATCCCATCATTAACCTCGGTCCGGGCACACGCGTGAACCCCTACTCTCATCTCAGCCTCTCCTGGTGATACATCACACCTGGGATCGTTTGCTCCCTGTGGGCTGTGGGAAATTTGCTACCAGCACGCCCTGGAAGTGGGGCTCATTCCGCTGCAACGGGAGGTCTTCCCAGGACGCGTCACAGCTCAACGCAAGAGCTCCTGGGTTTCGAAGGCTCTTGCAGCAAGCCTTCACAAAGCAGCAGGGAGCGCCGTTCCAGATGGGAAACTTGAGACTGGATGTCCAGAAAAGCAAGACGTCAGAAACGAAACCTTTTTCCTGCAGGGTGTGGCATACCATCCGCTTGCTCATTGCGACAGAGGTGGCACTAATGAAGGAAGAGGTCAACGTTACGTTCTTCTTTAAAATGCAAGGCCAGGAAAAGTGGCAGCGGTGGGATTTGAACCCACGCCTCCGAAGAGACTGGAGCCTTAATCCAGCGCCTTATACCGCTCGGCCACGCTACCTCCCTACTAGTTGCCGAAAGCGGAACTTGACCCGTTGCCCGGCCCGCTTTAGTGCTTTGCCTTTTCTCCTTGGAAAGTCTGGAGACAGGCAGTGGAAGGGCAGGCAAACTGTCAGGTGCGCAGAGGAGGGGAGACCATGAGGCAAGGTGGGAGATGGGGGCAAGAAGTGAGAAAAAAACTAATCGCAAGCTAGGGCAGGATTTGGAAAGTGAAGCCGAAAAGGGGCTTAGCATGCAGCCCAGGGGTTTCTTTGACTGTCCTAAGCCCACAGGGACTTTGCCGTCCTCAGCTCATGAGACTTGAGATGGGTAGCTTGATTTGCTGAGGAAATGCGGGATGACAGATTCAACTCTGGAGTCAAACATAGCCCGGAACTATCGCCTTAAACTGAGTTTTAAGCCTGGTGCCGATAAAAAGAAAGAAATTAGCCTTAGATCGGGCAAGCCGTTTGACGGGGGAAAATGAGACCCCCCTAGGCCAGCTAGGTGGTCGCTGGATGCTGTGCAGACATCAGCAGCTGTTCATTTCATGCCCTCACGTCTCCTCGTTAGTATAGTGGTCAGTATCCCCGCCTGTCACGCGGGAGACCGGGGTTCAATTCCCCGACGGGGAGGTTAAACCTTTTCTGGATTTTTTTTAGTTCTTGACAAATATTCTTGAAGATTAGGCTGAGTCAAGTAGGGAATGGGTGCCAAGAACTGACTCTTTAAGAAAAAAGCACCGGCAACGCTAGTCATCGTACAATATTTGTGCACAATTGCTTACATTAGGCGGCCGGTCCACTTTATTGAGTCCCCCTCAGCACCATTTAGTGCTCCTGTTGTCTGCGAAGTCCAAATTGTAACCCTGAATCAGTTCCTCTTCTGACCCTTTGTATCATGTTACATGACGAGTAATGATCACCTGTTAGCTTTATCCCTAATTATAACTCTCACTCTTTCCCTGCATCTAACCCTAGCTCTAATCCCATCATTAACCTCGGTCCGGGCACACGCGTGAACCCCTACTCTCATCTCAGCCTCTCCTGGTGATACATCACACCTGGGATCGTTTGCTCCCTGTGGGCTGTGGGAAATTTGCTACCAGCACGCCCTGGAAGTGGGGCTCATTCCGCTGCAACGGGAGGTCTTCCCAGGACGCGTCACAGCTCAACGCAAGAGCTCCTGGGTTTCGAAGGCTCTTGCAGCAAGCCTTCACAAAGCAGCAGGGAGCGCCGTTCCAGATGGGAAACTTGAGACTGGATGTCCAGAAAAGCAAGACGTCAGAAGCGAAACCTTTTTCCTGCAGGGTGTGGCATACCATCCGCTTGCTCATTGCGACAGAGGTGGCACTAATGAAGGAAGAGGTCAACGTTACGTTCTTCTTTAAAATGCAAGGCCAGGAAAAGTGGCAGCGGTGGGATTTGAACCCACGCCTCCGAAGAGACTGGAGCCTTAATCCAGCGCCTTAGACCGCTCGGCCACGCTACCTCCCTGCTAGTTGCCGAAAGCGGAACTTGACCCGTTGCCCGGCCCGCTTTAGTGCTTTGCCTTTTCTCCTTGGAAAGTCTGGAGACAGGCAGTGGAAGGGCAGGCAAACTGTCAGGTGCGCAGAGGAGGGGAGACCATGAGGCAAGGTGGGAGATGGGGGCAAGAAGTGAGAAAAAAACTAATCGCAAGCTAGGGCAGGATTCGGAAAGTGAAGCCGAAAAGGGGCTTAGCATGCAGCCCAGGGGTTTCTTTGACTGTCCTAAGCCCACAGGGACTTTGCCGTCCTCAGCTCATGAGACTTGAGATGGGTAGCTTGATTTGCTGAGGAAATGCGGGATGACAGATTCAACTCTGGAGTCAAACATAGCCCGGAACTATCGCCTTAAACTGAGTTTTAAGCCTGGTGCCGATAAAAAGAAAGAAATTAGCCTTAGATCGGGCAAGCCGTTTGACGGGGGAAAATGAGACCCCCTAGGCCAGCTAGGTGGTCGCTGGATGCTGTGCAGACATCAGCAGCTGTTCATTTCATGCCCTCACGTCTCCTCGTTAGTATAGTGGTCAGTATCCCCGCCTGTCACGCGGGAGACCGGGTTCCCCGACGGGGAGGTTAAACCTCTTCTGGATTTTTTTTAGTTCTTGACAAATATTCTTGAAGATTAGGCTGAGTCAAGTAGGGAATGGGTGCCAAGAACTGACTCTTTAAGAAAAAAGCACCGGCAACGCTAGTCATCGTGCAATATTTGTGCACAATTGCTTACATTAGGCGGCCGGTCCACTTTATTGAGTCCCCCTCAGCACCATTTAGTGCTCCTGTTGTCTGCGAAGTCCAAATTGTAACCCTGAATCAGTTCCTCTTCTGACCCTTTGTATCATGTTACATGACGAGTAATGATCACCTGTTAGCTTTATCCCTAATTATAACTCTCACTCTTTCCCTGCATCTAACCCTAGCTCTAATCCCATCATTAACCTCGGTCCGGGCACACGCGTGAACCCTTACTCTCATCTCAGCCTCTCCTGGTGATACATCACACCTGGGATCGTTTGCTCCCTGTGGGCTGTGGGAAATTTGCTACCAGCACGCCCTGGAAGTGGGGCTCATTCCGCTGCAACGGGAGGTCTTCCCAGGACGCGTCACAGCTCAACGCAAGAGCTCCTGGGTTTCGAAGGCTCTTGCAGCAAGCCTTCACAAAGCAGCAGGGAGCGCCGTTCCAGATGGGAAACTTGAGACTGGATGTCCAGAAAAGCAAGACGTCAGAAGCGAAACCTTTTTCCTGCAGGGTGTGGCATACCATCCGCTTGCTCATTGCGACAGAGGTGGCACTAATGAAGGAAGAGGTCAACGTTACGTTCTTCTTTAAAATGCAAGGCCAGGAAAAGTGGCAGCGGTGGGATTTGAACCCACGCCTCCGAAGAGACTGGAGCCTTAATCCAGCGCCTTAGACCGCTCGGCCACGCTACCTCCCTGCTAGTCGCCGAAAGCGGAACTTGACCCGTTGCCCGGCCCGCTTTAGTGCTTTGCCTTTTCTCCTTGGAAAGTCTGGAGACAGGCAGTGGAAGGGCAGGCAAACTGTCAGGTGCGCAGAGGAGGGGAGACCATGAGGCAAGGTGGGAGATGGGGGCAAGAAGTGAGAAAAAAACTAATCGCAAGCTAGGGCAGGATTCGGAAAGTGAAGCCGAAAAGGGGCTTAGCATGCAGCCCAGGGGTTTCTTTGACTGTCCTAAGCCCACAGGGACTTTGCCGTCCTCAGCTCATGAGACTTGAGATGGGTAGCTTGATTTGCTGAGGAAATGCGGGATGACAGATTCAACTCTGGAGTCAAACATAGCCCGGAACTATCGCCTTAAACTGAGTTTTAAGCCTGGTGCCGATAAAAAGAAAGAAATTAGCCTTAGATCGGGCAAGCCGTTTGACGGGGGAAAATGAGACCCCCTAGGCCATCTAGGTGGTCGCTGGATGCTGTGCAGACATCAGCAGCTGTTCATTTCGTGCCCTCACGTCTCCTCGTTAGTATAATGGTCAGTATCCCCGCCTGTCACGCGGGAGACCGGGGTTCAATTCCCCGACGGGGAGGTTAAACCTTTTCTGGATTTTTTTTAGTTCTTGACAAATATTCTTGAAGATTAGGCTGAGTCAAGTAGGGAATGGGTGCCAAGAACTGACTCTTTAAGAAAAAAGCACCGGCAACGCTAGTCATCGTACAATATTTGTGCACAATTGCTTACATTAGGCGGCCGGTCCACTTTATTGAGTCCCCCTCAGCACCATTTAGTGCTCCTGTTGTCTGCGAAGTCCAAATTGTAACCCTGAATCAGTTCCTCTTCTGACCCTTTGTATCATGTTACATGACGAGTAATGATCACCTGTTAGCTTTATCCCTAATTATAACTCTCACTCTTTCCCTGCATCTAACCCTAGCTCTAATCCCATCATTAACCTCGGTCCGGGCACACGCGTGAACCCCTACTCTCATCTCAGCCTCTCCTGGTGATACATCACACCTGGGATCGTTTGCTCCCTGTGGGCTGTGGGAAATTTGCTACCAGCACGCCCTGGAAGTGGGGCTCATTCCGCTGCAACGGGAGGTCTTCCCAGGACGCGTCACAGCTCAACGCAAGAGCTCCTGGGTTTCGAAGGCTCTTGCAGCAAGCCTTCACAAAGCAGCAGGGAGCGCCGTTCCAGATGGGAAACTTGAGACTGGATGTCCAGAAAAGCAAGACGTCAGAAGCGAAACCTTTTTCCTGCAGGGTGTGGCATACCATCCGCTTGCTCATTGCGACAGAGGTGGCACTAATGAAGGAAGAGGTCAACGTTACGTTCTTCTTTAAAATGCAAGGCCAGGAAAAGTGGCAGCGGTGGGATTTGAACCCACGCCTCCGAAGAGACTGGAGCCTTAATCCAGCGCCTTAGACCGCTCGGCCACGCTACCTCCCTGCTAGTCGCCGAAAGCGGAACTTGACCCGTTGCCCGGCCCGCTTTAGTGCTTTGCCTTTTCTCCTTGGAAAGTCTGGAGACAGGCAGTGGAAGGGCAGGCAAACTGTCAGGTGCGCAGAGGAGGGGAGACCATGAGGCAAGGTGGGAGATGGGGGCAAGAAGTGAGAAAAAAACTAATCGCAAGCTAGGGCAGGATTCGGAAAGTGAAGCCGAAAAGGGGCTTAGCATGCAGCCCAGGGGTTTCTTTGACTGTCCTAAGCCCACAGGGACTTTGCCGTCCTCAGCTCATGAGACTTGAGATGGGTAGCTTGATTTGCTGAGGAAATGCGGGATGACAGATTCAACTCTGGAGTCAAACATAGCCCGGAACTATCGCCTTAAACTGAGTTTTAAGCCTGGTGCCGATAAAAAGAAAGAAATTAGCCTTAGATCGGGCAAGCCGTTTGACGGGGGAAAATGAGACCCCCTAGGCCAGCTAGGTGGTCGCTGGATGCTGTGCAGACATCAGCAGCTGTTCATTTCATGCCCTCACGTCTCCTCGTTAGTATAGTGGTCAGTATCCCCGCCTGTCACCCGGGAGACCGGGGTTCTTCTGGATTTTTTTTAGTTCTTGACAAATATTCTTGAAGATTAGGCTGAGTCAAGTAGGGAATGGGTGCCAAGAACTGACTCTTTAAGAAAAAAGCACCGGCAACGCTAGTCATCGTACAATATTTGTGCACAATTGCTTACATTAGGCGGCCGGTCCACTTTATTGAGTCCCCCTCAGCACCATTTAGTGCTCCTGTTGTCTGCGAAGTCCAAATTGTAACCCTGAATCAGTTCCTCTTCTGACCCTTTGTATCATGTTACATGACGAGTAATGATCACCTGTTAGCTTTATCCCTAATTATAACTCTCACTCTTTCCCTGCATCTAACCCTAGCTCTAATCCCATCATTAACCTCGGTCCGGGCACACGCGTGAACCCCTACTCTCATCTCAGCCTCTCCTGGTGATACATCACACCTGGGATCGTTTGCTCCCTGTGGGCTGTGGGAAATTTGCTACCAGCACGCCCTGGAAGTGGGGCTCATTCCGCTGCAACGGGAGGTCTTCCCAGGACGCGTCACAGCTCAACGCAAGAGCTCCTGGGTTTCGAAGGCTCTTGCAGCAAGCCTTCACAAAGCAGCAGGGAGCGCCGTTCCAGATGGGAAACTTGAGACTGGATGTCCAGAAAAGCAAGACGTCAGAAGCGAAACCTTTTTCCTGCAGGGTGTGGCATACCATCCGCTTGCTCATTGCGACAGAGGTGGCACTAATGAAGGAAGAGGTCAACGTTACGTTCTTCTTTAAAATGCAAGGCCAGGAAAAGTGGCAGCGGTGGGATTTGAACCCACGCCTCCGAAGAGACTGGAGCCTTAATCCAGCGCCTTAGACCGCTCGGCCACGCTACCTCCCTGCTAGTTGCCGAAAGCGGAACTTGACCCGTTGCCCGGCCCGCTTTAGTGCTTTGCCTTTTCTCCTTGGAAAGTCTGGAGACAGGCAGTGGAAGGGCAGGCAAACTGTCAGGTGCGCAGAGGAGGGGAGACCATGAGGCAAGGTGGGAGATGGGGGCAAGAAGTGAGAAAAAAACTAATCGCAAGCTAGGGCAGGATTCGGAAAGTGAAGCCGAAAAGGGGCTTAGCATGCAGCCCAGGGGTTTCTTTGACTGTCCTAAGCCCACAGGGACTTTGCCGTCCTCAGCTCATGAGACTTGAGATGGGTAGCTTGATTTGCTGAGGAAATGCGGGATGACAGATTCAACTCTGGAGTCAAACATAGCCCGGAACTATCGCCTTAAACTGAGTTTTAAGCCTGGTGCCGATAAAAAGAAAGAAATTAGCCTTAGATCGGGCAAGCCGTTTGACGGGGGAAAATGAGACCCCCTAGGCCAGCTAGGTGGTCGCTGGATGCTGTGCAGACATCAGCAGCTGTTCATTTCATGCCCTCACGTCTCCTCGTTAGTATAGTGGTCAGTATCCCCGCCTGTCACGCGGGAGACCGGGTTCCCTGACGGGGAGGTTAAACCTCTTCTGGATTTTTTTTAGTTCTTGACAAATATTCTTGAAGATTAGGCTGAGTCAAGTAGGGAATGGGTGCCAAGAACTGACTCTTTAAGAAAAAAGCACCGGCAACGCTAGTCATCGTGCAATATTTGTGCACAATTGCTTACATTAGGCGGCCGGTCCACTTTATTGAGTCCCCCTCAGCACCATTTAGTGCTCCTGTTGTCTGCGAAGTCCAAATTGTAACCCTGAATCAGTTCCTCTTCTGACCCTTTGTATCATGTTACATGACGAGTAATGATCACCTGTTAGCTTTATCCCTAATTATAACTCTCACTCTTTCCCTGCATCTAACCCTAGCTCTAATCCCATCATTAACCTCGGTCCGGGCACACGCGTGAACCCTTACTCTCATCTCAGCCTCTCCTGGTGATACATCACACCTGGGATCGTTTGCTCCCTGTGGGCTGTGGGAAATTTGCTACCAGCACGCCCTGGAAGTGGGGCTCATTCCGCTGCAACGGGAGGTCTTCCCAGGACGCGTCACAGCTCAACGCAAGAGCTCCTGGGTTTCGAAGGCTCTTGCAGCAAGCCTTCACAAAGCAGCAGGGAGCGCCGTTCCAGATGGGAAACTTGAGACTGGATGTCCAGAAAAGCAAGACGTCAGAAGCGAAACCTTTTTCCTGCAGGGTGTGGCATACCATCCGCTTGCTCATTGCGACAGAGGTGGCACTAATGAAGGAAGAGGTCAACGTTACGTTCTTCTTTAAAATGCAAGGCCAGGAAAAGTGGCAGCGGTGGGATTTGAACCCACGCCTCCGAAGAGACTGGAGCCTTAATCCAGCGCCTTAGACCGCTCGGCCACGCTACCTCCCTGCTAGTCGCCGAAAGCGGAACTTGACCCGTTGCCCGGCCCGCTTTAGTGCTTTGCCTTTTCTCCTTGGAAAGTCTGGAGACAGGCAGTGGAAGGGCAGGCAAACTGTCAGGTGCGCAGAGGAGGGGAGACCATGAGGCAAGGTGGGAGATGGGGGCAAGAAGTGAGAAAAAAACTAATCGCAAGCTAGGGCAGGATTCGGAAAGTGAAGCCGAAAAGGGGCTTAGCATGCAGCCCAGGGGTTTCTTTGACTGTCCTAAGCCCACAGGGACTTTGCCGTCCTCAGCTCATGAGACTTGAGATGGGTAGCTTGATTTGCTGAGGAAATGCGGGATGACAGATTCAACTCTGGAGTCAAACATAGCCCGGAACTATCGCCTTAAACTGAGTTTTAAGCCTGGTGCCGATAAAAAGAAAGAAATTAGCCTTAGATCGGGCAAGCCGTTTGACGGGGGAAAATGAGACCCCCTAGGCCATCTAGGTGGTCGCTGGATGCTGTGCAGACATCAGCAGCTGTTCATTTCGTGCCCTCACGTCTCCTCGTTAGTATAGTGGTCAGTATCCCCGCCTGTCACGCGGGAGACCGGGGTTCAATTCCCCGACGGGGAGGTTAAACCTTTTCTGGATTTTTTTTAGTTCTTGACAAATATTCTTGAAGATTAGGCTGAGTCAAGTAGGGAATGGGTGCCAAGAACTGACTCTTTAAGAAAAAAGCACCGGCAACGCTAGTCATCGTACAATATTTGTGCACAATTGCTTACATTAGGCGGCCGGTCCACTTTATTGAGTCCCCCTCAGCACCATTTAGTGCTCCTGTTGTCTGCGAAGTCCAAATTGTAACCCTGAATCAGTTCCTCTTCTGACCCTTTGTATCATGTTACATGACGAGTAATGATCACCTGTTAGCTTTATCCCTAATTATAACTCTCACTCTTTCCCTGCATCTAACCCTAGCTCTAATCCCATCATTAACCTCGGTCCGGGCACACGCGTGAACCCTTACTCTCATCTCAGCCTCTCCTGGTGATACATCACACCTGGGATCGTTTGCTCCCTGTGGGCTGTGGGAAATTTGCTACCAGCACGCCCTGGAAGTGGGGCTCATTCCGCTGCAACGGGAGGTCTTCCCAGGACGCGTCACAGCTCAACGCAAGAGCTCCTGGGTTTCGAAGGCTCTTGCAGCAAGCCTTCACAAAGCAGCAGGGAGCGCCGTTCCAGATGGGAAACTTGAGACTGGATGTCCAGAAAAGCAAGACGTCAGAAGCGAAACCTTTTTCCTGCAGGGTGTGGCATACCATCCGCTTGCTCATTGCGACAGAGGTGGCACTAATGAAGGAAGAGGTCAACGTTACGTTCTTCTTTAAAATGCAAGGCCAGGAAAAGTGGCAGCGGTGGGATTTGAACCCACGCCTCCGAAGAGACTGGAGCCTTAATCCAGCGCCTTAGACCGCTCGGCCACGCTACCTCCCTGCTAGTCGCCGAAAGCGGAACTTGACCCGTTGCCCGGCCCGCTTTAGTGCTTTGCCTTTTCTCCTTGGAAAGTCTGGAGACAGGCAGTGGAAGGGCAGGCAAACTGTCAGGTGCGCAGAGGAGGGGAGACCATGAGGCAAGGTGGGAGATGGGGGCAAGAAGTGAGAAAAAAACTAATCGCAAGCTAGGGCAGGATTCGGAAAGTGAAGCCGAAAAGGGGCTTAGCATGCAGCCCAGGGGTTTCTTTGACTGTCCTAAGCCCACAGGGACTTTGCCGTCCTCAGCTCATGAGACTTGAGATGGGTAGCTTGATTTGCTGAGGAAATGCGGGATGACAGATTCAACTCTGGAGTCAAACATAGCCCGGAACTATCGCCTTAAACTGAGTTTTAAGCCTGGTGCCGATAAAAAGAAAGAAATTAGCCTTAGATCGGGCAAGCCGTTTGACGGGGGAAAATGAGACCCCCTAGGCCAGCTAGGTGGTCGCTGGATGCTGTGCAGACATCAGCAGCTGTTCATTTCATGCCCTCACGTCTCCTCGTTAGTATAGTGGTCAGTATCCCCGCCTGTCACCCGGGAGACCGGGGTTCTTCTGGATTTTTTTTAGTTCTTGACAAATATTCTTGAAGATTAGGCTGAGTCAAGTAGGGAATGGGTGCCAAGAACTGACTCTTTAAGAAAAAAGCACCGGCAACGCTAGTCATCGTACAATATTTGTGCACAATTGCTTACATTAGGCGGCCGGTCCACTTTATTGAGTCCCCCTCAGCACCATTTAGTGCTCCTGTTGTCTGCGAAGTCCAAATTGTAACCCTGAATCAGTTCCTCTTCTGACCCTTTGTATCATGTTACATGACGAGTAATGATCACCTGTTAGCTTTATCCCTAATTATAACTCTCACTCTTTCCCTGCATCTAACCCTAGCTCTAATCCCATCATTAACCTCGGTCCGGGCACACGCGTGAACCCCTACTCTCATCTCAGCCTCTCCTGGTGATACATCACACCTGGGATCGTTTGCTCCCTGTGGGCTGTGGGAAATTTGCTACCAGCACGCCCTGGAAGTGGGGCTCATTCCGCTGCAACGGGAGGTCTTCCCAGGACGCGTCACAGCTCAACGCAAGAGCTCCTGGGTTTCGAAGGCTCTTGCAGCAAGCCTTCACAAAGCAGCAGGGAGCGCCGTTCCAGATGGGAAACTTGAGACTGGATGTCCAGAAAAGCAAGACGTCAGAAGCAAAACCTTTTTCCTGCAGGGTGTGGCATACCATCCGCTTGCTCATTGCGACAGAGGTGGCACTAATGAAGGAAGAGGTCAACGTTACGTTCTTCTTTAAAATGCAAGGCCAGGAAAAGTGGCAGCGGTGGGATTTGAACCCACGCCTCCGAAGAGACTGGAGCCTTAATCCAGCGCCTTAGACCGCTCGGCCACGCTACCTCCCTGCTAGTTGCCGAAAGCGGAACTTGACCCGTTGCCCGGCCCGCTTTAGTGCTTTGCCTTTTCTCCTTGGAAAGTCTGGAGACAGGCAGTGGAAGGGCAGGCAAACTGTCAGGTGCGCAGAGGAGGGGAGACCATGAGGCAAGGTGGGAGATGGGGGCAAGAAGTGAGAAAAAAACTAATCGCAAGCTAGGGCAGGATTCGGAAAGTGAAGCCGAAAAGGGGCTTAGCATGCAGCCCAGGGGTTTCTTTGACTGTCCTAAGCCCACAGGGACTTTGCCGTCCTCAGCTCATGAGACTTGAGATGGGTAGCTTGATTTGCTGAGGAAATGCGGGATGACAGATTCAACTCTGGAGTCAAACATAGCCCGGAACTATCGCCTTAAACTGAGTTTTAAGCCTGGTGCCGATAAAAAGAAAGAAATTAGCCTTAGATCGGGCAAGCCGTTTGACGGGGGAAAATGAGACCCCCTAGGCCAGCTAGGTGGTCGCTGGATGCTGTGCAGACATCAGCAGCTGTTCATTTCATGCCCTCACGTCTCCTCGTTAGTATAGTGGTCAGTATCCCCGCCTGTCACGCGGGAGACCGGGTTCCCTGACGGGGAGGTTAAACCTCTTCTGGATTTTTTTTAGTTCTTGACAAATATTCTTGAAGATTAGGCTGAGTCAAGTAGGGAATGGGTGCCAAGAACTGACTCTTTAAGAAAAAAGCACCGGCAACGCTAGTCATCGTGCAATATTTGTGCACAATTGCTTACATTAGGCGGCCGGTCCACTTTATTGAGTCCCCCTCAGCACCATTTAGTGCTCCTGTTGTCTGCGAAGTCCAAATTGTAACCCTGAATCAGTTCCTCTTCTGACCCTTTGTATCATGTTACATGACGAGTAATGATCACCTGTTAGCTTTATCCCTAATTATAACTCTCACTCTTTCCCTGCATCTAACCCTAGCTCTAATCCCATCATTAACCTCGGTCCGGGCACACGCGTGAACCCTTACTCTCATCTCAGCCTCTCCTGGTGATACATCACACCTGGGATCGTTTGCTCCCTGTGGGCTGTGGGAAATTTGCTACCAGCACGCCCTGGAAGTGGGGCTCATTCCGCTGCAACGGGAGGTCTTCCCAGGACGCGTCACAGCTCAACGCAAGAGCTCCTGGGTTTCGAAGGCTCTTGCAGCAAGCCTTCACAAAGCAGCAGGGAGCGCCGTTCCAGATGGGAAACTTGAGACTGGATGTCCAGAAAAGCAAGACGTCAGAAGCGAAACCTTTTTCCTGCAGGGTGTGGCATACCATCCGCTTGCTCATTGCGACAGAGGTGGCACTAATGAAGGAAGAGGTCAACGTTACGTTCTTCTTTAAAATGCAAGGCCAGGAAAAGTGGCAGCGGTGGGATTTGAACCCACGCCTCCGAAGAGACTGGAGCCTTAATCCAGCGCCTTAGACCGCTCGGCCACGCTACCTCCCTGCTAGTCGCCGAAAGCGGAACTTGACCCGTTGCCCGGCCCGCTTTAGTGCTTTGCCTTTTCTCCTTGGAAAGTCTGGAGACAGGCAGTGGAAGGGCAGGCAAACTGTCAGGTGCGCAGAGGAGGGGAGACCATGAGGCAAGGTGGGAGATGGGGGCAAGAAGTGAGAAAAAAACTAATCGCAAGCTAGGGCAGGATTCGGAAAGTGAAGCCGAAAAGGGGCTTAGCATGCAGCCCAGGGGTTTCTTTGACTGTCCTAAGCCCACAGGGACTTTGCCGTCCTCAGCTCATGAGACTTGAGATGGGTAGCTTGATTTGCTGAGGAAATGCGGGATGACAGATTCAACTCTGGAGTCAAACATAGCCCGGAACTATCGCCTTAAACTGAGTTTTAAGCCTGGTGCCGATAAAAAGAAAGAAATTAGCCTTAGATCGGGCAAGCCGTTTGACGGGGGAAAATGAGACCCCCTAGGCCATCTAGGTGGTCGCTGGATGCTGTGCAGACATCAGCAGCTGTTCATTTCGTGCCCTCACGTCTCCTCGTTAGTATAGTGGTCAGTATCCCCGCCTGTCACGCGGGAGACCGGGGTTCAATTCCCCGACGGGGAGGTTAAACCTTTTCTGGATTTTTTTTAGTTCTTGACAAATATTCTTGAAGATTAGGCTGAGTCAAGTAGGGAATGGGTGCCAAGAACTGACTCTTTAAGAAAAAAGCACCGGCAACGCTAGTCATCGTACAATATTTGTGCACAATTGCTTACATTAGGCGGCCGGTCCACTTTATTGAGTCCCCCTCAGCACCATTTAGTGCTCCTGTTGTCTGCGAAGTCCAAATTGTAACCCTGAATCAGTTCCTCTTCTGACCCTTTGTATCATGTTACATGACGAGTAATGATCACCTGTTAGCTTTATCCCTAATTATAACTCTCACTCTTTCCCTGCATCTAACCCTAGCTCTAATCCCATCATTAACCTCGGTCCGGGCACACGCGTGAACCCTTACTCTCATCTCAGCCTCTCCTGGTGATACATCACACCTGGGATCGTTTGCTCCCTGTGGGCTGTGGGAAATTTGCTACCAGCACGCCCTGGAAGTGGGGCTCATTCCGCTGCAACGGGAGGTCTTCCCAGGACGCGTCACAGCTCAACGCAAGAGCTCCTGGGTTTCGAAGGCTCTTGCAGCAAGCCTTCACAAAGCAGCAGGGAGCGCCGTTCCAGATGGGAAACTTGAGACTGGATGTCCAGAAAAGCAAGACGTCAGAAGCGAAACCTTTTTCCTGCAGGGTGTGGCATACCATCCGCTTGCTCATTGCGACAGAGGTGGCACTAATGAAGGAAGAGGTCAACGTTACGTTCTTCTTTAAAATGCAAGGCCAGGAAAAGTGGCAGCGGTGGGATTTGAACCCACGCCTCCGAAGAGACTGGAGCCTTAATCCAGCGCCTTAGACCGCTCGGCCACGCTACCTCCCTGCTAGTCGCCGAAAGCGGAACTTGACCCGTTGCCCGGCCCGCTTTAGTGCTTTGCCTTTTCTCCTTGGAAAGTCTGGAGACAGGCAGTGGAAGGGCAGGCAAACTGTCAGGTGCGCAGAGGAGGGGAGACCATGAGGCAAGGTGGGAGATGGGGGCAAGAAGTGAGAAAAAAACTAATCGCAAGCTAGGGCAGGATTCGGAAAGTGAAGCCGAAAAGGGGCTTAGCATGCAGCCCAGGGGTTTCTTTGACTGTCCTAAGCCCACAGGGACTTTGCCGTCCTCAGCTCATGAGACTTGAGATGGGTAGCTTGATTTGCTGAGGAAATGCGGGATGACAGATTCAACTCTGGAGTCAAACATAGCCCGGAACTATCGCCTTAAACTGAGTTTTAAGCCTGGTGCCGATAAAAAGAAAGAAATTAGCCTTAGATCGGGCAAGCCGTTTGACGGGGGAAAATGAGACCCCCTAGGCCATCTAGGTGGTCGCTGGATGCTGTGCAGACATCAGCAGCTGTTCATTTCGTGCCCTCACGTCTCCTCGTTAGTATAGTGGTCAGTATCCCCGCCTGTCACGCGGGAGACCGGGGTTCAATTCCCCGACGGGGAGGTTAAACCTTTTCTGGATTTTTTTTAGTTCTTGACAAATATTCTTGAAGATTAGGCTGAGTCAAGTAGGGAATGGGTGCCAAGAACTGACTCTTTAAGAAAAAAGCACCGGCAACGCTAGTCATCGTACAATATTTGTGCACAATTGCTTACATTAGGCGGCCGGTCCACTTTATTGAGTCCCCCTCAGCACCATTTAGTGCTCCTGTTGTCTGCGAAGTCCAAATTGTAACCCTGAATCAGTTCCTCTTCTGACCCTTTGTATCATGTTACATGACGAGTAATGATCACCTGTTAGCTTTATCCCTAATTATAACTCTCACTCTTTCCCTGCATCTAACCCTAGCTCTAATCCCATCATTAACCTCGGTCCGGGCACACGCGTGAACCCCTACTCTCATCTCAGCCTCTCCTGGTGATACATCACACCTGGGATCGTTTGCTCCCTGTGGGCTGTGGGAAATTTGCTACCAGCACGCCCTGGAAGTGGGGCTCATTCCGCTGCAACGGGAGGTCTTCCCAGGACGCGTCACAGCTCAACGCAAGAGCTCCTGGGTTTCGAAGGCTCTTGCAGCAAGCCTTCACAAAGCAGCAGGGAGCGCCGTTCCAGATGGGAAACTTGAGACTGGATGTCCAGAAAAGCAAGACGTCAGAAACGAAACCTTTTTCCTGCAGGGTGTGGCATACCATCCGCTTGCTCATTGCGACAGAGGTGGCACTAATGAAGGAAGAGGTCAACGTTACGTTCTTCTTTAAAATGCAAGGCCAGGAAAAGTGGCAGCGGTGGGATTTGAACCCACGCCTCCGAAGAGACTGGAGCCTTAATCCAGCGCCTTATACCGCTCGGCCACGCTACCTCCCTACTAGTTGCCGAAAGCGGAACTTGACCCGTTGCCCGGCCCGCTTTAGTGCTTTGCCTTTTCTCCTTGGAAAGTCTGGAGACAGGCAGTGGAAGGGCAGGCAAACTGTCAGGTGCGCAGAGGAGGGGAGACCATGAGGCAAGGTGGGAGATGGGGGCAAGAAGTGAGAAAAAAACTAATCGCAAGCTAGGGCAGGATTTGGAAAGTGAAGCCGAAAAGGGGCTTAGCATGCAGCCCAGGGGTTTCTTTGACTGTCCTAAGCCCACAGGGACTTTGCCGTCCTCAGCTCATGAGACTTGAGATGGGTAGCTTGATTTGCTGAGGAAATGCGGGATGACAGATTCAACTCTGGAGTCAAACATAGCCCGGAACTATCGCCTTAAACTGAGTTTTAAGCCTGGTGCCGATAAAAAGAAAGAAATTAGCCTTAGATCGGGCAAGCCGTTTGACGGGGGAAAATGAGACCCCCCTAGGCCAGCTAGGTGGTCGCTGGATGCTGTGCAGACATCAGCAGCTGTTCATTTCATGCCCTCACGTCTCCTCGTTAGTATAGTGGTCAGTATCCCCGCCTGTCACGCGGGAGACCGGGGTTCAATTCCCCGACGGGGAGGTTAAACCTTTTCTGGATTTTTTTTAGTTCTTGACAAATATTCTTGAAGATTAGGCTGAGTCAAGTAGGGAATGGGTGCCAAGAACTGACTCTTTAAGAAAAAAGCACCGGCAACGCTAGTCATCGTACAATATTTGTGCACAATTGCTTACATTAGGCGGCCGGTCCACTTTATTGAGTCCCCCTCAGCACCATTTAGTGCTCCTGTTGTCTGCGAAGTCCAAATTGTAACCCTGAATCAGTTCCTCTTCTGACCCTTTGTATCATGTTACATGACGAGTAATGATCACCTGTTAGCTTTATCCCTAATTATAACTCTCACTCTTTCCCTGCATCTAACCCTAGCTCTAATCCCATCATTAACCTCGGTCCGGGCACACGCGTGAACCCCTACTCTCATCTCAGCCTCTCCTGGTGATACATCACACCTGGGATCGTTTGCTCCCTGTGGGCTGTGGGAAATTTGCTACCAGCACGCCCTGGAAGTGGGGCTCATTCCGCTGCAACGGGAGGTCTTCCCAGGACGCGTCACAGCTCAACGCAAGAGCTCCTGGGTTTCGAAGGCTCTTGCAGCAAGCCTTCACAAAGCAGCAGGGAGCGCCGTTCCAGATGGGAAACTTGAGACTGGATGTCCAGAAAAGCAAGACGTCAGAAGCGAAACCTTTTTCCTGCAGGGTGTGGCATACCATCCGCTTGCTCATTGCGACAGAGGTGGCACTAATGAAGGAAGAGGTCAACGTTACGTTCTTCTTTAAAATGCAAGGCCAGGAAAAGTGGCAGCGGTGGGATTTGAACCCACGCCTCCGAAGAGACTGGAGCCTTAATCCAGCGCCTTAGACCGCTCGGCCACGCTACCTCCCTGCTAGTCACCGAAAGCGGAACTTGACCCGTTGCCCGGCCCGCTTTAGTGCTTTGCCTTTTCTCCTTGGAAAGTCTGGAGACAGGCAGTGGAAGGGCAGGCAAACTGTCAGGTGCGCAGAGGAGGGGAGACCATGAGGCAAGGTGGGAGATGGGGGCAAGAAGTGAGAAAAAAACTAATCGCAAGCTAGGGCAGGATTCGGAAAGTGAAGCCGAAAAGGGGCTTAGCATGCAGCCCAGGGGTTTCTTTGACTGTCCTAAGCCCACAGGGACTTTGCCGTCCTCAGCTCATGAGACTTGAGATGGGTAGCTTGATTTGCTGAGGAAATGCGGGATGACAGATTCAACTCTGGAGTCAAACATAGCCCGGAACTATCGCCTTAAACTGAGTTTTAAGCCTGGTGCCGATAAAAAGAAAGAAATTAGCCTTAGATCGGGCAAGCCGTTTGACGGGGGAAAATGAGACCCCCTAGGCCAGCTAGGTGGTCGCTGGATGCTGTGCAGACATCAGCAGCTGTTCATTTCATGCCCTCACGTCTCCTCGTTAGTATAGTGGTCAGTATCCCCGCCTGTCACGCGGGAGACCGGGGTTCAATTCCCCGACGGGGAGGTTAAACCTCTTCTGGATTTTTTTTAGTTCTTGACAAATATTCTTGAAGATTAGGCTGAGTCAAGTAGGGAATGGGTGCCAAGAACTGACTCTTTAAGAAAAAAGCACCGGCAACGCTAGTCATCGTACAATATTTGTGCACAATTGCTTACATTAGGCGGCCGGTCCACTTTATTGAGTCCCCCTCAGCACCATTTAGTGCTCCTGTTGTCTGCGAAGTCCAAATTGTAACCCTGAATCAGTTCCTCTTCTGACCCTTTGTATCATGTTACATGACGAGTAATGATCACCTGTTAGCTTTATCCCTAATTATAACTCTCACTCTTTCCCTGCATCTAACCCTAGCTCTAATCCCATCATTAACCTCGGTCCGGGCACACGCGTGAACCCCTACTCTCATCTCAGCCTCTCCTGGTGATACATCACACCTGGGATCGTTTGCTCCCTGTGGGCTGTGGGAAATTTGCTACCAGCACGCCCTGGAAGTGGGGCTCATTCCGCTGCAACGGGAGGTCTTCCCAGGACGCGTCACAGCTCAACGCAAGAGCTCCTGGGTTTCGAAGGCTCTTGCAGCAAGCCTTCACAAAGCAGCAGGGAGCGCCGTTCCAGATGGGAAACTTGAGACTGGATGTCCAGAAAAGCAAGACGTCAGAAGCGAAACCTTTTTCCTGCAGGGTGTGGCATACCATCCGCTTGCTCATTGCGACAGAGGTGGCACTAATGAAGGAAGAGGTCAACGTTACGTTCTTCTTTAAAATGCAAGGCCAGGAAAAGTGGCAGCGGTGGGATTTGAACCCACGCCTCCGAAGAGACTGGAGCCTTAATCCAGCGCCTTAGACCGCTCGGCCACGCTACCTCCCTGCTAGTCGCCGAAAGCGGAACTTGACCCGTTGCCCGGCCCGCTTTAGTGCTTTGCCTTTTCTCCTTGGAAAGTCTGGAGACAGGCAGTGGAAGGGCAGGCAAACTGTCAGGTGCGCAGAGGAGGGGAGACCATGAGGCAAGGTGGGAGATGGGGGCAAGAAGTGAGAAAAAAACTAATCGCAAGCTAGGGCAGGATTCGGAAAGTGAAGCCGAAAAGGGGCTTAGCATGCAGCCCAGGGGTTTCTTTGACTGTCCTAAGCCCACAGGGACTTTGCCGTCCTCAGCTCATGAGACTTGAGATGGGTAGCTTGATTTGCTGAGGAAATGCGGGATGACAGATTCAACTCTGGAGTCAAACATAGCCCGGAACTATCGCCTTAAACTGAGTTTTAAGCCTGGTGCCGATAAAAAGAAAGAAATTAGCCTTAGATCGGGCAAGCCGTTTGACGGGGGAAAATGAGACCCCCTAGGCCAGCTAGGTGGTCGCTGGATGCTGTGCAGACATCAGCAGCTGTTCATTTCATGCCCTCACGTCTCCTCGTTAGTATAGTGGTCAGTATCCCCGCCTGTCACCCGGGAGACCGGGGTTCTTCTGGATTTTTTTTAGTTCTTGACAAATATTCTTGAAGATTAGGCTGAGTCAAGTAGGGAATGGGTGCCAAGAACTGACTCTTTAAGAAAAAAGCACCGGCAACGCTAGTCATCGTACAATATTTGTGCACAATTGCTTACATTAGGCGGCCGGTCCACTTTATTGAGTCCCCCTCAGCACCATTTAGTGCTCCTGTTGTCTGCGAAGTCCAAATTGTAACCCTGAATCAGTTCCTCTTCTGACCCTTTGTATCATGTTACATGACGAGTAATGATCACCTGTTAGCTTTATCCCTAATTATAACTCTCACTCTTTCCCTGCATCTAACCCTAGCTCTAATCCCATCATTAACCTCGGTCCGGGCACACGCGTGAACCCCTACTCTCATCTCAGCCTCTCCTGGTGATACATCACACCTGGGATCGTTTGCTCCCTGTGGGCTGTGGGAAATTTGCTACCAGCACGCCCTGGAAGTGGGGCTCATTCCGCTGCAACGGGAGGTCTTCCCAGGACGCGTCACAGCTCAACGCAAGAGCTCCTGGGTTTCGAAGGCTCTTGCAGCAAGCCTTCACAAAGCAGCAGGGAGCGCCGTTCCAGATGGGAAACTTGAGACTGGATGTCCAGAAAAGCAAGACGTCAGAAGCGAAACCTTTTTCCTGCAGGGTGTGGCATACCATCCGCTTGCTCATTGCGACAGAGGTGGCACTAATGAAGGAAGAGGTCAACGTTACGTTCTTCTTTAAAATGCAAGGCCAGGAAAAGTGGCAGCGGTGGGATTTGAACCCACGCCTCCGAAGAGACTGGAGCCTTAATCCAGCGCCTTAGACCGCTCGGCCACGCTACCTCCCTGCTAGTCGCCGAAAGCGGAACTTGACCCGTTGCCCGGCCCGCTTTAGTGCTTTGCCTTTTCTCCTTGGAAAGTCTGGAGACAGGCAGTGGAAGGGCAGGCAAACTGTCAGGTGCGCAGAGGAGGGGAGACCATGAGGCAAGGTGGGAGATGGGGGCAAGAAGTGAGAAAAAAACTAATCGCAAGCTAGGGCAGGATTCGGAAAGTGAAGCCGAAAAGGGGCTTAGCATGCAGCCCAGGGGTTTCTTTGACTGTCCTAAGCCCACAGGGACTTTGCCGTCCTCAGCTCATGAGACTTGAGATGGGTAGCTTGATTTGCTGAGGAAATGCGGGATGACAGATTCAACTCTGGAGTCAAACATAGCCCGGAACTATCGCCTTAAACTGAGTTTTAAGCCTGGTGCCGATAAAAAGAAAGAAATTAGCCTTAGATCGGGCAAGCCGTTTGACGGGGGAAAATGAGACCCCCTAGGCCAGCTAGGTGGTCGCTGGATGCTGTGCAGACATCAGCAGCTGTTCATTTCATGCCCTCACGTCTCCTCGTTAGTATAGTGGTCAGTATCCCCGCCTGTCACGCGGGAGACCGGGGTTCAATTCCCCGACGGGGAGGTTAAACCTCTTCTGGATTTTTTTTAGTTCTTGACAAATATTCTTGAAGATTAGGCTGAGTCAAGTAGGGAATGGGTGCCAAGAACTGACTCTTTAAGAAAAAAGCACCGGCAACGCTAGTCATCGTACAATATTTGTGCACAATTGCTTACATTAGGCGGCCGGTCCACTTTATTGAGTCCCCCTCAGCACCATTTAGTGCTCCTGTTGTCTGCGAAGTCCAAATTGTAACCCTGAATCAGTTCCTCTTCTGACCCTTTGTATCATGTTACATGACGAGTAATGATCACCTGTTAGCTTTATCCCTAATTATAACTCTCACTCTTTCCCTGCATCTAACCCTAGCTCTAATCCCATCATTAACCTCGGTCCGGGCACACGCGTGAACCCCTACTCTCATCTCAGCCTCTCCTGGTGATACATCACACCTGGGATCGTTTGCTCCCTGTGGGCTGTGGGAAATTTGCTACCAGCACGCCCTGGAAGTGGGGCTCATTCCGCTGCAACGGGAGGTCTTCCCAGGACGCGTCACAGCTCAACGCAAGAGCTCCTGGGTTTCGAAGGCTCTTGCAGCAAGCCTTCACAAAGCAGCAGGGAGCGCCGTTCCAGATGGGAAACTTGAGACTGGATGTCCAGAAAAGCAAGACGTCAGAAGCGAAACCTTTTTCCTGCAGGGTGTGGCATACCATCCGCTTGCTCATTGCGACAGAGGTGGCACTAATGAAGGAAGAGGTCAACGTTACGTTCTTCTTTAAAATGCAAGGCCAGGAAAAGTGGCAGCGGTGGGATTTGAACCCACGCCTCCGAAGAGACTGGAGCCTTAATCCAGCGCCTTAGACCGCTCGGCCACGCTACCTCCCTGCTAGTCGCCGAAAGCGGAACTTGACCCGTTGCCCGGCCCGCTTTAGTGCTTTGCCTTTTCTCCTTGGAAAGTCTGGAGACAGGCAGTGGAAGGGCAGGCAAACTGTCAGGTGCGCAGAGGAGGGGAGACCATGAGGCAAGGTGGGAGATGGGGGCAAGAAGTGAGAAAAAAACTAATCGCAAGCTAGGGCAGGATTCGGAAAGTGAAGCCGAAAAGGGGCTTAGCATGCAGCCCAGGGGTTTCTTTGACTGTCCTAAGCCCACAGGGACTTTGCCGTCCTCAGCTCATGAGACTTGAGATGGGTAGCTTGATTTGCTGAGGAAATGCGGGATGACAGATTCAACTCTGGAGTCAAACATAGCCCGGAACTATCGCCTTAAACTGAGTTTTAAGCCTGGTGCCGATAAAAAGAAAGAAATTAGCCTTAGATCGGGCAAGCCGTTTGACGGGGGAAAATGAGACCCCCTAGGCCAGCTAGGTGGTCGCTGGATGCTGTGCAGACATCAGCAGCTGTTCATTTCATGCCCTCACGTCTCCTCGTTAGTATAGTGGTCAGTATCCCCGCCTGTCACCCGGGAGACCGGGGTTCTTCTGGATTTTTTTTAGTTCTTGACAAATATTCTTGAAGATTAGGCTGAGTCAAGTAGGGAATGGGTGCCAAGAACTGACTCTTTAAGAAAAAAGCACCGGCAACGCTAGTCATCGTACAATATTTGTGCACAATTGCTTACATTAGGCGGCCGGTCCACTTTATTGAGTCCCCCTCAGCACCATTTAGTGCTCCTGTTGTCTGCGAAGTCCAAATTGTAACCCTGAATCAGTTCCTCTTCTGACCCTTTGTATCATGTTACATGACGAGTAATGATCACCTGTTAGCTTTATCCCTAATTATAACTCTCACTCTTTCCCTGCATCTAACCCTAGCTCTAATCCCATCATTAACCTCGGTCCGGGCACACGCGTGAACCCCTACTCTCATCTCAGCCTCTCCTGGTGATACATCACACCTGGGATCGTTTGCTCCCTGTGGGCTGTGGGAAATTTGCTACCAGCACGCCCTGGAAGTGGGGCTCATTCCGCTGCAACGGGAGGTCTTCCCAGGACGCGTCACAGCTCAACGCAAGAGCTCCTGGGTTTCGAAGGCTCTTGCAGCAAGCCTTCACAAAGCAGCAGGGAGCGCCGTTCCAGATGGGAAACTTGAGACTGGATGTCCAGAAAAGCAAGACGTCAGAAGCGAAACCTTTTTCCTGCAGGGTGTGGC
The DNA here is from genome assembly GCF_040938575.1 of Ambystoma mexicanum. Classification (NCBI taxonomy): domain Eukaryota; kingdom Metazoa; phylum Chordata; class Amphibia; order Caudata; family Ambystomatidae; genus Ambystoma; species Ambystoma mexicanum. Next base: position 237,397,955 of record NC_090921.1, read on the forward strand.
ATACCATCCGCTTGCTCATTGCGACAGAGGTGGCACTAATGAAGGAAGAGGTCAACGTTACGTTCTTCTTTAAAATGCAAGGCCAGGAAAAGTGGCAGCGGTGGGATTTGAACCCACGCCTCCGAAGAGACTGGAGCCTTAATCCAGCGCCTTAGACCGCTCGGCCACGCTACCTCCCTGCTAGTTGCCGAAAGCGGAACTTGACCCGTTGCCCGGCCCGCTTTAGTGCTTTGCCTTTTCTCCTTGGAAAGTCTGGAGACAGGCAGTGGAAGGGCAGGCAAACTGTCAGGTGCGCAGAGGAGGGGAGACCATGAGGCAAGGTGGGAGATGGGGGCAAGAAGTGAGAAAAAAACTAATCGCAAGCTAGGGCAGGATTCGGAAAGTGAAGCCGAAAAGGGGCTTAGCATGCAGCCCAGGGGTTTCTTTGACTGTCCTAAGCCCACAGGGACTTTGCCGTCCTCAGCTCATGAGACTTGAGATGGGTAGCTTGATTTGCTGAGGAAATGCGGGATGACAGATTCAACTCTGGAGTCAAACATAGCCCGGAACTATCGCCTTAAACTGAGTTTTAAGCCTGGTGCCGATAAAAAGAAAGAAATTAGCCTTAGATCGGGCAAGCCGTTTGACGGGGGAAAATGAGACCCCCTAGGCCAGCTAGGTGGTCGCTGGATGCTGTGCAGACATCAGCAGCTGTTCATTTCATGCCCTCACGTCTCCTCGTTAGTATAGTGGTCAGTATCCCCGCCTGTCACGCGGGAGACCGGGTTCCCTGACGGGGAGGTTAAACCTCTTCTGGATTTTTTTTAGTTCTTGACAAATATTCTTGAAGATTAGGCTGAGTCAAGTAGGGAATGGGTGCCAAGAACTGACTCTTTAAGAAAAAAGCACCGGCAACGCTAGTCATCGTGCAATATTTGTGCACAATTGCTTACATTAGGCGGCCGGTCCACTTTATTGAGTCCCCCTCAGCACCATTTAGTGCTCCTGTTGTCTGCGAAGTCCAAATTGTAACCCTGAATCAGTTCCTCTTCTGACCCTTTGTATCATGTTACATGACGAGTAATGATCACCTGTTAGCTTTATCCCTAATTATAACTCTCACTCTTTCCCTGCATCTAACCCTAGCTCTAATCCCATCATTAACCTCGGTCCGGGCACACGCGTGAACCCCTACTCTCATCTCAGCCTCTCCTGGTGATACATCACACCTGGGATCGTTTGCTCCCTGTGGGCTGTGGGAAATTTGCTACCAGCACGCCCTGGAAGTGGGGCTCATTCCGCTGCAACGGGAGGTCTTCCCAGGACGCGTCACAGCTCAACGCAAGAGCTCCTGGGTTTCGAAGGCTCTTGCAGCAAGCCTTCACAAAGCAGCAGGGAGCGCCGTTCCAGATGGGAAACTTGAGACTGGATGTCCAGAAAAGCAAGACGTCAGAAGCGAAACCTTTTTCCTGCAGGGTGTGGCATACCATCCGCTTGCTCATTGCGACAGAGGTGGCACTAATGAAGGAAGAGGTCAACGTTACGTTCTTCTTTAAAATGCAAGGCCAGGAAAAGTGGCAGCGGTGGGATTTGAACCCACGCCTCCGAAGAGACTGGAGCCTTAATCCAGCGCCTTAGACCGCTCGGCCACGCTACCTCCCTGCTAGTCGCCGAAAGCGGAACTTGACCCGTTGCCCGGCCCGCTTTAGTGCTTTGCCTTTTCTCCTTGGAAAGTCTGGAGACAGGCAGTGGAAGGGCAGGCAAACTGTCAGGTGCGCAGAGGAGGGGAGACCATGAGGCAAGGTGGGAGATGGGGGCAAGAAGTGAGAAAAAAACTAATCGCAAGCTAGGGCAGGATTCGGAAAGTGAAGCCGAAAAGGGGCTTAGCATGCAGCCCAGGGGTTTCTTTGACTGTCCTAAGCCCACAGGGACTTTGCCGTCCTCAGCTCATGAGACTTGAGATGGGTAGCTTGATTTGCTGAGGAAATGCGGGATGACAGATTCAACTCTGGAGTCAAACATAGCCCGGAACTATCGCCTTAAACTGAGTTTTAAGCCTGGTGCCGATAAAAAGAAAGAAATTAGCCTTAGATCGGGCAAGCCGTTTGACGGGGGAAAATGAGACCCCCTAGGCCATCTAGGTGGTCGCTGGATGCTGTGCAGACATCAGCAGCTGTTCATTTCGTGCCCTCACGTCTCCTCGTTAGTATAGTGGTCAGTATCCCCGCCTGTCACGCGGGAGACCGGGGTTCAATTCCCCGACGGGGAGGTTAAACCTTTTCTGGATTTTTTTTAGTTCTTGACAAATATTCTTGAAGATTAGGCTGAGTCAAGTAGGGAATGGGTGCCAAGAACTGACTCTTTAAGAAAAAAGCACCGGCAACGCTAGTCATCGTACAATATTTGTGCACAATTGCTTACATTAGGCGGCCGGTCCACTTTATTGAGTCCCCCTCAGCACCATTTAGTGCTCCTGTTGTCTGCGAAGTCCAAATTGTAACCCTGAATCAGTTCCTCTTCTGACCCTTTGTATCATGTTACATGACGAGTAATGATCACCTGTTAGCTTTATCCCTAATTATAACTCTCACTCTTTCCCTGCATCTAACCCTAGCTCTAATCCCATCATTAACCTCGGTCCGGGCACACGCGTGAACCCTTACTCTCATCTCAGCCTCTCCTGGTGATACATCACACCTGGGATCGTTTGCTCCCTGTGGGCTGTGGGAAATTTGCTACCAGCACGCCCTGGAAGTGGGGCTCATTCCGCTGCAACGGGAGGTCTTCCCAGGACGCGTCACAGCTCAACGCAAGAGCTCCTGGGTTTCGAAGGCTCTTGCAGCAAGCCTTCACAAAGCAGCAGGGAGCGCCGTTCCAGATGGGAAACTTGAGACTGGATGTCCAGAAAAGCAAGACGTCAGAAGCGAAACCTTTTTCCTGCAGGGTGTGGCATACCATCCGCTTGCTCATTGCGACAGAGGTGGCACTAATGAAGGAAGAGGTCAACGTTACGTTCTTCTTTAAAATGCAAGGCCAGGAAAAGTGGCAGCGGTGGGATTTGAACCCACGCCTCCGAAGAGACTGGAGCCTTAATCCAGCGCCTTAGACCGCTCGGCCACGCTACCTCCCTGCTAGTCGCCGAAAGCGGAACTTGACCCGTTGCCCGGCCCGCTTTAGTGCTTTGCCTTTTCTCCTTGGAAAGTCTGGAGACAGGCAGTGGAAGGGCAGGCAAACTGTCAGGTGCGCAGAGGAGGGGAGACCATGAGGCAAGGTGGGAGATGGGGGCAAGAAGTGAGAAAAAAACTAATCGCAAGCTAGGGCAGGATTCGGAAAGTGAAGCCGAAAAGGGGCTTAGCATGCAGCCCAGGGGTTTCTTTGACTGTCCTAAGCCCACAGGGACTTTGCCGTCCTCAGCTCATGAGACTTGAGATGGGTAGCTTGATTTGCTGAGGAAATGCGGGATGACAGATTCAACTCTGGAGTCAAACATAGCCCGGAACTATCGCCTTAAACTGAGTTTTAAGCCTGGTGCCGATAAAAAGAAAGAAATTAGCCTTAGATCGGGCAAGCCGTTTGACGGGGGAAAATGAGACCCCCTAGGCCATCTAGGTGGTCGCTGGATGCTGTGCAGACATCAGCAGCTGTTCATTTCGTGCCCTCACGTCTCCTCGTTAGTATAGTGGTCAGTATCCCCGCCTGTCACGCGGGAGACCGGGGTTCAATTCCCCGACGGGGAGGTTAAACCTTTTCTGGATTTTTTTTAGTTCTTGACAAATATTCTTGAAGATTAGGCTGAGTCAAGTAGGGAATGGGTGCCAAGAACTGACTCTTTAAGAAAAAAGCACCGGCAACGCTAGTCATCGTACAATATTTGTGCACAATTGCTTACATTAGGCGGCCGGTCCACTTTATTGAGTCCCCCTCAGCACCATTTAGTGCTCCTGTTGTCTGCGAAGTCCAAATTGTAACCCTGAATCAGTTCCTCTTCTGACCCTTTGTATCATGTTACATGACGAGTAATGATCACCTGTTAGCTTTATCCCTAATTATAACTCTCACTCTTTCCCTGCATCTAACCCTAGCTCTAATCCCATCATTAACCTCGGTCCGGGCACACGCGTGAACCCCTACTCTCATCTCAGCCTCTCCTGGTGATACATCACACCTGGGATCGTTTGCTCCCTGTGGGCTGTGGGAAATTTGCTACCAGCACGCCCTGGAAGTGGGGCTCATTCCGCTGCAACGGGAGGTCTTCCCAGGACGCGTCACAGCTCAACGCAAGAGCTCCTGGGTTTCGAAGGCTCTTGCAGCAAGCCTTCACAAAGCAGCAGGGAGCGCCGTTCCAGATGGGAAACTTGAGACTGGATGTCCAGAAAAGCAAGACGTCAGAAACGAAACCTTTTTCCTGCAGGGTGTGGCATACCATCCGCTTGCTCATTGCGACAGAGGTGGCACTAATGAAGGAAGAGGTCAACGTTACGTTCTTCTTTAAAATGCAAGGCCAGGAAAAGTGGCAGCGGTGGGATTTGAACCCACGCCTCCGAAGAGACTGGAGCCTTAATCCAGCGCCTTATACCGCTCGGCCACGCTACCTCCCTACTAGTTGCCGAAAGCGGAACTTGACCCGTTGCCCGGCCCGCTTTAGTGCTTTGCCTTTTCTCCTTGGAAAGTCTGGAGACAGGCAGTGGAAGGGCAGGCAAACTGTCAGGTGCGCAGAGGAGGGGAGACCATGAGGCAAGGTGGGAGATGGGGGCAAGAAGTGAGAAAAAAACTAATCGCAAGCTAGGGCAGGATTTGGAAAGTGAAGCCGAAAAGGGGCTTAGCATGCAGCCCAGGGGTTTCTTTGACTGTCCTAAGCCCACAGGGACTTTGCCGTCCTCAGCTCATGAGACTTGAGATGGGTAGCTTGATTTGCTGAGGAAATGCGGGATGACAGATTCAACTCTGGAGTCAAACATAGCCCGGAACTATCGCCTTAAACTGAGTTTTAAGCCTGGTGCCGATAAAAAGAAAGAAATTAGCCTTAGATCGGGCAAGCCGTTTGACGGGGGAAAATGAGACCCCCCTAGGCCAGCTAGGTGGTCGCTGGATGCTGTGCAGACATCAGCAGCTGTTCATTTCATGCCCTCACGTCTCCTCGTTAGTATAGTGGTCAGTATCCCCGCCTGTCACGCGGGAGACCGGGGTTCAATTCCCCGACGGGGAGGTTAAACCTTTTCTGGATTTTTTTTAGTTCTTGACAAATATTCTTGAAGATTAGGCTGAGTCAAGTAGGGAATGGGTGCCAAGAACTGACTCTTTAAGAAAAAAGCACCGGCAACGCTAGTCATCGTACAATATTTGTGCACAATTGCTTACATTAGGCGGCCGGTCCACTTTATTGAGTCCCCCTCAGCACCATTTAGTGCTCCTGTTGTCTGCGAAGTCCAAATTGTAACCCTGAATCAGTTCCTCTTCTGACCCTTTGTATCATGTTACATGACGAGTAATGATCACCTGTTAGCTTTATCCCTAATTATAACTCTCACTCTTTCCCTGCATCTAACCCTAGCTCTAATCCCATCATTAACCTCGGTCCGGGCACACGCGTGAACCCCTACTCTCATCTCAGCCTCTCCTGGTGATACATCACACCTGGGATCGTTTGCTCCCTGTGGGCTGTGGGAAATTTGCTACCAGCACGCCCTGGAAGTGGGGCTCATTCCGCTGCAACGGGAGGTCTTCCCAGGACGCGTCACAGCTCAACGCAAGAGCTCCTGGGTTTCGAAGGCTCTTGCAGCAAGCCTTCACAAAGCAGCAGGGAGCGCCGTTCCAGATGGGAAACTTGAGACTGGATGTCCAGAAAAGCAAGACGTCAGAAGCGAAACCTTTTTCCTGCAGGGTGTGGCATACCATCCGCTTGCTCATTGCGACAGAGGTGGCACTAATGAAGGAAGAGGTCAACGTTACGTTCTTCTTTAAAATGCAAGGCCAGGAAAAGTGGCAGCGGTGGGATTTGAACCCACGCCTCCGAAGAGACTGGAGCCTTAATCCAGCGCCTTAGACCGCTCGGCCACGCTACCTCCCTGCTAGTCGCCGAAAGCGGAACTTGACCCGTTGCCCGGCCCGCTTTAGTGCTTTGCCTTTTCTCCTTGGAAAGTCTGGAGACAGGCAGTGGAAGGGCAGGCAAACTGTCAGGTGCGCAGAGGAGGGGAGACCATGAGGCAAGGTGGGAGATGGGGGCAAGAAGTGAGAAAAAAACTAATCGCAAGCTAGGGCAGGATTCGGAAAGTGAAGCCGAAAAGGGGCTTAGCATGCAGCCCAGGGGTTTCTTTGACTGTCCTAAGCCCACAGGGACTTTGCCGTCCTCAGCTCATGAGACTTGAGATGGGTAGCTTGATTTGCTGAGGAAATGCGGGATGACAGATTCAACTCTGGAGTCAAACATAGCCCGGAACTATCGCCTTAAACTGAGTTTTAAGCCTGGTGCCGATAAAAAGAAAGAAATTAGCCTTAGATCGGGCAAGCCGTTTGACGGGGGAAAATGAGACCCCCTAGGCCAGCTAGGTGGTCGCTGGATGCTGTGCAGACATCAGCAGCTGTTCATTTCATGCCCTCCCGTCTCCTCGTTAGTATAGTGGTCAGTATCCCCGCCTGTCACGCGGGAGACCGGGGTTCAATTCCCCGACGGGGAGGTTAAACCTCTTCTGGATTTTTTTTAGTTCTTGACAAATATTCTTGAAGATTAGGCTGAGTCAAGTAGGGAATGGGTGCCAAGAACTGACTCTTTAAGAAAAAAGCACCGGCAACGCTAGTCATCGTACAATATTTGTGCACAATTGCTTACATTAGGCGGCCGGTCCACTTTATTGAGTCCCCCTCAGCACCATTTAGTGCTCCTGTTGTCTGCGAAGTCCAAATTGTAACCCTGAATCAGTTCCTCTTCTGACCCTTTGTATCATGTTACATGACGAGTAATGATCACCTGTTAGCTTTATCCCTAATTATAACTCTCACTCTTTCCCTGCATCTAACCCTAGCTCTAATCCCATCATTAACCTCGGTCCGGGCACACGCGTGAACCCCTACTCTCATCTCAGCCTCTCCTGGTGATACATCACACCTGGGATCGTTTGCTCCCTGTGGGCTGTGGGAAATTTGCTACCAGCACGCCCTGGAAGTGGGGCTCATTCCGCTGCAACGGGAGGTCTTCCCAGGACGCGTCACAGCTCAACGCAAGAGCTCCTGGGTTTCGAAGGCTCTTGCAGCAAGCCTTCACAAAGCAGCAGGGAGCGCCGTTCCAGATGGGAAACTTGAGACTGGATGTCCAGAAAAGCAAGACGTCAGAAGCGAAACCTTTTTCCTGCAGGGTGTGGCATACCATCCGCTTGCTCATTGCGACAGAGGTGGCACTAATGAAGGAAGAGGTCAACGTTACGTTCTTCTTTAAAATGCAAGGCCAGGAAAAGTGGCAGCGGTGGGATTTGAACCCACGCCTCCGAAGAGACTGGAGCCTTAATCCAGCGCCTTAGACCGCTCGGCCACGCTACCTCCCTGCTAGTCGCCGAAAGCGGAACTTGACCCGTTGCCCGGCCCGCTTTAGTGCTTTGCCTTTTCTCCTTGGAAAGTCTGGAGACAGGCAGTGGAAGGGCAGGCAAACTGTCAGGTGCGCAGAGGAGGGGAGACCATGAGGCAAGGTGGGAGATGGGGGCAAGAAGTGAGAAAAAAACTAATCGCAAGCTAGGGCAGGATTCGGAAAGTGAAGCCGAAAAGGGGCTTAGCATGCAGCCCAGGGGTTTCTTTGACTGTCCTAAGCCCACAGGGACTTTGCCGTCCTCAGCTCATGAGACTTGAGATGGGTAGCTTGATTTGCTGAGGAAATGCGGGATGACAGATTCAACTCTGGAGTCAAACATAGCCCGGAACTATCGCCTTAAACTGAGTTTTAAGCCTGGTGCCGATAAAAAGAAAGAAATTAGCCTTAGATCGGGCAAGCCGTTTGACGGGGGAAAATGAGACCCCCTAGGCCAGCTAGGTGGTCGCTGGATGCTGTGCAGACATCAGCAGCTGTTCATTTCATGCCCTCACGTCTCCTCGTTAGTATAGTGGTCAGTATCCCCGCCTGTCACCCGGGAGACCGGGGTTCTTCTGGATTTTTTTTAGTTCTTGACAAATATTCTTGAAGATTAGGCTGAGTCAAGTAGGGAATGGGTGCCAAGAACTGACTCTTTAAGAAAAAAGCACCGGCAACGCTAGTCATCGTACAATATTTGTGCACAATTGCTTACATTAGGCGGCCGGTCCACTTTATTGAGTCCCCCTCAGCACCATTTAGTGCTCCTGTTGTCTGCGAAGTCCAAATTGTAACCCTGAATCAGTTCCTCTTCTGACCCTTTGTATCATGTTACATGACGAGTAATGATCACCTGTTAGCTTTATCCCTAATTATAACTCTCACTCTTTCCCTGCATCTAACCCTAGCTCTAATCCCATCATTAACCTCGGTCCGGGCACACGCGTGAACCCCTACTCTCATCTCAGCCTCTCCTGGTGATACATCACACCTGGGATCGTTTGCTCCCTGTGGGCTGTGGGAAATTTGCTACCAGCACGCCCTGGAAGTGGGGCTCATTCCGCTGCAACGGGAGGTCTTCCCAGGACGCGTCACAGCTCAACGCAAGAGCTCCTGGGTTTCGAAGGCTCTTGCAGCAAGCCTTCACAAAGCAGCAGGGAGCGCCGTTCCAGATGGGAAACTTGAGACTGGATGTCCAGAAAAGCAAGACGTCAGAAGCGAAACCTTTTTCCTGCAGGGTGTGGCATACCATCCGCTTGCTCATTGCGACAGAGGTGGCACTAATGAAGGAAGAGGTCAACGTTACGTTCTTCTTTAAAATGCAAGGCCAGGAAAAGTGGCAGCGGTGGGATTTGAACCCACGCCTCCGAAGAGACTGGAGCCTTAATCCAGCGCCTTAGACCGCTCGGCCACGCTACCTCCCTGCTAGTTGCCGAAAGCGGAACTTGACCCGTTGCCCGGCCCGCTTTAGTGCTTTGCCTTTTCTCCTTGGAAAGTCTGGAGACAGGCAGTGGAAGGGCAGGCAAACTGTCAGGTGCGCAGAGGAGGGGAGACCATGAGGCAAGGTGGGAGATGGGGGCAAGAAGTGAGAAAAAAACTAATCGCAAGCTAGGGCAGGATTCGGAAAGTGAAGCCGAAAAGGGGCTTAGCATGCAGCCCAGGGGTTTCTTTGACTGTCCTAAGCCCACAGGGACTTTGCCGTCCTCAGCTCATGAGACTTGAGATGGGTAGCTTGATTTGCTGAGGAAATGCGGGATGACAGATTCAACTCTGGAGTCAAACATAGCCCGGAACTATCGCCTTAAACTGAGTTTTAAGCCTGGTGCCGATAAAAAGAAAGAAATTAGCCTTAGATCGGGCAAGCCGTTTGACGGGGGAAAATGAGACCCCCTAGGCCAGCTAGGTGGTCGCTGGATGCTGTGCAGACATCAGCAGCTGTTCATTTCATGCCCTCACGTCTCCTCGTTAGTATAGTGGTCAGTATCCCCGCCTGTCACGCGGGAGACCGGGTTCCCCGACGGGGAGGTTAAACCTCTTCTGGATTTTTTTTAGTTCTTGACAAATATTCTTGAAGATTAGGCTGAGTCAAGTAGGGAATGGGTGCCAAGAACTGACTCTTTAAGAAAAAAGCACCGGCAACGCTAGTCATCGTGCAATATTTGTGCACAATTGCTTACATTAGGCGGCCGGTCCACTTTATTGAGTCCCCCTCAGCACCATTTAGTGCTCCTGTTGTCTGCGAAGTCCAAATTGTAACCCTGAATCAGTTCCTCTTCTGACCCTTTGTATCATGTTACATGACGAGTAATGATCACCTGTTAGCTTTATCCCTAATTATAACTCTCACTCTTTCCCTGCATCTAACCCTAGCTCTAATCCCATCATTAACCTCGGTCCGGGCACACGCGTGAACCCTTACTCTCATCTCAGCCTCTCCTGGTGATACATCACACCTGGGATCGTTTGCTCCCTGTGGGCTGTGGGAAATTTGCTACCAGCACGCCCTGGAAGTGGGGCTCATTCCGCTGCAACGGGAGGTCTTCCCAGGACGCGTCACAGCTCAACGCAAGAGCTCCTGGGTTTCGAAGGCTCTTGCAGCAAGCCTTCACAAAGCAGCAGGGAGCGCCGTTCCAGATGGGAAACTTGAGACTGGATGTCCAGAAAAGCAAGACGTCAGAAGCGAAACCTTTTTCCTGCAGGGTGTGGCATACCATCCGCTTGCTCATTGCGACAGAGGTGGCACTAATGAAGGAAGAGGTCAACGTTACGTTCTTCTTTAAAATGCAAGGCCAGGAAAAGTGGCAGCGGTGGGATTTGAACCCACGCCTCCGAAGAGACTGGAGCCTTAATCCAGCGCCTTAGACCGCTCGGCCACGCTACCTCCCTGCTAGTCGCCGAAAGCGGAACTTGACCCGTTGCCCGGCCCGCTTTAGTGCTTTGCCTTTTCTCCTTGGAAAGTCTGGAGACAGGCAGTGGAAGGGCAGGCAAACTGTCAGGTGCGCAGAGGAGGGGAGACCATGAGGCAAGGTGGGAGATGGGGGCAAGAAGTGAGAAAAAAACTAATCGCAAGCTAGGGCAGGATTCGGAAAGTGAAGCCGAAAAGGGGCTTAGCATGCAGCCCAGGGGTTTCTTTGACTGTCCTAAGCCCACAGGGACTTTGCCGTCCTCAGCTCATGAGACTTGAGATGGGTAGCTTGATTTGCTGAGGAAATGCGGGATGACAGATTCAACTCTGGAGTCAAACATAGCCCGGAACTATCGCCTTAAACTGAGTTTTAAGCCTGGTGCCGATAAAAAGAAAGAAATTAGCCTTAGATCGGGCAAGCCGTTTGACGGGGGAAAATGAGACCCCCTAGGCCATCTAGGTGGTCGCTGGATGCTGTGCAGACATCAGCAGCTGTTCATTTCGTGCCCTCACGTCTCCTCGTTAGTATAATGGTCAGTATCCCCGCCTGTCACGCGGGAGACCGGGGTTCAATTCCCCGACGGGGAGGTTAAACCTTTTCTGGATTTTTTTTAGTTCTTGACAAATATTCTTGAAGATTAGGCTGAGTCAAGTAGGGAATGGGTGCCAAGAACTGACTCTTTAAGAAAAAAGCACCGGCAACGCTAGTCATCGTACAATATTTGTGCACAATTGCTTACATTAGGCGGCCGGTCCACTTTATTGAGTCCCCCTCAGCACCATTTAGTGCTCCTGTTGTCTGCGAAGTCCAAATTGTAACCCTGAATCAGTTCCTCTTCTGACCCTTTGTATCATGTTACATGACGAGTAATGATCACCTGTTAGCTTTATCCCTAATTATAACTCTCACTCTTTCCCTGCATCTAACCCTAGCTCTAATCCCATCATTAACCTCGGTCCGGGCACACGCGTGAACCCTTACTCTCATCTCAGCCTCTCCTGGTGATACATCACACCTGGGATCGTTTGCTCCCTGTGGGCTGTGGGAAATTTGCTACCAGCACGCCCTGGAAGTGGGGCTCATTCCGCTGCAACGGGAGGTCTTCCCAGGACGCGTCACAGCTCAACGCAAGAGCTCCTGGGTTTCGAAGGCTCTTGCAGCAAGCCTTCACAAAGCAGCAGGGAGCGCCGTTCCAGATGGGAAACTTGAGACTGGATGTCCAGAAAAGCAAGACGTCAGAAGCGAAACCTTTTTCCTGCAGGGTGTGGCATACCATCCGCTTGCTCATTGCGACAGAGGTGGCACTAATGAAGGAAGAGGTCAACGTTACGTTCTTCTTTAAAATGCAAGGCCAGGAAAAGTGGCAGCGGTGGGATTTGAACCCACGCCTCCGAAGAGACTGGAGCCTTAATCCAGCGCCTTAGACCGCTCGGCCACGCTACCTCCCTGCTAGTCGCCGAAAGCGGAACTTGACCCGTTGCCCGGCCCGCTTTAGTGCTTTGCCTTTTCTCCTTGGAAAGTCTGGAGACAGGCAGTGGAAGGGCAGGCAAACTGTCAGGTGCGCAGAGGAGGGGAGACCATGAGGCAAGGTGGGAGATGGGGGCAAGAAGTGAGAAAAAAACTAATCGCAAGCTAGGGCAGGATTCGGAAAGTGAAGCCGAAAAGGGGCTTAGCATGCAGCCCAGGGGTTTCTTTGACTGTCCTAAGCCCACAGGGACTTTGCCGTCCTCAGCTCATGAGACTTGAGATGGGTAGCTTGATTTGCTGAGGAAATGCGGGATGACAGATTCAACTCTGGAGTCAAACATAGCCCGGAACTATCGCCTTAAACTGAGTTTTAAGCCTGGTGCCGATAAAAAGAAAGAAATTAGCCTTAGATCGGGCAAGCCGTTTGACGGGGGAAAATGAGACCCCCTAGGCCATCTAGGTGGTCGCTGGATGCTGTGCAGACATCAGCAGCTGTTCATTTCGTGCCCTCACGTCTCCTCGTTAGTATAGTGGTCAGTATCCCCGCCTGTCACGCGGGAGACCGGGGTTCAATTCCCCGACGGGGAGGTTAAACCTTTTCTGGATTTTTTTTAGTTCTTGACAAATATTCTTGAAGATTAGGCTGAGTCAAGTAGGGAATGGGTGCCAAGAACTGACTCTTTAAGAAAAAAGCACCGGCAACGCTAGTCATCGTACAATATTTGTGCACAATTGCTTACATTAGGCGGCCGGTCCACTTTATTGAGTCCCCCTCAGCACCATTTAGTGCTCCTGTTGTCTGCGAAGTCCAAATTGTAACCCTGAATCAGTTCCTCTTCTGACCCTTTGTATCATGTTACATGACGAGTAATGATCACCTGTTAGCTTTATCCCTAATTATAACTCTCACTCTTTCCCTGCATCTAACCCTAGCTCTAATCCCATCATTAACCTCGGTCCGGGCACACGCGTGAACCCCTACTCTCATCTCAGCCTCTCCTGGTGATACATCACACCTGGGATCGTTTGCTCCCTGTGGGCTGTGGGAAATTTGCTACCAGCACGCCCTGGAAGTGGGGCTCATTCCGCTGCAACGGGAGGTCTTCCCAGGACGCGTCACAGCTCAACGCAAGAGCTCCTGGGTTTCGAAGGCTCTTGCAGCAAGCCTTCACAAAGCAGCAGGGAGCGCCGTTCCAGATGGGAAACTTGAGACTGGATGTCCAGAAAAGCAAGACGTCAGAAACGAAACCTTTTTCCTGCAGGGTGTGGCATACCATCCGCTTGCTCATTGCGACAGAGGTGGCACTAATGAAGGAAGAGGTCAACGTTACGTTCTTCTTTAAAATGCAAGGCCAGGAAAAGTGGCAGCGGTGGGATTTGAACCCACGCCTCCGAAGAGACTGGAGCCTTAATCCAGCGCCTTATACCGCTCGGCCACGCTACCTCCCTACTAGTTGCCGAAAGCGGAACTTGACCCGTTGCCCGGCCCGCTTTAGTGCTTTGCCTTTTCTCCTTGGAAAGTCTGGAGACAGGCAGTGGAAGGGCAGGCAAACTGTCAGGTGCGCAGAGGAGGGGAGACCATGAGGCAAGGTGGGAGATGGGGGCAAGAAGTGAGAAAAAAACTAATCGCAAGCTAGGGCAGGATTTGGAAAGTGAAGCCGAAAAGGGGCTTAGCATGCAGCCCAGGGGTTTCTTTGACTGTCCTAAGCCCACAGGGACTTTGCCGTCCTCAGCTCATGAGACTTGAGATGGGTAGCTTGATTTGCTGAGGAAATGCGGGATGACAGATTCAACTCTGGAGTCAAACATAGCCCGGAACTATCGCCTTAAACTGAGTTTTAAGCCTGGTGCCGATAAAAAGAAAGAAATTAGCCTTAGATCGGGCAAGCCGTTTGACGGGGGAAAATGAGACCCCCCTAGGCCAGCTAGGTGGTCGCTGGATGCTGTGCAGACATCAGCAGCTGTTCATTTCATGCCCTCACGTCTCCTCGTTAGTATAGTGGTCAGTATCCCCGCCTGTCACCCGGGAGACCGGGGTTCTTCTGGATTTTTTTTAGTTCTTGACAAATATTCTTGAAGATTAGGCTGAGTCAAGTAGGGAATGGGTGCCAAGAACTGACTCTTTAAGAAAAAAGCACCGGCAACGCTAGTCATCGTACAATATTTGTGCACAATTGCTTACATTAGGCGGCCGGTCCACTTTATTGAGTCCCCCTCAGCACCATTTAGTGCTCCTGTTGTCTGCGAAGTCCAAATTGTAACCCTGAATCAGTTCCTCTTCTGACCCTTTGTATCATGTTACATGACGAGTAATGATCACCTGTTAGCTTTATCCCTAATTATAACTCTCACTCTTTCCCTGCATCTAACCCTAGCTCTAATCCCATCATTAACCTCGGTCCGGGCACACGCGTGAACCCCTACTCTCATCTCAGCCTCTCCTGGTGATACATCACACCTGGGATCGTTTGCTCCCTGTGGGCTGTGGGAAATTTGCTACCAGCACGCCCTGGAAGTGGGGCTCATTCCGCTGCAACGGGAGGTCTTCCCAGGACGCGTCACAGCTCAACGCAAGAGCTCCTGGGTTTCGAAGGCTCTTGCAGCAAGCCTTCACAAAGCAGCAGGGAGCGCCGTTCCAGATGGGAAACTTGAGACTGGATGTCCAGAAAAGCAAGACGTCAGAAGCGAAACCTTTTTCCTGCAGGGTGTGGCATACCATCCGCTTGCTCATTGCGACAGAGGTGGCACTAATGAAGGAAGAGGTCAACGTTACGTTCTTCTTTAAAATGCAAGGCCAGGAAAAGTGGCAGCGGTGGGATTTGAACCCACGCCTCCGAAGAGACTGGAGCCTTAATCCAGCGCCTTAGACCGCTCGGCCACGCTACCTCCCTGCTAGTCACCGAAAGCGGAACTTGACCCGTTGCCCGGCCCGCTTTAGTGCTTTGCCTTTTCTCCTTGGAAAGTCTGGAGACAGGCAGTGGAAGGGCAGGCAAACTGTCAGGTGCGCAGAGGAGGGGAGACCATGAGGCAAGGTGGGAGATGGGGGCAAGAAGTGAGAAAAAAACTAATCGCAAGCTAGGGCAGGATTCGGAAAGTGAAGCCGAAAAGGGGCTTAGCATGCAGCCCAGGGGTTTCTTTGACTGTCCTAAGCCCACAGGGACTTTGCCGTCCTCAGCTCATGAGACTTGAGATGGGTAGCTTGATTTGCTGAGGAAATGCGGGATGACAGATTCAACTCTGGAGTCAAACATAGCCCGGAACTATCGCCTTAAACTGAGTTTTAAGCCTGGTGCCGATAAAAAGAAAGAAATTAGCCTTAGATCGGGCAAGCCGTTTGACGGGGGAAAATGAGACCCCCTAGGCCAGCTAGGTGGTCGCTGGATGCTGTGCAGACATCAGCAGCTGTTCATTTCATGCCCTCACGTCTCCTCGTTAGTATAGTGGTCAGTATCCCCGCCTGTCACGCGGGAGACCGGGGTTCAATTCCCCGACGGGGAGGTTAAACCTCTTCTGGATTTTTTTTAGTTCTTGACAAATATTCTTGAAGATTAGGCTGAGTCAAGTAGGGAATGGGTGCCAAGAACTGACTCTTTAAGAAAAAAGCACCGGCAACGCTAGTCATCGTACAATATTTGTGCACAATTGCTTACATTAGGCGGCCGGTCCACTTTATTGAGTCCCCCTCAGCACCATTTAGTGCTCCTGTTGTCTGCGAAGTCCAAATTGTAACCCTGAATCAGTTCCTCTTCTGACCCTTTGTATCATGTTACATGACGAGTAATGATCACCTGTTAGCTTTATCCCTAATTATAACTCTCACTCTTTCCCTGCATCTAACCCTAGCTCTAATCCCATCATTAACCTCGGTCCGGGCACACGCGTGAACCCCTACTCTCATCTCAGCCTCTCCTGGTGATACATCACACCTGGGATCGTTTGCTCCCTGTGGGCTGTGGGAAATTTGCTACCAGCACGCCCTGGAAGTGGGGCTCATTCCGCTGCAACGGGAGGTCTTCCCAGGACGCGTCACAGCTCAACGCAAGAGCTCCTGGGTTTCGAAGGCTCTTGCAGCAAGCCTTCACAAAGCAGCAGGGAGCGCCGTTCCAGATGGGAAACTTGAGACTGGATGTCCAGAAAAGCAAGACGTCAGAAGCGAAACCTTTTTCCTGCAGGGTGTGGCATACCATCCGCTTGCTCATTGCGACAGAGGTGGCACTAATGAAGGAAGAGGTCAACGTTACGTTCTTCTTTAAAATGCAAGGCCAGGAAAAGTGGCAGCGGTGGGATTTGAACCCACGCCTCCGAAGAGACTGGAGCCTTAATCCAGCGCCTTAGACCGCTCGGCCACGCTACCTCCCTGCTAGTCGCCGAAAGCGGAACTTGACCCGTTGCCCGGCCCGCTTTAGTGCTTTGCCTTTTCTCCTTGGAAAGTCTGGAGACAGGCAGTGGAAGGGCAGGCAAACTGTCAGGTGCGCAGAGGAGGGGAGACCATGAGGCAAGGTGGGAGATGGGGGCAAGAAGTGAGAAAAAAACTAATCGCAAGCTAGGGCAGGATTCGGAAAGTGAAGCCGAAAAGGGGCTTAGCATGCAGCCCAGGGGTTTCTTTGACTGTCCTAAGCCCACAGGGACTTTGCCGTCCTCAGCTCATGAGACTTGAGATGGGTAGCTTGATTTGCTGAGGAAATGCGGGATGACAGATTCAACTCTGGAGTCAAACATAGCCCGGAACTATCGCCTTAAACTGAGTTTTAAGCCTGGTGCCGATAAAAAGAAAGAAATTAGCCTTAGATCGGGCAAGCCGTTTGACGGGGGAAAATGAGACCCCCTAGGCCAGCTAGGTGGTCGCTGGATGCTGTGCAGACATCAGCAGCTGTTCATTTCATGCCCTCACGTCTCCTCGTTAGTATAGTGGTCAGTATCCCCGCCTGTCACCCGGGAGACCGGGGTTCTTCTGGATTTTTTTTAGTTCTTGACAAATATTCTTGAAGATTAGGCTGAGTCAAGTAGGGAATGGGTGCCAAGAACTGACTCTTTAAGAAAAAAGCACCGGCAACGCTAGTCATCGTACAATATTTGTGCACAATTGCTTACATTAGGCGGCCGGTCCACTTTATTGAGTCCCCCTCAGCACCATTTAGTGCTCCTGTTGTCTGCGAAGTCCAAATTGTAACCCTGAATCAGTTCCTCTTCTGACCCTTTGTATCATGTTACATGACGAGTAATGATCACCTGTTAGCTTTATCCCTAATTATAACTCTCACTCTTTCCCTGCATCTAACCCTAGCTCTAATCCCATCATTAACCTCGGTCCGGGCACACGCGTGAACCCCTACTCTCATCTCAGCCTCTCCTGGTGATACATCACACCTGGGATCGTTTGCTCCCTGTGGGCTGTGGGAAATTTGCTACCAGCACGCCCTGGAAGTGGGGCTCATTCCGCTGCAACGGGAGGTCTTCCCAGGACGCGTCACAGCTCAACGCAAGAGCTCCTGGGTTTCGAAGGCTCTTGCAGCAAGCCTTCACAAAGCAGCAGGGAGCGCCGTTCCAGATGGGAAACTTGAGACTGGATGTCCAGAAAAGCAAGACGTCAGAAACGAAACCTTTTTCCTGCAGGGTGTGGCATACCATCCGCTTGCTCATTGCGACAGAGGTGGCACTAATGAAGGAAGAGGTCAACGTTACGTTCTTCTTTAAAATGCAAGGCCAGGAAAAGTGGCAGCGGTGGGATTTGAACCCACGCCTCCGAAGAGACTGGAGCCTTAATCCAGCGCCTTATACCGCTCGGCCACGCTACCTCCCTACTAGTTGCCGAAAGCGGAACTTGACCCGTTGCCCGGCCCGCTTTAGTGCTTTGCCTTTTCTCCTTGGAAAGTCTGGAGACAGGCAGTGGAAGGGCAGGCAAACTGTCAGGTGCGCAGAGGAGGGGAGACCATGAGGCAAGGTGGGAGATGGGGGCAAGAAGTGAGAAAAAAACTAATCGCAAGCTAGGGCAGGATTTGGAAAGTGAAGCCGAAAAGGGGCTTAGCATGCAGCCCAGGGGTTTCTTTGACTGTCCTAAGCCCACAGGGACTTTGCCGTCCTCAGCTCATGAGACTTGAGATGGGTAGCTTGATTTGCTGAGGAAATGCGGGATGACAGATTCAACTCTGGAGTCAAACATAGCCCGGAACTATCGCCTTAAACTGAGTTTTAAGCCTGGTGCCGATAAAAAGAAAGAAATTAGCCTTAGATCGGGCAAGCCGTTTGACGGGGGAAAATGAGACCCCCCTAGGCCAGCTAGGTGGTCGCTGGATGCTGTGCAGACATCAGCAGCTGTTCATTTCATGCCCTCACGTCTCCTCGTTAGTATAGTGGTCAGTATCCCCGCCTGTCACGCGGGAGACCGGGGTTCAATTCCCCGACGGGGAGGTTAAACCTTTTCTGGA
Organism: Ambystoma mexicanum; assembly: GCF_040938575.1. Classification (NCBI taxonomy): domain Eukaryota; kingdom Metazoa; phylum Chordata; class Amphibia; order Caudata; family Ambystomatidae; genus Ambystoma; species Ambystoma mexicanum. The sequence continues at coordinate 237,416,284 of NC_090921.1, forward strand.
TTTTTTTTAGTTCTTGACAAATATTCTTGAAGATTAGGCTGAGTCAAGTAGGGAATGGGTGCCAAGAACTGACTCTTTAAGAAAAAAGCACCGGCAACGCTAGTCATCGTACAATATTTGTGCACAATTGCTTACATTAGGCGGCCGGTCCACTTTATTGAGTCCCCCTCAGCACCATTTAGTGCTCCTGTTGTCTGCGAAGTCCAAATTGTAACCCTGAATCAGTTCCTCTTCTGACCCTTTGTATCATGTTACATGACGAGTAATGATCACCTGTTAGCTTTATCCCTAATTATAACTCTCACTCTTTCCCTGCATCTAACCCTAGCTCTAATCCCATCATTAACCTCGGTCCGGGCACACGCGTGAACCCCTACTCTCATCTCAGCCTCTCCTGGTGATACATCACACCTGGGATCGTTTGCTCCCTGTGGGCTGTGGGAAATTTGCTACCAGCACGCCCTGGAAGTGGGGCTCATTCCGCTGCAACGGGAGGTCTTCCCAGGACGCGTCACAGCTCAACGCAAGAGCTCCTGGGTTTCGAAGGCTCTTGCAGCAAGCCTTCACAAAGCAGCAGGGAGCGCCGTTCCAGATGGGAAACTTGAGACTGGATGTCCAGAAAAGCAAGACGTCAGAAGCGAAACCTTTTTCCTGCAGGGTGTGGCATACCATCCGCTTGCTCATTGCGACAGAGGTGGCACTAATGAAGGAAGAGGTCAACGTTACGTTCTTCTTTAAAATGCAAGGCCAGGAAAAGTGGCAGCGGTGGGATTTGAACCCACGCCTCCGAAGAGACTGGAGCCTTAATCCAGCGCCTTAGACCGCTCGGCCACGCTACCTCCCTGCTAGTCGCCGAAAGCGGAACTTGACCCGTTGCCCGGCCCGCTTTAGTGCTTTGCCTTTTCTCCTTGGAAAGTCTGGAGACAGGCAGTGGAAGGGCAGGCAAACTGTCAGGTGCGCAGAGGAGGGGAGACCATGAGGCAAGGTGGGAGATGGGGGCAAGAAGTGAGAAAAAAACTAATCGCAAGCTCGGGCAGGATTCGGAAAGTGAAGCCGAAAAGGGGCTTAGCATGCAGCCCAGGGGTTTCTTTGACTGTCCTAAGCCCACAGGGACTTTGCCGTCCTCAGCTCATGAGACTTGAGATGGGTAGCTTGATTTGCTGAGGAAATGCGGGATGACAGATTCAACTCTGGAGTCAAACATAGCCCGGAACTATCGCCTTAAACTGAGTTTTAAGCCTGGTGCCGATAAAAAGAAAGAAATTAGCCTTAGATCGGGCAAGCCGTTTGACGGGGGAAAATGAGACCCCCCTAGGCCAGCTAGGTGGTCGCTGGATGCTGTGCAGACATCAGCAGCTGTTCATTTCATGCCCTCACGTCTCCTCGTTAGTATAGTGGTCAGTATCCCCGCCTGTCACGCGGGAGACCGGGGTTCAATTCCCCGACGGGGAGGTTAAACCTTTTCTGGATTTTTTTTAGTTCTTGACAAATATTCTTGAAGATTAGGCTGAGTCAAGTAGGGAATGGGTGCCAAGAACTGACTCTTTAAGAAAAAAGCACCGGCAACGCTAGTCATCGTACAATATTTGTGCACAATTGCTTACATTAGGCGGCCGGTCCACTTTATTGAGTCCCCCTCAGCACCATTTAGTGCTCCTGTTGTCTGCGAAGTCCAAATTGTAACCCTGAATCAGTTCCTCTTCTGACCCTTTGTATCATGTTACATGACGAGTAATGATCACCTGTTAGCTTTATCCCTAATTATAACTCTCACTCTTTCCCTGCATCTAACCCTAGCTCTAATCCCATCATTAACCTCGGTCCGGGCACACGCGTGAACCCCTACTCTCATCTCAGCCTCTCCTGGTGATACATCACACCTGGGATCGTTTGCTCCCTGTGGGCTGTGGGAAATTTGCTACCAGCACGCCCTGGAAGTGGGGCTCATTCCGCTGCAACGGGAGGTCTTCCCAGGACGCGTCACAGCTCAACGCAAGAGCTCCTGGGTTTCGAAGGCTCTTGCAGCAAGCCTTCACAAAGCAGCAGGGAGCGCCGTTCCAGATGGGAAACTTGAGACTGGATGTCCAGAAAAGCAAGACGTCAGAAACGAAACCTTTTTCCTGCAGGGTGTGGCATACCATCCGCTTGCTCATTGCGACAGAGGTGGCACTAATGAAGGAAGAGGTCAACGTTACGTTCTTCTTTAAAATGCAAGGCCAGGAAAAGTGGCAGCGGTGGGATTTGAACCCACGCCTCCGAAGAGACTGGAGCCTTAATCCAGCGCCTTATACCGCTCGGCCACGCTACCTCCCTACTAGTTGCCGAAAGCGGAACTTGACCCGTTGCCCGGCCCGCTTTAGTGCTTTGCCTTTTCTCCTTGGAAAGTCTGGAGACAGGCAGTGGAAGGGCAGGCAAACTGTCAGGTGCGCAGAGGAGGGGAGACCATGAGGCAAGGTGGGAGATGGGGGCAAGAAGTGAGAAAAAAACTAATCGCAAGCTAGGGCAGGATTTGGAAAGTGAAGCCGAAAAGGGGCTTAGCATGCAGCCCAGGGGTTTCTTTGACTGTCCTAAGCCCACAGGGACTTTGCCGTCCTCAGCTCATGAGACTTGAGATGGGTAGCTTGATTTGCTGAGGAAATGCGGGATGACAGATTCAACTCTGGAGTCAAACATAGCCCGGAACTATCGCCTTAAACTGAGTTTTAAGCCTGGTGCCGATAAAAAGAAAGAAATTAGCCTTAGATCGGGCAAGCCGTTTGACGGGGGAAAATGAGACCCCCTAGGCCAGCTAGGTGGTCGCTGGATGCTGTGCAGACATCAGCAGCTGTTCATTTCATGCCCTCACGTCTCCTCGTTAGTATAGTGGTCAGTATCCCCGCCTGTCACGCGGGAGACCGGGTTCCCCGACGGGGAGGTTAAACCTCTTCTGGATTTTTTTTAGTTCTTGACAAATATTCTTGAAGATTAGGCTGAGTCAAGTAGGGAATGGGTGCCAAGAACTGACTCTTTAAGAAAAAAGCACCGGCAACGCTAGTCATCGTGCAATATTTGTGCACAATTGCTTACATTAGGCGGCCGGTCCACTTTATTGAGTCCCCCTCAGCACCATTTAGTGCTCCTGTTGTCTGCGAAGTCCAAATTGTAACCCTGAATCAGTTCCTCTTCTGACCCTTTGTATCATGTTACATGACGAGTAATGATCACCTGTTAGCTTTATCCCTAATTATAACTCTCACTCTTTCCCTGCATCTAACCCTAGCTCTAATCCCATCATTAACCTCGGTCCGGGCACACGCGTGAACCCTTACTCTCATCTCAGCCTCTCCTGGTGATACATCACACCTGGGATCGTTTGCTCCCTGTGGGCTGTGGGAAATTTGCTACCAGCACGCCCTGGAAGTGGGGCTCATTCCGCTGCAACGGGAGGTCTTCCCAGGACGCGTCACAGCTCAACGCAAGAGCTCCTGGGTTTCGAAGGCTCTTGCAGCAAGCCTTCACAAAGCAGCAGGGAGCGCCGTTCCAGATGGGAAACTTGAGACTGGATGTCCAGAAAAGCAAGACGTCAGAAGCGAAACCTTTTTCCTGCAGGGTGTGGCATACCATCCGCTTGCTCATTGCGACAGAGGTGGCACTAATGAAGGAAGAGGTCAACGTTACGTTCTTCTTTAAAATGCAAGGCCAGGAAAAGTGGCAGCGGTGGGATTTGAACCCACGCCTCCGAAGAGACTGGAGCCTTAATCCAGCGCCTTAGACCGCTCGGCCACGCTACCTCCCTGCTAGTCGCCGAAAGCGGAACTTGACCCGTTGCCCGGCCCGCTTTAGTGCTTTGCCTTTTCTCCTTGGAAAGTCTGGAGACAGGCAGTGGAAGGGCAGGCAAACTGTCAGGTGCGCAGAGGAGGGGAGACCATGAGGCAAGGTGGGAGATGGGGGCAAGAAGTGAGAAAAAAACTAATCGCAAGCTAGGGCAGGATTCGGAAAGTGAAGCCGAAAAGGGGCTTAGCATGCAGCCCAGGGGTTTCTTTGACTGTCCTAAGCCCACAGGGACTTTGCCGTCCTCAGCTCATGAGACTTGAGATGGGTAGCTTGATTTGCTGAGGAAATGCGGGATGACAGATTCAACTCTGGAGTCAAACATAGCCCGGAACTATCGCCTTAAACTGAGTTTTAAGCCTGGTGCCGATAAAAAGAAAGAAATTAGCCTTAGATCGGGCAAGCCGTTTGACGGGGGAAAATGAGACCCCCTAGGCCATCTAGGTGGTCGCTGGATGCTGTGCAGACATCAGCAGCTGTTCATTTCGTGCCCTCACGTCTCCTCGTTAGTATAGTGGTCAGTATCCCCGCCTGTCACGCGGGAGACCGGGGTTCAATTCCCCGACGGGGAGGTTAAACCTTTTCTGGATTTTTTTTAGTTCTTGACAAATATTCTTGAAGATTAGGCTGAGTCAAGTAGGGAATGGGTGCCAAGAACTGACTCTTTAAGAAAAAAGCACCGGCAACGCTAGTCATCGTACAATATTTGTGCACAATTGCTTACATTAGGCGGCCGGTCCACTTTATTGAGTCCCCCTCAGCACCATTTAGTGCTCCTGTTGTCTGCGAAGTCCAAATTGTAACCCTGAATCAGTTCCTCTTCTGACCCTTTGTATCATGTTACATGACGAGTAATGATCACCTGTTAGCTTTATCCCTAATTATAACTCTCACTCTTTCCCTGCATCTAACCCTAGCTCTAATCCCATCATTAACCTCGGTCCGGGCACACGCGTGAACCCTTACTCTCATCTCAGCCTCTCCTGGTGATACATCACACCTGGGATCGTTTGCTCCCTGTGGGCTGTGGGAAATTTGCTACCAGCACGCCCTGGAAGTGGGGCTCATTCCGCTGCAACGGGAGGTCTTCCCAGGACGCGTCACAGCTCAACGCAAGAGCTCCTGGGTTTCGAAGGCTCTTGCAGCAAGCCTTCACAAAGCAGCAGGGAGCGCCGTTCCAGATGGGAAACTTGAGACTGGATGTCCAGAAAAGCAAGACGTCAGAAGCGAAACCTTTTTCCTGCAGGGTGTGGCATACCATCCGCTTGCTCATTGCGACAGAGGTGGCACTAATGAAGGAAGAGGTCAACGTTACGTTCTTCTTTAAAATGCAAGGCCAGGAAAAGTGGCAGCGGTGGGATTTGAACCCACGCCTCCGAAGAGACTGGAGCCTTAATCCAGCGCCTTAGACCGCTCGGCCACGCTACCTCCCTGCTAGTCGCCGAAAGCGGAACTTGACCCGTTGCCCGGCCCGCTTTAGTGCTTTGCCTTTTCTCCTTGGAAAGTCTGGAGACAGGCAGTGGAAGGGCAGGCAAACTGTCAGGTGCGCAGAGGAGGGGAGACCATGAGGCAAGGTGGGAGATGGGGGCAAGAAGTGAGAAAAAAACTAATCGCAAGCTAGGGCAGGATTCGGAAAGTGAAGCCGAAAAGGGGCTTAGCATGCAGCCCAGGGGTTTCTTTGACTGTCCTAAGCCCACAGGGACTTTGCCGTCCTCAGCTCATGAGACTTGAGATGGGTAGCTTGATTTGCTGAGGAAATGCGGGATGACAGATTCAACTCTGGAGTCAAACATAGCCCGGAACTATCGCCTTAAACTGAGTTTTAAGCCTGGTGCCGATAAAAAGAAAGAAATTAGCCTTAGATCGGGCAAGCCGTTTGACGGGGGAAAATGAGACCCCCTAGGCCATCTAGGTGGTCGCTGGATGCTGTGCAGACATCAGCAGCTGTTCATTTCGTGCCCTCACGTCTCCTCGTTAGTATAGTGGTCAGTATCCCCGCCTGTCAAGCGGGAGACCGGGGTTCAATTCCCCGACGGGGAGGTTAAACCTTTTCTGGATTTTTTTTAGTTCTTGACAAATATTCTTGAAGATTAGGCTGAGTCAAGTAGGGAATGGGTGCCAAGAACTGACTCTTTAAGAAAAAAGCACCGGCAACGCTAGTCATCGTACAATATTTGTGCACAATTGCTTACATTAGGCGGCCGGTCCACTTTATTGAGTCCCCCTCAGCACCATTTAGTGCTCCTGTTGTCTGCGAAGTCCAAATTGTAACCCTGAATCAGTTCCTCTTCTGACCCTTTGTATCATGTTACATGACGAGTAATGATCACCTGTTAGCTTTATCCCTAATTATAACTCTCACTCTTTCCCTGCATCTAACCCTAGCTCTAATCCCATCATTAACCTCGGTCCGGGCACACGCGTGAACCCCTACTCTCATCTCAGCCTCTCCTGGTGATACATCACACCTGGGATCGTTTGCTCCCTGTGGGCTGTGGGAAATTTGCTACCAGCACGCCCTGGAAGTGGGGCTCATTCCGCTGCAACGGGAGGTCTTCCCAGGACGCGTCACAGCTCAACGCAAGAGCTCCTGGGTTTCGAAGGCTCTTGCAGCAAGCCTTCACAAAGCAGCAGGGAGCGCCGTTCCAGATGGGAAACTTGAGACTGGATGTCCAGAAAAGCAAGACGTCAGAAACGAAACCTTTTTCCTGCAGGGTGTGGCATACCATCCGCTTGCTCATTGCGACAGAGGTGGCACTAATGAAGGAAGAGGTCAACGTTACGTTCTTCTTTAAAATGCAAGGCCAGGAAAAGTGGCAGCGGTGGGATTTGAACCCACGCCTCCGAAGAGACTGGAGCCTTAATCCAGCGCCTTATACCGCTCGGCCACGCTACCTCCCTACTAGTTGCCGAAAGCGGAACTTGACCCGTTGCCCGGCCCGCTTTAGTGCTTTGCCTTTTCTCCTTGGAAAGTCTGGAGACAGGCAGTGGAAGGGCAGGCAAACTGTCAGGTGCGCAGAGGAGGGGAGACCATGAGGCAAGGTGGGAGATGGGGGCAAGAAGTGAGAAAAAAACTAATCGCAAGCTAGGGCAGGATTTGGAAAGTGAAGCCGAAAAGGGGCTTAGCATGCAGCCCAGGGGTTTCTTTGACTGTCCTAAGCCCACAGGGACTTTGCCGTCCTCAGCTCATGAGACTTGAGATGGGTAGCTTGATTTGCTGAGGAAATGCGGGATGACAGATTCAACTCTGGAGTCAAACATAGCCCGGAACTATCGCCTTAAACTGAGTTTTAAGCCTGGTGCCGATAAAAAGAAAGAAATTAGCCTTAGATCGGGCAAGCCGTTTGACGGGGGAAAATGAGACCCCCCTAGGCCAGCTAGGTGGTCGCTGGATGCTGTGCAGACATCAGCAGCTGTTCATTTCATGCCCTCACGTCTCCTCGTTAGTATAGTGGTCAGTATCCCCGCCTGTCACGCGGGAGACCGGGGTTCAATTCCCCGACGGGGAGGTTAAACCTTTTCTGGATTTTTTTTAGTTCTTGACAAATATTCTTGAAGATTAGGCTGAGTCAAGTAGGGAATGGGTGCCAAGAACTGACTCTTTAAGAAAAAAGCACCGGCAACGCTAGTCATCGTACAATATTTGTGCACAATTGCTTACATTAGGCGGCCGGTCCACTTTATTGAGTCCCCCTCAGCACCATTTAGTGCTCCTGTTGTCTGCGAAGTCCAAATTGTAACCCTGAATCAGTTCCTCTTCTGACCCTTTGTATCATGTTACATGACGAGTAATGATCACCTGTTAGCTTTATCCCTAATTATAACTCTCACTCTTTCCCTGCATCTAACCCTAGCTCTAATCCCATCATTAACCTCGGTCCGGGCACACGCGTGAACCCCTACTCTCATCTCAGCCTCTCCTGGTGATACATCACACCTGGGATCGTTTGCTCCCTGTGGGCTGTGGGAAATTTGCTACCAGCACGCCCTGGAAGTGGGGCTCATTCCGCTGCAACGGGAGGTCTTCCCAGGACGCGTCACAGCTCAACGCAAGAGCTCCTGGGTTTCGAAGGCTCTTGCAGCAAGCCTTCACAAAGCAGCAGGGAGCGCCGTTCCAGATGGGAAACTTGAGACTGGATGTCCAGAAAAGCAAGACGTCAGAAGCGAAACCTTTTTCCTGCAGGGTGTGGCATACCATCCGCTTGCTCATTGCGACAGAGGTGGCACTAATGAAGGAAGAGGTCAACGTTACGTTCTTCTTTAAAATGCAAGGCCAGGAAAAGTGGCAGCGGTGGGATTTGAACCCACGCCTCCGAAGAGACTGGAGCCTTAATCCAGCGCCTTAGACCGCTCGGCCACGCTACCTCCCTGCTAGTCACCGAAAGCGGAACTTGACCCGTTGCCCGGCCCGCTTTAGTGCTTTGCCTTTTCTCCTTGGAAAGTCTGGAGACAGGCAGTGGAAGGGCAGGCAAACTGTCAGGTGCGCAGAGGAGGGGAGACCATGAGGCAAGGTGGGAGATGGGGGCAAGAAGTGAGAAAAAAACTAATCGCAAGCTAGGGCAGGATTCGGAAAGTGAAGCCGAAAAGGGGCTTAGCATGCAGCCCAGGGGTTTCTTTGACTGTCCTAAGCCCACAGGGACTTTGCCGTCCTCAGCTCATGAGACTTGAGATGGGTAGCTTGATTTGCTGAGGAAATGCGGGATGACAGATTCAACTCTGGAGTCAAACATAGCCCGGAACTATCGCCTTAAACTGAGTTTTAAGCCTGGTGCCGATAAAAAGAAAGAAATTAGCCTTAGATCGGGCAAGCCGTTTGACGGGGGAAAATGAGACCCCCTAGGCCAGCTAGGTGGTCGCTGGATGCTGTGCAGACATCAGCAGCTGTTCATTTCATGCCCTCACGTCTCCTCGTTAGTATAGTGGTCAGTATCCCCGCCTGTCACGCGGGAGACCGGGGTTCAATTCCCCGACGGGGAGGTTAAACCTCTTCTGGATTTTTTTTAGTTCTTGACAAATATTCTTGAAGATTAGGCTGAGTCAAGTAGGGAATGGGTGCCAAGAACTGACTCTTTAAGAAAAAAGCACCGGCAACGCTAGTCATCGTACAATATTTGTGCACAATTGCTTACATTAGGCGGCCGGTCCACTTTATTGAGTCCCCCTCAGCACCATTTAGTGCTCCTGTTGTCTGCGAAGTCCAAATTGTAACCCTGAATCAGTTCCTCTTCTGACCCTTTGTATCATGTTACATGACGAGTAATGATCACCTGTTAGCTTTATCCCTAATTATAACTCTCACTCTTTCCCTGCATCTAACCCTAGCTCTAATCCCATCATTAACCTCGGTCCGGGCACACGCGTGAACCCCTACTCTCATCTCAGCCTCTCCTGGTGATACATCACACCTGGGATCGTTTGCTCCCTGTGGGCTGTGGGAAATTTGCTACCAGCACGCCCTGGAAGTGGGGCTCATTCCGCTGCAACGGGAGGTCTTCCCAGGACGCGTCACAGCTCAACGCAAGAGCTCCTGGGTTTCGAAGGCTCTTGCAGCAAGCCTTCACAAAGCAGCAGGGAGCGCCGTTCCAGATGGGAAACTTGAGACTGGATGTCCAGAAAAGCAAGACGTCAGAAGCGAAACCTTTTTCCTGCAGGGTGTGGCATACCATCCGCTTGCTCATTGCGACAGAGGTGGCACTAATGAAGGAAGAGGTCAACGTTACGTTCTTCTTTAAAATGCAAGGCCAGGAAAAGTGGCAGCGGTGGGATTTGAACCCACGCCTCCGAAGAGACTGGAGCCTTAATCCAGCGCCTTAGACCGCTCGGCCACGCTACCTCCCTGCTAGTCGCCGAAAGCGGAACTTGACCCGTTGCCCGGCCCGCTTTAGTGCTTTGCCTTTTCTCCTTGGAAAGTCTGGAGACAGGCAGTGGAAGGGCAGGCAAACTGTCAGGTGCGCAGAGGAGGGGAGACCATGAGGCAAGGTGGGAGATGGGGGCAAGAAGTGAGAAAAAAACTAATCGCAAGCTAGGGCAGGATTCGGAAAGTGAAGCCGAAAAGGGGCTTAGCATGCAGCCCAGGGGTTTCTTTGACTGTCCTAAGCCCACAGGGACTTTGCCGTCCTCAGCTCATGAGACTTGAGATGGGTAGCTTGATTTGCTGAGGAAATGCGGGATGACAGATTCAACTCTGGAGTCAAACATAGCCCGGAACTATCGCCTTAAACTGAGTTTTAAGCCTGGTGCCGATAAAAAGAAAGAAATTAGCCTTAGATCGGGCAAGCCGTTTGACGGGGGAAAATGAGACCCCCTAGGCCAGCTAGGTGGTCGCTGGATGCTGTGCAGACATCAGCAGCTGTTCATTTCATGCCCTCACGTCTCCTCGTTAGTATAGTGGTCAGTATCCCCGCCTGTCACCCGGGAGACCGGGGTTCTTCTGGATTTTTTTTAGTTCTTGACAAATATTCTTGAAGATTAGGCTGAGTCAAGTAGGGAATGGGTGCCAAGAACTGACTCTTTAAGAAAAAAGCACCGGCAACGCTAGTCATCGTACAATATTTGTGCACAATTGCTTACATTAGGCGGCCGGTCCACTTTATTGAGTCCCCCTCAGCACCATTTAGTGCTCCTGTTGTCTGCGAAGTCCAAATTGTAACCCTGAATCAGTTCCTCTTCTGACCCTTTGTATCATGTTACATGACGAGTAATGATCACCTGTTAGCTTTATCCCTAATTATAACTCTCACTCTTTCCCTGCATCTAACCCTAGCTCTAATCCCATCATTAACCTCGGTCCGGGCACACGCGTGAACCCCTACTCTCATCTCAGCCTCTCCTGGTGATACATCACACCTGGGATCGTTTGCTCCCTGTGGGCTGTGGGAAATTTGCTACCAGCACGCCCTGGAAGTGGGGCTCATTCCGCTGCAACGGGAGGTCTTCCCAGGACGCGTCACAGCTCAACGCAAGAGCTCCTGGGTTTCGAAGGCTCTTGCAGCAAGCCTTCACAAAGCAGCAGGGAGCGCCGTTCCAGATGGGAAACTTGAGACTGGATGTCCAGAAAAGCAAGACGTCAGAAACGAAACCTTTTTCCTGCAGGGTGTGGCATACCATCCGCTTGCTCATTGCGACAGAGGTGGCACTAATGAAGGAAGAGGTCAACGTTACGTTCTTCTTTAAAATGCAAGGCCAGGAAAAGTGGCAGCGGTGGGATTTGAACCCACGCCTCCGAAGAGACTGGAGCCTTAATCCAGCGCCTTATACCGCTCGGCCACGCTACCTCCCTACTAGTTGCCGAAAGCGGAACTTGACCCGTTGCCCGGCCCGCTTTAGTGCTTTGCCTTTTCTCCTTGGAAAGTCTGGAGACAGGCAGTGGAAGGGCAGGCAAACTGTCAGGTGCGCAGAGGAGGGGAGACCATGAGGCAAGGTGGGAGATGGGGGCAAGAAGTGAGAAAAAAACTAATCGCAAGCTAGGGCAGGATTTGGAAAGTGAAGCCGAAAAGGGGCTTAGCATGCAGCCCAGGGGTTTCTTTGACTGTCCTAAGCCCACAGGGACTTTGCCGTCCTCAGCTCATGAGACTTGAGATGGGTAGCTTGATTTGCTGAGGAAATGCGGGATGACAGATTCAACTCTGGAGTCAAACATAGCCCGGAACTATCGCCTTAAACTGAGTTTTAAGCCTGGTGCCGATAAAAAGAAAGAAATTAGCCTTAGATCGGGCAAGCCGTTTGACGGGGGAAAATGAGACCCCCCTAGGCCAGCTAGGTGGTCGCTGGATGCTGTGCAGACATCAGCAGCTGTTCATTTCATGCCCTCACGTCTCCTCGTTAGTATAGTGGTCAGTATCCCCGCCTGTCACGCGGGAGACCGGGGTTCAATTCCCCGACGGGGAGGTTAAACCTTTTCTGGATTTTTTTTAGTTCTTGACAAATATTCTTGAAGATTAGGCTGAGTCAAGTAGGGAATGGGTGCCAAGAACTGACTCTTTAAGAAAAAAGCACCGGCAACGCTAGTCATCGTACAATATTTGTGCACAATTGCTTACATTAGGCGGCCGGTCCACTTTATTGAGTCCCCCTCAGCACCATTTAGTGCTCCTGTTGTCTGCGAAGTCCAAATTGTAACCCTGAATCAGTTCCTCTTCTGACCCTTTGTATCATGTTACATGACGAGTAATGATCACCTGTTAGCTTTATCCCTAATTATAACTCTCACTCTTTCCCTGCATCTAACCCTAGCTCTAATCCCATCATTAACCTCGGTCCGGGCACACGCGTGAACCCCTACTCTCATCTCAGCCTCTCCTGGTGATACATCACACCTGGGATCGTTTGCTCCCTGTGGGCTGTGGGAAATTTGCTACCAGCACGCCCTGGAAGTGGGGCTCATTCCGCTGCAACGGGAGGTCTTCCCAGGACGCGTCACAGCTCAACGCAAGAGCTCCTGGGTTTCGAAGGCTCTTGCAGCAAGCCTTCACAAAGCAGCAGGGAGCGCCGTTCCAGATGGGAAACTTGAGACTGGATGTCCAGAAAAGCAAGACGTCAGAAGCGAAACCTTTTTCCTGCAGGGTGTGGCATACCATCCGCTTGCTCATTGCGACAGAGGTGGCACTAATGAAGGAAGAGGTCAACGTTACGTTCTTCTTTAAAATGCAAGGCCAGGAAAAGTGGCAGCGGTGGGATTTGAACCCACGCCTCCGAAGAGACTGGAGCCTTAATCCAGCGCCTTAGACCGCTCGGCCACGCTACCTCCCTGCTAGTCGCCGAAAGCGGAACTTGACCCGTTGCCCGGCCCGCTTTAGTGCTTTGCCTTTTCTCCTTGGAAAGTCTGGAGACAGGCAGTGGAAGGGCAGGCAAACTGTCAGGTGCGCAGAGGAGGGGAGACCATGAGGCAAGGTGGGAGATGGGGGCAAGAAGTGAGAAAAAAACTAATCGCAAGCTAGGGCAGGATTCGGAAAGTGAAGCCGAAAAGGGGCTTAGCATGCAGCCCAGGGGTTTCTTTGACTGTCCTAAGCCCACAGGGACTTTGCCGTCCTCAGCTCATGAGACTTGAGATGGGTAGCTTGATTTGCTGAGGAAATGCGGGATGACAGATTCAACTCTGGAGTCAAACATAGCCCGGAACTATCGCCTTAAACTGAGTTTTAAGCCTGGTGCCGATAAAAAGAAAGAAATTAGCCTTAGATCGGGCAAGCCGTTTGACGGGGGAAAATGAGACCCCCCTAGGCCAGCTAGGTGGTCGCTGGATGCTGTGCAGACATCAGCAGCTGTTCATTTCATGCCCTCACGTCTCCTCGTTAGTATAGTGGTCAGTATCCCCGCCTGTCACGCGGGAGACCGGGGTTCAATTCCCCGACGGGGAGGTTAAACCTTTTCTGGATTTTTTTTAGTTCTTGACAAATATTCTTGAAGATTAGGCTGAGTCAAGTAGGGAATGGGTGCCAAGAACTGACTCTTTAAGAAAAAAGCACCGGCAACGCTAGTCATCGTACAATATTTGTGCACAATTGCTTACATTAGGCGGCCGGTCCACTTTATTGAGTCCCCCTCAGCACCATTTAGTGCTCCTGTTGTCTGCGAAGTCCAAATTGTAACCCTGAATCAGTTCCTCTTCTGACCCTTTGTATCATGTTACATGACGAGTAATGATCACCTGTTAGCTTTATCCCTAATTATAACTCTCACTCTTTCCCTGCATCTAACCCTAGCTCTAATCCCATCATTAACCTCGGTCCGGGCACACGCGTGAACCCCTACTCTCATCTCAGCCTCTCCTGGTGATACATCACACCTGGGATCGTTTGCTCCCTGTGGGCTGTGGGAAATTTGCTACCAGCACGCCCTGGAAGTGGGGCTCATTCCGCTGCAACGGGAGGTCTTCCCAGGACGCGTCACAGCTCAACGCAAGAGCTCCTGGGTTTCGAAGGCTCTTGCAGCAAGCCTTCACAAAGCAGCAGGGAGCGCCGTTCCAGATGGGAAACTTGAGACTGGATGTCCAGAAAAGCAAGACGTCAGAAGCGAAACCTTTTTCCTGCAGGGTGTGGCATACCATCCGCTTGCTCATTGCGACAGAGGTGGCACTAATGAAGGAAGAGGTCAACGTTACGTTCTTCTTTAAAATGCAAGGCCAGGAAAAGTGGCAGCGGTGGGATTTGAACCCACGCCTCCGAAGAGACTGGAGCCTTAATCCAGCGCCTTAGACCGCTCGGCCACGCTACCTCCCTGCTAGTCGCCGAAAGCGGAACTTGACCCGTTGCCCGGCCCGCTTTAGTGCTTTGCCTTTTCTCCTTGGAAAGTCTGGAGACAGGCAGTGGAAGGGCAGGCAAACTGTCAGGTGCGCAGAGGAGGGGAGACCATGAGGCAAGGTGGGAGATGGGGGCAAGAAGTGAGAAAAAAACTAATCGCAAGCTAGGGCAGGATTCGGAAAGTGAAGCCGAAAAGGGGCTTAGCATGCAGCCCAGGGGTTTCTTTGACTGTCCTAAGCCCACAGGGACTTTGCCGTCCTCAGCTCATGAGACTTGAGATGGGTAGCTTGATTTGCTGAGGAAATGCGGGATGACAGATTCAACTCTGGAGTCAAACATAGCCCGGAACTATCGCCTTAAACTGAGTTTTAAGCCTGGTGCCGATAAAAAGAAAGAAATTAGCCTTAGATCGGGCAAGCCGTTTGACGGGGGAAAATGAGACCCCCTAGGCCAGCTAGGTGGTCGCTGGATGCTGTGCAGACATCAGCAGCTGTTCATTTCATGCCCTCACGTCTCCTCGTTAGTATAGTGGTCAGTATCCCCGCCTGTCACCCGGGAGACCGGGGTTCTTCTGGATTTTTTTTAGTTCTTGACAAATATTCTTGAAGATTAGGCTGAGTCAAGTAGGGAATGGGTGCCAAGAACTGACTCTTTAAGAAAAAAGCACCGGCAACGCTAGTCATCGTACAATATTTGTGCACAATTGCTTACATTAGGCGGCCGGTCCACTTTATTGAGTCCCCCTCAGCACCATTTAGTGCTCCTGTTGTCTGCGAAGTCCAAATTGTAACCCTGAATCAGTTCCTCTTCTGACCCTTTGTATCATGTTACATGACGAGTAATGATCACCTGTTAGCTTTATCCCTAATTATAACTCTCACTCTTTCCCTGCATCTAACCCTAGCTCTAATCCCATCATTAACCTCGGTCCGGGCACACGCGTGAACCCTTACTCTCATCTCAGCCTCTCCTGGTGATACATCACACCTGGGATCGTTTGCTCCCTGTGGGCTGTGGGAAATTTGCTACCAGCACGCCCTGGAAGTGGGGCTCATTCCGCTGCAACGGGAGGTCTTCCCAGGACGCGTCACAGCTCAACGCAAGAGCTCCTGGGTTTCGAAGGCTCTTGCAGCAAGCCTTCACAAAGCAGCAGGGAGCGCCGTTCCAGATGGGAAACTTGAGACTGGATGTCCAGAAAAGCAAGACGTCAGAAGCGAAACCTTTTTCCTGCAGGGTGTGGCATACCATCCGCTTGCTCATTGCGACAGAGGTGGCACTAATGAAGGAAGAGGTCAACGTTACGTTCTTCTTTAAAATGCAAGGCCAGGAAAAGTGGCAGCGGTGGGATTTGAACCCACGCCTCCGAAGAGACTGGAGCCTTAATCCAGCGCCTTAGACCGCTCGGCCACGCTACCTCCCTGCTAGTTGCCGAAAGCGGAACTTGACCCGTTGCCCGGCCCGCTTTAGTGCTTTGCCTTTTCTCCTTGGAAAGTCTGGAGACAGGCAGTGGAAGGGCAGGCAAACTGTCAGGTGCGCAGAGGAGGGGAGACCATGAGGCAAGGTGGGAGATGGGGGCAAGAAGTGAGAAAAAAACTAATCGCAAGCTAGGGCAGGATTCGGAAAGTGAAGCCGAAAAGGGGCTTAGCATGCAGCCCAGGGGTTTCTTTGACTGTCCTAAGCCCACAGGGACTTTGCCGTCCTCAGCTCATGAGACTTGAGATGGGTAGCTTGATTTGCTGAGGAAATGCGGGATGACAGATTCAACTCTGGAGTCAAACATAGCCCGGAACTATCGCCTTAAACTGAGTTTTAAGCCTGGTGCCGATAAAAAGAAAGAAATTAGCCTTAGATCGGGCAAGCCGTTTGACGGGGGAAAATGAGACCCCCTAGGCCAGCTAGGTGGTCGCTGGATGCTGTGCAGACATCAGCAGCTGTTCATTTCATGCCCTCACGTCTCCTCGTTAGTATAGTGGTCAGTATCCCCGCCTGTCACGCGGGAGACCGGGGTTCAATTCCCCGACGGGGAGGTTAAACCTCTTCTGGATTTTTTTTAGTTCTTGACAAATATTCTTGAAGATTAGGCTGAGTCAAGTAGGGAATGGGTGCCAAGAACTGACTCTTTAAGAAAAAAGCACCGGCAACGCTAGTCATCGTGCAATATTTGTGCACAATTGCTTACATTAGGCGGCCGGTCCACTTTATTGAGTCCCCCTCAGCACCATTTAGTGCTCCTGTTGTCTGCGAAGTCCAAATTGTAACCCTGAATCAGTTCCTCTTCTGACCCTTTGTATCATGTTACATGACGAGTAATGATCACCTGTTAGCTTTATCCCTAATTATAACTCTCACTCTTTCCCTGCATCTAACCCTAGCTCTAATCCCATCATTAACCTCGGTCCGGGCACACGCGTGAACCCTTACTCTCATCTCAGCCTCTCCTGGTGATACATCACACCTGGGATCGTTTGCTCCCTGTGGGCTGTGGGAAATTTGCTACCAGCACGCCCTGGAAGTGGGGCTCATTCCGCTGCAACGGGAGGTCTTCCCAGGACGCGTCACAGCTCAACGCAAGAGCTCCTGGGTTTCGAAGGCTCTTGCAGCAAGCCTTCACAAAGCAGCAGGGAGCGCCGTTCCAGATGGGAAACTTGAGACTGGATGTCCAGAAAAGCAAGACGTCAGAAGCGAAACCTTTTTCCTGCAGGGTGTGGCATACCATCCGCTTGCTCATTGCGACAGAGGTGGCACTAATGAAGGAAGAGGTCAACGTTACGTTCTTCTTTAAAATGCAAGGCCAGGAAAAGTGGCAGCGGTGGGATTTGAACCCACGCCTCCGAAGAGACTGGAGCCTTAATCCAGCGCCTTAGACCGCTCGGCCACGCTACCTCCCTGCTAGTCGCCGAAAGCGGAACTTGACCCGTTGCCCGGCCCGCTTTAGTGCTTTGCCTTTTCTCCTTGGAAAGTCTGGAGACAGGCAGTGGAAGGGCAGGCAAACTGTCAGGTGCGCAGAGGAGGGGAGACCATGAGGCAAGGTGGGAGATGGGGGCAAGAAGTGAGAAAAAAACTAATCGCAAGCTAGGGCAGGATTCGGAAAGTGAAGCCGAAAAGGGGCTTAGCATGCAGCCCAGGGGTTTCTTTGACTGTCCTAAGCCCACAGGGACTTTGCCGTCCTCAGCTCATGAGACTTGAGATGGGTAGCTTGATTTGCTGAGGAAATGCGGGATGACAGATTCAACTCTGGAGTCAAACATAGCCCGGAACTATCGCCTTAAACTGAGTTTTAAGCCTGGTGCCGATAAAAAGAAAGAAATTAGCCTTAGATCGGGCAAGCCGTTTGACGGGGGAAAATGAGACCCCCTAGGCCATCTAGGTGGTCGCTGGATGCTGTGCAGACATCAGCAGCTGTTCATTTCGTGCCCTCACGTCTCCTCGTTAGTATAGTGGTCAGTATCCCCGCCTGTCACGCGGGAGACCGGGGTTCAATTCCCCGACGGGGAGGTTAAACCTTTTCTGGATTTTTTTTAGTTCTTGACAAATATTCTTGAAGATTAGGCTGAGTCAAGTAGGGAATGGGTGCCAAGAACTGACTCTTTAAGAAAAAAGCACCGGCAACGCTAGTCATCGTACAATATTTGTGCACAATTGCTTACATTAGGCGGCCGGTCCACTTTATTGAGTCCCCCTCAGCACCATTTAGTGCTCCTGTTGTCTGCGAAGTCCAAATTGTAACCCTGAATCAGTTCCTCTTCTGACCCTTTGTATCATGTTACATGACGAGTAATGATCACCTGTTAGCTTTATCCCTAATTATAACTCTCACTCTTTCCCTGCATCTAACCCTAGCTCTAATCCCATCATTAACCTCGGTCCGGGCACACGCGTGAACCCCTACTCTCATCTCAGCCTCTCCTGGTGATACATCACACCTGGGATCGTTTGCTCCCTGTGGGCTGTGGGAAATTTGCTACCAGCACGCCCTGGAAGTGGGGCTCATTCCGCTGCAACGGGAGGTCTTCCCAGGACGCGTCACAGCTCAACGCAAGAGCTCCTGGGTTTCGAAGGCTCTTGCAGCAAGCCTTCACAAAGCAGCAGGGAGCGCCGTTCCAGATGGGAAACTTGAGACTGGATGTCCAGAAAAGCAAGACGTCAGAAGCGAAACCTTTTTCCTGCAGGGTGTGGCATACCATCCGCTTGCTCATTGCGACAGAGGTGGCACTAATGAAGGAAGAGGTCAACGTTACGTTCTTCTTTAAAATGCAAGGCCAGGAAAAGTGGCAGCGGTGGGATTTGAACCCACGCCTCCGAAGAGACTGGAGCCTTAATCCAGCGCCTTAGACCGCTCGGCCACGCTACCTCCCTGCTAGTCGCTGAAAGCGGAACTTGACCCGTTGCCCGGCCCGCTTTAGTGCTTTGCCTTTTCTCCTTGGAAAGTCTGGAGACAGGCAGTGGAAGGGCAGGCAAACTGTCAGGTGCGCAGAGGAGGGGAGACCATGAGGCAAGGTGGGAGATGGGGGCAAGAAGTGAGAAAAAAACTAATCGCAAGCTAGGGCAGGATTCGGAAAGTGAAGCCGAAAAGGGGCTTAGCATGCAGCCCAGGGGTTTCTTTGACTGTCCTAAGCCCACAGGGACTTTGCCGTCCTCAGCTCATGAGACTTGAGATGGGTAGCTTGATTTGCTGAGGAAATGCGGGATGACAGATTCAACTCTGGAGTCAAACATAGCCCGGAACTATCGCCTTAAACTGAGTTTTAAGCCTGGTGCCGATAAAAAGAAAGAAATTAGCCTTAGATCGGGCAAGCCGTTTGACGGGGGAAAATGAGACCCCCTAGGCCAGCTAGGTGGTCGCTGGATGCTGTGCAGACATCAGCAGCTGTTCATTTCATTCCCTCACGTCTCCTCGTTAGTATAGTGGTCAGTATCCCCGCCTGTCACGCGGGAGACCATTCCCCGACGGGGAGGTTAAACCTCTTCTGGATTTTTTTTAGTTCTTGACAAATATTCTTGAAGATTAGGCTGAGTCAAGTAGGGAATGGGTGCCAAGAACTGACTCTTTAAGAAAAAAGCACCGGCAACGCTAGTCATCGTACAATATTTGTGCACAATTGCTTACATTAGGCGGCCGGTCCACTTTATTGAGTCCCCCTCAGCACCATTTAGTGCTCCTGTTGTCTGCGAAGTCCAAATTGTAACCCTGAATCAGTTCCTCTTCTGACCCTTTGTATCATGTTACATGACGAGTAATGATCACCTGTTAGCTTTATCCCTAATTATAACTCTCACTCTTTCCCTGCATCTAACCCTAGCTCTAATCCCATCATTAACCTCGGTCCGGGCACACGCGTGAACCCCTACTCTCATCTCAGCCTCTCCTGGTGATACATCACACCTGGGATCGTTTGCTCCCTGTGGGCTGTGGGAAATTTGCTACCAGCACGCCCTGGAAGTGGGGCTCATTCCGCTGCAACGGGAGGTCTTCCCAGGACGCGTCACAGCTCAACGCAAGAGCTCCTGGGTTTCGAAGGCTCTTGCAGCAAGCCTTCACAAAGCAGCAGGGAGCGCCGTTCCAGATGGGAAACTTGAGACTGGATGTCCAGAAAAGCAAGACGTCAGAAGCGAAACCTTTTTCCTGCAGGGTGTGGCATACCATCCGCTTGCTCATTGCGACAGAGGTGGCACTAATGAAGGAAGAGGTCAACGTTACGTTCTTCTTTAAAATGCAAGGCCAGGAAAAGTGGCAGCGGTGGGATTTGAACCCACGCCTCCGAAGAGACTGGAGCCTTAATCCAGCGCCTTAGACCGCTCGGCCACGCTACCTCCCTGCTAGTTGCCGAAAGCGGAACTTGACCCGTTGCCCGGCCCGCTTTAGTGCTTTGCCTTTTCTCCTTGGAAAGTCTGGAGACAGGCAGTGGAAGGGCAGGCAAACTGTCAGGTGCGCAGAGGAGGGGAGACCATGAGGCAAGGTGGGAGATGGGGGCAAGAAGTGAGAAAAAAACTAATCGCAAGCTAGGGCAGGATTCGGAAAGTGAAGCCGAAAAGGGGCTTAGCATGCAGCCCAGGGGTTTCTTTGACTGTCCTAAGCCCACAGGGACTTTGCCGTCCTCAGCTCATGAGACTTGAGATGGGTAGCTTGATTTGCTGAGGAAATGCGGGATGACAGATTCAACTCTGGAGTCAAACATAGCCCGGAACTATCGCCTTAAACTGAGTTTTAAGCCTGGTGCCGATAAAAAGAAAGAAATTAGCCTTAGATCGGGCAAGCCGTTTGACGGGGGAAAATGAGACCCCCTAGGCCAGCTAGGTGGTCGCTGGATGCTGTGCAGACATCAGCAGCTGTTCATTTCATGCCCTCACGTCTCCTCGTTAGTATAGTGGTCAGTATCCCCGCCTGTCACGCGGGAGACCCCGACGGGGAGGTTAAACCTTTTCTGGATTTTTTTTAGTTCTTGACAAATATTCTTGAAGATTAGGCTGAGTCAAGTAGGGAATGGGTGCCAAGAACTGACTCTTTAAGAAAAAAGCACCGGCAACGCTAGTCATCGTACAATATTTGTGCACAATTGCTTACATTAGGCGGCCGGTCCACTTTATTGAGTCCCCCTCAGCACCATTTAGTGCTCCTGTTGTCTGCGAAGTCCAAATTGTAACCCTGAATCAGTTCCTCTTCTGACCCTTTGTATCATGTTACATGACGAGTAATGATCACCTGTTAGCTTTATCCCTAATTATAACTCTCACTCTTTCCCTGCATCTAACCCTAGCTCTAATCCCATCATTAACCTCGGTCCGGGCACACGCGTGAACCCCTACTCTCATCTCAGCCTCTCCTGGTGATACATCACACCTGGGATCGTTTGCTCCCTGTGGGCTGTGGGAAATTTGCTACCAGCACGCCCTGGAAGTGGGGCTCATTCCGCTGCAACGGGAGGTCTTCCCAGGACGCGTCACAGCTCAACGCAAGAGCTCCTGGGTTTCGAAGGCTCTTGCAGCAAGCCTTCACAAAGCAGCAGGGAGCGCCGTTCCAGATGGGAAACTTGAGACTGGATGTCCAGAAAAGCAAGACGTCAGAAACGAAACCTTTTTCCTGCAGGGTGTGGCATACCATCCGCTTGCTCATTGCGACAGAGGTGGCACTAATGAAGGAAGAGGTCAACGTTACGTTCTTCTTTAAAATGCAAGGCCAGGAAAAGTGGCAGCGGTGGGATTTGAACCCACGCCTCCGAAGAGACTGGAGCCTTAATCCAGCGCCTTAGACCGCTCGGCCACGCTACCTCCCTGCTAGTCGCCGAAAGCGGAACTTGACCCGTTGCCCGGCCCGCTTTAGTGCTTTGCCTTTTCTCCTTGGAAAGTCTGGAGACAGGCAGTGGAAGGGCAGGCAAACTGTCAGGTGCGCAGAGGAGGGGAGACCATGAGGCAAGGTGGGAGATGGGGGCAAGAAGTGAGAAAAAAACTAATCGCAAGCTAGGGCAGGATTCGGAAAGTGAAGCCGAAAAGGGGCTTAGCATGCAGCCCAGGGGTTTCTTTGACTGTCCTAAGCCCACAGGGACTTTGCCGTCCTCAGCTCATGAGACTTGAGATGGGTAGCTTGATTTGCTGAGGAAATGCGGGATGACAGATTCAACTCTGGAGTCAAACATAGCCCGGAAGTATCGCCTTAAACTGAGTTTTAAGCCTGGTGCCGATAAAAAGAAAGAAATTAGCCTTAGATCGGGCAAGCCGTTTGACGGGGGAAAATGAGACCCCCTAGGCCAGCTAGGTGGTCGCTGGATGCTGTGCAGACATCAGCAGCTGTTCATTTCATGCCCTCACGTCTCCTCGTTAGTATAGTGGTCAGTATCCCCGCCTGTCACGCGGGAGACCGGGGTTCAATTCCCCGACGGGGAGGTTAAACCTCTTCTGGATTTTTTTTAGTTCTTGACAAATATTCTTGAAGATTAGGCTGAGTCAAGTAGGGAATGGGTGCCAAGAACTGACTCTTTAAGAAAAAAGCACCGGCAACGCTAGTCATCGTGCAATATTTGTGCACAATTGCTTACATTAGGCGGCCGGTCCACTTTATTGAGTCCCCCTCAGCACCATTTAGTGCTCCTGTTGTCTGCGAAGTCCAAATTGTAACCCTGAATCAGTTCCTCTTCTGACCCTTTGTATCATGTTACATGACGAGTAATGATCACCTGTTAGCTTTATCCCTAATTATAACTCTCACTCTTTCCCTGCATCTAACCCTAGCTCTAATCCCATCATTAACCTCGGTCCGGGCACACGCGTGAACCCCTACTCTCATCTCAGCCTCTCCTGGTGATACATCACACCTGGGATCGTTTGCTCCCTGTGGGCTGTGGGAAATTTGCTACCAGCACGCCCTGGAAGTGGGGCTCATTCCGCTGCAACGGGAGGTCTTCCCAGGACGCGTCACAGCTCAACGCAAGAGCTCCTGGGTTTCGAAGGCTCTTGCAGCAAGCCTTCACAAAGCAGCAGGGAGCGCCGTTCCAGATGGGAAACTTGAGACTGGATGTCCAGAAAAGCAAGACGTCAGAAGCGAAACCTTTTTCCTGCAGGGTGTGGCATACCATCCGCTTGCTCATTGCGACAGAGGTGGCACTAATGAAGGAAGAGGTCAACGTTACGTTCTTCTTTAAAATGCAAGGCCAGGAAAAGTGGCAGCGGTGGGATTTGAACCCACGCCTCCGAAGAGACTGGAGCCTTAATCCAGCGCCTTAGACCGCTCGGCCACGCTACCTCCCTGCTAGTCGCCGAAAGCGGAACTTGACCCGTTGCCCGGCCCGCTTTAGTGCTTTGCCTTTTCTCCTTGGAAAGTCTGGAGACAGGCAGTGGAAGGGCAGGCAAACTGTCAGGTGCGCAGAGGAGGGGAGACCATGAGGCAAGGTGGGAGATGGGGGCAAGAAGTGAGAAAAAAACTAATCGCAAGCTAGGGCAGGATTCGGAAAGTGAAGCCGAAAAGGGGCTTAGCATGCAGCCCAGGGGTTTCTTTGACTGTCCTAAGCCCACAGGGACTTTGCCGTCCTCAGCTCATGAGACTTGAGATGGGTAGCTTGATTTGCTGAGGAAATGCGGGATGACAGATTCAACTCTGGAGTCAAACATAGCCCGGAACTATCGCCTTAAACTGAGTTTTAAGCCTGGTGCCGATAAAAAGAAAGAAATTAGCCTTAGATCGGGCAAGCCGTTTGACGGGGGAAAATGAGACCCCCCTAGGCCAGCTAGGTGGTCGCTGGATGCTGTGCAGACATCAGCAGCTGTTCATTTCATGCCCTCACGTCTCCTCGTTAGTATAGTGGTCAGTATCCCCGCCTGTCACGCGGGAGACGGGGAGGTTAAACCTTTTCTGGATTTTTTTTAGTTCTTGACAAATATTCTTGAAGATTAGGCTGAGTCAAGTAGGGAATGGGTGCCAAGAACTGACTCTTTAAGAAAAAAGCACCGGCAACGCTAGTCATCGTACAATATTTGTGCACAATTGCTTACATTAGGCGGCCGGTCCACTTTATTGAGTCCCCCTCAGCACCATTTAGTGCTCCTGTTGTCTGCGAAGTCCAAATTGTAACCCTGAATCAGTTCCTCTTCTGACCCTTTGTATCATGTTACATGACGAGTAATGATCACCTGTTAGCTTTATCCCTAATTATAACTCTCACTCTTTCCCTGCATCTAACCCTAGCTCTAATCCCATCATTAACCTCGGTCCGGGCACACGCGTGAACCCCTACTCTCATCTCAGCCTCTCCTGGTGATACATCACACCTGGGATCGTTTGCTCCCTGTGGGCTGTGGGAAATTTGCTACCAGCACGCCCTGGAAGTGGGGCTCATTCCGCTGCAACGGGAGGTCTTCCCAGGACGCGTCACAGCTCAACGCAAGAGCTCCTGGGTTTCGAAGGCTCTTGCAGCAAGCCTTCACAAAGCAGCAGGGAGCGCCGTTCCAGATGGGAAACTTGAGACTGGATGTCCAGAAAAGCAAGACGTCAGAAGCGAAACCTTTTTCCTGCAGGGTGTGGCATACCATCCGCTTGCTCATTGCGACAGAGGTGGCACTAATGAAGGAAGAGGTCAACGTTACGTTCTTCTTTAAAATGCAAGGCCAGGAAAAGTGGCAGCGGTGGGATTTGAACCCACGCCTCCGAAGAGACTGGAGCCTTAATCCAGCGCCTTAGACCGCTCGGCCACGCTACCTCCCTGCTAGTCGCCGAAAGCGGAACTTGACCCGTTGCCCGGCCCGCTTTAGTGCTTTGCCTTTTCTCCTTGGAAAGTCTGGAGACAGGCAGTGGAAGGGCAGGCAAACTGTCAGGTGCGCAGAGGAGGGGAGACCATGAGGCAAGGTGGGAGATGGGGGCAAGAAGTGAGAAAAAAACTAATCGCAAGCTAGGGCAGGATTCGGAAAGTGAAGCCGAAAAGGGGCTTAGCATGCAGCCCAGGGGTTTCTTTGACTGTCCTAAGCCCACAGGGACTTTGCCGTCCTCAGCTCATGAGACTTGAGATGGGTAGCTTGATTTGCTGAGGAAATGCGGGATGACAGATTCAACTCTGGAGTCAAACATAGCCCGGAACTATCGCCTTAAACTGAGTTTTAAGCCTGGTGCCGATAAAAAGAAAGAAATTAGCCTTAGATCGGGCAAGCCGTTTGACGGGGGAAAATGAGACCCCCTAGGCCAGCTAGGTGGTCGCTGGATGCTGTGCAGACATCAGCAGCTGTTCATTTCATGCCCTCACGTCTCCTCGTTAGTATAGTGGTCAGTATCCCCGCCTGTCACCCGGGAGACCGGGGTTCTTCTGGATTTTTTTTAGTTCTTGACAAATATTCTTGAAGATTAGGCTGAGTCAAGTAGGGAATGGGTGCCAAGAACTGACTCTTTAAGAAAAAAGCACCGGCAACGCTAGTCATCGTACAATATTTGTGCACAATTGCTTACATTAGGCGGCCGGTCCACTTTATTGAGTCCCCCTCAGCACCATTTAGTGCTCCTGTTGTCTGCGAAGTCCAAATTGTAACCCTGAATCAGTTCCTCTTCTGACCCTTTGTATCATGTTACATGACGAGTAATGATCACCTGTTAGCTTTATCCCTAATTATAACTCTCACTCTTTCCCTGCATCTAACCCTAGCTCTAATCCCATCATTAACCTCGGTCCGGGCACACGCGTGAACCCCTACTCTCATCTCAGCCTCTCCTGGTGATACATCACACCTGGGATCGTTTGCTCCCTGTGGGCTGTGGGAAATTTGCTACCAGCACGCCCTGGAAGTGGGGCTCATTCCGCTGCAACGGGAGGTCTTCCCAGGAGGCGTCATAGCTCAACGCAAGAGCTCCTGGGTTTCGAAGGCTCTTGCAGCAAGCCTTCACAAAGCAGCAGGGCGCGCCGTTCCAGATGGGAAACTTGAGACTGGATGTCCAGAAAAGCAAGACGTCAGAAGCGAAACCTTTTTCCTGCAGGGTGTGGCATACCATCCGCTTGCTCATTGCGACAGAGGTGGCACTAATGAAGGAAGAGGTCAACGTTACGTTCTTCTTTAAAATGCAAGGCCAGGAAAAGTGGCAGCGGTGGGATTTGAACCCACGCCTCCGAAGAGACTGGAGCCTTAATCCAGCGCCTTAGACCGCTCGGCCACGCTACCTCCCTGCTAGTTGCCGAAAGCGGAACTTGACCCGTTGCCCGGCCCGCTTTAGTGCTTTGCCTTTTCTCCTTGGAAAGTCTGGAGACAGGCAGTGGAAGGGCAGGCAAACTGTCAGGTGCGCAGAGGAGGGGAGACCATGAGGCAAGGTGGGAGATGGGGGCAAGAAGTGAGAAAAAAACTAATCGCAAGCTAGGGCAGGATTCGGAAAGTGAAGCCGAAAAGGGGCTTAGCATGCAGCCCAGGGGTTTCTTTGACTGTCCTAAGCCCACAGGGACTTTGCCGTCCTCAGCTCATGAGACTTGAGATGGGTAGCTTGATTTGCTGAGGAAATGCGGGATGACAGATTCAACTCTGGAGTCAAACATAGCCCGGAACTATCGCCTTAAACTGAGTTTTAAGCCTGGTGCCGATAAAAAGAAAGAAATTAGCCTTAGATCGGGCAAGCCGTTTGACGGGGGAAAATGAGACCCCCTAGGCCAGCTAGGTGGTCGCTGGATGCTGTGCAGACATCAGCAGCTGTTCATTTCATGCCCTCACGTCTCCTCGTTAGTATAGTGGTCAGTATCCCCGCCTGTCACGCGGGAGACCGGGGTTCAATTCCCCGACGGGGAGGTTAAACCTCTTCTGGATTTTTTTTAGTTCTTGACAAATATTCTTGAAGATTAGGCTGAGTCAAGTAGGGAATGGGTGCCAAGAACTGACTCTTTAAGAAAAAAGCACCGGCAACGCTAGTCATCGTGCAATATTTGTGCACAATTGCTTACATTAGGCGGCCGGTCCACTTTATTGAGTCCCCCTCAGCACCATTTAGTGCTCCTGTTGTCTGCGAAGTCCAAATTGTAACCCTGAATCAGTTCCTCTTCTGACCCTTTGTATCATGTTACATGACGAGTAATGATCACCTGTTAGCTTTATCCCTAATTATAACTCTCACTCTTTCCCTGCATCTAACCCTAGCTCTAATCCCATCATTAACCTCGGTCCGGGCACACGCGTGAACCCTTACTCTCATCTCAGCCTCTCCTGGTGATACATCACACCTGGGATCGTTTGCTCCCTGTGGGCTGTGGGAAATTTGCTACCAGCACGCCCTGGAAGTGGGGCTCATTCCGCTGCAACGGGAGGTCTTCCCAGGACGCGTCACAGCTCAACGCAAGAGCTCCTGGGTTTCGAAGGCTCTTGCAGCAAGCCTTCACAAAGCAGCAGGGAGCGCCGTTCCAGATGGGAAACTTGAGACTGGATGTCCAGAAAAGCAAGACGTCAGAAGCGAAACCTTTTTCCTGCAGGGTGTGGCATACCATCCGCTTGCTCATTGCGACAGAGGTGGCACTAATGAAGGAAGAGGTCAACGTTACGTTCTTCTTTAAAATGCAAGGCCAGGAAAAGTGGCAGCGGTGGGATTCGAACCCACGCCTCCGAAGAGACTGGAGCCTTAATCCAGCGCCTTAGACCGCTCGGCCACGCTACCTCCCTGCTAGTCGCCGAAAGCGGAACTTGACCCGTTGCCCGGCCCGCTTTAGTGCTTTGCCTTTTCTCCTTGGAAAGTCTGGAGACAGGCAGTGGAAGGGCAGGCAAACTGTCAGGTGCGCAGAGGAGGGGAGACCATGAGGCAAGGTGGGAGATGGGGGCAAGAAGTGAGAAAAAAACTAATCGCAAGCTAGGGCAGGATTCGGAAAGTGAAGCCGAAAAGGGGCTTAGCATGCAGCCCAGGGGTTTCTTTGACTGTCCTAAGCCCACAGGGACTTTGCCGTCCTCAGCTCATGAGACTTGAGATGGGTAGCTTGATTTGCTGAGGAAATGCGGGATGACAGATTCAACTCTGGAGTCAAACATAGCCCGGAACTATCGCCTTAAACTGAGTTTTAAGCCTGGTGCCGATAAAAAGAAAGAAATTAGCCTTAGATCGGGCAAGCCGTTTGACGGGGGAAAATGAGACCCCCTAGGCCAGCTAGGTGGTCGCTGGATGCTGTGCAGACATCAGCAGCTGTTCATTTCATGCCCTCACGTCTCCTCGTTAGTATAGTGGTCAGTATCCCCGCCTGTCACGCGGGAGACCGGGGTTCAATTCCCCGACGGGGAGGTTAAACCTTTTCTGGATTTTTTTTAGTTCTTGACAAATATTCTTGAAGATTAGGCTGAGTCAAGTAGGGAATGGGTGCCAAGAACTGACTCTTTAAGAAAAAAGCACCGGCAACGCTAGTCATCGTACAATATTTGTGCACAATTGCTTACATTAGGCGGCCGGTCCACTTTATTGAGTCCCCCTCAGCACCATTTAGTGCTCCTGTTGTCTGCGAAGTCCAAATTGTAACCCTGAATCAGTTCCTCTTCTGACCCTTTGTATCATGTTACATGACGAGTAATGATCACCTGTTAGCTTTATCCCTAATTATAACTCTCACTCTTTCCCTGCATCTAACCCTAGCTCTAATCCCATCATTAACCTCGGTCCGGGCACACGCGTGAACCCCTACTCTCATCTCAGCCTCTCCTGGTGATACATCACACCTGGGATCGTTTGCTCCCTGTGGGCTGTGGGAAATTTGCTACCAGCACGCCCTGGAAGTGGGGCTCATTCCGCTGCAACGGGAGGTCTTCCCAGGACGCGTCACAGCTCAACGCAAGAGCTCCTGGGTTTCGAAGGCTCTTGCAGCAAGCCTTCACAAAGCAGCAGGGAGCGCCGTTCCAGATGGGAAACTTGAGACTGGATGTCCAGAAAAGCAAGACGTCAGAAGCGAAACCTTTTTCCTGCAGGGTGTGGCATACCATCCGCTTGCTCATTGCGACAGAGGTGGCACTAATGAAGGAAGAGGTCAACGTTACGTTCTTCTTTAAAATGCAAGGCCAGGAAAAGTGGCAGCGGTGGGATTTGAACCCACGCCTCCGAAGAGACTGGAGCCTTAATCCAGCGCCTTAGACCGCTCGGCCACGCTACCTCCCTGCTAGTCACCGAAAGCGGAACTTGACCCGTTGCCCGGCCCGCTTTAGTGCTTTGCCTTTTCTCCTTGGAAAGTCTGGAGACAGGCAGTGGAAGGGCAGGCAAACTGTCAGGTGCGCAGAGGAGGGGAGACCATGAGGCAAGGTGGGAGATGGGGGCAAGAAGTGAGAAAAAAACTAATCGCAAGCTAGGGCAGGATTCGGAAAGTGAAGCCGAAAAGGGGCTTAGCATGCAGCCCAGGGGTTTCTTTGACTGTCCTAAGCCCACAGGGACTTTGCCGTCCTCAGCTCATGAGACTTGAGATGGGTAGCTTGATTTGCTGAGGAAATGCGGGATGACAGATTCAACTCTGGAGTCAAACATAGCCCGGAACTATCGCCTTAAACTGAGTTTTAAGCCTGGTGCCGATAAAAAGAAAGAAATTAGCCTTAGATCGGGCAAGCCGTTTGACGGGGGAAAATGAGACCCCCTAGGCCAGCTAGGTGGTCGCTGGATGCTGTGCAGACATCAGCAGCTGTTCATTTCATGCCCTCACGTCTCCTCGTTAGTATAGTGGTCAGTATCCCCGCCTGTCACGCGGGAGACCGGGGTTCAATTCCCCGACGGGGAGGTTAAACCTCTTCTGGATTTTTTTTAGTTCTTGACAAATATTCTTGAAGATTAGGCTGAGTCAAGTAGGGAATGGGTGCCAAGAACTGACTCTTTAAGAAAAAAGCACCGGCAACGCTAGTCATCGTACAATATTTGTGCACAATTGCTTACATTAGGCGGCCGGTCCACTTTATTGAGTCCCCCTCAGCACCATTTAGTGCTCCTGTTGTCTGCGAAGTCCAAATTGTAACCCTGAATCAGTTCCTCTTCTGACCCTTTGTATCATGTTACATGACGAGTAATGATCACCTGTTAGCTTTATCCCTAATTATAACTCTCACTCTTTCCCTGCATCTAACCCTAGCTCTAATCCCATCATTAACCTCGGTCCGGGCACACGCGTGAACCCCTACTCTCATCTCAGCCTCTCCTGGTGATACATCACACCTGGGATCGTTTGCTCCCTGTGGGCTGTGGGAAATTTGCTACCAGCACGCCCTGGAAGTGGGGCTCATTCCGCTGCAACGGGAGGTCTTCCCAGGACGCGTCACAGCTCAACGCAAGAGCTCCTGGGTTTCGAAGGCTCTTGCAGCAAGCCTTCACAAAGCAGCAGGGAGCGCCGTTCCAGATGGGAAACTTGAGACTGGATGTCCAGAAAAGCAAGACGTCAGAAGCGAAACCTTTTTCCTGCAGGGTGTGGCATACCATCCGCTTGCTCATTGCGACAGAGGTGGCACTAATGAAGGAAGAGGTCAACGTTACGTTCTTCTTTAAAATGCAAGGCCAGGAAAAGTGGCAGCGGTGGGATTTGAACCCACGCCTCCGAAGAGACTGGAGCCTTAATCCAGCGCCTTAGACCGCTCGGCCACGCTACCTCCCTGCTAGTCGCCGAAAGCGGAACTTGACCCGTTGCCCGGCCCGCTTTAGTGCTTTGCCTTTTCTCCTTGGAAAGTCTGGAGACAGGCAGTGGAAGGGCAGGCAAACTGTCAGGTGCGCAGAGGAGGGGAGACCATGAGGCAAGGTGGGAGATGGGGGCAAGAAGTGAGAAAAAAACTAATCGCAAGCTAGGGCAGGATTCGGAAAGTGAAGCCGAAAAGGGGCTTAGCATGCAGCCCAGGGGTTTCTTTGACTGTCCTAAGCCCACAGGGACTTTGCCGTCCTCAGCTCATGAGACTTGAGATGGGTAGCTTGATTTGCTGAGGAAATGCGGGATGACAGATTCAACTCTGGAGTCAAACATAGCCCGGAACTATCGCCTTAAACTGAGTTTTAAGCCTGGTGCCGATAAAAAGAAAGAAATTAGCCTTAGATCGGGCAAGCCGTTTGACGGGGGAAAATGAGACCCCCTAGGCCAGCTAGGTGGTCGCTGGATGCTGTGCAGACATCAGCAGCTGTTCATTTCATGCCCTCACGTCTCCTCGTTAGTATAGTGGTCAGTATCCCCGCCTGTCACCCGGGAGACCGGGGTTCTTCTGGATTTTTTTTAGTTCTTGACAAATATTCTTGAAGATTAGGCTGAGTCAAGTAGGGAATGGGTGCCAAGAACTGACTCTTTAAGAAAAAAGCACCGGCAACGCTAGTCATCGTACAATATTTGTGCACAATTGCTTACATTAGGCGGCCGGTCCACTTTATTGAGTCCCCCTCAGCACCATTTAGTGCTCCTGTTGTCTGCGAAGTCCAAATTGTAACCCTGAATCAGTTCCTCTTCTGACCCTTTGTATCATGTTACATGACGAGTAATGATCACCTGTTAGCTTTATCCCTAATTATAACTCTCACTCTTTCCCTGCATCTAACCCTAGCTCTAATCCCATCATTAACCTCGGTCCGGGCACACGCGTGAACCCCTACTCTCATCTCAGCCTCTCCTGGTGATACATCACACCTGGGATCGTTTGCTCCCTGTGGGCTGTGGGAAATTTGCTACCAGCACGCCCTGGAAGTGGGGCTCATTCCGCTGCAACGGGAGGTCTTCCCAGGACGCGTCACAGCTCAACGCAAGAGCTCCTGGGTTTCGAAGGCTCTTGCAGCAAGCCTTCACAAAGCAGCAGGGAGCGCCGTTCCAGATGGGAAACTTGAGACTGGATGTCCAGAAAAGCAAGACGTCAGAAACGAAACCTTTTTCCTGCAGGGTGTGGCATACCATCCGCTTGCTCATTGCGACAGAGGTGGCACTAATGAAGGAAGAGGTCAACGTTACGTTCTTCTTTAAAATGCAAGGCCAGGAAAAGTGGCAGCGGTGGGATTTGAACCCACGCCTCCGAAGAGACTGGAGCCTTAATCCAGCGCCTTATACCGCTCGGCCACGCTACCTCCCTACTAGTTGCCGAAAGCGGAACTTGACCCGTTGCCCGGCCCGCTTTAGTGCTTTGCCTTTTCTCCTTGGAAAGTCTGGAGACAGGCAGTGGAAGGGCAGGCAAACTGTCAGGTGCGCAGAGGAGGGGAGACCATGAGGCAAGGTGGGAGATGGGGGCAAGAAGTGAGAAAAAAACTAATCGCAAGCTAGGGCAGGATTTGGAAAGTGAAGCCGAAAAGGGGCTTAGCATGCAGCCCAGGGGTTTCTTTGACTGTCCTAAGCCCACAGGGACTTTGCCGTCCTCAGCTCATGAGACTTGAGATGGGTAGCTTGATTTGCTGAGGAAATGCGGGATGACAGATTCAACTCTGGAGTCAAACATAGCCCGGAACTATCGCCTTAAACTGAGTTTTAAGCCTGGTGCCGATAAAAAGAAAGAAATTAGCCTTAGATCGGGCAAGCCGTTTGACGGGGGAAAATGAGACCCCCCTAGGCCAGCTAGGTGGTCGCTGGATGCTGTGCAGACATCAGCAGCTGTTCATTTCATGCCCTCACGTCTCCTCGTTAGTATAGTGGTCAGTATCCCCGCCTGTCACGCGGGAGACCGGGGTTCAATTCCCCGACGGGGAGGTTAAACCTTTTCTGGATTTTTTTTAGTTCTTGACAAATATTCTTGAAGATTAGGCTGAGTCAAGTAGGGAATGGGTGCCAAGAACTGACTCTTTAAGAAAAAAGCACCGGCAACGCTAGTCATCGTACAATATTTGTGCACAATTGCTTACATTAGGCGGCCGGTCCACTTTATTGAGTCCCCCTCAGCACCATTTAGTGCTCCTGTTGTCTGCGAAGTCCAAATTGTAACCCTGAATCAGTTCCTCTTCTGACCCTTTGTATCATGTTACATGACGAGTAATGATCACCTGTTAGCTTTATCCCTAATTATAACTCTCACTCTTTCCCTGCATCTAACCCTAGCTCTAATCCCATCATTAACCTCGGTCCGGGCACACGCGTGAACCCCTACTCTCATCTCAGCCTCTCCTGGTGATACATCACACCTGGGATCGTTTGCTCCCTGTGGGCTGTGGGAAATTTGCTACCAGCACGCCCTGGAAGTGGGGCTCATTCCGCTGCAACGGGAGGTCTTCCCAGGACGCGTCACAGCTCAACGCAAGAGCTCCTGGGTTTCGAAGGCTCTTGCAGCAAGCCTTCACAAAGCAGCAGGGAGCGCCGTTCCAGATGGGAAACTTGAGACTGGATGTCCAGAAAAGCAAGACGTCAGAAGCGAAACCTTTTTCCTGCAGGGTGTGGCATACCATCCGCTTGCTCATTGCGACAGAGGTGGCACTAATGAAGGAAGAGGTCAACGTTACGTTCTTCTTTAAAATGCAAGGCCAGGAAAAGTGGCAGCGGTGGGATTTGAACCCACGCCTCCGAAGAGACTGGAGCCTTAATCCAGCGCCTTAGACCGCTCGGCCACGCTACCTCCCTGCTAGTCGCCGAAAGCGGAACTTGACCCGTTGCCCGGCCCGCTTTAGTGCTTTGCCTTTTCTCCTTGGAAAGTCTGGAGACAGGCAGTGGAAGGGCAGGCAAACTGTCAGGTGCGCAGAGGAGGGGAGACCATGAGGCAAGGTGGGAGATGGGGGCAAGAAGTGAGAAAAAAACTAATCGCAAGCTAGGGCAGGATTCGGAAAGTGAAGCCGAAAAGGGGCTTAGCATGCAGCCCAGGGGTTTCTTTGACTGTCCTAAGCCCACAGGGACTTTGCCGTCCTCAGCTCATGAGACTTGAGATGGGTAGCTTGATTTGCTGAGGAAATGCGGGATGACAGATTCAACTCTGGAGTCAAACATAGCCCGGAACTATCGCCTTAAACTGAGTTTTAAGCCTGGTGCCGATAAAAAGAAAGAAATTAGCCTTAGATCGGGCAAGCCGTTTGACGGGGGAAAATGAGACCCCCCTAGGCCAGCTAGGTGGTCGCTGGATGCTGTGCAGACATCAGCAGCTGTTCATTTCATGCCCTCACGTCTCCTCGTTAGTATAGTGGTCAGTATCCCCGCCTGTCACGCGGGAGACCGGGGTTCAATTCCCCGACGGGGAGGTTAAACCTTTTCTGGATTTTTTTTAGTTCTTGACAAATATTCTTGAAGATTAGGCTGAGTCAAGTAGGGAATGGGTGCCAAGAACTGACTCTTTAAGAAAAAAGCACCGGCAACGCTAGTCATCGTACAATATTTGTGCACAATTGCTTACATTAGGCGGCCGGTCCACTTTATTGAGTCCCCCTCAGCACCATTTAGTGCTCCTGTTGTCTGCGAAGTCCAAATTGTAACCCTGAATCAGTTCCTCTTCTGACCCTTTGTATCATGTTACATGACGAGTAATGATCACCTGTTAGCTTTATCCCTAATTATAACTCTCACTCTTTCCCTGCATCTAACCCTAGCTCTAATCCCATCATTAACCTCGGTCCGGGCACACGCGTGAACCCCTACTCTCATCTCAGCCTCTCCTGGTGATACATCACACCTGGGATCGTTTGCTCCCTGTGGGCTGTGGGAAATTTGCTACCAGCACGCCCTGGAAGTGGGGCTCATTCCGCTGCAACGGGAGGTCTTCCCAGGACGCGTCACAGCTCAACGCAAGAGCTCCTGGGTTTCGAAGGCTCTTGCAGCAAGCCTTCACAAAGCAGCAGGGAGCGCCGTTCCAGATGGGAAACTTGAGACTGGATGTCCAGAAAAGCAAGACGTCAGAAGCGAAACCTTTTTCCTGCAGGGTGTGGCATACCATCCGCTTGCTCATTGCGACAGAGGTGGCACTAATGAAGGAAGAGGTCAACGTTACGTTCTTCTTTAAAATGCAAGGCCAGGAAAAGTGGCAGCGGTGGGATTTGAACCCACGCCTCCGAAGAGACTGGAGCCTTAATCCAGCGCCTTAGACCGCTCGGCCACGCTACCTCCCTGCTAGTCGCCGAAAGCGGAACTTGACCCGTTGCCCGGCCCGCTTTAGTGCTTTGCCTTTTCTCCTTGGAAAGTCTGGAGACAGGCAGTGGAAGGGCAGGCAAACTGTCAGGTGCGCAGAGGAGGGGAGACCATGAGGCAAGGTGGGAGATGGGGGCAAGAAGTGAGAAAAAAACTAATCGCAAGCTAGGGCAGGATTCGGAAAGTGAAGCCGAAAAGGGGCTTAGCATGCAGCCCAGGGGTTTCTTTGACTGTCCTAAGCCCACAGGGACTTTGCCGTCCTCAGCTCATGAGACTTGAGATGGGTAGCTTGATTTGCTGAGGAAATGCGGGATGACAGATTCAACTCTGGAGTCAAACATAGCCCGGAACTATCGCCTTAAACTGAGTTTTAAGCCTGGTGCCGATAAAAAGAAAGAAATTAGCCTTAGATCGGGCAAGCCGTTTGACGGGGGAAAATGAGACCCCCTAGGCCAGCTAGGTGGTCGCTGGATGCTGTGCAGACATCAGCAGCTGTTCATTTCATGCCCTCACGTCTCCTCGTTAGTATAGTGGTCAGTATCCCCGCCTGTCACCCGGGAGACCGGGGTTCTTCTGGATTTTTTTTAGTTCTTGACAAATATTCTTGAAGATTAGGCTGAGTCAAGTAGGGAATGGGTGCCAAGAACTGACTCTTTAAGAAAAAAGCACCGGCAACGCTAGTCATCGTACAATATTTGTGCACAATTGCTTACATTAGGCGGCCGGTCCACTTTATTGAGTCCCCCTCAGCACCATTTAGTGCTCCTGTTGTCTGCGAAGTCCAAATTGTAACCCTGAATCAGTTCCTCTTCTGACCCTTTGTATCATGTTACATGACGAGTAATGATCACCTGTTAGCTTTATCCCTAATTATAACTCTCACTCTTTCCCTGCATCTAACCCTAGCTCTAATCCCATCATTAACCTCGGTCCGGGCACACGCGTGAACCCTTACTCTCATCTCAGCCTCTCCTGGTGATACATCACACCTGGGATCGTTTGCTCCCTGTGGGCTGTGGGAAATTTGCTACCAGCACGCCCTGGAAGTGGGGCTCATTCCGCTGCAACGGGAGGTCTTCCCAGGACGCGTCACAGCTCAACGCAAGAGCTCCTGGGTTTCGAAGGCTCTTGCAGCAAGCCTTCACAAAGCAGCAGGGAGCGCCGTTCCAGATGGGAAACTTGAGACTGGATGTCCAGAAAAGCAAGACGTCAGAAGCGAAACCTTTTTCCTGCAGGGTGTGGCATACCATCCGCTTGCTCATTGCGACAGAGGTGGCACTAATGAAGGAAGAGGTCAACGTTACGTTCTTCTTTAAAATGCAAGGCCAGGAAAAGTGGCAGCGGTGGGATTTGAACCCACGCCTCCGAAGAGACTGGAGCCTTAATCCAGCGCCTTAGACCGCTCGGCCACGCTACCTCCCTGCTAGTTGCCGAAAGCGGAACTTGACCCGTTGCCCGGCCCGCTTTAGTGCTTTGCCTTTTCTCCTTGGAAAGTCTGGAGACAGGCAGTGGAAGGGCAGGCAAACTGTCAGGTGCGCAGAGGAGGGGAGACCATGAGGCAAGGTGGGAGATGGGGGCAAGAAGTGAGAAAAAAACTAATCGCAAGCTAGGGCAGGATTCGGAAAGTGAAGCCGAAAAGGGGCTTAGCATGCAGCCCAGGGGTTTCTTTGACTGTCCTAAGCCCACAGGGACTTTGCCGTCCTCAGCTCATGAGACTTGAGATGGGTAGCTTGATTTGCTGAGGAAATGCGGGATGACAGATTCAACTCTGGAGTCAAACATAGCCCGGAACTATCGCCTTAAACTGAGTTTTAAGCCTGGTGCCGATAAAAAGAAAGAAATTAGCCTTAGATCGGGCAAGCCGTTTGACGGGGGAAAATGAGACCCCCTAGGCCAGCTAGGTGGTCGCTGGATGCTGTGCAGACATCAGCAGCTGTTCATTTCATGCCCTCACGTCTCCTCGTTAGTATAGTGGTCAGTATCCCCGCCTGTCACGCGGGAGACCGGGGTTCAATTCCCCGACGGGGAGGTTAAACCTCTTCTGGATTTTTTTTAGTTCTTGACAAATATTCTTGAAGATTAGGCTGAGTCAAGTAGGGAATGGGTGCCAAGAACTGACTCTTTAAGAAAAAAGCACCGGCAACGCTAGTCATCGTGCAATATTTGTGCACAATTGCTTACATTAGGCGGCCGGTCCACTTTATTGAGTCCCCCTCAGCACCATTTAGTGCTCCTGTTGTCTGC
This sequence comes from Ambystoma mexicanum, assembly GCF_040938575.1. NCBI lineage: Eukaryota > Metazoa > Chordata > Amphibia > Caudata > Ambystomatidae > Ambystoma > Ambystoma mexicanum. Next base: position 237,453,008 of record NC_090921.1, read on the forward strand.
GAAGTCCAAATTGTAACCCTGAATCAGTTCCTCTTCTGACCCTTTGTATCATGTTACATGACGAGTAATGATCACCTGTTAGCTTTATCCCTAATTATAACTCTCACTCTTTCCCTGCATCTAACCCTAGCTCTAATCCCATCATTAACCTCGGTCCGGGCACACGCGTGAACCCTTACTCTCATCTCAGCCTCTCCTGGTGATACATCACACCTGGGATCGTTTGCTCCCTGTGGGCTGTGGGAAATTTGCTACCAGCACGCCCTGGAAGTGGGGCTCATTCCGCTGCAACGGGAGGTCTTCCCAGGACGCGTCACAGCTCAACGCAAGAGCTCCTGGGTTTCGAAGGCTCTTGCAGCAAGCCTTCACAAAGCAGCAGGGAGCGCCGTTCCAGATGGGAAACTTGAGACTGGATGTCCAGAAAAGCAAGACGTCAGAAGCGAAACCTTTTTCCTGCAGGGTGTGGCATACCATCCGCTTGCTCATTGCGACAGAGGTGGCACTAATGAAGGAAGAGGTCAACGTTACGTTCTTCTTTAAAATGCAAGGCCAGGAAAAGTGGCAGCGGTGGGATTTGAACCCACGCCTCCGAAGAGACTGGAGCCTTAATCCAGCGCCTTAGACCGCTCGGCCACGCTACCTCCCTGCTAGTCGCCGAAAGCGGAACTTGACCCGTTGCCCGGCCCGCTTTAGTGCTTTGCCTTTTCTCCTTGGAAAGTCTGGAGACAGGCAGTGGAAGGGCAGGCAAACTGTCAGGTGCGCAGAGGAGGGGAGACCATGAGGCAAGGTGGGAGATGGGGGCAAGAAGTGAGAAAAAAACTAATCGCAAGCTAGGGCAGGATTCGGAAAGTGAAGCCGAAAAGGGGCTTAGCATGCAGCCCAGGGGTTTCTTTGACTGTCCTAAGCCCACAGGGACTTTGCCGTCCTCAGCTCATGAGACTTGAGATGGGTAGCTTGATTTGCTGAGGAAATGCGGGATGACAGATTCAACTCTGGAGTCAAACATAGCCCGGAACTATCGCCTTAAACTGAGTTTTAAGCCTGGTGCCGATAAAAAGAAAGAAATTAGCCTTAGATCGGGCAAGCCGTTTGACGGGGGAAAATGAGACCCCCTAGGCCATCTAGGTGGTCGCTGGATGCTGTGCAGACATCAGCAGCTGTTCATTTCGTGCCCTCACGTCTCCTCGTTAGTATAGTGGTCAGTATCCCCGCCTGTCACGCGGGAGACCGGGGTTCAATTCCCCGACGGGGAGGTTAAACCTTTTCTGGATTTTTTTTAGTTCTTGACAAATATTCTTGAAGATTAGGCTGAGTCAAGTAGGGAATGGGTGCCAAGAACTGACTCTTTAAGAAAAAAGCACCGGCAACGCTAGTCATCGTACAATATTTGTGCACAATTGCTTACATTAGGCGGCCGGTCCACTTTATTGAGTCCCCCTCAGCACCATTTAGTGCTCCTGTTGTCTGCGAAGTCCAAATTGTAACCCTGAATCAGTTCCTCTTCTGACCCTTTGTATCATGTTACATGACGAGTAATGATCACCTGTTAGCTTTATCCCTAATTATAACTCTCACTCTTTCCCTGCATCTAACCCTAGCTCTAATCCCATCATTAACCTCGGTCCGGGCACACGCGTGAACCCCTACTCTCATCTCAGCCTCTCCTGGTGATACATCACACCTGGGATCGTTTGCTCCCTGTGGGCTGTGGGAAATTTGCTACCAGCACGCCCTGGAAGTGGGGCTCATTCCGCTGCAACGGGAGGTCTTCCCAGGACGCGTCACAGCTCAACGCAAGAGCTCCTGGGTTTCGAAGGCTCTTGCAGCAAGCCTTCACAAAGCAGCAGGGAGCGCCGTTCCAGATGGGAAACTTGAGACTGGATGTCCAGAAAAGCAAGACGTCAGAAGCGAAACCTTTTTCCTGCAGGGTGTGGCATACCATCCGCTTGCTCATTGCGACAGAGGTGGCACTAATGAAGGAAGAGGTCAACGTTACGTTCTTCTTTAAAATGCAAGGCCAGGAAAAGTGGCAGCGGTGGGATTTGAACCCACGCCTCCGAAGAGACTGGAGCCTTAATCCAGCGCCTTAGACCGCTCGGCCACGCTACCTCCCTGCTAGTCGCTGAAAGCGGAACTTGACCCGTTGCCCGGCCCGCTTTAGTGCTTTGCCTTTTCTCCTTGGAAAGTCTGGAGACAGGCAGTGGAAGGGCAGGCAAACTGTCAGGTGCGCAGAGGAGGGGAGACCATGAGGCAAGGTGGGAGATGGGGGCAAGAAGTGAGAAAAAAACTAATCGCAAGCTAGGGCAGGATTCGGAAAGTGAAGCCGAAAAGGGGCTTAGCATGCAGCCCAGGGGTTTCTTTGACTGTCCTAAGCCCACAGGGACTTTGCCGTCCTCAGCTCATGAGACTTGAGATGGGTAGCTTGATTTGCTGAGGAAATGCGGGATGACAGATTCAACTCTGGAGTCAAACATAGCCCGGAACTATCGCCTTAAACTGAGTTTTAAGCCTGGTGCCGATAAAAAGAAAGAAATTAGCCTTAGATCGGGCAAGCCGTTTGACGGGGGAAAATGAGACCCCCTAGGCCAGCTAGGTGGTCGCTGGATGCTGTGCAGACATCAGCAGCTGTTCATTTCATTCCCTCACGTCTCCTCGTTAGTATAGTGGTCAGTATCCCCGCCTGTCACGCGGGAGACCATTCCCCGACGGGGAGGTTAAACCTCTTCTGGATTTTTTTTAGTTCTTGACAAATATTCTTGAAGATTAGGCTGAGTCAAGTAGGGAATGGGTGCCAAGAACTGACTCTTTAAGAAAAAAGCACCGGCAACGCTAGTCATCGTACAATATTTGTGCACAATTGCTTACATTAGGCGGCCGGTCCACTTTATTGAGTCCCCCTCAGCACCATTTAGTGCTCCTGTTGTCTGCGAAGTCCAAATTGTAACCCTGAATCAGTTCCTCTTCTGACCCTTTGTATCATGTTACATGACGAGTAATGATCACCTGTTAGCTTTATCCCTAATTATAACTCTCACTCTTTCCCTGCATCTAACCCTAGCTCTAATCCCATCATTAACCTCGGTCCGGGCACACGCGTGAACCCCTACTCTCATCTCAGCCTCTCCTGGTGATACATCACACCTGGGATCGTTTGCTCCCTGTGGGCTGTGGGAAATTTGCTACCAGCACGCCCTGGAAGTGGGGCTCATTCCGCTGCAACGGGAGGTCTTCCCAGGACGCGTCACAGCTCAACGCAAGAGCTCCTGGGTTTCGAAGGCTCTTGCAGCAAGCCTTCACAAAGCAGCAGGGAGCGCCGTTCCAGATGGGAAACTTGAGACTGGATGTCCAGAAAAGCAAGACGTCAGAAGCGAAACCTTTTTCCTGCAGGGTGTGGCATACCATCCGCTTGCTCATTGCGACAGAGGTGGCACTAATGAAGGAAGAGGTCAACGTTACGTTCTTCTTTAAAATGCAAGGCCAGGAAAAGTGGCAGCGGTGGGATTTGAACCCACGCCTCCGAAGAGACTGGAGCCTTAATCCAGCGCCTTAGACCGCTCGGCCACGCTACCTCCCTGCTAGTTGCCGAAAGCGGAACTTGACCCGTTGCCCGGCCCGCTTTAGTGCTTTGCCTTTTCTCCTTGGAAAGTCTGGAGACAGGCAGTGGAAGGGCAGGCAAACTGTCAGGTGCGCAGAGGAGGGGAGACCATGAGGCAAGGTGGGAGATGGGGGCAAGAAGTGAGAAAAAAACTAATCGCAAGCTAGGGCAGGATTCGGAAAGTGAAGCCGAAAAGGGGCTTAGCATGCAGCCCAGGGGTTTCTTTGACTGTCCTAAGCCCACAGGGACTTTGCCGTCCTCAGCTCATGAGACTTGAGATGGGTAGCTTGATTTGCTGAGGAAATGCGGGATGACAGATTCAACTCTGGAGTCAAACATAGCCCGGAACTATCGCCTTAAACTGAGTTTTAAGCCTGGTGCCGATAAAAAGAAAGAAATTAGCCTTAGATCGGGCAAGCCGTTTGACGGGGGAAAATGAGACCCCCTAGGCCAGCTAGGTGGTCGCTGGATGCTGTGCAGACATCAGCAGCTGTTCATTTCATGCCCTCACGTCTCCTCGTTAGTATAGTGGTCAGTATCCCCGCCTGTCACGCGGGAGACCCCGACGGGGAGGTTAAACCTTTTCTGGATTTTTTTTAGTTCTTGACAAATATTCTTGAAGATTAGGCTGAGTCAAGTAGGGAATGGGTGCCAAGAACTGACTCTTTAAGAAAAAAGCACCGGCAACGCTAGTCATCGTACAATATTTGTGCACAATTGCTTACATTAGGCGGCCGGTCCACTTTATTGAGTCCCCCTCAGCACCATTTAGTGCTCCTGTTGTCTGCGAAGTCCAAATTGTAACCCTGAATCAGTTCCTCTTCTGACCCTTTGTATCATGTTACATGACGAGTAATGATCACCTGTTAGCTTTATCCCTAATTATAACTCTCACTCTTTCCCTGCATCTAACCCTAGCTCTAATCCCATCATTAACCTCGGTCCGGGCACACGCGTGAACCCCTACTCTCATCTCAGCCTCTCCTGGTGATACATCACACCTGGGATCGTTTGCTCCCTGTGGGCTGTGGGAAATTTGCTACCAGCACGCCCTGGAAGTGGGGCTCATTCCGCTGCAACGGGAGGTCTTCCCAGGACGCGTCACAGCTCAACGCAAGAGCTCCTGGGTTTCGAAGGCTCTTGCAGCAAGCCTTCACAAAGCAGCAGGGAGCGCCGTTCCAGATGGGAAACTTGAGACTGGATGTCCAGAAAAGCAAGACGTCAGAAACGAAACCTTTTTCCTGCAGGGTGTGGCATACCATCCGCTTGCTCATTGCGACAGAGGTGGCACTAATGAAGGAAGAGGTCAACGTTACGTTCTTCTTTAAAATGCAAGGCCAGGAAAAGTGGCAGCGGTGGGATTTGAACCCACGCCTCCGAAGAGACTGGAGCCTTAATCCAGCGCCTTAGACCGCTCGGCCACGCTACCTCCCTGCTAGTCGCCGAAAGCGGAACTTGACCCGTTGCCCGGCCCGCTTTAGTGCTTTGCCTTTTCTCCTTGGAAAGTCTGGAGACAGGCAGTGGAAGGGCAGGCAAACTGTCAGGTGCGCAGAGGAGGGGAGACCATGAGGCAAGGTGGGAGATGGGGGCAAGAAGTGAGAAAAAAACTAATCGCAAGCTAGGGCAGGATTCGGAAAGTGAAGCCGAAAAGGGGCTTAGCATGCAGCCCAGGGGTTTCTTTGACTGTCCTAAGCCCACAGGGACTTTGCCGTCCTCAGCTCATGAGACTTGAGATGGGTAGCTTGATTTGCTGAGGAAATGCGGGATGACAGATTCAACTCTGGAGTCAAACATAGCCCGGAAGTATCGCCTTAAACTGAGTTTTAAGCCTGGTGCCGATAAAAAGAAAGAAATTAGCCTTAGATCGGGCAAGCCGTTTGACGGGGGAAAATGAGACCCCCTAGGCCAGCTAGGTGGTCGCTGGATGCTGTGCAGACATCAGCAGCTGTTCATTTCATGCCCTCACGTCTCCTCGTTAGTATAGTGGTCAGTATCCCCGCCTGTCACGCGGGAGACCGGGGTTCAATTCCCCGACGGGGAGGTTAAACCTCTTCTGGATTTTTTTTAGTTCTTGACAAATATTCTTGAAGATTAGGCTGAGTCAAGTAGGGAATGGGTGCCAAGAACTGACTCTTTAAGAAAAAAGCACCGGCAACGCTAGTCATCGTGCAATATTTGTGCACAATTGCTTACATTAGGCGGCCGGTCCACTTTATTGAGTCCCCCTCAGCACCATTTAGTGCTCCTGTTGTCTGCGAAGTCCAAATTGTAACCCTGAATCAGTTCCTCTTCTGACCCTTTGTATCATGTTACATGACGAGTAATGATCACCTGTTAGCTTTATCCCTAATTATAACTCTCACTCTTTCCCTGCATCTAACCCTAGCTCTAATCCCATCATTAACCTCGGTCCGGGCACACGCGTGAACCCCTACTCTCATCTCAGCCTCTCCTGGTGATACATCACACCTGGGATCGTTTGCTCCCTGTGGGCTGTGGGAAATTTGCTACCAGCACGCCCTGGAAGTGGGGCTCATTCCGCTGCAACGGGAGGTCTTCCCAGGACGCGTCACAGCTCAACGCAAGAGCTCCTGGGTTTCGAAGGCTCTTGCAGCAAGCCTTCACAAAGCAGCAGGGAGCGCCGTTCCAGATGGGAAACTTGAGACTGGATGTCCAGAAAAGCAAGACGTCAGAAGCGAAACCTTTTTCCTGCAGGGTGTGGCATACCATCCGCTTGCTCATTGCGACAGAGGTGGCACTAATGAAGGAAGAGGTCAACGTTACGTTCTTCTTTAAAATGCAAGGCCAGGAAAAGTGGCAGCGGTGGGATTTGAACCCACGCCTCCGAAGAGACTGGAGCCTTAATCCAGCGCCTTAGACCGCTCGGCCACGCTACCTCCCTGCTAGTCGCCGAAAGCGGAACTTGACCCGTTGCCCGGCCCGCTTTAGTGCTTTGCCTTTTCTCCTTGGAAAGTCTGGAGACAGGCAGTGGAAGGGCAGGCAAACTGTCAGGTGCGCAGAGGAGGGGAGACCATGAGGCAAGGTGGGAGATGGGGGCAAGAAGTGAGAAAAAAACTAATCGCAAGCTAGGGCAGGATTCGGAAAGTGAAGCCGAAAAGGGGCTTAGCATGCAGCCCAGGGGTTTCTTTGACTGTCCTAAGCCCACAGGGACTTTGCCGTCCTCAGCTCATGAGACTTGAGATGGGTAGCTTGATTTGCTGAGGAAATGCGGGATGACAGATTCAACTCTGGAGTCAAACATAGCCCGGAACTATCGCCTTAAACTGAGTTTTAAGCCTGGTGCCGATAAAAAGAAAGAAATTAGCCTTAGATCGGGCAAGCCGTTTGACGGGGGAAAATGAGACCCCCCTAGGCCAGCTAGGTGGTCGCTGGATGCTGTGCAGACATCAGCAGCTGTTCATTTCATGCCCTCACGTCTCCTCGTTAGTATAGTGGTCAGTATCCCCGCCTGTCACGCGGGAGACGGGGAGGTTAAACCTTTTCTGGATTTTTTTTAGTTCTTGACAAATATTCTTGAAGATTAGGCTGAGTCAAGTAGGGAATGGGTGCCAAGAACTGACTCTTTAAGAAAAAAGCACCGGCAACGCTAGTCATCGTACAATATTTGTGCACAATTGCTTACATTAGGCGGCCGGTCCACTTTATTGAGTCCCCCTCAGCACCATTTAGTGCTCCTGTTGTCTGCGAAGTCCAAATTGTAACCCTGAATCAGTTCCTCTTCTGACCCTTTGTATCATGTTACATGACGAGTAATGATCACCTGTTAGCTTTATCCCTAATTATAACTCTCACTCTTTCCCTGCATCTAACCCTAGCTCTAATCCCATCATTAACCTCGGTCCGGGCACACGCGTGAACCCCTACTCTCATCTCAGCCTCTCCTGGTGATACATCACACCTGGGATCGTTTGCTCCCTGTGGGCTGTGGGAAATTTGCTACCAGCACGCCCTGGAAGTGGGGCTCATTCCGCTGCAACGGGAGGTCTTCCCAGGACGCGTCACAGCTCAACGCAAGAGCTCCTGGGTTTCGAAGGCTCTTGCAGCAAGCCTTCACAAAGCAGCAGGGAGCGCCGTTCCAGATGGGAAACTTGAGACTGGATGTCCAGAAAAGCAAGACGTCAGAAGCGAAACCTTTTTCCTGCAGGGTGTGGCATACCATCCGCTTGCTCATTGCGACAGAGGTGGCACTAATGAAGGAAGAGGTCAACGTTACGTTCTTCTTTAAAATGCAAGGCCAGGAAAAGTGGCAGCGGTGGGATTTGAACCCACGCCTCCGAAGAGACTGGAGCCTTAATCCAGCGCCTTAGACCGCTCGGCCACGCTACCTCCCTGCTAGTCGCCGAAAGCGGAACTTGACCCGTTGCCCGGCCCGCTTTAGTGCTTTGCCTTTTCTCCTTGGAAAGTCTGGAGACAGGCAGTGGAAGGGCAGGCAAACTGTCAGGTGCGCAGAGGAGGGGAGACCATGAGGCAAGGTGGGAGATGGGGGCAAGAAGTGAGAAAAAAACTAATCGCAAGCTAGGGCAGGATTCGGAAAGTGAAGCCGAAAAGGGGCTTAGCATGCAGCCCAGGGGTTTCTTTGACTGTCCTAAGCCCACAGGGACTTTGCCGTCCTCAGCTCATGAGACTTGAGATGGGTAGCTTGATTTGCTGAGGAAATGCGGGATGACAGATTCAACTCTGGAGTCAAACATAGCCCGGAACTATCGCCTTAAACTGAGTTTTAAGCCTGGTGCCGATAAAAAGAAAGAAATTAGCCTTAGATCGGGCAAGCCGTTTGACGGGGGAAAATGAGACCCCCTAGGCCAGCTAGGTGGTCGCTGGATGCTGTGCAGACATCAGCAGCTGTTCATTTCATGCCCTCACGTCTCCTCGTTAGTATAGTGGTCAGTATCCCCGCCTGTCACCCGGGAGACCGGGGTTCTTCTGGATTTTTTTTAGTTCTTGACAAATATTCTTGAAGATTAGGCTGAGTCAAGTAGGGAATGGGTGCCAAGAACTGACTCTTTAAGAAAAAAGCACCGGCAACGCTAGTCATCGTACAATATTTGTGCACAATTGCTTACATTAGGCGGCCGGTCCACTTTATTGAGTCCCCCTCAGCACCATTTAGTGCTCCTGTTGTCTGCGAAGTCCAAATTGTAACCCTGAATCAGTTCCTCTTCTGACCCTTTGTATCATGTTACATGACGAGTAATGATCACCTGTTAGCTTTATCCCTAATTATAACTCTCACTCTTTCCCTGCATCTAACCCTAGCTCTAATCCCATCATTAACCTCGGTCCGGGCACACGCGTGAACCCCTACTCTCATCTCAGCCTCTCCTGGTGATACATCACACCTGGGATCGTTTGCTCCCTGTGGGCTGTGGGAAATTTGCTACCAGCACGCCCTGGAAGTGGGGCTCATTCCGCTGCAACGGGAGGTCTTCCCAGGAGGCGTCATAGCTCAACGCAAGAGCTCCTGGGTTTCGAAGGCTCTTGCAGCAAGCCTTCACAAAGCAGCAGGGCGCGCCGTTCCAGATGGGAAACTTGAGACTGGATGTCCAGAAAAGCAAGACGTCAGAAGCGAAACCTTTTTCCTGCAGGGTGTGGCATACCATCCGCTTGCTCATTGCGACAGAGGTGGCACTAATGAAGGAAGAGGTCAACGTTACGTTCTTCTTTAAAATGCAAGGCCAGGAAAAGTGGCAGCGGTGGGATTTGAACCCACGCCTCCGAAGAGACTGGAGCCTTAATCCAGCGCCTTAGACCGCTCGGCCACGCTACCTCCCTGCTAGTTGCCGAAAGCGGAACTTGACCCGTTGCCCGGCCCGCTTTAGTGCTTTGCCTTTTCTCCTTGGAAAGTCTGGAGACAGGCAGTGGAAGGGCAGGCAAACTGTCAGGTGCGCAGAGGAGGGGAGACCATGAGGCAAGGTGGGAGATGGGGGCAAGAAGTGAGAAAAAAACTAATCGCAAGCTAGGGCAGGATTCGGAAAGTGAAGCCGAAAAGGGGCTTAGCATGCAGCCCAGGGGTTTCTTTGACTGTCCTAAGCCCACAGGGACTTTGCCGTCCTCAGCTCATGAGACTTGAGATGGGTAGCTTGATTTGCTGAGGAAATGCGGGATGACAGATTCAACTCTGGAGTCAAACATAGCCCGGAACTATCGCCTTAAACTGAGTTTTAAGCCTGGTGCCGATAAAAAGAAAGAAATTAGCCTTAGATCGGGCAAGCCGTTTGACGGGGGAAAATGAGACCCCCTAGGCCAGCTAGGTGGTCGCTGGATGCTGTGCAGACATCAGCAGCTGTTCATTTCATGCCCTCACGTCTCCTCGTTAGTATAGTGGTCAGTATCCCCGCCTGTCACGCGGGAGACCGGGGTTCAATTCCCCGACGGGGAGGTTAAACCTCTTCTGGATTTTTTTTAGTTCTTGACAAATATTCTTGAAGATTAGGCTGAGTCAAGTAGGGAATGGGTGCCAAGAACTGACTCTTTAAGAAAAAAGCACCGGCAACGCTAGTCATCGTGCAATATTTGTGCACAATTGCTTACATTAGGCGGCCGGTCCACTTTATTGAGTCCCCCTCAGCACCATTTAGTGCTCCTGTTGTCTGCGAAGTCCAAATTGTAACCCTGAATCAGTTCCTCTTCTGACCCTTTGTATCATGTTACATGACGAGTAATGATCACCTGTTAGCTTTATCCCTAATTATAACTCTCACTCTTTCCCTGCATCTAACCCTAGCTCTAATCCCATCATTAACCTCGGTCCGGGCACACGCGTGAACCCTTACTCTCATCTCAGCCTCTCCTGGTGATACATCACACCTGGGATCGTTTGCTCCCTGTGGGCTGTGGGAAATTTGCTACCAGCACGCCCTGGAAGTGGGGCTCATTCCGCTGCAACGGGAGGTCTTCCCAGGACGCGTCACAGCTCAACGCAAGAGCTCCTGGGTTTCGAAGGCTCTTGCAGCAAGCCTTCACAAAGCAGCAGGGAGCGCCGTTCCAGATGGGAAACTTGAGACTGGATGTCCAGAAAAGCAAGACGTCAGAAGCGAAACCTTTTTCCTGCAGGGTGTGGCATACCATCCGCTTGCTCATTGCGACAGAGGTGGCACTAATGAAGGAAGAGGTCAACGTTACGTTCTTCTTTAAAATGCAAGGCCAGGAAAAGTGGCAGCGGTGGGATTCGAACCCACGCCTCCGAAGAGACTGGAGCCTTAATCCAGCGCCTTAGACCGCTCGGCCACGCTACCTCCCTGCTAGTCGCCGAAAGCGGAACTTGACCCGTTGCCCGGCCCGCTTTAGTGCTTTGCCTTTTCTCCTTGGAAAGTCTGGAGACAGGCAGTGGAAGGGCAGGCAAACTGTCAGGTGCGCAGAGGAGGGGAGACCATGAGGCAAGGTGGGAGATGGGGGCAAGAAGTGAGAAAAAAACTAATCGCAAGCTAGGGCAGGATTCGGAAAGTGAAGCCGAAAAGGGGCTTAGCATGCAGCCCAGGGGTTTCTTTGACTGTCCTAAGCCCACAGGGACTTTGCCGTCCTCAGCTCATGAGACTTGAGATGGGTAGCTTGATTTGCTGAGGAAATGCGGGATGACAGATTCAACTCTGGAGTCAAACATAGCCCGGAACTATCGCCTTAAACTGAGTTTTAAGCCTGGTGCCGATAAAAAGAAAGAAATTAGCCTTAGATCGGGCAAGCCGTTTGACGGGGGAAAATGAGACCCCCTAGGCCATCTAGGTGGTCGCTGGATGCTGTGCAGACATCAGCAGCTGTTCATTTCGTGCCCTCACGTCTCCTCGTTAGTATAGTGGTCAGTATCCCCGCCTGTCACGCGGGAGACCGGGGTTCAATTCCCCGACGGGGAGGTTAAACCTTTTCTGGATTTTTTTTAGTTCTTGACAAATATTCTTGAAGATTAGGCTGAGTCAAGTAGGGAATGGGTGCCAAGAACTGACTCTTTAAGAAAAAAGCACCGGCAACGCTAGTCATCGTACAATATTTGTGCACAATTGCTTACATTAGGCGGCCGGTCCACTTTATTGAGTCCCCCTCAGCACCATTTAGTGCTCCTGTTGTCTGCGAAGTCCAAATTGTAACCCTGAATCAGTTCCTCTTCTGACCCTTTGTATCATGTTACATGACGAGTAATGATCACCTGTTAGCTTTATCCCTAATTATAACTCTCACTCTTTCCCTGCATCTAACCCTAGCTCTAATCCCATCATTAACCTCGGTCCGGGCACACGCGTGAACCCCTACTCTCATCTCAGCCTCTCCTGGTGATACATCACACCTGGGATCGTTTGCTCCCTGTGGGCTGTGGGAAATTTGCTACCAGCACGCCCTGGAAGTGGGGCTCATTCCGCTGCAACGGGAGGTCTTCCCAGGACGCGTCACAGCTCAACGCAAGAGCTCCTGGGTTTCGAAGGCTCTTGCAGCAAGCCTTCACAAAGCAGCAGGGAGCGCCGTTCCAGATGGGAAACTTGAGACTGGATGTCCAGAAAAGCAAGACGTCAGAAACGAAACCTTTTTCCTGCAGGGTGTGGCATACCATCCGCTTGCTCATTGCGACAGAGGTGGCACTAATGAAGGAAGAGGTCAACGTTACGTTTTTCTTTAAAATGCAAGGCCAGGAAAAGTGGCAGCGGTGGGATTTGAACCCACGCCTCCGAAGAGACTGGAGCCTTAATCCAGCGCCTTATACCGCTCGGCCACGCTACCTCCCTACTAGTTGCCGAAAGCGGAACTTGACCCGTTGCCCGGCCCGCTTTAGTGCTTTGCCTTTTCTCCTTGGAAAGTCTGGAGACAGGCAGTGGAAGGGCAGGCAAACTGTCAGGTGCGCAGAGGAGGGGAGACCATGAGGCAAGGTGGGAGATGGTGGCAAGAAGTGAGAAAAAAACTAATCGCAAGCTAGGGCAGGATTCGGAAAGTGAAGCCGAAAAGGGGCTTAGCATGCAGCCCAGGGGTTTCTTTGACTGTCCTAAGCCCACAGGGACTTTGCCGTCCTCAGCTCATGAGACTTGAGATGGGTAGCTTGATTTGCTGAGGAAATGCGGGATGACAGATTCAACTCTGGAGTCAAACATAGCCCGGAACTATCGCCTTAAACTGAGTTTTAAGCCTGGTGCCGATAAAAAGAAAGAAATTAGCCTTAGATCGGGCAAGCCGTTTGACGGGGGAAAATGAGACCCCCCTAGGCCAGCTAGGTGGTCGCTGGATGCTGTGCAGACATCAGCAGCTGTTCATTTCATGCCCTCACGTCTCCTCGTTAGTATAGTGGTCAGTATCCCCGCCTGTCACGCGGGAGACCGGGGTTCAATTCCCCGACGGGGAGGTTAAACCTTTTCTGGATTTTTTTTAGTTCTTGACAAATATTCTTGAAGATTAGGCTGAGTCAAGTAGGGAATGGGTGCCAAGAACTGACTCTTTAAGAAAAAAGCACCGGCAACGCTAGTCATCGTACAATATTTGTGCACAATTGCTTACATTAGGCGGCCGGTCCACTTTATTGAGTCCCCCTCAGCACCATTTAGTGCTCCTGTTGTCTGCGAAGTCCAAATTGTAACCCTGAATCAGTTCCTCTTCTGACCCTTTGTATCATGTTACATGACGAGTAATGATCACCTGTTAGCTTTATCCCTAATTATAACTCTCACTCTTTCCCTGCATCTAACCCTAGCTCTAATCCCATCATTAACCTCGGTCCGGGCACACGCGTGAACCCCTACTCTCATCTCAGCCTCTCCTGGTGATACATCACACCTGGGATCGTTTGCTCCCTGTGGGCTGTGGGAAATTTGCTACCAGCACGCCCTGGAAGTGGGGCTCATTCCGCTGCAACGGGAGGTCTTCCCAGGACGCGTCACAGCTCAACGCAAGAGCTCCTGGGTTTCGAAGGCTCTTGCAGCAAGCCTTCACAAAGCAGCAGGGAGCGCCGTTCCAGATGGGAAACTTGAGACTGGATGTCCAGAAAAGCAAGACGTCAGAAGCGAAACCTTTTTCCTGCAGGGTGTGGCATACCATCCGCTTGCTCATTGCGACAGAGGTGGCACTAATGAAGGAAGAGGTCAACGTTACGTTCTTCTTTAAAATGCAAGGCCAGGAAAAGTGGCAGCGGTGGGATTTGAACCCACGCCTCCGAAGAGACTGGAGCCTTAATCCAGCGCCTTAGACCGCTCGGCCACGCTACCTCCCTGCTAGTCGCCGAAAGCGGAACTTGACCCGTTGCCCGGCCCGCTTTAGTGCTTTGCCTTTTCTCCTTGGAAAGTCTGGAGACAGGCAGTGGAAGGGCAGGCAAACTGTCAGGTGCGCAGAGGAGGGGAGACCATGAGGCAAGGTGGGAGATGGGGGCAAGAAGTGAGAAAAAAACTAATCGCAAGCTAGGGCAGGATTCGGAAAGTGAAGCCGAAAAGGGGCTTAGCATGCAGCCCAGGGGTTTCTTTGACTGTCCTAAGCCCACAGGGACTTTGCCGTCCTCAGCTCATGAGACTTGAGATGGGTAGCTTGATTTGCTGAGGAAATGCGGGATGACAGATTCAACTCTGGAGTCAAACATAGCCCGGAACTATCGCCTTAAACTGAGTTTTAAGCCTGGTGCCGATAAAAAGAAAGAAATTAGCCTTAGATCGGGCAAGCCGTTTGACGGGGGAAAATGAGACCCCCTAGGCCAGCTAGGTGGTCGCTGGATGCTGTGCAGACATCAGCAGCTGTTCATTTCATGCCCTCACGTCTCCTCGTTAGTATAGTGGTCAGTATCCCCGCCTGTCACCCGGGAGACCGGGGTTCTTCTGGATTTTTTTTAGTTCTTGACAAATATTCTTGAAGATTAGGCTGAGTCAAGTAGGGAATGGGTGCCAAGAACTGACTCTTTAAGAAAAAAGCACCGGCAACGCTAGTCATCGTACAATATTTGTGCACAATTGCTTACATTAGGCGGCCGGTCCACTTTATTGAGTCCCCCTCAGCACCATTTAGTGCTCCTGTTGTCTGCGAAGTCCAAATTGTAACCCTGAATCAGTTCCTCTTCTGACCCTTTGTATCATGTTACATGACGAGTAATGATCACCTGTTAGCTTTATCCCTAATTATAACTCTCACTCTTTCCCTGCATCTAACCCTAGCTCTAATCCCATCATTAACCTCGGTCCGGGCACACGCGTGAACCCCTACTCTCATCTCAGCCTCTCCTGGTGATACATCACACCTGGGATCGTTTGCTCCCTGTGGGCTGTGGGAAATTTGCTACCAGCACGCCCTGGAAGTGGGGCTCATTCCGCTGCAACGGGAGGTCTTCCCAGGACGCGTCACAGCTCAACGCAAGAGCTCCTGGGTTTCGAAGGCTCTTGCAGCAAGCCTTCACAAAGCAGCAGGGAGCGCCGTTCCAGATGGGAAACTTGAGACTGGATGTCCAGAAAAGCAAGACGTCAGAAGCGAAACCTTTTTCCTGCAGGGTGTGGCATACCATCCGCTTGCTCATTGCGACAGAGGTGGCACTAATGAAGGAAGAGGTCAACGTTACGTTCTTCTTTAAAATGCAAGGCCAGGAAAAGTGGCAGCGGTGGGATTTGAACCCACGCCTCCGAAGAGCCTGGAGCCTTAATCCAGCGCCTTAGACCGCTCGGCCACGCTACCTCCCTGCTAGTTGCCGAAAGCGGAACTTGACCCGTTGCCCGGCCCGCTTTAGTGCTTTGCCTTTTCTCCTTGGAAAGTCTGGAGACAGGCAGTGGAAGGGCAGGCAAACTGTCAGGTGCGCAGAGGAGGGGAGACCATGAGGCAAGGTGGGAGATGGGGGCAAGAAGTGAGAAAAAAACTAATCGCAAGCTAGGGCAGGATTCGGAAAGTGAAGCCGAAAAGGGGCTTAGCATGCAGCCCAGGGGTTTCTTTGACTGTCCTAAGCCCACAGGGACTTTGCCGTCCTCAGCTCATGAGACTTGAGATGGGTAGCTTGATTTGCTGAGGAAATGCGGGATGACAGATTCAACTCTGGAGTCAAACATAGCCCGGAACTATCGCCTTAAACTGAGTTTTAAGCCTGGTGCCGATAAAAAGAAAGAAATTAGCCTTAGATCGGGCAAGCCGTTTGACGGGGGAAAATGAGACCCCCTAGGCCAGCTAGGTGGTCGCTGGATGCTGTGCAGACATCAGCAGCTGTTCATTTCATGCCCTCACGTCTCCTCGTTAGTATAGTGGTCAGTATCCCCGCCTGTCACGCGGGAGACCGGGGTTCAATTCCCCGACGGGGAGGTTAAACCTCTTCTGGATTTTTTTTAGTTCTTGACAAATATTCTTGAAGATTAGGCTGAGTCAAGTAGGGAATGGGTGCCAAGAACTGACTCTTTAAGAAAAAAGCACCGGCAACGCTAGTCATCGTGCAATATTTGTGCACAATTGCTTACATTAGGCGGCCGGTCCACTTTATTGAGTCCCCCTCAGCACCATTTAGTGCTCCTGTTGTCTGCGAAGTCCAAATTGTAACCCTGAATCAGTTCCTCTTCTGACCCTTTGTATCATGTTACATGACGAGTAATGATCACCTGTTAGCTTTATCCCTAATTATAACTCTCACTCTTTCCCTGCATCTAACCCTAGCTCTAATCCCATCATTAACCTCGGTCCGGGCACACGCGTGAACCCTTACTCTCATCTCAGCCTCTCCTGGTGATACATCACACCTGGGATCGTTTGCTCCCTGTGGGCTGTGGGAAATTTGCTACCAGCACGCCCTGGAAGTGGGGCTCATTCCGCTGCAACGGGAGGTCTTCCCAGGACGCGTCACAGCTCAACGCAAGAGCTCCTGGGTTTCGAAGGCTCTTGCAGCAAGCCTTCACAAAGCAGCAGGGAGCGCCGTTCCAGATGGGAAACTTGAGACTGGATGTCCAGAAAAGCAAGACGTCAGAAGCGAAACCTTTTTCCTGCAGGGTGTGGCATACCATCCGCTTGCTCATTGCGACAGAGGTGGCACTAATGAAGGAAGAGGTCAACGTTACGTTCTTCTTTAAAATGCAAGGCCAGGAAAAGTGGCAGCGGTGGGATTTGAACCCACGCCTCCGAAGAGACTGGAGCCTTAATCCAGCGCCTTAGACCGCTCGGCCACGCTACCTCCCTGCTAGTCGCCGAAAGCGGAACTTGACCCGTTGCCCGGCCCGCTTTAGTGCTTTGCCTTTTCTCCTTGGAAAGTCTGGAGACAGGCAGTGGAAGGGCAGGCAAACTGTCAGGTGCGCAGAGGAGGGGAGACCATGAGGCAAGGTGGGAGATGGGGGCAAGAAGTGAGAAAAAAACTAATCGCAAGCTAGGGCAGGATTCGGAAAGTGAAGCCGAAAAGGGGCTTAGCATGCAGCCCAGGGGTTTCTTTGACTGTCCTAAGCCCACAGGGACTTTGCCGTCCTCAGCTCATGAGACTTGAGATGGGTAGCTTGATTTGCTGAGGAAATGCGGGAT
Organism: Ambystoma mexicanum; assembly: GCF_040938575.1. Classification (NCBI taxonomy): domain Eukaryota; kingdom Metazoa; phylum Chordata; class Amphibia; order Caudata; family Ambystomatidae; genus Ambystoma; species Ambystoma mexicanum. The sequence goes on from NC_090921.1 coordinate 237,470,043, forward strand.
GACAGATTCAACTCTGGAGTCAAACATAGCCCGGAACTATCGCCTTAAACTGAGTTTTAAGCCTGGTGCCGATAAAAAGAAAGAAATTAGCCTTAGATCGGGCAAGCCGTTTGACGGGGGAAAATGAGACCCCCTAGGCCATCTAGGTGGTCGCTGGATGCTGTGCAGACATCAGCAGCTGTTCATTTCGTGCCCTCACGTCTCCTCGTTAGTATAGTGGTCAGTATCCCCGCCTGTCACGCGGGAGACCGGGGTTCAATTCCCCGACGGGGAGGTTAAACCTTTTCTGGATTTTTTTTAGTTCTTGACAAATATTCTTGAAGATTAGGCTGAGTCAAGTAGGGAATGGGTGCCAAGAACTGACTCTTTAAGAAAAAAGCACCGGCAACGCTAGTCATCGTACAATATTTGTGCACAATTGCTTACATTAGGCGGCCGGTCCACTTTATTGAGTCCCCCTCAGCACCATTTAGTGCTCCTGTTGTCTGCGAAGTCCAAATTGTAACCCTGAATCAGTTCCTCTTCTGACCCTTTGTATCATGTTACATGACGAGTAATGATCACCTGTTAGCTTTATCCCTAATTATAACTCTCACTCTTTCCCTGCATCTAACCCTAGCTCTAATCCCATCATTAACCTCGGTCCGGGCACACGCGTGAACCCTTACTCTCATCTCAGCCTCTCCTGGTGATACATCACACCTGGGATCGTTTGCTCCCTGTGGGCTGTGGGAAATTTGCTACCAGCACGCCCTGGAAGTGGGGCTCATTCCGCTGCAACGGGAGGTCTTCCCAGGACGCGTCACAGCTCAACGCAAGAGCTCCTGGGTTTCGAAGGCTCTTGCAGCAAGCCTTCACAAAGCAGCAGGGAGCGCCGTTCCAGATGGGAAACTTGAGACTGGATGTCCAGAAAAGCAAGACGTCAGAAGCGAAACCTTTTTCCTGCAGGGTGTGGCATACCATCCGCTTGCTCATTGCGACAGAGGTGGCACTAATGAAGGAAGAGGTCAACGTTACGTTCTTCTTTAAAATGCAAGGCCAGGAAAAGTGGCAGCGGTGGGATTTGAACCCACGCCTCCGAAGAGACTGGAGCCTTAATCCAGCGCCTTAGACCGCTCGGCCACGCTACCTCCCTGCTAGTCGCCGAAAGCGGAACTTGACCCGTTGCCCGGCCCGCTTTAGTGCTTTGCCTTTTCTCCTTGGAAAGTCTGGAGACAGGCAGTGGAAGGGCAGGCAAACTGTCAGGTGCGCAGAGGAGGGGAGACCATGAGGCAAGGTGGGAGATGGGGGCAAGAAGTGAGAAAAAAACTAATCGCAAGCTAGGGCAGGATTCGGAAAGTGAAGCCGAAAAGGGGCTTAGCATGCAGCCCAGGGGTTTCTTTGACTGTCCTAAGCCCACAGGGACTTTGCCGTCCTCAGCTCATGAGACTTGAGATGGGTAGCTTGATTTGCTGAGGAAATGCGGGATGACAGATTCAACTCTGGAGTCAAACATAGCCCGGAACTATCGCCTGAAACTGAGTTTTAAGCCTGGTGCCGATAAAAAGAAAGAAATTAGCCTTAGATCGGGCAAGCCGTTTGACGGGGGAAAATGAGACCCCCTAGGCCATCTAGGTGGTCGCTGGATGCTGTGCAGACATCAGCAGCTGTTCATTTCGTGCCCTCACGTCTCCTCGTTAGTATAGTGGTCAGTATCCCCGCCTGTCACGCGGGAGACCGGGGTTCAATTCCCCGACGGGGAGGTTAAACCTTTTCTGGATTTTTTTTAGTTCTTGACAAATATTCTTGAAGATTAGGCTGAGTCAAGTAGGGAATGGGTGCCAAGAACTGACTCTTTAAGAAAAAAGCACCGGCAACGCTAGTCATCGTACAATATTTGTGCACAATTGCTTACATTAGGCGGCCGGTCCACTTTATTGAGTCCCCCTCAGCACCATTTAGTGCTCCTGTTGTCTGCGAAGTCCAAATTGTAACCCTGAATCAGTTCCTCTTCTGACCCTTTGTATCATGTTACATGACGAGTAATGATCACCTGTTAGCTTTATCCCTAATTATAACTCTCACTCTTTCCCTGCATCTAACCCTAGCTCTAATCCCATCATTAACCTCGGTCCGGGCACACGCGTGAACCCCTACTCTCATCTCAGCCTCTCCTGGTGATACATCACACCTGGGATCGTTTGCTCCCTGTGGGCTGTGGGAAATTTGCTACCAGCACGCCCTGGAAGTGGGGCTCATTCCGCTGCAACGGGAGGTCTTCCCAGGACGCGTCACAGCTCAACGCAAGAGCTCCTGGGTTTCGAAGGCTCTTGCAGCAAGCCTTCACAAAGCAGCAGGGAGCGCCGTTCCAGATGGGAAACTTGAGACTGGATGTCCAGAAAATCAAGACGTCAGAAACGAAACCTTTTTCCTGCAGGGTGTGGCATACCATCCGCTTGCTCATTGCGACAGAGGTGGCACTAATGAAGGAAGAGGTCAACGTTACGTTCTTCTTTAAAATGCAAGGCCAGGAAAAGTGGCAGCGGTGGGATTTGAACCCACGCCTCCGAAGAGACTGGAGCCTTAATCCAGCGCCTTATACCGCTCGGCCACGCTACCTCCCTACTAGTTGCCGAAAGCGGAACTTGACCCGTTGCCCGGCCCGCTTTAGTGCTTTGCCTTTTCTCCTTGGAAAGTCTGGAGACAGGCAGTGGAAGGGCAGGCAAACTGTCAGGTGCGCAGAGGAGGGGAGACCATGAGGCAAGGTGGGAGATGGGGGCAAGAAGTGAGAAAAAAACTAATCGCAAGCTAGGGCAGGATTTGGAAAGTGAAGCCGAAAAGGGGCTTAGCATGCAGCCCAGGGGTTTCTTTGACTGTCCTAAGCCCACAGGGACTTTGCCGTCCTCAGCTCATGAGACTTGAGATGGGTAGCTTGATTTGCTGAGGAAATGCGGGATGACAGATTCAACTCTGGAGTCAAACATAGCCCGGAACTATCGCCTTAAACTGAGTTTTAAGCCTGGTGCCGATAAAAAGAAAGAAATTAGCCTTAGATCGGGCAAGCCGTTTGACGGGGGAAAATGAGACCCCCCTAGGCCAGCTAGGTGGTCGCTGGATGCTGTGCAGACATCAGCAGCTGTTCATTTCATGCCCTCACGTCTCCTCGTTAGTATAGTGGTCAGTATCCCCGCCTGTCACGCGGGAGACCGGGGTTCAATTCCCCGACGGGGAGGTTAAACCTTTTCTGGATTTTTTTTAGTTCTTGACAAATATTCTTGAAGATTAGGCTGAGTCAAGTAGGGAATGGGTGCCAAGAACTGACTCTTTAAGAAAAAAGCACCGGCAACGCTAGTCATCGTACAATATTTGTGCACAATTGCTTACATTAGGCGGCCGGTCCACTTTATTGAGTCCCCCTCAGCACCATTTAGTGCTCCTGTTGTCTGCGAAGTCCAAATTGTAACCCTGAATCAGTTCCTCTTCTGACCCTTTGTATCATGTTACATGACGAGTAATGATCACCTGTTAGCTTTATCCCTAATTATAACTCTCACTCTTTCCCTGCATCTAACCCTAGCTCTAATCCCATCATTAACCTCGGTCCGGGCACACGCGTGAACCCTTACTCTCATCTCAGCCTCTCCTGGTGATACATCACACCTGGGATCGTTTGCTCCCTGTGGGCTGTGGGAAATTTGCTACCAGCACGCCCTGGAAGTGGGGCTCATTCCGCTGCAACGGGAGGTCTTCCCAGGACGCGTCACAGCTCAACGCAAGAGCTCCTGGGTTTCGAAGGCTCTTGCAGCAAGCCTTCACAAAGCAGCAGGGAGCGCCGTTCCAGATGGGAAACTTGAGACTGGATGTCCAGAAAAGCAAGACGTCAGAAGCGAAACCTTTTTCCTGCAGGGTGTGGCATACCATCCGCTTGCTCATTGCGACAGAGGTGGCACTAATGAAGGAAGAGGTCAACGTTACGTTCTTCTTTAAAATGCAAGGCCAGGAAAAGTGGCAGCGGTGGGATTTGAACCCACGCCTCCGAAGAGACTGGAGCCTTAATCCAGCGCCTTAGACCGCTCGGCCACGCTACCTCCCTGCTAGTTGCCGAAAGCGGAACTTGACCCGTTGCCCGGCCCGCTTTAGTGCTTTGCCTTTTCTCCTTGGAAAGTCTGGAGACAGGCAGTGGAAGGGCAGGCAAACTGTCAGGTGCGCAGAGGAGGGGAGACCATGAGGCAAGGTGGGAGATGGGGGCAAGAAGTGAGAAAAAAACTAATCGCAAGCTAGGGCAGGATTCGGAAAGTGAAGCCGAAAAGGGGCTTAGCATGCAGCCCAGGGGTTTCTTTGACTGTCCTAAGCCCACAGGGACTTTGCCGTCCTCAGCTCATGAGACTTGAGATGGGTAGCTTGATTTGCTGAGGAAATGCGGGATGACAGATTCAACTCTGGAGTCAAACATAGCCCGGAACTATCGCCTTAAACTGAGTTTTAAGCCTGGTGCCGATAAAAAGAAAGAAATTAGCCTTAGATCGGGCAAGCCGTTTGACGGGGGAAAATGAGACCCCCTAGGCCAGCTAGGTGGTCGCTGGATGCTGTGCAGACATCAGCAGCTGTTCATTTCATGCCCTCACGTCTCCTCGTTAGTATAGTGGTCAGTATCCCCGCCTGTCACGCGGGAGACCGGGGTTCAATTCCCCGACGGGGAGGTTAAACCTCTTCTGGATTTTTTTTAGTTCTTGACAAATATTCTTGAAGATTAGGCTGAGTCAAGTAGGGAATGGGTGCCAAGAACTGACTCTTTAAGAAAAAAGCACCGGCAACGCTAGTCATCGTGCAATATTTGTGCACAATTGCTTACATTAGGCGGCCGGTCCACTTTATTGAGTCCCCCTCAGCACCATTTAGTGCTCCTGTTGTCTGCGAAGTCCAAATTGTAACCCTGAATCAGTTCCTCTTCTGACCCTTTGTATCATGTTACATGACGAGTAATGATCACCTGTTAGCTTTATCCCTAATTATAACTCTCACTCTTTCCCTGCATCTAACCCTAGCTCTAATCCCATCATTAACCTCGGTCCGGGCACACGCGTGAACCCTTACTCTCATCTCAGCCTCTCCTGGTGATACATCACACCTGGGATCGTTTGCTCCCTGTGGGCTGTGGGAAATTTGCTACCAGCACGCCCTGGAAGTGGGGCTCATTCCGCTGCAACGGGAGGTCTTCCCAGGACGCGTCACAGCTCAACGCAAGAGCTCCTGGGTTTCGAAGGCTCTTGCAGCAAGCCTTCACAAAGCAGCAGGGAGCGCCGTTCCAGATGGGAAACTTGAGACTGGATGTCCAGAAAAGCAAGACGTCAGAAGCGAAACCTTTTTCCTGCAGGGTGTGGCATACCATCCGCTTGCTCATTGCGACAGAGGTGGCACTAATGAAGGAAGAGGTCAACGTTACGTTCTTCTTTAAAATGCAAGGCCAGGAAAAGTGGCAGCGGTGGGATTCGAACCCACGCCTCCGAAGAGACTGGAGCCTTAATCCAGCGCCTTAGACCGCTCGGCCACGCTACCTCCCTGCTAGTCGCCGAAAGCGGAACTTGACCCGTTGCCCGGCCCGCTTTAGTGCTTTGCCTTTTCTCCTTGGAAAGTCTGGAGACAGGCAGTGGAAGGGCAGGCAAACTGTCAGGTGCGCAGAGGAGGGGAGACCATGAGGCAAGGTGGGAGATGGGGGCAAGAAGTGAGAAAAAAACTAATCGCAAGCTAGGGCAGGATTCGGAAAGTGAAGCCGAAAAGGGGCTTAGCATGCAGCCCAGGGGTTTCTTTGACTGTCCTAAGCCCACAGGGACTTTGCCGTCCTCAGCTCATGAGACTTGAGATGGGTAGCTTGATTTGCTGAGGAAATGCGGGATGACAGATTCAACTCTGGAGTCAAACATAGCCCGGAACTATCGCCTTAAACTGAGTTTTAAGCCTGGTGCCGATAAAAAGAAAGAAATTAGCCTTAGATCGGGCAAGCCGTTTGACGGGGGAAAATGAGACCCCCTAGGCCATCTAGGTGGTCGCTGGATGCTGTGCAGACATCAGCAGCTGTTCATTTCGTGCCCTCACGTCTCCTCGTTAGTATAGTGGTCAGTATCCCCGCCTGTCACGCGGGAGACCGGGGTTCAATTCCCCGACGGGGAGGTTAAACCTTTTCTGGATTTTTTTTAGTTCTTGACAAATATTCTTGAAGATTAGGCTGAGTCAAGTAGGGAATGGGTGCCAAGAACTGACTCTTTAAGAAAAAAGCACCGGCAACGCTAGTCATCGTACAATATTTGTGCACAATTGCTTACATTAGGCGGCCGGTCCACTTTATTGAGTCCCCCTCAGCACCATTTAGTGCTCCTGTTGTCTGCGAAGTCCAAATTGTAACCCTGAATCAGTTCCTCTTCTGACCCTTTGTATCATGTTACATGACGAGTAATGATCACCTGTTAGCTTTATCCCTAATTATAACTCTCACTCTTTCCCTGCATCTAACCCTAGCTCTAATCCCATCATTAACCTCGGTCCGGGCACACGCGTGAACCCCTACTCTCATCTCAGCCTCTCCTGGTGATACATCACACCTGGGATCGTTTGCTCCCTGTGGGCTGTGGGAAATTTGCTACCAGCACGCCCTGGAAGTGGGGCTCATTCCGCTGCAACGGGAGGTCTTCCCAGGACGCGTCACAGCTCAACGCAAGAGCTCCTGGGTTTCGAAGGCTCTTGCAGCAAGCCTTCACAAAGCAGCAGGGAGCGCCGTTCCAGATGGGAAACTTGAGACTGGATGTCCAGAAAAGCAAGACGTCAGAAACGAAACCTTTTTCCTGCAGGGTGTGGCATACCATCCGCTTGCTCATTGCGACAGAGGTGGCACTAATGAAGGAAGAGGTCAACGTTACGTTTTTCTTTAAAATGCAAGGCCAGGAAAAGTGGCAGCGGTGGGATTTGAACCCACGCCTCCGAAGAGACTGGAGCCTTAATCCAGCGCCTTATACCGCTCGGCCACGCTACCTCCCTACTAGTTGCCGAAAGCGGAACTTGACCCGTTGCCCGGCCCGCTTTAGTGCTTTGCCTTTTCTCCTTGGAAAGTCTGGAGACAGGCAGTGGAAGGGCAGGCAAACTGTCAGGTGCGCAGAGGAGGGGAGACCATGAGGCAAGGTGGGAGATGGGGGCAAGAAGTGAGAAAAAAACTAATCGCAAGCTAGGGCAGGATTTGGAAAGTGAAGCCGAAAAGGGGCTTAGCATGCAGCCCAGGGGTTTCTTTGACTGTCCTAAGCCCACAGGGACTTTGCCATCCTCAACTCATGAGACTTGAGATGGGTAGCTTGATTTGCTGAGGAAATGCGGGATGACAGATTCAACTCTGGAGTCAAACATAGCCCGGAACTATCGCCTTAAACTGAGTTTTAAGCCTGGTGCCGATAAAAAGAAAGAAATTAGCCTTAGATCGGGCAAGCCGTTTGACGGGGGAAAATGAGACCCCCCTAGGCCAGCTAGGTGGTCGCTGGATGCTGTGCAGACATCAGCAGCTGTTCATTTCATGCCCTCACGTCTCCTCGTTAGTATAGTGGTCAGTATCCCCGCCTGTCACGCGGGAGACCGGGGTTCAATTCCCCGACGGGGAGGTTAAACCTTTTCTGGATTTTTTTTAGTTCTTGACAAATATTCTTGAAGATTAGGCTGAGTCAAGTAGGGAATGGGTGCCAAGAACTGACTCTTTAAGAAAAAAGCACCGGCAACGCTAGTCATCGTACAATATTTGTGCACAATTGCTTACATTAGGCGGCCGGTCCACTTTATTGAGTCCCCCTCAGCACCATTTAGTGCTCCTGTTGTCTGCGAAGTCCAAATTGTAACCCTGAATCAGTTCCTCTTCTGACCCTTTGTATCATGTTACATGACGAGTAATGATCACCTGTTAGCTTTATCCCTAATTATAACTCTCACTCTTTCCCTGCATCTAACCCTAGCTCTAATCCCATCATTAACCTCGGTCCGGGCACACGCGTGAACCCCTACTCTCATCTCAGCCTCTCCTGGTGATACATCACACCTGGGATCGTTTGCTCCCTGTGGGCTGTGGGAAATTTGCTACCAGCACGCCCTGGAAGTGGGGCTCATTCCGCTGCAACGGGAGGTCTTCCCAGGACGCGTCACAGCTCAACGCAAGAGCTCCTGGGTTTCGAAGGCTCTTGCAGCAAGCCTTCACAAAGCAGCAGGGAGCGCCGTTCCAGATGGGAAACTTGAGACTGGATGTCCAGAAAAGCAAGACGTCAGAAGCGAAACCTTTTTCCTGCAGGGTGTGGCATACCATCCGCTTGCTCATTGCGACAGAGGTGGCACTAATGAAGGAAGAGGTCAACGTTACGTTCTTCTTTAAAATGCAAGGCCAGGAAAAGTGGCAGCGGTGGGATTTGAACCCACGCCTCCGAAGAGACTGGAGCCTTAATCCAGCGCCTTAGACCGCTCGGCCACGCTACCTCCCTGCTAGTCGCCGAAAGCGGAACTTGACCCGTTGCCCGGCCCGCTTTAGTGCTTTGCCTTTTCTCCTTGGAAAGTCTGGAGACAGGCAGTGGAAGGGCAGGCAAACTGTCAGGTGCGCAGAGGAGGGGAGACCATGAGGCAAGGTGGGAGATGGGGGCAAGAAGTGAGAAAAAAACTAATCGCAAGCTAGGGCAGGATTCGGAAAGTGAAGCCGAAAAGGGGCTTAGCATGCAGCCCAGGGGTTTCTTTGACTGTCCTAAGCCCACAGGGACTTTGCCGTCCTCAGCTCATGAGACTTGAGATGGGTAGCTTGATTTGCTGAGGAAATGCGGGATGACAGATTCAACTCTGGAGTCAAACATAGCCCGGAACTATCGCCTTAAACTGAGTTTTAAGCCTGGTGCCGATAAAAAGAAAGAAATTAGCCTTAGATCGGGCAAGCCGTTTGACGGGGGAAAATGAGACCCCCTAGGCCAGCTAGGTGGTCGCTGGATGCTGTGCAGACATCAGCAGCTGTTCATTTCATGCCCTCACGTCTCCTCGTTAGTATAGTGGTCAGTATCCCCGCCTGTCACCCGGGAGACCGGGGTTCTTCTGGATTTTTTTTAGTTCTTGACAAATATTCTTGAAGATTAGGCTGAGTCAAGTAGGGAATGGGTGCCAAGAACTGACTCTTTAAGAAAAAAGCACCGGCAACGCTAGTCATCGTACAATATTTGTGCACAATTGCTTACATTAGGCGGCCGGTCCACTTTATTGAGTCCCCCTCAGCACCATTTAGTGCTCCTGTTGTCTGCGAAGTCCAAATTGTAACCCTGAATCAGTTCCTCTTCTGACCCTTTGTATCATGTTACATGACGAGTAATGATCACCTGTTAGCTTTATCCCTAATTATAACTCTCACTCTTTCCCTGCATCTAACCCTAGCTCTAATCCCATCATTAACCTCGGTCCGGGCACACGCGTGAACCCCTACTCTCATCTCAGCCTCTCCTGGTGATACATCACACCTGGGATCGTTTGCTCCCTGTGGGCTGTGGGAAATTTGCTACCAGCACGCCCTGGAAGTGGGGCTCATTCCGCTGCAACGGGAGGTCTTCCCAGGACGCGTCACAGCTCAACGCAAGAGCTCCTGGGTTTCGAAGGCTCTTGCAGCAAGCCTTCACAAAGCAGCAGGGAGCGCCGTTCCAGATGGGAAACTTGAGACTGGATGTCCAGAAAAGCAAGACGTCAGAAGCGAAACCTTTTTCCTGCAGGGTGTGGCATACCATCCGCTTGCTCATTGCGACAGAGGTGGCACTAATGAAGGAAGAGGTCAACGTTACGTTCTTCTTTAAAATGCAAGGCCAGGAAAAGTGGCAGCGGTGGGATTTGAACCCACGCCTCCGAAGAGACTGGAGCCTTAATCCAGCGCCTTAGACCGCTCGGCCACGCTACCTCCCTGCTAGTCGCCGAAAGCGGAACTTGACCCGTTGCCCGGCCCGCTTTAGTGCTTTGCCTTTTCTCCTTGGAAAGTCTGGAGACAGGCAGTGGAAGGGCAGGCAAACTGTCAGGTGCGCAGAGGAGGGGAGACCATGAGGCAAGGTGGGAGATGGGGGCAAGAAGTGAGAAAAAAACTAATCGCAAGCTAGGGCAGGATTCGGAAAGTGAAGCCGAAAAGGGGCTTAGCATGCAGCCCAGGGGTTTCTTTGACTGTCCTAAGCCCACAGGGACTTTGCCGTCCTCAGCTCATGAGACTTGAGATGGGTAGCTTGATTTGCTGAGGAAATGCGGGATGACAGATTCAACTCTGGAGTCAAACATAGCCCGGAACTATCGCCTTAAACTGAGTTTTAAGCCTGGTGCCGATAAAAAGAAAGAAATTAGCCTTAGATCGGGCAAGCCGTTTGACGGGGGAAAATGAGACCCCCTAGGCCAGCTAGGTGGTCGCTGGATGCTGTGCAGACATCAGCAGCTGTTCATTTCATGCCCTCACGTCTCCTCGTTAGTATAGTGGTCAGTATCCCCGCCTGTCACCCGGGAGACCGGGGTTCTTCTGGATTTTTTTTAGTTCTTGACAAATATTCTTGAAGATTAGGCTGAGTCAAGTAGGGAATGGGTGCCAAGAACTGACTCTTTAAGAAAAAAGCACCGGCAACGCTAGTCATCGTACAATATTTGTGCACAATTGCTTACATTAGGCGGCCGGTCCACTTTATTGAGTCCCCCTCAGCACCATTTAGTGCTCCTGTTGTCTGCGAAGTCCAAATTGTAACCCTGAATCAGTTCCTCTTCTGACCCTTTGTATCATGTTACATGACGAGTAATGATCACCTGTTAGCTTTATCCCTAATTATAACTCTCACTCTTTCCCTGCATCTAACCCTAGCTCTAATCCCATCATTAACCTCGGTCCGGGCACACGCGTGAACCCCTACTCTCATCTCAGCCTCTCCTGGTGATACATCACACCTGGGATCGTTTGCTCCCTGTGGGCTGTGGGAAATTTGCTACCAGCACGCCCTGGAAGTGGGGCTCATTCCGCTGCAACGGGAGGTCTTCCCAGGACGCGTCACAGCTCAACGCAAGAGCTCCTGGGTTTCGAAGGCTCTTGCAGCAAGCCTTCACAAAGCAGCAGGGAGCGCCGTTCCAGATGGGAAACTTGAGACTGGATGTCCAGAAAAGCAAGACGTCAGAAGCGAAACCTTTTTCCTGCAGGGTGTGGCATACCATCCGCTTGCTCATTGCGACAGAGGTGGCACTAATGAAGGAAGAGGTCAACGTTACGTTCTTCTTTAAAATGCAAGGCCAGGAAAAGTGGCAGCGGTGGGATTTGAACCCACGCCTCCGAAGAGACTGGAGCCTTAATCCAGCGCCTTAGACCGCTCGGCCACGCTACCTCCCTGCTAGTTGCCGAAAGCGGAACTTGACCCGTTGCCCGGCCCGCTTTAGTGCTTTGCCTTTTCTCCTTGGAAAGTCTGGAGACAGGCAGTGGAAGGGCAGGCAAACTGTCAGGTGCGCAGAGGAGGGGAGACCATGAGGCAAGGTGGGAGATGGGGGCAAGAAGTGAGAAAAAAACTAATCGCAAGCTAGGGCAGGATTCGGAAAGTGAAGCCGAAAAGGGGCTTAGCATGCAGCCCAGGGGTTTCTTTGACTGTCCTAAGCCCACAGGGACTTTGCCGTCCTCAGCTCATGAGACTTGAGATGGGTAGCTTGATTTGCTGAGGAAATGCGGGATGACAGATTCAACTCTGGAGTCAAACATAGCCCGGAACTATCGCCTTAAACTGAGTTTTAAGCCTGGTGCCGATAAAAAGAAAGAAATTAGCCTTAGATCGGGCAAGCCGTTTGACGGGGGAAAATGAGACCCCCTAGGCCAGCTAGGTGGTCGCTGGATGCTGTGCAGACATCAGCAGCTGTTCATTTCATGCCCTCACGTCTCCTCGTTAGTATAGTGGTCAGTATCCCCGCCTGTCACGCGGGAGACCGGGGTTCAATTCCCCGACGGGGAGGTTAAACCTCTTCTGGATTTTTTTTAGTTCTTGACAAATATTCTTGAAGATTAGGCTGAGTCAAGTAGGGAATGGGTGCCAAGAACTGACTCTTTAAGAAAAAAGCACCGGCAACGCTAGTCATCGTGCAATATTTGTGCACAATTGCTTACATTAGGCGGCCGGTCCACTTTATTGAGTCCCCCTCAGCACCATTTAGTGCTCCTGTTGTCTGCGAAGTCCAAATTGTAACCCTGAATCAGTTCCTCTTCTGACCCTTTGTATCATGTTACATGACGAGTAATGATCACCTGTTAGCTTTATCCCTAATTATAACTCTCACTCTTTCCCTGCATCTAACCCTAGCTCTAATCCCATCATTAACCTCGGTCCGGGCACACGCGTGAACCCTTACTCTCATCTCAGCCTCTCCTGGTGATACATCACACCTGGGATCGTTTGCTCCCTGTGGGCTGTGGGAAATTTGCTACCAGCACGCCCTGGAAGTGGGGCTCATTCCGCTGCAACGGGAGGTCTTCCCAGGACGCGTCACAGCTCAACGCAAGAGCTCCTGGGTTTCGAAGGCTCTTGCAGCAAGCCTTCACAAAGCAGCAGGGAGCGCCGTTCCAGATGGGAAACTTGAGACTGGATGTCCAGAAAAGCAAGACGTCAGAAGCGAAACCTTTTTCCTGCAGGGTGTGGCATACCATCCGCTTGCTCATTGCGACAGAGGTGGCACTAATGAAGGAAGAGGTCAACGTTACGTTCTTCTTTAAAATGCAAGGCCAGGAAAAGTGGCAGCGGTGGGATTTGAACCCACGCCTCCGAAGAGACTGGAGCCTTAATCCAGCGCCTTAGACCGCTCGGCCACGCTACCTCCCTGCTAGTCGCCGAAAGCGGAACTTGACCCGTTGCCCGGCCCGCTTTAGTGCTTTGCCTTTTCTCCTTGGAAAGTCTGGAGACAGGCAGTGGAAGGGCAGGCAAACTGTCAGGTGCGCAGAGGAGGGGAGACCATGAGGCAAGGTGGGAGATGGGGGCAAGAAGTGAGAAAAAAACTAATCGCAAGCTAGGGCAGGATTCGGAAAGTGAAGCCGAAAAGGGGCTTAGCATGCAGCCCAGGGGTTTCTTTGACTGTCCTAAGCCCACAGGGACTTTGCCGTCCTCAGCTCATGAGACTTGAGATGGGTAGCTTGATTTGCTGAGGAAATGCGGGATGACAGATTCAACTCTGGAGTCAAACATAGCCCGGAACTATCGCCTTAAACTGAGTTTTAAGCCTGGTGCCGATAAAAAGAAAGAAATTAGCCTTAGATCGGGCAAGCCGTTTGACGGGGGAAAATGAGACCCCCTAGGCCATCTAGGTGGTCGCTGGATGCTGTGCAGACATCAGCAGCTGTTCATTTCGTGCCCTCACGTCTCCTCGTTAGTATAGTGGTCAGTATCCCCGCCTGTCACGCGGGAGACCGGGGTTCAATTCCCCGACGGGGAGGTTAAACCTTTTCTGGATTTTTTTTAGTTCTTGACAAATATTCTTGAAGATTAGGCTGAGTCAAGTAGGGAATGGGTGCCAAGAACTGACTCTTTAAGAAAAAAGCACCGGCAACGCTAGTCATCGTACAATATTTGTGCACAATTGCTTACATTAGGCGGCCGGTCCACTTTATTGAGTCCCCCTCAGCACCATTTAGTGCTCCTGTTGTCTGCGAAGTCCAAATTGTAACCCTGAATCAGTTCCTCTTCTGACCCTTTGTATCATGTTACATGACGAGTAATGATCACCTGTTAGCTTTATCCCTAATTATAACTCTCACTCTTTCCCTGCATCTAACCCTAGCTCTAATCCCATCATTAACCTCGGTCCGGGCACACGCGTGAACCCTTACTCTCATCTCAGCCTCTCCTGGTGATACATCACACCTGGGATCGTTTGCTCCCTGTGGGCTGTGGGAAATTTGCTACCAGCACGCCCTGGAAGTGGGGCTCATTCCGCTGCAACGGGAGGTCTTCCCAGGACGCGTCACAGCTCAACGCAAGAGCTCCTGGGTTTCGAAGGCTCTTGCAGCAAGCCTTCACAAAGCAGCAGGGAGCGCCGTTCCAGATGGGAAACTTGAGACTGGATGTCCAGAAAAGCAAGACGTCAGAAGCGAAACCTTTTTCCTGCAGGGTGTGGCATACCATCCGCTTGCTCATTGCGACAGAGGTGGCACTAATGAAGGAAGAGGTCAACGTTACGTTCTTCTTTAAAATGCAAGGCCAGGAAAAGTGGCAGCGGTGGGATTTGAACCCACGCCTCCGAAGAGACTGGAGCCTTAATCCAGCGCCTTAGACCGCTCGGCCACGCTACCTCCCTGCTAGTCGCCGAAAGCGGAACTTGACCCGTTGCCCGGCCCGCTTTAGTGCTTTGCCTTTTCTCCTTGGAAAGTCTGGAGACAGGCAGTGGAAGGGCAGGCAAACTGTCAGGTGCGCAGAGGAGGGGAGACCATGAGGCAAGGTGGGAGATGGGGGCAAGAAGTGAGAAAAAAACTAATCGCAAGCTAGGGCAGGATTCGGAAAGTGAAGCCGAAAAGGGGCTTAGCATGCAGCCCAGGGGTTTCTTTGACTGTCCTAAGCCCACAGGGACTTTGCCGTCCTCAGCTCATGAGACTTGAGATGGGTAGCTTGATTTGCTGAGGAAATGCGGGATGACAGATTCAACTCTGGAGTCAAACATAGCCCGGAACTATCGCCTGAAACTGAGTTTTAAGCCTGGTGCCGATAAAAAGAAAGAAATTAGCCTTAGATCGGGCAAGCCGTTTGACGGGGGAAAATGAGACCCCCTAGGCCATCTAGGTGGTCGCTGGATGCTGTGCAGACATCAGCAGCTGTTCATTTCGTGCCCTCACGTCTCCTCGTTAGTATAGTGGTCAGTATCCCCGCCTGTCACGCGGGAGACCGGGGTTCAATTCCCCGACGGGGAGGTTAAACCTTTTCTGGATTTTTTTTAGTTCTTGACAAATATTCTTGAAGATTAGGCTGAGTCAAGTAGGGAATGGGTGCCAAGAACTGACTCTTTAAGAAAAAAGCACCGGCAACGCTAGTCATCGTACAATATTTGTGCACAATTGCTTACATTAGGCGGCCGGTCCACTTTATTGAGTCCCCCTCAGCACCATTTAGTGCTCCTGTTGTCTGCGAAGTCCAAATTGTAACCCTGAATCAGTTCCTCTTCTGACCCTTTGTATCATGTTACATGACGAGTAATGATCACCTGTTAGCTTTATCCCTAATTATAACTCTCACTCTTTCCCTGCATCTAACCCTAGCTCTAATCCCATCATTAACCTCGGTCCGGGCACACGCGTGAACCCCTACTCTCATCTCAGCCTCTCCTGGTGATACATCACACCTGGGATCGTTTGCTCCCTGTGGGCTGTGGGAAATTTGCTACCAGCACGCCCTGGAAGTGGGGCTCATTCCGCTGCAACGGGAGGTCTTCCCAGGACGCGTCACAGCTCAACGCAAGAGCTCCTGGGTTTCGAAGGCTCTTGCAGCAAGCCTTCACAAAGCAGCAGGGAGCGCCGTTCCAGATGGGAAACTTGAGACTGGATGTCCAGAAAATCAAGACGTCAGAAACGAAACCTTTTTCCTGCAGGGTGTGGCATACCATCCGCTTGCTCATTGCGACAGAGGTGGCACTAATGAAGGAAGAGGTCAACGTTACGTTCTTCTTTAAAATGCAAGGCCAGGAAAAGTGGCAGCGGTGGGATTTGAACCCACGCCTCCGAAGAGACTGGAGCCTTAATCCAGCGCCTTATACCGCTCGGCCACGCTACCTCCCTACTAGTTGCCGAAAGCGGAACTTGACCCGTTGCCCGGCCCGCTTTAGTGCTTTGCCTTTTCTCCTTGGAAAGTCTGGAGACAGGCAGTGGAAGGGCAGGCAAACTGTCAGGTGCGCAGAGGAGGGGAGACCATGAGGCAAGGTGGGAGATGGGGGCAAGAAGTGAGAAAAAAACTAATCGCAAGCTAGGGCAGGATTTGGAAAGTGAAGCCGAAAAGGGGCTTAGCATGCAGCCCAGGGGTTTCTTTGACTGTCCTAAGCCCACAGGGACTTTGCCGTCCTCAGCTCATGAGACTTGAGATGGGTAGCTTGATTTGCTGAGGAAATGCGGGATGACAGATTCAACTCTGGAGTCAAACATAGCCCGGAACTATCGCCTTAAACTGAGTTTTAAGCCTGGTGCCGATAAAAAGAAAGAAATTAGCCTTAGATCGGGCAAGCCGTTTGACGGGGGAAAATGAGACCCCCCTAGGCCAGCTAGGTGGTCGCTGGATGCTGTGCAGACATCAGCAGCTGTTCATTTCATGCCCTCACGTCTCCTCGTTAGTATAGTGGTCAGTATCCCCGCCTGTCACGCGGGAGACCGGGGTTCAATTCCCCGACGGGGAGGTTAAACCTTTTCTGGATTTTTTTTAGTTCTTGACAAATATTCTTGAAGATTAGGCTGAGTCAAGTAGGGAATGGGTGCCAAGAACTGACTCTTTAAGAAAAAAGCACCGGCAACGCTAGTCATCGTACAATATTTGTGCACAATTGCTTACATTAGGCGGCCGGTCCACTTTATTGAGTCCCCCTCAGCACCATTTAGTGCTCCTGTTGTCTGCGAAGTCCAAATTGTAACCCTGAATCAGTTCCTCTTCTGACCCTTTGTATCATGTTACATGACGAGTAATGATCACCTGTTAGCTTTATCCCTAATTATAACTCTCACTCTTTCCCTGCATCTAACCCTAGCTCTAATCCCATCATTAACCTCGGTCCGGGCACACGCGTGAACCCTTACTCTCATCTCAGCCTCTCCTGGTGATACATCACACCTGGGATCGTTTGCTCCCTGTGGGCTGTGGGAAATTTGCTACCAGCACGCCCTGGAAGTGGGGCTCATTCCGCTGCAACGGGAGGTCTTCCCAGGACGCGTCACAGCTCAACGCAAGAGCTCCTGGGTTTCGAAGGCTCTTGCAGCAAGCCTTCACAAAGCAGCAGGGAGCGCCGTTCCAGATGGGAAACTTGAGACTGGATGTCCAGAAAAGCAAGACGTCAGAAGCGAAACCTTTTTCCTGCAGGGTGTGGCATACCATCCGCTTGCTCATTGCGACAGAGGTGGCACTAATGAAGGAAGAGGTCAACGTTACGTTCTTCTTTAAAATGCAAGGCCAGGAAAAGTGGCAGCGGTGGGATTTGAACCCACGCCTCCGAAGAGACTGGAGCCTTAATCCAGCGCCTTAGACCGCTCGGCCACGCTACCTCCCTGCTAGTCGCCGAAAGCGGAACTTGAACCGTTGCCCGGCCCGCTTTAGTGCTTTGCCTTTTCTCCTTGGAAAGTCTGGAGACAGGCAGTGGAAGGGCAGGCAAACTGTCAGGTGCGCAGAGGAGGGGAGACCATGAGGCAAGGTGGGAGATGGGGGCAAGAAGTGAGAAAAAAACTAATCGCAAGCTAGGGCAGGATTCGGAAAGTGAAGCCGAAAAGGGGCTTAGCATGCAGCCCAGGGGTTTCTTTGACTGTCCTAAGCCCACAGGGACTTTGCCGTCCTCAGCTCATGAGACTTGAGATGGGTAGCTTGATTTGCTGAGGAAATGCGGGATGACAGATTCAACTCTGGAGTCAAACATAGCCCGGAACTATCGCCTTAAACTGAGTTTTAAGCCTGGTGCCGATAAAAAGAAAGAAATTAGCCTTAGATCGGGCAAGCCGTTTGACGGGGGAAAATGAGACCCCCCTAGGCCAGCTAGGTGGTCGCTGGATGCTGTGCAGACATCAGCAGCTGTTCATTTCATGCCCTCACGTCTCCTCGTTAGTATAGTGGTCAGTATCGGGAGACCGGGGTTCAATTCCCCGACGGGGAGGTTAAACCTTTTCTGGATTTTTTTTAGTTCTTGACAAATATTCTTGAAGATTAGGCTGAGTCAAGTAGGGAATGGGTGCCAAGAACTGACTCTTTAAGAAAAAAGCACCGGCAACGCTAGTCATCGTACAATATTTGTGCACAATTGCTTACATTAGGCGGCCGGTCCACTTTATTGAGTCCCCCTCAGCACCATTTAGTGCTCCTGTTGTCTGCGAAGTCCAAATTGTAACCCTGAATCAGTTCCTCTTCTGACCCTTTGTATCATGTTACATGACGAGTAATGATCACCTGTTAGCTTTATCCCTAATTATAACTCTCACTCTTTCCCTGCATCTAACCCTAGCTCTAATCCCATCATTAACCTCGGTCCGGGCACACGCGTGAACCCCTACTCTCATCTCAGCCTCTCCTGGTGATACATCACACCTGGGATCGTTTGCTCCCTGTGGGCTGTGGGAAATTTGCTACCAGCACGCCCTGGAAGTGGGGCTCATTCCGCTGCAACGGGAGGTCTTCCCAGGACGCGTCACAGCTCAACGCAAGAGCTCCTGGGTTTCGAAGGCTCTTGCAGCAAGCCTTCACAAAGCAGCAGGGAGCGCCGTTCCAGATGGGAAACTTGAGACTGGATGTCCAGAAAAGCAAGACGTCAGAAGCGAAACCTTTTTCCTGCAGGGTGTGGCATACCATCCGCTTGCTCATTGCGACAGAGGTGGCACTAATGAAGGAAGAGGTCAACGTTACGTTCTTCTTTAAAATGCAAGGCCAGGAAAAGTGGCAGCGGTGGGATTTGAACCCACGCCTCCGAAGAGACTGGAGCCTTAATCCAGCGCCTTAGACCGCTCGGCCACGCTACCTCCCTGCTAGTCGCCGAAAGCGGAACTTGACCCGTTGCCCGGCCCGCTTTAGTGCTTTGCCTTTTCTCCTTGGAAAGTCTGGAGACAGGCAGTGGAAGGGCAGGCAAACTGTCAGGTGCGCAGAGGAGGGGAGACCATGAGGCAAGGTGGGAGATGGGGGCAAGAAGTGAGAAAAAAACTAATCGCAAGCTAGGGCAGGATTCAGAAAGTGAAGCCGAAAAGGGGCTTAGCATGCAGCCCAGGGGTTTCTTTGACTGTCCTAAGCCCACAGGGACTTTGCCGTCCTCAGCTCATGAGACTTGAGATGGGTAGCTTGATTTGCTGAGGAAATGCGGGATGACAGATTCAACTCTGGAGTCAAACATAGCCCGGAACTATCGCCTTAAACTGAGTTTTAAGCCTGGTGCCGATAAAAAGAAAGAAATTAGCCTTAGATCGGGCAAGCCGTTTGACGGGGGAAAATGAGACCCCCCTAGGCCAGCTAGGTGGTCGCTGGATGCTGTGCAGACATCAGCAGCTGTTCATTTCATGCCCTCACGTCTCCTCGTTAGTATAGTGGTCAGTATCCCCGCCTGTCACGCGGGAGACCGGGGTTCAATTCCCCGACGGGGAGGTTAAACCGTTTCTGGATTTTTTTTAGTTCTTGACAAATATTCTTGAAGATTAGGCTGAGTCAAGTAGGGAATGGGTGCCAAGAACTGACTCTTTAAGAAAAAAGCACCGGCAACGCTAGTCATCGTACAATATTTGTGCACAATTGCTTACATTAGGCGGCCGGTCCACTTTATTGAGTCCCCCTCAGCACCATTTAGTGCTCCTGTTGTCTGCGAAGTCCAAATTGTAACCCTGAATCAGTTCCTCTTCTGACCCTTTGTATCATGTTACATGACGAGTAATGATCACCTGTTAGCTTTATCCCTAATTATAACTCTCACTCTTTCCCTGCATCTAACCCTAGCTCTAATCCCATCATTAACCTCGGTCCGGGCACACGCGTGAACCCCTACTCTCATCTCAGCCTCTCCTGGTGATACATCACACCTGGGATCGTTTGCTCCCTGTGGGCTGTGGGAAATTTGCTACCAGCACGCCCTGGAAGTGGGGCTCATTCCGCTGCAACGGGAGGTCTTCCCAGGACGCGTCACAGCTCAACGCAAGAGCTCCTGGGTTTCGAAGGCTCTTGCAGCAAGCCTTCACAAAGCAGCAGGGAGCGCCGTTCCAGATGGGAAACTTGAGACTGGATGTCCAGAAAAGCAAGACGTCAGAAGCGAAACCTTTTTCCTGCAGGGTGTGGCATACCATCCGCTTGCTCATTGCGACAGAGGTGGCACTAATGAAGGAAGAGGTCAACGTTACGTTCTTCTTTAAAATGCAAGGCCAGGAAAAGTGGCAGCGGTGGGATTTGAACCCACGCCTCCGAAGAGACTGGAGCCTTAATCCAGCGCCTTAGACCGCTCGGCCACGCTACCTCCCTGCTAGTCGCCGAAAGCGGAACTTGACCCGTTGCCCGGCCCGCTTTAGTGCTTTGCCTTTTCTCCTTGGAAAGTCTGGAGACAGGCAGTGGAAGGGCAGGCAAACTGTCAGGTGCGCAGAGGAGGGGAGACCATGAGGCAAGGTGGGAGATGGGGGCAAGAAGTGAGAAAAAAACTAATCGCAAGCTAGGGCAGGATTCGGAAAGTGAAGCCGAAAAGGGGCTTAGCATGCAGCCCAGGGGTTTCTTTGACTGTCCTAAGCCCACAGGGACTTTGCCGTCCTCAGCTCATGAGACTTGAGATGGGTAGCTTGATTTGCTGAGGAAATGCGGGATGACAGATTCAACTCTGGAGTCAAACATAGCCCGGAACTATCGCCTTAAACTGAGTTTTAAGCCTGGTGCCGATAAAAAGAAAGAAATTAGCCTTAGATCGGGCAAGCCGTTTGACGGGGGAAAATGAGACCCCCTAGGCCAGCTAGGTGGTCGCTGGATGCTGTGCAGACATCAGCAGCTGTTCATTTCATGCCCTCACGTCTCCTCGTTAGTATAGTGGTCAGTATCCCCGCCTGTCACGCGGGAGACCGGGGTTCAATTCCCCGACGGGGAGGTTAAACCTTTTCTGGATTTTTTTTAGTTCTTGACAAATATTCTTGAAGATTAGGCTGAGTCAAGTAGGGAATGGGTGCCAAGAACTGACTCTTTAAGAAAAAAGCACCGGCAACGCTAGTCATCGTACAATATTTGTGCACAATTGCTTACATTAGGCGGCCGGTCCACTTTATTGAGTCCCCCTCAGCACCATTTAGTGCTCCTGTTGTCTGCGAAGTCCAAATTGTAACCCTGAATCAGTTCCTCTTCTGACCCTTTGTATCATGTTACATGACGAGTAATGATCACCTGTTAGCTTTATCCCTAATTATAACTCTCACTCTTTCCCTGCATCTAACCCTAGCTCTAATCCCATCATTAACCTCGGTCCGGGCACACGCGTGAACCCCTACTCTCATCTCAGCCTCTCCTGGTGATACATCACACCTGGGATCGTTTGCTCCCTGTGGGCTGTGGGAAATTTGCTACCAGCACGCCCTGGAAGTGGGGCTCATTCCGCTGCAACGGGAGGTCTTCCCAGGACGCGTCACAGCTCAACGCAAGAGCTCCTGGGTTTCGAAGGCTCTTGCAGCAAGCCTTCACAAAGCAGCAGGGAGCGCCGTTCCAGATGGGAAACTTGAGACTGGATGTCCAGAAAAGCAAGACGTCAGAAGCGAAACCTTTTTCCTGCAGGGTGTGGCATACCATCCGCTTGCTCATTGCGACAGAGGTGGCACTAATGAAGGAAGAGGTCAACGTTACGTTCTTCTTTAAAATGCAAGGCCAGGAAAAGTGGCAGCGGTGGGATTTGAACCCACGCCTCCGAAGAGACTGGAGCCTTAATCCAGCGCCTTAGACCGCTCGGCCACGCTACCTCCCTGCTAGTCGCCGAAAGCGGAACTTGAACCGTTGCCCGGCCCGCTTTAGTGCTTTGCCTTTTCTCCTTGGAAAGTCTGGAGACAGGCAGTGGAAGGGCAGGCAAACTGTCAGGTGCGCAGAGGAGGGGAGACCATGAGGCAAGGTGGGAGATGGGGGCAAGAAGTGAGAAAAAAACTAATCGCAAGCTAGGGCAGGATTCGGAAAGTGAAGCCGAAAAGGGGCTTAGCATGCAGCCCAGGGGTTTCTTTGACTGTCCTAAGCCCACAGGGACTTTGCCGTCCTCAGCTCATGAGACTTGAGATGGGTAGCTTGATTTGCTGAGGAAATGCGGGATGACAGATTCAACTCTGGAGTCAAACATAGCCCGGAACTATCGCCTTAAACTGAGTTTTAAGCCTGGTGCCGATAAAAAGAAAGAAATTAGCCTTAGATCGGGCAAGCCGTTTGACGGGGGAAAATGAGACCCCCTAGGCCAGCTAGGTGGTCGCTGGATGCTGTGCAGACATCAGCAGCTGTTCATTTCATGCCCTCACGTCTCCTCGTTAGTATAGTGGTCAGTATCCCCGCCTGTCACGCGGGAGACCGGGGTTCAATTCCCCGACGGGGAGGTTAAACCTTTTCTGGATTTTTTTTAGTTCTTGACAAATATTCTTGAAGATTAGGCTGAGTCAAGTAGGGAATGGGTGCCAAGAACTGACTCTTTAAGAAAAAAGCACCGGCAACGCTAGTCATCGTACAATATTTGTGCACAATTGCTTACATTAGGCGGCCGGTCCACTTTATTGAGTCCCCCTCAGCACCATTTAGTGCTCCTGTTGTCTGCGAAGTCCAAATTGTAACCCTGAATCAGTTCCTCTTCTGACCCTTTGTATCATGTTACATGACGAGTAATGATCACCTGTTAGCTTTATCCCTAATTATAACTCTCACTCTTTCCCTGCATCTAACCCTAGCTCTAATCCCATCATTAACCTCGGTCCGGGCACACGCGTGAACCCCTACTCTCATCTCAGCCTCTCCTGGTGATACATCACACCTGGGATCGTTTGCTCCCTGTGGGCTGTGGGAAATTTGCTACCAGCACGCCCTGGAAGTGGGGCTCATTCCGCTGCAACGGGAGGTCTTCCCAGGACGCGTCACAGCTCAACGCAAGAGCTCCTGGGTTTCGAAGGCTCTTGCAGCAAGCCTTCACAAAGCAGCAGGGAGCGCCGTTCCAGATGGGAAACTTGAGACTGGATGTCCAGAAAAGCAAGACGTCAGAAGCGAAACCTTTTTCCTGCAGGGTGTGGCATACCATCCGCTTGCTCATTGCGACAGAGGTGGCACTAATGAAGGAAGAGGTCAACGTTACGTTCTTCTTTAAAATGCAAGGCCAGGAAAAGTGGCAGCGGTGGGATTTGAACCCACGCCTCCGAAGAGACTGGAGCCTTAATCCAGCGCCTTAGACCGCTCGGCCACGCTACCTCCCTGCTAGTCGCCGAAAGCGGAACTTGACCCGTTGCCCGGCCCGCTTTAGTGCTTTGCCTTTTCTCCTTGGAAAGTCTGGAGACAGGCAGTGGAAGGGCAGGCAAACTGTCAGGTGCGCAGAGGAGGGGAGACCATGAGGCAAGGTGGGAGATGGGGGCAAGAAGTGAGAAAAAAACTAATCGCAAGCTAGGGCAGGATTCGGAA
Source organism: Ambystoma mexicanum (assembly GCF_040938575.1). Taxonomy (NCBI): domain Eukaryota; kingdom Metazoa; phylum Chordata; class Amphibia; order Caudata; family Ambystomatidae; genus Ambystoma; species Ambystoma mexicanum. The sequence goes on from NC_090921.1 coordinate 237,493,337, forward strand.
AGTGAAGCCGAAAAGGGGCTTAGCATGCAGCCCAGGGGTTTCTTTGACTGTCCTAAGCCCACAGGGACTTTGCCGTCCTCAGCTCATGAGACTTGAGATGGGTAGCTTGATTTGCTGAGGAAATGCGGGATGACAGATTCAACTCTGGAGTCAAACATAGCCCGGAACTATCGCCTTAAACTGAGTTTTAAGCCTGGTGCCGATAAAAAGAAAGAAATTAGCCTTAGATCGGGCAAGCCGTTTGACGGGGGAAAATGAGACCCCCCTAGGCCAGCTAGGTAGTCGCTGGATGCTGTGCAGACATCAGCAGCTGTTCATTTCATGCCCTCACGTCTCCTCGTTAGTATAGTGGTCAGTATCCCCGCCTGTCACGCGGGAGACCGGGGTTCAATTCCCCGACGGGGAGGTTAAACCGTTTCTGGATTTTTTTTAGTTCTTGACAAATATTCTTGAAGATTAGGCTGAGTCAAGTAGGGAATGGGTGCCAAGAACTGACTCTTTAAGAAAAAAGCACCGGCAACGCTAGTCATCGTACAATATTTGTGCACAATTGCTTACATTAGGCGGCCGGTCCACTTTATTGAGTCCCCCTCAGCACCATTTAGTGCTCCTGTTGTCTGCGAAGTCCAAATTGTAACCCTGAATCAGTTCCTCTTCTGACCCTTTGTATCATGTTACATGACGAGTAATGATCACCTGTTAGCTTTATCCCTAATTATAACTCTCACTCTTTCCCTGCATCTAACCCTAGCTCTAATCCCATCATTAACCTCGGTCCGGGCACACGCGTGAACCCCTACTCTCATCTCAGCCTCTCCTGGTGATACATCACACCTGGGATCGTTTGCTCCCTGTGGGCTGTGGGAAATTTGCTACCAGCACGCCCTGGAAGTGGGGCTCATTCCGCTGCAACGGGAGGTCTTCCCAGGACGCGTCACAGCTCAACGCAAGAGCTCCTGGGTTTCGAAGGCTCTTGCAGCAAGCCTTCACAAAGCAGCAGGGAGCGCCGTTCCAGATGGGAAACTTGAGACTGGATGTCCAGAAAAGCAAGACGTCAGAAGCGAAACCTTTTTCCTGCAGGGTGTGGCATACCATCCGCTTGCTCATTGCGACAGAGGTGGCACTAATGAAGGAAGAGGTCAACGTTACGTTCTTCTTTAAAATGCAAGGCCAGGAAAAGTGGCAGCGGTGGGATTTGAACCCACGCCTCCGAAGAGACTGGAGCCTTAATCCAGCGCCTTAGACCGCTCGGCCACGCTACCTCCCTGCTAGTCGCCGAAAGCGGAACTTGACCCGTTGCCCGGCCCGCTTTAGTGCTTTGCCTTTTCTCCTTGGAAAGTCTGGAGACAGGCAGTGGAAGGGCAGGCAAACTGTCAGGTGCGCAGAGGAGGGGAGACCATGAGGCAAGGTGGGAGATGGGGGCAAGAAGTGAGAAAAAAACTAATCGCAAGCTAGGGCAGGATTCGGAAAGTGAAGCCGAAAAGGGGCTTAGCATGCAGCCCAGGGGTTTCTTTGACTGTCCTAAGCCCACAGGGACTTTGCCGTCCTCAGCTCATGAGACTTGAGATGGGTAGCTTGATTTGCTGAGGAAATGCGGGATGACAGATTCAACTCTGGAGTCAAACATAGCCCGGAACTATCGCCTTAAACTGAGTTTTAAGCCTGGTGCCGATAAAAAGAAAGAAATTAGCCTTAGATCGGGCAAGCCGTTTGACGGGGGAAAATGAGACCCCCCTAGGCCAGCTAGGTGGTCGCTGGATGCTGTGCAGACATCAGCAGCTGTTCATTTCATGCCCTCACGTCTCCTCGTTAGTATAGTGGTCAGTATCCCCGCCTGTCACGCGGGAGACCGGGGTTCAATTCCCCGACGGGGAGGTTAAACCGTTTCTGGATTTTTTTTAGTTCTTGACAAATATTCTTGAAGATTAGGCTGAGTCAAGTAGGGAATGGGTGCCAAGAACTGACTCTTTAAGAAAAAAGCACCGGCAACGCTAGTCATCGTACAATATTTGTGCACAATTGCTTACATTAGGCGGCCGGTCCACTTTATTGAGTCCCCCTCAGCACCATTTAGTGCTCCTGTTGTCTGCGAAGTCCAAATTGTAACCCTGAATCAGTTCCTCTTCTGACCCTTTGTATCATGTTACATGACGAGTAATGATCACCTGTTAGCTTTATCCCTAATTATAACTCTCACTCTTTCCCTGCATCTAACCCTAGCTCTAATCCCATCATTAACCTCGGTCCGGGCACACGCGTGAACCCCTACTCTCATCTCAGCCTCTCCTGGTGATACATCACACCTGGGATCGTTTGCTCCCTGTGGGCTGTGGGAAATTTGCTACCAGCACGCCCTGGAAGTGGGGCTCATTCCGCTGCAACGGGAGGTCTTCCCAGGACGCGTCACAGCTCAACGCAAGAGCTCCTGGGTTTCGAAGGCTCTTGCAGCAAGCCTTCACAAAGCAGCAGGGAGCGCCGTTCCAGATGGGAAACTTGAGACTGGATGTCCAGAAAAGCAAGACGTCAGAAGCGAAACCTTTTTCCTGCAGGGTGTGGCATACCATCCGCTTGCTCATTGCGACAGAGGTGGCACTAATGAAGGAAGAGGTCAACGTTACGTTCTTCTTTAAAATGCAAGGCCAGGAAAAGTGGCAGCGGTGGGATTTGAACCCACGCCTCCGAAGAGACTGGAGCCTTAATCCAGCGCCTTAGACCGCTCGGCCACGCTACCTCCCTGCTAGTCGCCGAAAGCGGAACTTGACCCGTTGCCCGGCCCGCTTTAGTGCTTTGCCTTTTCTCCTTGGAAAGTCTGGAGACAGGCAGTGGAAGGGCAGGCAAACTGTCAGGTGCGCAGAGGAGGGGAGACCATGAGGCAAGGTGGGAGATGGGGGCAAGAAGTGAGAAAAAAACTAATCGCAAGCTAGGGCAGGATTCGGAAAGTGAAGCCGAAAAGGGGCTTAGCATGCAGCCCAGGGGTTTCTTTGACTGTCCTAAGCCCACAGGGACTTTGCCGTCCTCAGCTCATGAGACTTGAGATGGGTAGCTTGATTTGCTGAGGAAATGCGGGATGACAGATTCAACTCTGGAGTCAAACATAGCCCGGAACTATCGCCTTAAACTGAGTTTTAAGCCTGGTGCCGATAAAAAGAAAGAAATTAGCCTTAGATCGGGCAAGCCGTTTGACGGGGGAAAATGAGACCCCCCTAGGCCAGCTAGGTGGTCGCTGGATGCTGTGCAGACATCAGCAGCTGTTCATTTCATGCCCTCACGTCTCCTCGTTAGTATAGTGGTCAGTATCCCCGCCTGTCACGCGGGAGACCGGGGTTCAATTCCCCGACGGGGAGGTTAAACCGTTTCTGGATTTTTTTTAGTTCTTGACAAATATTCTTGAAGATTAGGCTGAGTCAAGTAGGGAATGGGTGCCAAGAACTGACTCTTTAAGAAAAAAGCACCGGCAACGCTAGTCATCGTACAATATTTGTGCACAATTGCTTACATTAGGCGGCCGGTCCACTTTATTGAGTCCCCCTCAGCACCATTTAGTGCTCCTGTTGTCTGCGAAGTCCAAATTGTAACCCTGAATCAGTTCCTCTTCTGACCCTTTGTATCATGTTACATGACGAGTAATGATCACCTGTTAGCTTTATCCCTAATTATAACTCTCACTCTTTCCCTGCATCTAACCCTAGCTCTAATCCCATCATTAACCTCGGTCCGGGCACACGCGTGAACCCCTACTCTCATCTCAGCCTCTCCTGGTGATACATCACACCTGGGATCGTTTGCTCCCTGTGGGCTGTGGGAAATTTGCTACCAGCACGCCCTGGAAGTGGGGCTCATTCCGCTGCAACGGGAGGTCTTCCCAGGACGCGTCACAGCTCAACGCAAGAGCTCCTGGGTTTCGAAGGCTCTTGCAGCAAGCCTTCACAAAGCAGCAGGGAGCGCCGTTCCAGATGGGAAACTTGAGACTGGATGTCCAGAAAAGCAAGACGTCAGAAGCGAAACCTTTTTCCTGCAGGGTGTGGCATACCATCCGCTTGCTCATTGCGACAGAGGTGGCACTAATGAAGGAAGAGGTCAACGTTACGTTCTTCTTTAAAATGCAAGGCCAGGAAAAGTGGCAGCGGTGGGATTTGAACCCACGCCTCCGAAGAGACTGGAGCCTTAATCCAGCGCCTTAGACCGCTCGGCCACGCTACCTCCCTGCTAGTCGCCGAAAGCGGAACTTGACCCGTTGCCCGGCCCGCTTTAGTGCTTTGCCTTTTCTCCTTGGAAAGTCTGGAGACAGGCAGTGGAAGGGCAGGCAAACTGTCAGGTGCGCAGAGGAGGGGAGACCATGAGGCAAGGTGGGAGATGGGGGCAAGAAGTGAGAAAAAAACTAATCGCAAGCTAGGGCAGGATTCGGAAAGTGAAGCCGAAAAGGGGCTTAGCATGCAGCCCAGGGGTTTCTTTGACTGTCCTAAGCCCACAGGGACTTTGCCGTCCTCAGCTCATGAGACTTGAGATGGGTAGCTTGATTTGCTGAGGAAATGCGGGATGACAGATTCAACTCTGGAGTCAAACATAGCCCGGAACTATCGCCTTAAACTGAGTTTTAAGCCTGGTGCCGATAAAAAGAAAGAAATTAGCCTTAGATCGGGCAAGCCGTTTGACGGGGGAAAATGAGACCCCCCTAGGCCAGCTAGGTGGTCGCTGGATGCTGTGCAGACATCAGCAGCTGTTCATTTCATGCCCTCACGTCTCCTCGTTAGTATAGTGGTCAGTATCCCCGCCTGTCACGCGGGAGACCGGGGTTCAATTCCCCGACGGGGAGGTTAAACCGTTTCTGGATTTTTTTTAGTTCTTGACAAATATTCTTGAAGATTAGGCTGAGTCAAGTAGGGAATGGGTGCCAAGAACTGACTCTTTAAGAAAAAAGCACCGGCAACGCTAGTCATCGTACAATATTTGTGCACAATTGCTTACATTAGGCGGCCGGTCCACTTTATTGAGTCCCCCTCAGCACCATTTAGTGCTCCTGTTGTCTGCGAAGTCCAAATTGTAACCCTGAATCAGTTCCTCTTCTGACCCTTTGTATCATGTTACATGACGAGTAATGATCACCTGTTAGCTTTATCCCTAATTATAACTCTCACTCTTTCCCTGCATCTAACCCTAGCTCTAATCCCATCATTAACCTCGGTCCGGGCACACGCGTGAACCCCTACTCTCATCTCAGCCTCTCCTGGTGATACATCACACCTGGGATCGTTTGCTCCCTGTGGGCTGTGGGAAATTTGCTACCAGCACGCCCTGGAAGTGGGGCTCATTCCGCTGCAACGGGAGGTCTTCCCAGGACGCGTCACAGCTCAACGCAAGAGCTCCTGGGTTTCGAAGGCTCTTGCAGCAAGCCTTCACAAAGCAGCAGGGAGCGCCGTTCCAGATGGGAAACTTGAGACTGGATGTCCAGAAAAGCAAGACGTCAGAAGCGAAACCTTTTTCCTGCAGGGTGTGGCATACCATCCGCTTGCTCATTGCGACAGAGGTGGCACTAATGAAGGAAGAGGTCAACGTTACGTTCTTCTTTAAAATGCAAGGCCAGGAAAAGTGGCAGCGGTGGGATTTGAACCCACGCCTCCGAAGAGACTGGAGCCTTAATCCAGCGCCTTAGACCGCTCGGCCACGCTACCTCCCTGCTAGTCGCCGAAAGCGGAACTTGACCCGTTGCCCGGCCCGCTTTAGTGCTTTGCCTTTTCTCCTTGGAAAGTCTGGAGACAGGCAGTGGAAGGGCAGGCAAACTGTCAGGTGCGCAGAGGAGGGGAGACCATGAGGCAAGGTGGGAGATGGGGGCAAGAAGTGAGAAAAAAACTAATCGCAAGCTAGGGCAGGATTCGGAAAGTGAAGCCGAAAAGGGGCTTAGCATGCAGCCCAGGGGTTTCTTTGACTGTCCTAAGCCCACAGGGACTTTGCCGTCCTCAGCTCATGAGACTTGAGATGGGTAGCTTGATTTGCTGAGGAAATGCGGGATGACAGATTCAACTCTGGAGTCAAACATAGCCCGGAACTATCGCCTTAAACTGAGTTTTAAGCCTGGTGCCGATAAAAAGAAAGAAATTAGCCTTAGATCGGGCAAGCCGTTTGACGGGGGAAAATGAGACCCCCCTAGGCCAGCTAGGTGGTCGCTGGATGCTGTGCAGACATCAGCAGCTGTTCATTTCATGCCCTCACGTCTCCTCGTTAGTATAGTGGTCAGTATCCCCGCCTGTCACGCGGGAGACCGGGGTTCAATTCCCCGACGGGGAGGTTAAACCGTTTCTGGATTTTTTTTAGTTCTTGACAAATATTCTTGAAGATTAGGCTGAGTCAAGTAGGGAATGGGTGCCAAGAACTGACTCTTTAAGAAAAAAGCACCGGCAACGCTAGTCATCGTACAATATTTGTGCACAATTGCTTACATTAGGCGGCCGGTCCACTTTATTGAGTCCCCCTCAGCACCATTTAGTGCTCCTGTTGTCTGCGAAGTCCAAATTGTAACCCTGAATCAGTTCCTCTTCTGACCCTTTGTATCATGTTACATGACGAGTAATGATCACCTGTTAGCTTTATCCCTAATTATAACTCTCACTCTTTCCCTGCATCTAACCCTAGCTCTAATCCCATCATTAACCTCGGTCCGGGCACACGCGTGAACCCCTACTCTCATCTCAGCCTCTCCTGGTGATACATCACACCTGGGATCGTTTGCTCCCTGTGGGCTGTGGGAAATTTGCTACCAGCACGCCCTGGAAGTGGGGCTCATTCCGCTGCAACGGGAGGTCTTCCCAGGACGCGTCACAGCTCAACGCAAGAGCTCCTGGGTTTCGAAGGCTCTTGCAGCAAGCCTTCACAAAGCAGCAGGGAGCGCCGTTCCAGATGGGAAACTTGAGACTGGATGTCCAGAAAAGCAAGACGTCAGAAGCGAAACCTTTTTCCTGCAGGGTGTGGCATACCATCCGCTTGCTCATTGCGACAGAGGTGGCACTAATGAAGGAAGAGGTCAACGTTACGTTCTTCTTTAAAATGCAAGGCCAGGAAAAGTGGCAGCGGTGGGATTTGAACCCACGCCTCCGAAGAGACTGGAGCCTTAATCCAGCGCCTTAGACCGCTCGGCCACGCTACCTCCCTGCTAGTCGCCGAAAGCGGAACTTGACCCGTTGCCCGGCCCGCTTTAGTGCTTTGCCTTTTCTCCTTGGAAAGTCTGGAGACAGGCAGTGGAAGGGCAGGCAAACTGTCAGGTGCGCAGAGGAGGGGAGACCATGAGGCAAGGTGGGAGATGGGGGCAAGAAGTGAGAAAAAAACTAATCGCAAGCTAGGGCAGGATTCGGAAAGTGAAGCCGAAAAGGGGCTTAGCATGCAGCCCAGGGGTTTCTTTGACTGTCCTAAGCCCACAGGGACTTTGCCGTCCTCAGCTCATGAGACTTGAGATGGGTAGCTTGATTTGCTGAGGAAATGCGGGATGACAGATTCAACTCTGGAGTCAAACATAGCCCGGAACTATCGCCTTAAACTGAGTTTTAAGCCTGGTGCCGATAAAAAGAAAGAAATTAGCCTTAGATCGGGCAAGCCGTTTGACGGGGGAAAATGAGACCCCCCTAGGCCAGCTAGGTGGTCGCTGGATGCTGTGCAGACATCAGCAGCTGTTCATTTCATGCCCTCACGTCTCCTCGTTAGTATAGTGGTCAGTATCCCCGCCTGTCACGCGGGAGACCGGGGTTCAATTCCCCGACGGGGAGGTTAAACCGTTTCTGGATTTTTTTTAGTTCTTGACAAATATTCTTGAAGATTAGGCTGAGTCAAGTAGGGAATGGGTGCCAAGAACTGACTCTTTAAGAAAAAAGCACCGGCAACGCTAGTCATCGTACAATATTTGTGCACAATTGCTTACATTAGGCGGCCGGTCCACTTTATTGAGTCCCCCTCAGCACCATTTAGTGCTCCTGTTGTCTGCGAAGTCCAAATTGTAACCCTGAATCAGTTCCTCTTCTGACCCTTTGTATCATGTTACATGACGAGTAATGATCACCTGTTAGCTTTATCCCTAATTATAACTCTCACTCTTTCCCTGCATCTAACCCTAGCTCTAATCCCATCATTAACCTCGGTCCGGGCACACGCGTGAACCCCTACTCTCATCTCAGCCTCTCCTGGTGATACATCACACCTGGGATCGTTTGCTCCCTGTGGGCTGTGGGAAATTTGCTACCAGCACGCCCTGGAAGTGGGGCTCATTCCGCTGCAACGGGAGGTCTTCCCAGGACGCGTCACAGCTCAACGCAAGAGCTCCTGGGTTTCGAAGGCTCTTGCAGCAAGCCTTCACAAAGCAGCAGGGAGCGCCGTTCCAGATGGGAAACTTGAGACTGGATGTCCAGAAAAGCAAGACGTCAGAAGCGAAACCTTTTTCCTGCAGGGTGTGGCATACCATCCGCTTGCTCATTGCGACAGAGGTGGCACTAATGAAGGAAGAGGTCAACGTTACGTTCTTCTTTAAAATGCAAGGCCAGGAAAAGTGGCAGCGGTGGGATTTGAACCCACGCCTCCGAAGAGACTGGAGCCTTAATCCAGCGCCTTAGACCGCTCGGCCACGCTACCTCCCTGCTAGTCGCCGAAAGCGGAACTTGACCCGTTGCCCGGCCCGCTTTAGTGCTTTGCCTTTTCTCCTTGGAAAGTCTGGAGACAGGCAGTGGAAGGGCAGGCAAACTGTCAGGTGCGCAGAGGAGGGGAGACCATGAGGCAAGGTGGGAGATGGGGGCAAGAAGTGAGAAAAAAACTAATCGCAAGCTAGGGCAGGATTCGGAAAGTGAAGCCGAAAAGGGGCTTAGCATGCAGCCCAGGGGTTTCTTTGACTGTCCTAAGCCCACAGGGACTTTGCCGTCCTCAGCTCATGAGACTTGAGATGGGTAGCTTGATTTGCTGAGGAAATGCGGGATGACAGATTCAACTCTGGAGTCAAACATAGCCCGGAACTATCGCCTTAAACTGAGTTTTAAGCCTGGTGCCGATAAAAAGAAAGAAATTAGCCTTAGATCGGGCAAGCCGTTTGACGGGGGAAAATGAGACCCCCTAGGCCAGCTAGGTGGTCGCTGGATGCTGTGCAGACATCAGCAGCTGTTCATTTCATGCCCTCACGTCTCCTCGTTAGTATAGTGGTCAGTATCCCCGCCTGTCACGCGGGAGACCGGGGTTCAATTCCCCGACGGGGAGGTTAAACCTTTTCTGGATTTTTTTTAGTTCTTGACAAATATTCTTGAAGATTAGGCTGAGTCAAGTAGGGAATGGGTGCCAAGAACTGACTCTTTAAGAAAAAAGCACCGGCAACGCTAGTCATCGTACAATATTTGTGCACAATTGCTTACATTAGGCGGCCGGTCCACTTTATTGAGTCCCCCTCAGCACCATTTAGTGCTCCTGTTGTCTGCGAAGTCCAAATTGTAACCCTGAATCAGTTCCTCTTCTGACCCTTTGTATCATGTTACATGACGAGTAATGATCACCTGTTAGCTTTATCCCTAATTATAACTCTCACTCTTTCCCTGCATCTAACCCTAGCTCTAATCCCATCATTAACCTCGGTCCGGGCACACGCGTGAACCCCTACTCTCATCTCAGCCTCTCCTGGTGATACATCACACCTGGGATCGTTTGCTCCCTGTGGGCTGTGGGAAATTTGCTACCAGCACGCCCTGGAAGTGGGGCTCATTCCGCTGCAACGGGAGGTCTTCCCAGGACGCGTCACAGCTCAACGCAAGAGCTCCTGGGTTTCGAAGGCTCTTGCAGCAAGCCTTCACAAAGCAGCAGGGAGCGCCGTTCCAGATGGGAAACTTGAGACTGGATGTCCAGAAAAGCAAGACGTCAGAAGCGAAACCTTTTTCCTGCAGGGTGTGGCATACCATCCGCTTGCTCATTGCGACAGAGGTGGCACTAATGAAGGAAGAGGTCAACGTTACGTTCTTCTTTAAAATGCAAGGCCAGGAAAAGTGGCAGCGGTGGGATTTGAACCCACGCCTCCGAAGAGACTGGAGCCTTAATCCAGCGCCTTAGACCGCTCGGCCACGCTACCTCCCTGCTAGTCGCCGAAAGCGGAACTTGACCCGTTGCCCGGCCCGCTTTAGTGCTTTGCCTTTTCTCCTTGGAAAGTCTGGAGACAGGCAGTGGAAGGGCAGGCAAACTGTCAGGTGCGCAGAGGAGGGGAGACCATGAGGCAAGGTGGGAGATGGGGGCAAGAAGTGAGAAAAAAACTAATCGCAAGCTAGGGCAGGATTCGGAAAGTGAAGCCGAAAAGGGGCTTAGCATGCAGCCCAGGGGTTTCTTTGACTGTCCTAAGCCCACAGGGACTTTGCCGTCCTCAGCTCATGAGACTTGAGATGGGTAGCTTGATTTGCTGAGGAAATGCGGGATGACAGATTCAACTCTGGAGTCAAACATAGCCCGGAACTATCGCCTTAAACTGAGTTTTAAGCCTGGTGCCGATAAAAAGAAAGAAATTAGCCTTAGATCGGGCAAGCCGTTTGACGGGGGAAAATGAGACCCCCCTAGGCCAGCTAGGTGGTCGCTGGATGCTGTGCAGACATCAGCAGCTGTTCATTTCATGCCCTCACGTCTCCTCGTTAGTATAGTGGTCAGTATCCCCGCCTGTCACGCGGGAGACCGGGGTTCAATTCCCCGACGGGGAGGTTAAACCGTTTCTGGATTTTTTTTAGTTCTTGACAAATATTCTTGAAGATTAGGCTGAGTCAAGTAGGGAATGGGTGCCAAGAACTGACTCTTTAAGAAAAAAGCACCGGCAACGCTAGTCATCGTACAATATTTGTGCACAATTGCTTACATTAGGCGGCCGGTCCACTTTATTGAGTCCCCCTCAGCACCATTTAGTGCTCCTGTTGTCTGCGAAGTCCAAATTGTAACCCTGAATCAGTTCCTCTTCTGACCCTTTGTATCATGTTACATGACGAGTAATGATCACCTGTTAGCTTTATCCCTAATTATAACTCTCACTCTTTCCCTGCATCTAACCCTAGCTCTAATCCCATCATTAACCTCGGTCCGGGCACACGCGTGAACCCCTACTCTCATCTCAGCCTCTCCTGGTGATACATCACACCTGGGATCGTTTGCTCCCTGTGGGCTGTGGGAAATTTGCTACCAGCACGCCCTGGAAGTGGGGCTCATTCCGCTGCAACGGGAGGTCTTCCCAGGACGCGTCACAGCTCAACGCAAGAGCTCCTGGGTTTCGAAGGCTCTTGCAGCAAGCCTTCACAAAGCAGCAGGGAGCGCCGTTCCAGATGGGAAACTTGAGACTGGATGTCCAGAAAAGCAAGACGTCAGAAGCGAAACCTTTTTCCTGCAGGGTGTGGCATACCATCCGCTTGCTCATTGCGACAGAGGTGGCACTAATGAAGGAAGAGGTCAACGTTACGTTCTTCTTTAAAATGCAAGGCCAGGAAAAGTGGCAGCAGTGGGATTTGAACCCACGCCTCCGAAGAGACTGGAGCCTTAATCCAGCGCCTTAGACCGCTCGGCCACGCTACCTCCCTGCTAGTCGCCGAAAGCGGAACTTGACCCGTTGCCCGGCCCGCTTTAGTGCTTTGCCTTTTCTCCTTGGAAAGTCTGGAGACAGGCAGTGGAAGGGCAGGCAAACTGTCAGGTGCGCAGAGGAGGGGAGACCATGAGGCAAGGTGGGAGATGGGGGCAAGAAGTGAGAAAAAAACTAATCGCAAGCTAGGGCAGGATTCGGAAAGTGAAGCCGAAAAGGGGCTTAGCATGCAGCCCAGGGGTTTCTTTGACTGTCCTAAGCCCACAGGGACTTTGCCGTCCTCAGCTCATGAGACTTGAGATGGGTAGCTTGATTTGCTGAGGAAATGCGGGATGACAGATTCAACTCTGGAGTCAAACATAGCCCGGAACTATCGCCTTAAACTGAGTTTTAAGCCTGGTGCCGATAAAAAGAAAGAAATTAGCCTTAGATCGGGCAAGCCGTTTGACGGGGGAAAATGAGACCCCCTAGGCCAGCTAGGTGGTCGCTGGATGCTGTGCAGACATCAGCAGCTGTTCATTTCATGCCCTCACGTCTCCTCGTTAGTATAGTGGTCAGTATCCCCGCCTGTCACGCGGGAGACCGGGGTTCAATTCCCCGACGGGGAGGTTAAACCTTTTCTGGATTTTTTTTAGTTCTTGACAAATATTCTTGAAGATTAGGCTGAGTCAAGTAGGGAATGGGTGCCAAGAACTGACTCTTTAAGAAAAAAGCACCGGCAACGCTAGTCATCGTACAATATTTGTGCACAATTGCTTACATTAGGCGGCCGGTCCACTTTATTGAGTCCCCCTCAGCACCATTTAGTGCTCCTGTTGTCTGCGAAGTCCAAATTGTAACCCTGAATCAGTTCCTCTTCTGACCCTTTGTATCATGTTACATGACGAGTAATGATCACCTGTTAGCTTTATCCCTAATTATAACTCTCACTCTTTCCCTGCATCTAACCCTAGCTCTAATCCCATCATTAACCTCGGTCCGGGCACACGCGTGAACCCCTACTCTCATCTCAGCCTCTCCTGGTGATACATCACACCTGGGATCGTTTGCTCCCTGTGGGCTGTGGGAAATTTGCTACCAGCACGCCCTGGAAGTGGGGCTCATTCCGCTGCAACGGGAGGTCTTCCCAGGACGCGTCACAGCTCAACGCAAGAGCTCCTGGGTTTCGAAGGCTCTTGCAGCAAGCCTTCACAAAGCAGCAGGGAGCGCCGTTCCAGATGGGAAACTTGAGACTGGATGTCCAGAAAAGCAAGACGTCAGAAGCGAAACCTTTTTCCTGCAGGGTGTGGCATACCATCCGCTTGCTCATTGCGACAGAGGTGGCACTAATGAAGGAAGAGGTCAACGTTACGTTCTTCTTTAAAATGCAAGGCCAGGAAAAGTGGCAGCGGTGGGATTTGAACCCACGCCTCCGAAGAGACTGGAGCCTTAATCCAGCGCCTTAGACCGCTCGGCCACGCTACCTCCCTGCTAGTCGCCGAAAGCGGAACTTGACCCGTTGCCCGGCCCGCTTTAGTGCTTTGCCTTTTCTCCTTGGAAAGTCTGGAGACAGGCAGTGGAAGGGCAGGCAAACTGTCAGGTGCGCAGAGGAGGGGAGACCATGAGGCAAGGTGGGAGATGGGGGCAAGAAGTGAGAAAAAAACTAATCGCAAGCTAGGGCAGGATTCGGAAAGTGAAGCCGAAAAGGGGCTTAGCATGCAGCCCAGGGGTTTCTTTGACTGTCCTAAGCCCACAGGGACTTTGCCGTCCTCAGCTCATGAGACTTGAGATGGGTAGCTTGATTTGCTGAGGAAATGCGGGATGACAGATTCAACTCTGGAGTCAAACATAGCCCGGAACTATCGCCTTAAACTGAGTTTTAAGCCTGGTGCCGATAAAAAGAAAGAAATTAGCCTTAGATCGGGCAAGCCGTTTGACGGGGGAAAATGAGACCCCCCTAGGCCAGCTAGGTAGTCGCTGGATGCTGTGCAGACATCAGCAGCTGTTCATTTCATGCCCTCACGTCTCCTCGTTAGTATAGTGGTCAGTATCCCCGCCTGTCACGCGGGAGACCGGGGTTCAATTCCCCGACGGGGAGGTTAAACCGTTTCTGGAATTTTTTTAGTTCTTGACAAATATTCTTGAAGATTAGGCTGAGTCAAGTAGGGAATGGGTGCCAAGAACTGACTCTTTAAGAAAAAAGCACCGGCAACGCTAGTCATCGTACAATATTTGTGCACAATTGCTTACATTAGGCGGCCGGTCCACTTTATTGAGTCCCCCTCAGCACCATTTAGTGCTCCTGTTGTCTGCGAAGTCCAAATTGTAACCCTGAATCAGTTCCTCTTCTGACCCTTTGTATCATGTTACATGACGAGTAATGATCACCTGTTAGCTTTATCCCTAATTATAACTCTCACTCTTTCCCTGCATCTAACCCTAGCTCTAATCCCATCATTAACCTCGGTCCGGGCACACGCGTGAACCCCTACTCTCATCTCAGCCTCTCCTGGTGATACATCACACCTGGGATCGTTTGCTCCCTGTGGGCTGTGGGAAATTTGCTACCAGCACGCCCTGGAAGTGGGGCTCATTCCGCTGCAACGGGAGGTCTTCCCAGGACGCGTCACAGCTCAACGCAAGAGCTCCTGGGTTTCGAAGGCTCTTGCAGCAAGCCTTCACAAAGCAGCAGGGAGCGCCGTTCCAGATGGGAAACTTGAGACTGGATGTCCAGAAAAGCAAGACGTCAGAAGCGAAACCTTTTTCCTGCAGGGTGTGGCATACCATCCGCTTGCTCATTGCGACAGAGGTGGCACTAATGAAGGAAGAGGTCAACGTTACGTTCTTCTTTAAAATGCAAGGCCAGGAAAAGTGGCAGCGGTGGGATTTGAACCCACGCCTCCGAAGAGACTGGAGCCTTAATCCAGCGCCTTAGACCGCTCGGCCACGCTACCTCCCTGCTAGTCGCCGAAAGCGGAACTTGACCCGTTGCCCGGCCCGCTTTAGTGCTTTGCCTTTTCTCCTTGGAAAGTCTGGAGACAGGCAGTGGAAGGGCAGGCAAACTGTCAGGTGCGCAGAGGAGGGGAGACCATGAGGCAAGGTGGGAGATGGGGGCAAGAAGTGAGAAAAAAACTAATCACAAGCTAGGGCAGGATTCGGAAAGTGAAGCCGAAAAGGGGCTTAGCATGCAGCCCAGGGGTTTCTTTGACTGTCCTAAGCCCACAGGGACTTTGCCGTCCTCAGCTCATGAGACTTGAGATGGGTAGCTTGATTTGCTGAGGAAATGCGGGATGACAGATTCAACTCTGGAGTCAAACATAGCCCGGAACTATCGCCTTAAACTGAGTTTTAAGCCTGGTGCCGATAAAAAGAAAGAAATTAGCCTTAGATCGGGCAAGCCGTTTGACGGGGGAAAATGAGACCCCCCTAGGCCAGCTAGGTGGTCGCTGGATGCTGTGCAGACATCAGCAGCTGTTCATTTCATGCCCTCACGTCTCCTCGTTAGTATAGTGGTCAGTATCCCCGCCTGTCACGCGGGAGACCGGGGTTCAATTCCCCGACGGGGAGGTTAAACCGTTTCTGGATTTTTTTTAGTTCTTGACAAATATTCTTGAAGATTAGGCTGAGTCAAGTAGGGAATGGGTGCCAAGAACTGACTCTTTAAGAAAAAAGCACCGGCAACGCTAGTCATCGTACAATATTTGTGCACAATTGCTTACATTAGGCGGCCGGTCCACTTTATTGAGTCCCCCTCAGCACCATTTAGTGCTCCTGTTGTCTGCGAAGTCCAAATTGTAACCCTGAATCAGTTCCTCTTCTGACCCTTTGTATCATGTTACATGACGAGTAATGATCACCTGTTAGCTTTATCCCTAATTATAACTCTCACTCTTTCCCTGCATCTAACCCTAGCTCTAATCCCATCATTAACCTCGGTCCGGGCACACGCGTGAACCCTTACTCTCATCTCAGCCTCTCCTGGTGATACATCACACCTGGGATCGTTTGCTCCCTGTGGGCTGTGGGAAATTTGCTACCAGCACGCCCTGGAAGTGGGGCTCATTCCGCTGCAACGGGAGGTCTTCCCAGGACGCGTCACAGCTCAACGCAAGAGCTCCTGGGTTTCGAAGGCTCTTGCAGCAAGCCTTCACAAAGCAGCAGGGAGCGCCGTTCCAGATGGGAAACTTGAGACTGGATGTCCAGAAAAGCAAGACGTCAGAAGCGAAACCTTTTTCCTGCAGGGTGTGGCATACCATCCGCTTGCTCATTGCGACAGAGGTGGCACTAATGAAGGAAGAGGTCAACGTTACGTTCTTCTTTAAAATGCAAGGCCAGGAAAAGTGGCAGCGGTGGGATTTGAACCCACGCCTCCGAAGAGACTGGAGCCTTAATCCAGCGCCTTAGACCGCTCGGCCACGCTACCTCCCTGCTAGTCGCAGAAAGCGGAACTTGACCCGTTGCCCGGCCCGCTTTAGTGCTTTGCCTTTTCTCCTTGGAAAGTCTGGAGACAGGCAGTGGAAGGGCAGGCAAACTGTCAGGTGCGCAGAGGAGGGGAGACCATGAGGCAAGGTGGGAGATGGGGGCAAGAAGTGAGAAAAAAACTAATCGCAAGCTAGGGCAGGATTCGGAAAGTGAAGCCGAAAAGGGGCTTAGCATGCAGCCCAGGGGTTTCTTTGACTGTCCTAAACCCACAGGGACTTTGCCGTCCTCAGCTCATGAGACTTGAGATGGGTAGCTTGATTTGCTGAGGAAATGCGGGATGACAGATTCAACTCTGGAGTCAAACATAGCCCGGAACTATCGCCTTAAACTGAGTTTTAAGCCTGGTGCCGATAAAAAGAAAGAAATTAGCCTTAGATCGGGCAAGCCGTTTGACGGGGGAAAATGAGACCCCCCTAGGCCAGCTAGGTGGTCGCTGGATGCTGTGCAGACATCAGCAGCTGTTCATTTCATGCCCTCACGTCTCCTCGTTAGTATAGTGGTCAGTATCCCCGCCTGTCACGCGGGAGACCGGGGTTCAATTCCCCGACGGGGAGGTTAAACCGTTTCTGGATTTTTTTTAGTTCTTGACAAATATTCTTGAAGATTAGGCTGAGTCAAGTAGGGAATGGGTGCCAAGAACTGACTCTTTAAGAAAAAAGCACCGGCAACGCTAGTCATCGTACAATATTTGTGCACAATTGCTTACATTAGGCGGCCGGTCCACTTTATTGAGTCCCCCTCAGCACCATTTAGTGCTCCTGTTGTCTGCGAAGTCCAAATTGTAACCCTGAATCAGTTCCTCTTCTGACCCTTTGTATCATGTTACATGACGAGTAATGATCACCTGTTAGCTTTATCCCTAATTATAACTCTCACTCTTTCCCTGCATCTAACCCTAGCTCTAATCCCATCATTAACCTCGGTCCGGGCACACGCGTGAACCCCTACTCTCATCTCAGCCTCTCCTGGTGATACATCACACCTGGGATCGTTTGCTCCCTGTGGGCTGTGGGAAATTTGCTACCAGCACGCCCTGGAAGTGGGGCTCATTCCGCTGCAACGGGAGGTCTTCCCAGGACGCGTCACAGCTCAACGCAAGAGCTCCTGGGTTTCGAAGGCTCTTGCAGCAAGCCTTCACAAAGCAGCAGGGAGCGCCGTTCCAGATGGGAAACTTGAGACTGGATGTCCAGAAAAGCAAGACGTCAGAAGCGAAACCTTTTTCCTGCAGGGTGTGGCATACCATCCGCTTGCTCATTGCGACAGAGGTGGCACTAATGAAGGAAGAGGTCAACGTTACGTTCTTCTTTAAAATGCAAGGCCAGGAAAAGTGGCAGCGGTGGGATTTGAACCCACGCCTCCGAAGAGACTGGAGCCTTAATCCAGCGCCTTAGACCGCTCGGCCACGCTACCTCCCTGCTAGTCGCAGAAAGCGGAACTTGACCCGTTGCCCGGCCCGCTTTAGTGCTTTGCCTTTTCTCCTTGGAAAGTCTGGAGACAGGCAGTGGAAGGGCAGGCAAACTGTCAGGTGCGCAGAGGAGGGGAGACCATGAGGCAAGGTGGGAGATGGGGGCAAGAAGTGAGAAAAAAACTAATCGCAAGCTAGGGCAGGATTCGGAAAGTGAAGCCGAAAAGGGGCTTAGCATGCAGCCCAGGGGTTTCTTTGACTGTCCTAAGCCCACAGGGACTTTGCCGTCCTCAGCTCATGAGACTTGAGATGGGTAGCTTGATTTGCTGAGGAAATGCGGGATGACAGATTCAACTCTGGAGTCAAACATAGCCCGGAACTATCGCCTTAAACTGAGTTTTAAGCCTGGTGCCGATAAAAAGAAAGAAATTAGCCTTAGATCGGGCAAGCCGTTTGACGGGGGAAAATGAGACCCCCTAGGCCAGCTAGGTGGTCGCTGGATGCTGTGCAGACATCAGCAGCTGTTCATTTCATGCCCTCACGTCTCCTCGTTAGTATAGTGGTCAGTATCCCCGCCTGTCACGCGGGAGACCGGGGTTCAATTCCCCGACGGGGAGGTTAAACCTTTTCTGGATTTTTTTTAGTTCTTGACAAATATTCTTGAAGATTAGGCTGAGTCAAGTAGGGAATGGGTGCCAAGAACTGACTCTTTAAGAAAAAAGCACCGGCAACGCTAGTCATCGTACAATATTTGTGCACAATTGCTTACATTAGGCGGCCGGTCCACTTTATTGAGTCCCCCTCAGCACCATTTAGTGCTCCTGTTGTCTGCGAAGTCCAAATTGTAACCCTGAATCAGTTCCTCTTCTGACCCTTTGTATCATGTTACATGACGAGTAATGATCACCTGTTAGCTTTATCCCTAATTATAACTCTCACTCTTTCCCTGCATCTAACCCTAGCTCTAATCCCATCATTAACCTCGGTCCGGGCACACGCGTGAACCCCTACTCTCATCTCAGCCTCTCCTGGTGATACATCACACCTGGGATCGTTTGCTCCCTGTGGGCTGTGGGAAATTTGCTACCAGCACGCCCTGGAAGTGGGGCTCATTCCGCTGCAACGGGAGGTCTTCCCAGGACGCGTCACAGCTCAACGCAAGAGCTCCTGGGTTTCGAAGGCTCTTGCAGCAAGCCTTCACAAAGCAGCAGGGAGCGCCGTTCCAGATGGGAAACTTGAGACTGGATGTCCAGAAAAGCAAGACGTCAGAAGCGAAACCTTTTTCCTGCAGGGTGTGGCATACCATCCGCTTGCTCATTGCGACAGAGGTGGCACTAATGAAGGAAGAGGTCAACGTTACGTTCTTCTTTAAAATGCAAGGCCAGGAAAAGTGGCAGCGGTGGGATTTGAACCCACGCCTCCGAAGAGACTGGAGCCTTAATCCAGCGCCTTAGACCGCTCGGCCACGCTACCTCCCTGCTAGTCGCCGAAAGCGGAACTTGACCCGTTGCCCGGCCCGCTTTAGTGCTTTGCCTTTTCTCCTTGGAAAGTCTGGAGACAGGCAGTGGAAGGGCAGGCAAACTGTCAGGTGCGCAGAGGAGGGGAGACCATGAGGCAAGGTGGGAGATGGGGGCAAGAAGTGAGAAAAAAACTAATCGCAAGCTAGGGCAGGATTCGGAAAGTGAAGCCGAAAAGGGGCTTAGCATGCAGCCCAGGGGTTTCTTTGACTGTCCTAAGCCCACAGGGACTTTGCCGTCCTCAGCTCATGAGACTTGAGATGGGTAGCTTGATTTGCTGAGGAAATGCGGGATGACAGATTCAACTCTGGAGTCAAACATAGCCCGGAACTATCGCCTTAAACTGAGTTTTAAGCCTGGTGCCGATAAAAAGAAAGAAATTAGCCTTAGATCGGGCAAGCCGTTTGACGGGGGAAAATGAGACCCCCTAGGCCAGCTAGGTGGTCGCTGGATGCTGTGCAGACATCAGCAGCTGTTCATTTCATGCCCTCACGTCTCCTCGTTAGTATAGTGGTCAGTATCCCCGCCTGTCACGCGGGAGACCGGGGTTCAATTCCCCGACGGGGAGGTTAAACCTTTTCTGGATTTTTTTTAGTTCTTGACAAATATTCTTGAAGATTAGGCTGAGTCAAGTAGGGAATGGGTGCCAAGAACTGACTCTTTAAGAAAAAAGCACCGGCAACGCTAGTCATCGTACAATATTTGTGCACAATTGCTTACATTAGGCGGCCGGTCCACTTTATTGAGTCCCCCTCAGCACCATTTAGTGCTCCTGTTGTCTGCGAAGTCCAAATTGTAACCCTGAATCAGTTCCTCTTCTGACCCTTTGTATCATGTTACATGACGAGTAATGATCACCTGTTAGCTTTATCCCTAATTATAACTCTCACTCTTTCCCTGCATCTAACCCTAGCTCTAATCCCATCATTAACCTCGGTCCGGGCACACGCGTGAACCCTTACTCTCATCTCAGCCTCTCCTGGTGATACATCACACCTGGGATCGTTTGCTCCCTGTGGGCTGTGGGAAATTGGCTACCAGCACGCCCTGGAAGTGGGGCTCATTCCGCTGCAACGGGAGGTCTTCCCAGGACGCGTCACAGCTCAACGCAAGAGCTCCTGGGTTTCGAAGGCTCTTGCAGCAAGCCTTCACAAAGCAGCAGGGAGCGCCGTTCCAGATGGGAAACTTGAGACTGGATGTCCAGAAAAGCAAGACGTCAGAAGCGAAACCTTTTTCCTGCAGGGTGTGGCATACCATCCGCTTGCTCATTGCGACAGAGGTGGCACTAATGAAGGAAGAGGTCAACGTTACGTTCTTCTTTAAAATGCAAGGCCAGGAAAAGTGGCAGCGGTGGGATTTGAACCCACGCCTCCGAAGAGACTGGAGCCTTAATCCAGCGCCTTAGACCGCTCGGCCACGCTACCTCCCTGCTAGTCGCCGAAAGCGGAACTTGACCCGTTGCCCGGCCCGCTTTAGTGCTTTGCCTTTTCTCCTTGGAAAGTCTGGAGACAGGCAGTGGAAGGGCAGGCAAACTGTCAGGTGCGCAGAGGAGGGGAGACCATGAGGCAAGGTGGGAGATGGGGGCAAGAAGTGAGAAAAAAACTAATCGCAAGCTAGGGCAGGATTCGGAAAGTGAAGCCGAAAAGGGGCTTAGCATGCAGCCCAGGGGTTTCTTTGACTGTCCTAAGCCCACAGGGACTTTGCCGTCCTCAGCTCATGAGACTTGAGATGGGTAGCTTGATTTGCTGAGGAAATGCGGGATGACAGATTCAACTCTGGAGTCAAACATAGCCCGGAACTATCGCCTTAAACTGAGTTTTAAGCCTGGTGCCGATAAAAAGAAAGAAATTAGCCTTAGATCGGGCAAGCCGTTTGACGGGGGAAAATGAGACCCCCTAGGCCAGCTAGGTGGTCGCTGGATGCTGTGCAGACATCAGCAGCTGTTCATTTCATGCCCTCACGTCTCCTCGTTAGTATAGTGGTCAGTATCCCCGCCTGTCACGCGGGAGACCGGGGTTCAATTCCCCGACGGGGAGGTTAAACCTTTTCTGGATTTTTTTTAGTTCTTGACAAATATTCTTGAAGATTAGGCTGAGTCAAGTAGGGAATGGGTGCCAAGAACTGACTCTTTAAGAAAAAAGCACCGGCAACGCTAGTCATCGTACAATATTTGTGCACAATTGCTTACATTAGGCGGCCGGTCCACTTTATTGAGTCCCCCTCAGCACCATTTAGTGCTCCTGTTGTCTGCGAAGTCCAAATTGTAACCCTGAATCAGTTCCTCTTCTGACCCTTTGTATCATGTTACATGACGAGTAATGATCACCTGTTAGCTT
Source organism: Ambystoma mexicanum (assembly GCF_040938575.1). NCBI lineage: Eukaryota > Metazoa > Chordata > Amphibia > Caudata > Ambystomatidae > Ambystoma > Ambystoma mexicanum. Next base: position 237,514,604 of record NC_090921.1, read on the forward strand.
TATCCCTAATTATAACTCTCACTCTTTCCCTGCATCTAACCCTAGCTCTAATCCCATCATTAACCTCGGTCCGGGCACACGCGTGAACCCTTACTCTCATCTCAGCCTCTCCTGGTGATACATCACACCTGGGATCGTTTGCTCCCTGTGGGCTGTGGGAAATTTGCTACCAGCACGCCCTGGAAGTGGGGCTCATTCCGCTGCAACGGGAGGTCTTCCCAGGACGCGTCACAGCTCAACGCAAGAGCTCCTGGGTTTCGAAGGCTCTTGCAGCAAGCCTTCACAAAGCAGCAGGGAGCGCCGTTCCAGATGGGAAACTTGAGACTGGATGTCCAGAAAAGCAAGACGTCAGAAGCGAAACCTTTTTCCTGCAGGGTGTGGCATACCATCCGCTTGCTCATTGCGACAGAGGTGGCACTAATGAAGGAAGAGGTCAACGTTACGTTCTTCTTTAAAATGCAAGGCCAGGAAAAGTGGCAGCGGTGGGATTTGAACCCACGCCTCCGAAGAGACTGGAGCCTTAATCCAGCGCCTTAGACCGCTCGGCCACGCTACCTCCCTGCTAGTCGCAGAAAGCGGAACTTGACCCGTTGCCCGGCCCGCTTTAGTGCTTTGCCTTTTCTCCTTGGAAAGTCTGGAGACAGGCAGTGGAAGGGCAGGCAAACTGTCAGGTGCGCAGAGGAGGGGAGACCATGAGGCAAGGTGGGAGATGGGGGCAAGAAGTGAGAAAAAAACTAATCGCAAGCTAGGGCAGGATTCGGAAAGTGAAGCCGAAAAGGGGCTTAGCATGCAGCCCAGGGGTTTCTTTGACTGTCCTAAGCCCACAGGGACTTTGCCGTCCTCAGCTCATGAGACTTGAGATGGGTAGCTTGATTTGCTGAGGAAATGCGGGATGACAGATTCAACTCTGGAGTCAAACATAGCCCGGAACTATCGCCTTAAACTGAGTTTTAAGCCTGGTGCCGATAAAAAGAAAGAAATTAGCCTTAGATCGGGCAAGCCGTTTGACGGGGGAAAATGAGACCCCCCTAGGCCAGCTAGGTGGTCGCTGGATGCTGTGCAGACATCAGCAGCTGTTCATTTCATGCCCTCACGTCTCCTCGTTAGTATAGTGGTCAGTATCCCCGCCTGTCACGCGGGAGACCGGGGTTCAATTCCCCGACGGGGAGGTTAAACCGTTTCTGGATTTTTTTTAGTTCTTGACAAATATTCTTGAAGATTAGGCTGAGTCAAGTAGGGAATGGGTGCCAAGAACTGACTCTTTAAGAAAAAAGCACCGGCAACGCTAGTCATCGTACAATATTTGTGCACAATTGCTTACATTAGGCGGCCGGTCCACTTTATTGAGTCCCCCTCAGCACCATTTAGTGCTCCTGTTGTCTGCGAAGTCCAAATTGTAACCCTGAATCAGTTCCTCTTCTGACCCTTTGTATCATGTTACATGACGAGTAATGATCACCTGTTAGCTTTATCCCTAATTATAACTCTCACTCTTTCCCTGCATCTAACCCTAGCTCTAATCCCATCATTAACCTCGGTCCGGGCACACGCGTGAACCCTTACTCTCATCTCAGCCTCTCCTGGTGATACATCACACCTGGGATCGTTTGCTCCCTGTGGGCTGTGGGAAATTGGCTACCAGCACGCCCTGGAAGTGGGGCTCATTCCGCTGCAACGGGAGGTCTTCCCAGGACGCGTCACAGCTCAACGCAAGAGCTCCTGGGTTTCGAAGGCTCTTGCAGCAAGCCTTCACAAAGCAGCAGGGAGCGCCGTTCCAGATGGGAAACTTGAGACTGGATGTCCAGAAAAGCAAGACGTCAGAAGCGAAACCTTTTTCCTGCAGGGTGTGGCATACCATCCGCTTGCTCATTGCGACAGAGGTGGCACTAATGAAGGAAGAGGTCAACGTTACGTTCTTCTTTAAAATGCAAGGCCAGGAAAAGTGGCAGCGGTGGGATTTGAACCCACGCCTCCGAAGAGACTGGAGCCTTAATCCAGCGCCTTAGACCGCTCGGCCACGCTACCTCCCTGCTAGTCGCCGAAAGCGGAACTTGACCCGTTGCCCGGCCCGCTTTAGTGCTTTGCCTTTTCTCCTTGGAAAGTCTGGAGACAGGCAGTGGAAGGGCAGGCAAACTGTCAGGTGCGCAGAGGAGGGGAGACCATGAGGCAAGGTGGGAGATGGGGGCAAGAAGTGAGAAAAAAACTAATCGCAAGCTAGGGCAGGATTCGGAAAGTGAAGCCGAAAAGGGGCTTAGCATGCAGCCCAGGGGTTTCTTTGACTGTCCTAAGCCCACAGGGACTTTGCCGTCCTCAGCTCATGAGACTTGAGATGGGTAGCTTGATTTGCTGAGGAAATGCGGGATGACAGATTCAACTCTGGAGTCAAACATAGCCCGGAACTATCGCCTTAAACTGAGTTTTAAGCCTGGTGCCGATAAAAAGAAAGAAATTAGCCTTAGATCGGGCAAGCCGTTTGACGGGGGAAAATGAGACCCCCTAGGCCAGCTAGGTGGTCGCTGGATGCTGTGCAGACATCAGCAGCTGTTCATTTCATGCCCTCACGTCTCCTCGTTAGTATAGTGGTCAGTATCCCCGCCTGTCACGCGGGAGACCGGGGTTCAATTCCCCGACGGGGAGGTTAAACCTTTTCTGGATTTTTTTTAGTTCTTGACAAATATTCTTGAAGATTAGGCTGAGTCAAGTAGGGAATGGGTGCCAAGAACTGACTCTTTAAGAAAAAAGCACCGGCAACGCTAGTCATCGTACAATATTTGTGCACAATTGCTTACATTAGGCGGCCGGTCCACTTTATTGAGTCCCCCTCAGCACCATTTAGTGCTCCTGTTGTCTGCGAAGTCCAAATTGTAACCCTGAATCAGTTCCTCTTCTGACCCTTTGTATCATGTTACATGACGAGTAATGATCACCTGTTAGCTTTATCCCTAATTATAACTCTCACTCTTTCCCTGCATCTAACCCTAGCTCTAATCCCATCATTAACCTCGGTCCGGGCACACGCGTGAACCCTTACTCTCATCTCAGCCTCTCCTGGTGATACATCACACCTGGGATCGTTTGCTCCCTGTGGGCTGTGGGAAATTTGCTACCAGCACGCCCTGGAAGTGGGGCTCATTCCGCTGCAACGGGAGGTCTTCCCAGGACGCGTCACAGCTCAACGCAAGAGCTCCTGGGTTTCGAAGGCTCTTGCAGCAAGCCTTCACAAAGCAGCAGGGAGCGCCGTTCCAGATGGGAAACTTGAGACTGGATGTCCAGAAAAGCAAGACGTCAGAAGCGAAACCTTTTTCCTGCAGGGTGTGGCATACCATCCGCTTGCTCATTGCGACAGAGGTGGCACTAATGAAGGAAGAGGTCAACGTTACGTTCTTCTTTAAAATGCAAGGCCAGGAAAAGTGGCAGCGGTGGGATTTGAACCCACGCCTCCGAAGAGACTGGAGCCTTAATCCAGCGCCTTAGACCGCTCGGCCACGCTACCTCCCTGCTAGTCGCAGAAAGCGGAACTTGACCCGTTGCCCGGCCCGCTTTAGTGCTTTGCCTTTTCTCCTTGGAAAGTCTGGAGACAGGCAGTGGAAGGGCAGGCAAACTGTCAGGTGCGCAGAGGAGGGGAGACCATGAGGCAAGGTGGGAGATGGGGGCAAGAAGTGAGAAAAAAACTAATCGCAAGCTAGGGCAGGATTCGGAAAGTGAAGCCGAAAAGGGGCTTAGCATGCAGCCCAGGGGTTTCTTTGACTGTCCTAAACCCACAGGGACTTTGCCGTCCTCAGCTCATGAGACTTGAGATGGGTAGCTTGATTTGCTGAGGAAATGCGGGATGACAGATTCAACTCTGGAGTCAAACATAGCCCGGAACTATCGCCTTAAACTGAGTTTTAAGCCTGGTGCCGATAAAAAGAAAGAAATTAGCCTTAGATCGGGCAAGCCGTTTGACGGGGGAAAATGAGACCCCCCTAGGCCAGCTAGGTGGTCGCTGGATGCTGTGCAGACATCAGCAGCTGTTCATTTCATGCCCTCACGTCTCCTCGTTAGTATAGTGGTCAGTATCCCCGCCTGTCACGCGGGAGACCGGGGTTCAATTCCCCGACGGGGAGGTTAAACCGTTTCTGGATTTTTTTTAGTTCTTGACAAATATTCTTGAAGATTAGGCTGAGTCAAGTAGGGAATGGGTGCCAAGAACTGACTCTTTAAGAAAAAAGCACCGGCAACGCTAGTCATCGTACAATATTTGTGCACAATTGCTTACATTAGGCGGCCGGTCCACTTTATTGAGTCCCCCTCAGCACCATTTAGTGCTCCTGTTGTCTGCGAAGTCCAAATTGTAACCCTGAATCAGTTCCTCTTCTGACCCTTTGTATCATGTTACATGACGAGTAATGATCACCTGTTAGCTTTATCCCTAATTATAACTCTCACTCTTTCCCTGCATCTAACCCTAGCTCTAATCCCATCATTAACCTCGGTCCGGGCACACGCGTGAACCCCTACTCTCATCTCAGCCTCTCCTGGTGATACATCACACCTGGGATCGTTTGCTCCCTGTGGGCTGTGGGAAATTTGCTACCAGCACGCCCTGGAAGTGGGGCTCATTCCGCTGCAACGGGAGGTCTTCCCAGGACGCGTCACAGCTCAACGCAAGAGCTCCTGGGTTTCGAAGGCTCTTGCAGCAAGCCTTCACAAAGCAGCAGGGAGCGCCGTTCCAGATGGGAAACTTGAGACTGGATGTCCAGAAAAGCAAGACGTCAGAAGCGAAACCTTTTTCCTGCAGGGTGTGGCATACCATCCGCTTGCTCATTGCGACAGAGGTGGCACTAATGAAGGAAGAGGTCAACGTTACGTTCTTCTTTAAAATGCAAGGCCAGGAAAAGTGGCAGCGGTGGGATTTGAACCCACGCCTCCGAAGAGACTGGAGCCTTAATCCAGCGCCTTAGACCGCTCGGCCACGCTACCTCCCTGCTAGTCGCAGAAAGCGGAACTTGACCCGTTGCCCGGCCCGCTTTAGTGCTTTGCCTTTTCTCCTTGGAAAGTCTGGAGACAGGCAGTGGAAGGGCAGGCAAACTGTCAGGTGCGCAGAGGAGGGGAGACCATGAGGCAAGGTGGGAGATGGGGGCAAGAAGTGAGAAAAAAACTAATCGCAAGCTAGGGCAGGATTCGGAAAGTGAAGCCGAAAAGGGGCTTAGCATGCAGCCCAGGGGTTTCTTTGACTGTCCTAAGCCCACAGGGACTTTGCCGTCCTCAGCTCATGAGACTTGAGATGGGTAGCTTGATTTGCTGAGGAAATGCGGGATGACAGATTCAACTCTGGAGTCAAACATAGCCCGGAACTATCGCCTTAAACTGAGTTTTAAGCCTGGTGCCGATAAAAAGAAAGAAATTAGCCTTAGATCGGGCAAGCCGTTTGACGGGGGAAAATGAGACCCCCTAGGCCAGCTAGGTGGTCGCTGGATGCTGTGCAGACATCAGCAGCTGTTCATTTCATGCCCTCACGTCTCCTCGTTAGTATAGTGGTCAGTATCCCCGCCTGTCACGCGGGAGACCGGGGTTCAATTCCCCGACGGGGAGGTTAAACCTTTTCTGGATTTTTTTTAGTTCTTGACAAATATTCTTGAAGATTAGGCTGAGTCAAGTAGGGAATGGGTGCCAAGAACTGACTCTTTAAGAAAAAAGCACCGGCAACGCTAGTCATCGTACAATATTTGTGCACAATTGCTTACATTAGGCGGCCGGTCCACTTTATTGAGTCCCCCTCAGCACCATTTAGTGCTCCTGTTGTCTGCGAAGTCCAAATTGTAACCCTGAATCAGTTCCTCTTCTGACCCTTTGTATCATGTTACATGACGAGTAATGATCACCTGTTAGCTTTATCCCTAATTATAACTCTCACTCTTTCCCTGCATCTAACCCTAGCTCTAATCCCATCATTAACCTCGGTCCGGGCACACGCGTGAACCCCTACTCTCATCTCAGCCTCTCCTGGTGATACATCACACCTGGGATCGTTTGCTCCCTGTGGGCTGTGGGAAATTTGCTACCAGCACGCCCTGGAAGTGGGGCTCATTCCGCTGCAACGGGAGGTCTTCCCAGGACGCGTCACAGCTCAACGCAAGAGCTCCTGGGTTTCGAAGGCTCTTGCAGCAAGCCTTCACAAAGCAGCAGGGAGCGCCGTTCCAGATGGGAAACTTGAGACTGGATGTCCAGAAAAGCAAGACGTCAGAAGCGAAACCTTTTTCCTGCAGGGTGTGGCATACCATCCGCTTGCTCATTGCGACAGAGGTGGCACTAATGAAGGAAGAGGTCAACGTTACGTTCTTCTTTAAAATGCAAGGCCAGGAAAAGTGGCAGCGGTGGGATTTGAACCCACGCCTCCGAAGAGACTGGAGCCTTAATCCAGCGCCTTAGACCGCTCGGCCACGCTACCTCCCTGCTAGTCGCCGAAAGCGGAACTTGACCCGTTGCCCGGCCCGCTTTAGTGCTTTGCCTTTTCTCCTTGGAAAGTCTGGAGACAGGCAGTGGAAGGGCAGGCAAACTGTCAGGTGCGCAGAGGAGGGGAGACCATGAGGCAAGGTGGGAGATGGGGGCAAGAAGTGAGAAAAAAACTAATCGCAAGCTAGGGCAGGATTCGGAAAGTGAAGCCGAAAAGGGGCTTAGCATGCAGCCCAGGGGTTTCTTTGACTGTCCTAAGCCCACAGGGACTTTGCCGTCCTCAGCTCATGAGACTTGAGATGGGTAGCTTGATTTGCTGAGGAAATGCGGGATGACAGATTCAACTCTGGAGTCAAACATAGCCCGGAACTATCGCCTTAAACTGAGTTTTAAGCCTGGTGCCGATAAAAAGAAAGAAATTAGCCTTAGATCGGGCAAGCCGTTTGACGGGGGAAAATGAGACCCCCTAGGCCAGCTAGGTGGTCGCTGGATGCTGTGCAGACATCAGCAGCTGTTCATTTCATGCCCTCACGTCTCCTCGTTAGTATAGTGGTCAGTATCCCCGCCTGTCACGCGGGAGACCGGGGTTCAATTCCCCGACGGGGAGGTTAAACCTTTTCTGGATTTTTTTTAGTTCTTGACAAATATTCTTGAAGATTAGGCTGAGTCAAGTAGGGAATGGGTGCCAAGAACTGACTCTTTAAGAAAAAAGCACCGGCAACGCTAGTCATCGTACAATATTTGTGCACAATTGCTTACATTAGGCGGCCGGTCCACTTTATTGAGTCCCCCTCAGCACCATTTAGTGCTCCTGTTGTCTGCGAAGTCCAAATTGTAACCCTGAATCAGTTCCTCTTCTGACCCTTTGTATCATGTTACATGACGAGTAATGATCACCTGTTAGCTTTATCCCTAATTATAACTCTCACTCTTTCCCTGCATCTAACCCTAGCTCTAATCCCATCATTAACCTCGGTCCGGGCACACGCGTGAACCCTTACTCTCATCTCAGCCTCTCCTGGTGATACATCACACCTGGGATCGTTTGCTCCCTGTGGGCTGTGGGAAATTGGCTACCAGCACGCCCTGGAAGTGGGGCTCATTCCGCTGCAACGGGAGGTCTTCCCAGGACGCGTCACAGCTCAACGCAAGAGCTCCTGGGTTTCGAAGGCTCTTGCAGCAAGCCTTCACAAAGCAGCAGGGAGCGCCGTTCCAGATGGGAAACTTGAGACTGGATGTCCAGAAAAGCAAGACGTCAGAAGCGAAACCTTTTTCCTGCAGGGTGTGGCATACCATCCGCTTGCTCATTGCGACAGAGGTGGCACTAATGAAGGAAGAGGTCAACGTTACGTTCTTCTTTAAAATGCAAGGCCAGGAAAAGTGGCAGCGGTGGGATTTGAACCCACGCCTCCGAAGAGACTGGAGCCTTAATCCAGCGCCTTAGACCGCTCGGCCACGCTACCTCCCTGCTAGTCGCCGAAAGCGGAACTTGACCCGTTGCCCGGCCCGCTTTAGTGCTTTGCCTTTTCTCCTTGGAAAGTCTGGAGACAGGCAGTGGAAGGGCAGGCAAACTGTCAGGTGCGCAGAGGAGGGGAGACCATGAGGCAAGGTGGGAGATGGGGGCAAGAAGTGAGAAAAAAACTAATCGCAAGCTAGGGCAGGATTCGGAAAGTGAAGCCGAAAAGGGGCTTAGCATGCAGCCCAGGGGTTTCTTTGACTGTCCTAAGCCCACAGGGACTTTGCCGTCCTCAGCTCATGAGACTTGAGATGGGTAGCTTGATTTGCTGAGGAAATGCGGGATGACAGATTCAACTCTGGAGTCAAACATAGCCCGGAACTATCGCCTTAAACTGAGTTTTAAGCCTGGTGCCGATAAAAAGAAAGAAATTAGCCTTAGATCGGGCAAGCCGTTTGACGGGGGAAAATGAGACCCCCTAGGCCAGCTAGGTGGTCGCTGGATGCTGTGCAGACATCAGCAGCTGTTCATTTCATGCCCTCACGTCTCCTCGTTAGTATAGTGGTCAGTATCCCCGCCTGTCACGCGGGAGACCGGGGTTCAATTCCCCGACGGGGAGGTTAAACCTTTTCTGGATTTTTTTTAGTTCTTGACAAATATTCTTGAAGATTAGGCTGAGTCAAGTAGGGAATGGGTGCCAAGAACTGACTCTTTAAGAAAAAAGCACCGGCAACGCTAGTCATCGTACAATATTTGTGCACAATTGCTTACATTAGGCGGCCGGTCCACTTTATTGAGTCCCCCTCAGCACCATTTAGTGCTCCTGTTGTCTGCGAAGTCCAAATTGTAACCCTGAATCAGTTCCTCTTCTGACCCTTTGTATCATGTTACATGACGAGTAATGATCACCTGTTAGCTTTATCCCTAATTATAACTCTCACTCTTTCCCTGCATCTAACCCTAGCTCTAATCCCATCATTAACCTCGGTCCGGGCACACGCCTGAACCCTTACTCTCATCTCAGCCTCTCCTGGTGATACATCACACCTGGGATCGTTTGCTCCCTGTGGGCTGTGGGAAATTGGCTACCAGCACGCCCTGGAAGTGGGGCTCATTCCGCTGCAACGGGAGGTCTTCCCAGGACGCGTCACAGCTCAACGCAAGAGCTCCTGGGTTTCGAAGGCTCTTGCAGCAAGCCTTCACAAAGCAGCAGGGAGCGCCGTTCCAGATGGGAAACTTGAGACTGGATGTCCAGAAAAGCAAGACGTCAGAATCGAAACCTTTTTCCTGCAGGGTGTGGCATACCATCCGCTTGCTCATTGCGACAGAGGTGGCACTAATGAAGGAAGAGGTCAACGTTACGTTCTTCTTTAAAATGCAAGGCCAGGAAAAGTGGCAGCGGTGGGATTTGAACCCACGCCTCCGAAGAGACTGGAGCCTTAATCCAGCGCCTTAGACCGCTCGGCCACGCTACCTCCCTGCTAGTCGCCGAAAGCGGAACTTGACCCGTTGCCCGGCCCGCTTTAGTGCTTTGCCTTTTCTCCTTGGAAAGTCTGGAGACAGGCAGTGGAAGGGCAGGCAAACTGTCAGGTGCGCAGAGGAGGGGAGACCATGAGGCAAGGTGGGAGATGGGGGCAAGAAGTGAGAAAAAAACTAATCGCAAGCTAGGGCAGGATTCGGAAAGTGAAGCCGAAAAGGGGCTTAGCATGCAGCCCAGGGGTTTCTTTGACTGTCCTAAGCCCACAGGGACTTTGCCGTCCTCAGCTCATGAGACTTGAGATGGGTAGCTTGATTTGCTGAGGAAATGCGGGATGACAGATTCAACTCTGGAGTCAAACATAGCCCGGAACTATCGCCTTAAACTGAGTTTTAAGCCTGGTGCCGATAAAAAGAAAGAAATTAGCCTTAGATCGGGCAAGCCGTTTGACGGGGGAAAATGAGACCCCCTAGGCCAGCTAGGTGGTCGCTGGATGCTGTGCAGACATCAGCAGCTGTTCATTTCATGCCCTCACGTCTCCTCGTTAGTATAGTGGTCAGTATCCCCGCCTGTCACGCGGGAGACCGGGGTTCAATTCCCCGACGGGGAGGTTAAACCTTTTCTGGATTTTTTTTAGTTCTTGACAAATATTCTTGAAGATTAGGCTGAGTCAAGTAGGGAATGGGTGCCAAGAACTGACTCTTTAAGAAAAAAGCACCGGCAACGCTAGTCATCGTACAATATTTGTGCACAATTGCTTACATTAGGCGGCCGGTCCACTTTATTGAGTCCCCCTCAGCACCATTTAGTGCTCCTGTTGTCTGCGAAGTCCAAATTGTAACCCTGAATCAGTTCCTCTTCTGACCCTTTGTATCATGTTACATGACGAGTAATGATCACCTGTTAGCTTTATCCCTAATTATAACTCTCACTCTTTCCCTGCATCTAACCCTAGCTCTAATCCCATCATTAACCTCGGTCCGGGCACACGCGTGAACCCTTACTCTCATCTCAGCCTCTCCTGGTGATACATCACACCTGGGATCGTTTGCTCCCTGTGGGCTGTGGGAAATTTGCTACCAGCACGCCCTGGAAGTGGGGCTCATTCCGCTGCAACGGGAGGTCTTCCCAGGACGCGTCACAGCTCAACGCAAGAGCTCCTGGGTTTCGAAGGCTCTTGCAGCAAGCCTTCACAAAGCAGCAGGGAGCGCCGTTCCAGATGGGAAACTTGAGACTGGATGTCCAGAAAAGCAAGACGTCAGAAGCGAAACCTTTTTCCTGCAGGGTGTGGCATACCATCCGCTTGCTCATTGCGACAGAGGTGGCACTAATGAAGGAAGAGGTCAACGTTACGTTCTTCTTTAAAATGCAAGGCCAGGAAAAGTGGCAGCGGTGGTATTTGAACCCACGCCTCCGAAGAGACTGGAGCCTTAATCCAGCGCCTTAGACCGCTCGGCCACGCTACCTCCCTGCTAGTCGCAGAAAGCGGAACTTGACCCGTTGCCCGGCCCGCTTTAGTGCTTTGCCTTTTCTCCTTGGAAAGTCTGGAGACAGGCAGTGGAAGGGCAGGCAAACTGTCAGGTGCGCAGAGGAGGGGAGACCATGAGGCAAGGTGGGAGATGGGGGCAAGAAGTGAGAAAAAAACTAATCGCAAGCTAGGGCAGGATTCGGAAAGTGAAGCCGAAAAGGGGCTTAGCATGCAGCCCAGGGGTTTCTTTGACTGTCCTAAGCCCACAGGGACTTTGCCGTCCTCAGCTCATGAGACTTGAGATGGGTAGCTTGATTTGCTGAGGAAATGCGGGATGACAGATTCAACTCTGGAGTCAAACATAGCCCGGAACTATCGCCTTAAACTGAGTTTTAAGCCTGGTGCCGATAAAAAGAAAGAAATTAGCCTTAGATCGGGCAAGCCGTTTGACGGGGGAAAATGAGACCCCCCTAGGCCAGCTAGGTGGTCGCTGGATGCTGTGCAGACATCAGCAGCTGTTCATTTCATGCCCTCACGTCTCCTCGTTAGTATAGTGGTCAGTATCCCCGCCTGTCACGCGGGAGACCGGGGTTCAATTCCCCGACGGGGAGGTTAAACCGTTTCTGGATTTTTTTTAGTTCTTGACAAATATTCTTGAAGATTAGGCTGAGTCAAGTAGGGAATGGGTGCCAAGAACTGACTCTTTAAGAAAAAAGCACCGGCAACGCTAGTCATCGTACAATATTTGTGCACAATTGCTTACATTAGGCGGCCGGTCCACTTTATTGAGTCCCCCTCAGCACCATTTAGTGCTCCTGTTGTCTGCGAAGTCCAAATTGTAACCCTGAATCAGTTCCTCTTCTGACCCTTTGTATCATGTTACATGACGAGTAATGATCACCTGTTAGCTTTATCCCTAATTATAACTCTCACTCTTTCCCTGCATCTAACCCTAGCTCTAATCCCATCATTAACCTCGGTCCGGGCACACGCGTGAACCCTTACTCTCATCTCAGCCTCTCCTGGTGATACATCACACCTGGGATCGTTTGCTCCCTGTGGGCTGTGGGAAATTGGCTACCAGCACGCCCTGGAAGTGGGGCTCATTCCGCTGCAACGGGAGGTCTTCCCAGGACGCGTCACAGCTCAACGCAAGAGCTCCTGGGTTTCGAAGGCTCTTGCAGCAAGCCTTCACAAAGCAGCAGAGAGCGCCGTTCCAGATGGGAAACTTGAGACTGGATGTCCAGAAAAGCAAGACGTCAGAAGCGAAACCTTTTTCCTGCAGGGTGTGGCATACCATCCGCTTGCTCATTGCGACAGAGGTGGCACTAATGAAGGAAGAGGTCAACGTTACGTTCTTCTTTAAAATGCAAGGCCAGGAAAAGTGGCAGCGGTGGGATTTGAACCCACGCCTCCGAAGAGACTGGAGCCTTAATCCAGCGCCTTAGACCGCTCGGCCACGCTACCTCCCTGCTAGTCGCCGAAAGCGGAACTTGACCCGTTGCCCGGCCCGCTTTAGTGCTTTGCCTTTTCTCCTTGGAAAGTCTGGAGACAGGCAGTGGAAGGGCAGGCAAACTGTCAGGTGCACAGAGGAGGGGAGACCATGAGGCAAGGTGGGAGATGGGGGCAAGAAGTGAGAAAAAAACTAATCGCAAGCTAGGGCAGGATTCGGAAAGTGAAGCCGAAAAGGGGCTTAGCATGCAGCCCAGGGGTTTCTTTGACTGTCCTAAGCCCACAGGGACTTTGCCGTCCTCAGCTCATGAGACTTGAGATGGGTAGCTTGATTTGCTGAGGAAATGCGGGATGACAGATTCAACTCTGGAGTCAAACATAGCCCGGAACTATCGCCTTAAACTGAGTTTTAAGCCTGGTGCCGATAAAAAGAAAGAAATTAGCCTTAGATCGGGCAAGCCGTTTGACGGGGGAAAATGAGACCCCCTAGGCCAGCTAGGTGGTCGCTGGATGCTGTGCAGACATCAGCAGCTGTTCATTTCATGCCCTCACGTCTCCTCGTTAGTATAGTGGTCAGTATCCCCGCCTGTCACGCGGGAGACCGGGGTTCAATTCCCCGACGGGGAGGTTAAACCTTTTCTGGATTTTTTTTAGTTCTTGACAAATATTCTTGAAGATTAGGCTGAGTCAAGTAGGGAATGGGTGCCAAGAACTGACTCTTTAAGAAAAAAGCACCGGCAACGCTAGTCATCGTACAATATTTGTGCACAATTGCTTACATTAGGCGGCCGGTCCACTTTATTGAGTCCCCCTCAGCACCATTTAGTGCTCCTGTTGTCTGCGAAGTCCAAATTGTAACCCTGAATCAGTTCCTCTTCTGACCCTTTGTATCATGTTACATGACGAGTAATGATCACCTGTTAGCTTTATCCCTAATTATAACTCTCACTCTTTCCCTGCATCTAACCCTAGCTCTAATCCCATCATTAACCTCGGTCCGGGCACACGCGTGAACCCTTACTCTCATCTCAGCCTCTCCTGGTGATACATCACACCTGGGATCGTTTGCTCCCTGTGGGCTGTGGGAAATTTGCTACCAGCACGCCCTGGAAGTGGGGCTCATTCCGCTGCAACGGGAGGTCTTCCCAGGACGCGTCACAGCTCAACGCAAGAGCTCCTGGGTTTCGAAGGCTCTTGCAGCAAGCCTTCACAAAGCAGCAGGGAGCGCCGTTCCAGATGGGAAACTTGAGACTGGATGTCCAGAAAAGCAAGACGTCAGAAGCGAAACCTTTTTCCTGCAGGGTGTGGCATACCATCCGCTTGCTCATTGCGACAGAGGTGGCACTAATGAAGGAAGAGGTCAACGTTACGTTCTTCTTTAAAATGCAAGGCCAGGAAAAGTGGCAGCGGTGGGATTTGAACCCACGCCTCCGAAGAGACTGGAGCCTTAATCCAGCGCCTTAGACCGCTCGGCCACGCTACCTCCCTGCTAGTCGCAGAAAGCGGAACTTGACCCGTTGCCCGGCCCGCTTTAGTGCTTTGCCTTTTCTCCTTGGAAAGTCTGGAGACAGGCAGTGGAAGGGCAGGCAAACTGTCAGGTGCGCAGAGGAGGGGAGACCATGAGGCAAGGTGGGAGATGGGGGCAAGAAGTGAGAAAAAAACTAATCGCAAGCTAGGGCAGGATTCGGAAAGTGAAGCCGAAAAGGGGCTTAGCATGCAGCCCAGGGGTTTCTTTGACTGTCCTAAGCCCACAGGGACTTTGCCGTCCTCAGCTCATGAGACTTGAGATGGGTAGCTTGATTTGCTGAGGAAATGCGGGATGACAGATTCAACTCTGGAGTCAAACATAGCCCGGAACTATCGCCTTAAACTGAGTTTTAAGCCTGGTGCCGATAAAAAGAAAGAAATTAGCCTTAGATCGGGCAAGCCGTTTGACGGGGGAAAATGAGACCCCCCTAGGCCAGCTAGGTGGTCGCTGGATGCTGTGCAGACATCAGCAGCTGTTCATTTCATGCCCTCACGTCTCCTCGTTAGTATAGTGGTCAGTATCCCCGCCTGTCACGCTGGAGACCGGTGTTCAATTCCCCGACGGGGAGGTTAAACCGTTTCTGGATTTTTTTTAGTTCTTGACAAATATTCTTGAAGATTAGGCTGAGTCAAGTAGGGAATGGGTGCCAAGAACTGACTCTTTAAGAAAAAAGCACCGGCAACGCTAGTCATCGTACAATATTTGTGCACAATTGCTTACATTAGGCGGCCGGTCCACTTTATTGAGTCCCCCTCAGCACCATTTAGTGCTCCTGTTGTCTGCGAAGTCCAAATTGTAACCCTGAATCAGTTCCTCTTCTGACCCTTTGTATCATGTTACATGACGAGTAATGATCACCTGTTAGCTTTATCCCTAATTATAACTCTCACTCTTTCCCTGCATCTAACCCTAGCTCTAATCCCATCATTAACCTCGGTCCGGGCACACGCGTGAACCCTTACTTTCATCTCAGCCTCTCCTGGTGATACATCACACCTGGGATCGTTTGCTCCCTGTGGGCTGTGGGAAATTTGCTACCAGCACGCCCTGGAAGTGGGGCTCATTCCGCTGCAACGGGAGGTCTTCCCAGGACGCGTCACAGCTCAACGCAAGAGCTCCTGGGTTTCGAAGGCTCTTGCAGCAAGCCTTCACAAAGCAGCAGGGAGCGCCGTTCCAGATGGGAAACTTGAGACTGGATGTCCAGAAAAGCAAGACGTCAGAAGCGAAACCTTTTTCCTGCAGGGTGTGGCATACCATCCGCTTGCTCATTGCGACAGAGGTGGCACTAATGAAGGAAGAGGTCAACGTTACGTTCTTCTTTAAAATGCAAGGCCAGGAAAAGTGGCAGCGGTGGGATTTGAACCCACGCCTCCGAAGAGACTGGAGCCTTAATCCAGCGCCTTAGACCGCTCGGCCACGCTACCTCCCTGCTAGTCGCAGAAAGCGGAACTTGACCCGTTGCCCGGCCCGCTTTAGTGCTTTGCCTTTTCTCCTTGGAAAGTCTGGAGACAGGCAGTGGAAGGGCAGGCAAACTGTCAGGTGCGCAGAGGAGGGGAGACCATGAGGCAAGGTGGGAGATGGGGGCAAGAAGTGAGAAAAAAACTAATCGCAAGCTAGGGCAGGATTCGGAAAGTGAAGCCGAAAAGGGGCTTAGCATGCAGCCCAGGGGTTTCTTTGACTGTCCTAAGCCCACAGGGACTTTGCCGTCCTCAGCTCATGAGACTTGAGATGGGTAGCTTGATTTGCTGAGGAAATGCGGGATGACAGATTCAACTCTGGAGTCAAACATAGCCCGGAACTATCGCCTTAAACTGAGTTTTAAGCCTGGTGCCGATAAAAAGAAAGAAATTAGCCTTAGATCGGGCAAGCCGTTTGACGGGGGAAAATGAGACCCCCCTAGGCCAGCTAGGTGGTCGCTGGATGCTGTGCAGACATCAGCAGCTGTTCATTTCATGCCCTCACGTCTCCTCGTTAGTATAGTGGTCAGTATCCCCGCCTGTCACGCGGGAGACCGGGGTTCAATTCCCCGACGGGGAGGTTAAACCGTTTCTGGATTTTTTTTAGTTCTTGACAAATATTCTTGAAGATTAGGCTGAGTCAAGTAGGGAATGGGTGCCAAGAACTGACTCTTTAAGAAAAAAGCACCGGCAACGCTAGTCATCGTACAATATTTGTGCACAATTGCTTACATTAGGCGGCCGGTCCACTTTATTGAGTCCCCCTCAGCACCATTTAGTGCTCCTGTTGTCTGCGAAGTCCAAATTGTAACCCTGAATCAGTTCCTCTTCTGACCCTTTGTATCATGTTACATGACGAGTAATGATCACCTGTTAGCTTTATCCCTAATTATAACTCTCACTCTTTCCCTGCATCTAACCCTAGCTCTAATCCCATCATTAACCTCGGTCCGGGCACACGCGTGAACCCTTACTCTCATCTCAGCCTCTCCTGGTGATACATCACACCTGGGATCGTTTGCTCCCTGTGGGCTGTGGGAAATTGGCTACCAGCACGCCCTGGAAGTGGGGCTCATTCCGCTGCAACGGGAGGTCTTCCCAGGACGCGTCACAGCTCAACGCAAGAGCTCCTGGGTTTCGAAGGCTCTTGCAGCAAGCCTTCACAAAGCAGCAGGGAGCGCCGTTCCAGATGGGAAACTTGAGACTGGATGTCCAGAAAAGCAAGACGTCAGAAGCGAAACCTTTTTCCTGCAGGGTGTGGCATACCATCCGCTTGCTCATTGCGACAGAGGTGGCACTAATGAAGGAAGAGGTCAACGTTACGTTCTTCTTTAAAATGCAAGGCCAGGAAAAGTGGCAGCGGTGGGATTTGAACCCACGCCTCCGAAGAGACTGGAGCCTTAATCCAGCGCCTTAGACCGCTCGGCCACGCTACCTCCCTGCTAGTCGCCGAAAGCGGAACTTGACCCGTTGCCCGGCCCGCTTTAGTGCTTTGCCTTTTCTCCTTGGAAAGTCTGGAGACAGGCAGTGGAAGGGCAGGCAAACTGTCAGGTGCGCAGAGGAGGGGAGACCATGAGGCAAGGTGGGAGATGGGGGCAAGAAGTGAGAAAAAAACTAATCGCAAGCTAGGGCAGGATTCGGAAAGTGAAGCCGAAAAGGGGCTTAGCATGCAGCCCAGGGGTTTCTTTGACTGTCCTAAGCCCACAGGGACTTTGCCGTCCTCAGCTCATGAGACTTGAGATGGGTAGCTTGATTTGCTGAGGAAATGCGGGATGACAGATTCAACTCTGGAGTCAAACATAGCCCGGAACTATCGCCTTAAACTGAGTTTTAAGCCTGGTGCCGATAAAAAGAAAGAAATTAGCCTTAGATCGGGCAAGCCGTTTGACGGAGGAAAATGAGACCCCCTAGGCCAGCTAGGTGGTCGCTGGATGCTGTGCAGACATCAGCAGCTGTTCATTTCATGCCCTCACGTCTCCTCGTTAGTATAGTGGTCAGTATCCCCGCCTGTCACGCGGGAGACCGGGGTTCAATTCCCCGACGGGGAGGTTAAACCTTTTCTGGATTTTTTTTAGTTCTTGACAAATATTCTTGAAGATTAGGCTGAGTCAAGTAGGGAATGGGTGCCAAGAACTGACTCTTTAAGAAAAAAGCACCGGCAACGCTAGTCATCGTACAATATTTGTGCACAATTGCTTACATTAGGCGGCCGGTCCACTTTATTGAGTCCCCCTCAGCACCATTTAGTGCTCCTGTTGTCTGCGAAGTCCAAATTGTAACCCTGAATCAGTTCCTCTTCTGACCCTTTGTATCATGTTACATGACGAGTAATGATCACCTGTTAGCTTTATCCCTAATTATAACTCTCACTCTTTCCCTGCATCTAACCCTAGCTCTAATCCCATCATTAACCTCGGTCCGGGCACACGCGTGAACCCTTACTCTCATCTCAGCCTCTCCTGGTGATACATCACACCTGGGATCGTTTGCTCCCTGTGGGCTGTGGGAAATTTGCTACCAGCACGCCCTGGAAGTGGGGCTCATTCCGCTGCAACGGGAGGTCTTCCCAGGACGCGTCACAGCTCAACGCAAGAGCTCCTGGGTTTCGAAGGCTCTTGCAGCAAGCCTTCACAAAGCAGCAGGGAGCGCCGTTCCAGATGGGAAACTTGAGACTGGATGTCCAGAAAAGCAAGACGTCAGAAGCGAAACCTTTTTCCTGCAGGGTGTGGCATACCATCCGCTTGCTCATTGCGACAGAGGTGGCACTAATGAAGGAAGAGGTCAACGTTACGTTCTTCTTTAAAATGCAAGGCCAGGAAAAGTGGCAGCGGTGGGATTTGAACCCACGCCTCCGAAGAGACTGGAGCCTTAATCCAGCGCCTTAGACCGCTCGGCCACGCTACCTCCCTGCTAGTCGCAGAAAGCGGAACTTGACCCGTTGCCCGGCCCGCTTTAGTGCTTTGCCTTTTCTCCTTGGAAAGTCTGGAGACAGGCAGTGGAAGGGCAGGCAAACTGTCAGGTGCGCAGAGGAGGGGAGACCATGAGGCAAGGTGGGAGATGGGGGCAAGAAGTGAGAAAAAAACTAATCGCAAGCTAGGGCAGGATTCGGAAAGTGAAGCCGAAAAGGGGCTTAGCATGCAGCCCAGGGGTTTCTTTGACTGTCCTAAGCCCACAGGGACTTTGCCGTCCTCAGCTCATGAGACTTGAGATGGGTAGCTTGATTTGCTGAGGAAATGCGGGATGACAGATTCAACTCTGGAGTCAAACATAGCCCGGAACTATCGCCTTAAACTGAGTTTTAAGCCTGGTGCCGATAAAAAGAAAGAAATTAGCCTTAGATCGGGCAAGCCGTTTGACGGGGGAAAATGAGACCCCCCTAGGCCAGCTAGGTGGTCGCTGGATGCTGTGCAGACATCAGCAGCTGTTCATTTCATGCCCTCACGTCTCCTCGTTAGTATAGTGGTCAGTATCCCCGCCTGTCACGCGGGAGACCGGGGTTCAATTCCCCGACGGGGAGGTTAAACCGTTTCTGGATTTTTTTTAGTTCTTGACAAATATTCTTGAAGATTAGGCTGAGTCAAGTAGGGAATGGGTGCCAAGAACTGACTCTTTAAGAAAAAAGCACCGGCAACGCTAGTCATCGTACAATATTTGTGCACAATTGCTTACATTAGGCGGCCGGTCCACTTTATTGAGTCCCCCTCAGCACCATTTAGTGCTCCTGTTGTCTGCGAAGTCCAAATTGTAACCCTGAATCAGTTCCTCTTCTGACCCTTTGTATCATGTTACATGACGAGTAATGATCACCTGTTAGCTTTATCCCTAATTATAACTCTCACTCTTTCCCTGCATCTAACCCTAGCTCTAATCCCATCATTAACCTCGGTCCGGGCACACGCGTGAACCCTTACTCTCATCTCAGCCTCTCCTGGTGATACATCACACCTGGGATCGTTTGCTCCCTGTGGGCTGTGGGAAATTGGCTACCAGCACGCCCTGGAAGTGGGGCTCATTCCGCTGCAACGGGAGGTCTTCCCAGGACGCGTCACAGCTCAACGCAAGAGCTCCTGGGTTTCGAAGGCTCTTGCAGCAAGCCTTCACAAAGCAGCAGGGAGCGCCGTTCCAGATGGGAAACTTGAGACTGGATGTCCAGAAAAGCAAGACGTCAGAAGCGAAACCTTTTTCCTGCAGGGTGTGGCATACCATCCGCTTGCTCATTGCGACAGAGGTGGCACTAATGAAGGAAGAGGTCAACGTTACGTTCTTCTTTAAAATGCAAGGCCAGGAAAAGTGGCAGCGGTGGGATTTGAACCCACGCCTCCGAAGAGACTGGAGCCTTAATCCAGCGCCTTAGACCGCTCGGCCACGCTACCTCCCTGCTAGTCGCCGAAAGCGGAACTTGACCCGTTGCCCGGCCCGCTTTAGTGCTTTGCCTTTTCTCCTTGGAAAGTCTGGAGACAGGCAGTGGAAGGGCAGGCAAACTGTCAGGTGCGCAGAGGAGGGGAGACCATGAGGCAAGGTGGGAGATGGGGGCAAGAAGTGAGAAAAAAACTAATCGCAAGCTAGGGCAGGATTCGGAAAGTGAAGCCGAAAAGGGGCTTAGCATGCAGCCCAGGGGTTTCTTTGACTGTCCTAAGCCCACAGGGACTTTGCCGTCCTCAGCTCATGAGACTTGAGATGGGTAGCTTGATTTGCTGAGGAAATGCGGGATGACAGATTCAACTCTGGAGTCAAACATAGCCCGGAACTATCGCCTTAAACTGAGTTTTAAGCCTGGTGCCGATAAAAAGAAAGAAATTAGCCTTAGATCGGGCAAGCCGTTTGACGGGGGAAAATGAGACCCCCTAGGCCAGCTAGGTGGTCGCTGGATGCTGTGCAGACATCAGCAGCTGTTCATTTCATGCCCTCACGTCTCCTCGTTAGTATAGTGGTCAGTATCCCCGCCTGTCACGCGGGAGACCGGGGTTCAATTCCCCGACGGGGAGGTTAAACCTTTTCTGGATTTTTTTTAGTTCTTGACAAATATTCTTGAAGATTAGGCTGAGTCAAGTAGGGAATGGGTGCCAAGAACTGACTCTTTAAGAAAAAAGCACCGGCAACGCTAGTCATCGTACAATATTTGTGCACAATTGCTTACATTAGGCGGCCGGTCCACTTTATTGAGTCCCCCTCAGCACCATTTAGTGCTCCTGTTGTCTGCGAAGTCCAAATTGTAACCCTGAATCAGTTCCTCTTCTGACCCTTTGTATCATGTTACATGACGAGTAATGATCACCTGTTAGCTTTATCCCTAATTATAACTCTCACTCTTTCCCTGCATCTAACCCTAGCTCTAATCCCATCATTAACCTCGGTCCGGGCACACGCGTGAACCCCTACTCTCATCTCAGCCTCTCCTGGTGATACATCACACCTGGGATCGTTTGCTCCCTGTGGGCTGTGGGAAATTTGCTACCAGCACGCCCTGGAAGTGGGGCTCATTCCGCTGCAACGGGAGGTCTTCCCAGGACGCGTCACAGCTCAACGCAAGAGCTCCTGGGTTTCGAAGGCTCTTGCAGCAAGCCTTCACAAAGCAGCAGGGAGCGCCGTTCCAGATGGGAAACTTGAGACTGGATGTCCAGAAAAGCAAGACGTCAGAATCGAAACCTTTTTCCTGCAGGGTGTGGCATACCATCCGCTTGCTCATTGCGACAGAGGTGGCACTAATGAAGGAAGAGGTCAACGTTACGTTCTTCTTTAAAATGCAAGGCCAGGAAAAGTGGCAGCGGTGGGATTTGAACCCACGCCTCCGAAGAGACTGGAGCCTTAATCCAGCGCCTTAGACCGCTCGGCCACGCTACCTCCCTGCTAGTCGCCGAAAGCGGAACTTGACCCGTTGCCCGGCCCGCTTTAGTGCTTTGCCTTTTCTCCTTGGAAAGTCTGGAGACAGGCAGTGGAAGGGCAGGCAAACTGTCAGGTGCGCAGAGGAGGGGAGACCATGAGGCAAGGTGGGAGATGGGGGCAAGAAGTGAGAAAAAAACTAATCGCAAGCTAGGGCAGGATTCGGAAAGTGAAGCCGAAAAGGGGCTTAGCATGCAGCCCAGGGGTTTCTTTGACTGTCCTAAGCCCACAGGGACTTTGCCGTCCTCAGCTCATGAGACTTGAGATGGGTAGCTTGATTTGCTGAGGAAATGCGGGATGACAGATTCAACTCTGGAGTCAAACATAGCCCGGAACTATCGCCTTAAACTGAGTTTTAAGCCTGGTGCCGATAAAAAGAAAGAAATTAGCCTTAGATCGGGCAAGCCGTTTGACGGGGGAAAATGAGACCCCCTAGGCCAGCTAGGTGGTCGCTGGATGCTGTGCAGACATCAGCAGCTGTTCATTTCATGCCCTCACGTCTCCTCGTTAGTATAGTGGTCAGTATCCCCGCCTGTCACGCGGGAGACCGGGGTTCAATTCCCCGACGAGGAGGTTAAACCTTTTCTGGATTTTTTTTAGTTCTTGACAAATATTCTTGAAGATTAGGCTGAGTCAAGTAGGGAATGGGTGCCAAGAACTGACTCTTTAAGAAAAAAGCACCGGCAACGCTAGTCATCGTACAATATTTGTGCACAATTGCTTACATTAGGCGGCCGGTCCACTTTATTGAGTCCCCCTCAGCACCATTTAGTGCTCCTGTTGTCTGCGAAGTCCAAATTGTAACCCTGAATCAGTTCCTCTTCTGACCCTTTGTATCATGTTACATGACGAGTAATGATCACCTGTTAGCTTTATCCCTAATTATAACTCTCACTCTTTCCCTGCATCTAACCCTAGCTCTAATCCCATCATTAACCTCGGTCCGGGCACACGCGTGAACCCTTACTTTCATCTCAGCCTCTCCTGGTGATACATCACACCTGGGATCGTTTGCTCCCTGTGGGCTGTGGGAAATTTGCTACCAGCACGCCCTGGAAGTGGGGCTCATTCCGCTGCAACGGGAGGTCTTCCCAGGACGCGTCACAGCTCAACGCAAGAGCTCCTGGGTTTCGAAGGCTCTTGCAGCAAGCCTTCACAAAGCAGCAGGGAGCGCCGTTCCAGATGGGAAACTTGAGACTGGATGTCCAGAAAAGCAAGACGTCAGAAGCGAAACCTTTTTCCTGCAGGGTGTGGCATACCATCCGCTTGCTCATTGCGACAGAGGTGGCACTAATGAAGGAAGAGGTCAACGTTACGTTCTTCTTTAAAATGCAAGGCCAGGAAAAGTGGCAGCGGTGGGATTTGAACCCACGCCTCCGAAGAGACTGGAGCCTTAATCCAGCGCCTTAGACCGCTCGGCCACGCTACCTCCCTGCTAGTCGCAGAAAGCGGAACTTGACCCGTTGCCCGGCCCGCTTTAGTGCTTTGCCTTTTCTCCTTGGAAAGTCTGGAGACAGGCAGTGGAAGGGCAGGCAAACTGTCAGGTGCGCAGAGGAGGGGAGACCATGAGGCAAGGTGGGAGATGGGGGCAAGAAGTGAGAAAAAAACTAATCGCAAGCTAGGGCAGGATTCGGAAAGTGAAGCCGAAAAGGGGCTTAGCATGCAGCCCAGGGGTTTCTTTGACTGTCCTAAGCCCACAGGGACTTTGCCGTCCTCAGCTCATGAGACTTGAGATGGGTAGCTTGATTTGCTGAGGAAATGCGGGATGACAGATTCAACTCTGGAGTCAAACATAGCCCGGAACTATCGCCTTAAACTGAGTTTTAAGCCTGGTGCCGATAAAAAGAAAGAAATTAGCCTTAGATCGGGCAAGCCGTTTGACGGGGGAAAATGAGACCCCCCTAGGCCAGCTAGGTGGTCGCTGGATGCTGTGCAGACATCAGCAGCTGTTCATTTCATGCCCTCATGTCTCCTCGTTAGTATAGTGGTCAGTATCCCCGCCTGTCACGCGGGAGACCGGGGTTCAATTCCCCGACGGGGAGGTTAAACCGTTTCTGGATTTTTTTTAGTTCTTGACAAATATTCTTGAAGATTAGGCTGAGTCAAGTAGGGAATGGGTGCCAAGAACTGACTCTTTAAGAAAAAAGCACCGGCAACGCTAGTCATCGTACAATATTTGTGCACAATTGCTTACATTAGGCGGCCGGTCCACTTTATTGAGTCCCCCTCAGCACCATTTAGTGCTCCTGTTGTCTGCGAAGTCCAAATTGTAACCCTGAATCAGTTCCTCTTCTGACCCTTTGTATCATGTTACATGACGAGTAATGATCACCTGTTAGCTTTATCCCTAATTATAACTCTCACTCTTTCCCTGCATCTAACCCTAGCTCTAATCCCATCATTAACCTCGGTCCGGGCACACGCGTGAACCCTTACTCTCATCTCAGCCTCTCCTGGTGATACATCACACCTGGGATCGTTTGCTCCCTGTGGGCTGTGGGAAATTGGCTACCAGCACGCCCTGGAAGTGGGGCTCATTCCGCTGCAACGGGAGGTCTTCCCAGGACGCGTCACAGCTCAACGCAAGAGCTCCTGGGTTTCGAAGGCTCTTGCAGCAAGCCTTCACAAAGCAGCAGGGAGCGCCGTTCCAGATGGGAAACTTGAGACTGGATGTCCAGAAAAGCAAGACGTCAGAAGCGAAACCTTTTTCCTGCAGGGTGTGGCATACCATCCGCTTGCTCATTGCGACAGAGGTGGCACTAATGAAGGAAGAGGTCAACGTTACGTTCTTCTTTAAAATGCAAGGCCAGGAAAAGTGGCAGCGGTGGGATTTGAACCCACGCCTCCGAAGAGACTGGAGCCTTAATCCAGCGCCTTAGACCGCTCGGCCACGCTACCTCCCTGCTAGTCGCCTTTTTCCTGCAGGGTGTGGCATACCATCCGCTTGCTCATTGCGACAGAGGTGGCACTAATGAAGGAAGAGGTCAACGTTACGTTCTTCTTTAAAATGCAAGGCCAGGAAAAGTGGCAGCGGTGGGATTTGAACCCACGCCTCCGAAGAGACTGGAGCCTTAATCCAGCGCCTTAGACCGCTCGGCCACGCTACCTCCCTGCTAGTCGCCGAAAGCGGAACTTGACCCGTTGCCCGGCCCGCTTTAGTGCTTTGCCTTTTCTCCTTGGAAAGTCTGGAGACAGGCAGTGGAAGGGCAGGCAAACTGTCAGGTGCGCAGAGGAGGGGAGACCATGAGGCAAGGTGGGAGATGGGGGCAAGAAGTGAGAAAAAAACTAATCGCAAGCTAGGGCAGGATTCGGAAAGTGAAGCCGAAAAGGGGCTTAGCATGCAGCCCAGGGGTTTCTTTGACTGTCCTAAGCCCACAGGGACTTTGCCGTCCTCAGCTCATGAGACTTGAGATGGGTAGCTTGATTTGCTGAGGAAATGCGGGATGACAGATTCAACTCTGGAGTCAAACATAGCCCGGAACTATCGCCTTAAACTGAGTTTTAAGCCTGGTGCCGATAAAAAGAAAGAAATTAGCCTTAGATCGGGCAAGCCGTTTGACGGAGGAAAATGAGACCCCCTAGGCCAGCTAGGTGGTCGCTGGATGCTGTGCAGACATCAGCAGCTGTTCATTTCATGCCCTCACGTCTCCTCGTTAGTATAGTGGTCAGTATCCCCGCCTGTCACGCGGGAGACCGGGGTTCAATTCCCCGACGGGGAGGTTAAACCTTTTCTGGATTTTTTTTAGTTCTTGACAAATATTCTTGAAGATTAGGCTGAGTCAAGTAGGGAATGGGTGCCAAGAACTGACTCTTTAAGAAAAAAGCACCGGCAACGCTAGTCATCGTACAATATTTGTGCACAATTGCTTACATTAGGCGGCCGGTCCACTTTATTGAGTCCCCCTCAGCACCATTTAGTGCTCCTGTTGTCTGCGAAGTCCAAATTGTAACCCTGAATCAGTTCCTCTTCTGACCCTTTGTATCATGTTACATGACGAGTAATGATCACCTGTTAGCTTTATCCCTAATTATAACTCTCACTCTTTCCCTGCATCTAACCCTAGCTCTAATCCCATCATTAACCTCGGTCCGGGCACACGCGTGAACCCTTACTCTCATCTCAGCCTCTCCTGGTGATACATCACACCTGGGATCGTTTGCTCCCTGTGGGCTGTGGGAAATTTGCTACCAGCACGCCCTGGAAGTGGGGCTCATTCCGCTGCAACGGGAGGTCTTCCCAGGACGCGTCACAGCTCAACGCAAGAGCTCCTGGGTTTCGAAGGCTCTTGCAGCAAGCCTTCACAAAGCAGCAGGGAGCGCCGTTCCAGATGGGAAACTTGAGACTGGATGTCCAGAAAAGCAAGACGTCAGAAGCGAAACCTTTTTCCTGCAGGGTGTGGCATACCATCCGCTTGCTCATTGCGACAGAGGTGGCACTAATGAAGGAAGAGGTCAACGTTACGTTCTTCTTTAAAATGCAAGGCCAGGAAAAGTGGCAGCGGTGGGATTTGAACCCACGCCTCCGAAGAGACTGGAGCCTTAATCCAGCGCCTTAGACCGCTCGGCCACGCTACCTCCCTGCTAGTCGCAGAAAGCGGAACTTGACCCGTTGCCCGGCCCGCTTTAGTGCTTTGCCTTTTCTCCTTGGAAAGTCTGGAGACAGGCAGTGGAAGGGCAGGCAAACTGTCAGGTGCGCAGAGGAGGGGAGACCATGAGGCAAGGTGGGAGATGGGGGCAAGAAGTGAGAAAAAAACTAATCGCAAGCTAGGGCAGGATTCGGAAAGTGAAGCCGAAAAGGGGCTTAGCATGCAGCCCAGGGGTTTCTTTGACTGTCCTAAACCCACAGGGACTTTGCCGTCCTCAGCTCATGAGACTTGAGATGGGTAGCTTGATTTGCTGAGGAAATGCGGGATGACAGATTCAACTCTGGAGTCAAACATAGCCCGGAACTATCGCCTTAAACTGAGTTTTAAGCCTGGTGCCGATAAAAAGAAAGAAATTAGCCTTAGATCGGGCAAGCCGTTTGACGGGGGAAAATGAGACCCCCCTAGGCCAGCTAGGTGGTCGCTGGATGCTGTGCAGACATCAGCAGCTGTTCATTTCATGCCCTCACGTCTCCTCGTTAGTATAGTGGTCAGTATCCCCGCCTGTCACGCGGGAGACCGGGGTTCAATTCCCCGACGGGGAGGTTAAACCGTTTCTGGATTTTTTTTAGTTCTTGACAAATATTCTTGAAGATTAGGCTGAGTCAAGTAGGGAATGGGTGCCAAGAACTGACTCTTTAAGAAAAAAGCACCGGCAACGCTAGTCATCGTACAATATTTGTGCACAATTGCTTACATTAGGCGGCCGGTCCACTTTATTGAGTCCCCCTCAGCACCATTTAGTGCTCCTGTTGTCTGCGAAGTCCAAATTGTAACCCTGAATCAGTTCCTCTTCTGACCCTTTGTATCATGTTACATGACGAGTAATGATCACCTGTTAGCTTTATCCCTAATTATAACTCTCACTCTTTCCCTGCATCTAACCCTAGCTCTAATCCCATCATTAACCTCGGTCCGGGCACACGCGTGAACCCCTACTCTCATCTCAGCCTCTCCTGGTGATACATCACACCTGGGATCGTTTGCTCCCTGTGGGCTGTGGGAAATTTGCTACCAGCACGCCCTGGAAGTGGGGCTCATTCCGCTGCAACGGGAGGTCTTCCCAGGACGCGTCACAGCTCAACGCAAGAGCTCCTGGGTTTCGAAGGCTCTTGCAGCAAGCCTTCACAAAGCAGCAGGGAGCGCCGTTCCAGATGGGAAACTTGAGACTGGATGTCCAGAAAAGCAAGACGTCAGAAGCGAAACCTTTTTCCTGCAGGGTGTGGCATACCATCCGCTTGCTCATTGCGACAGAGGTGGCACTAATGAAGGAAGAGGTCAACGTTACGTTCTTCTTTAAAATGCAAGGCCAGGAAAAGTGGCAGCGGTGGGATTTGAACCCACGCCTCCGAAGAGACTGGAGCCTTAATCCAGCGCCTTAGACCGCTCGGCCACGCTACCTCCCTGCTAGTCGCAGAAAGCGGAACTTGACCCGTTGCCCGGCCCGCTTTAGTGCTTTGCCTTTTCTCCTTGGAAAGTCTGGAGACAGGCAGTGGAAGGGCAGGCAAACTGTCAGGTGCGCAGAGGAGGGGAGACCATGAGGCAAGGTGGGAGATGGGGGCAAGAAGTGAGAAAAAAACTAATCGCAAGCTAGGGCAGGATTCGGAAAGTGAAGCCGAAAAGGGGCTTAGCATGCAGCCCAGGGGTTTCTTTGACTGTCCTAAGCCCACAGGGACTTTGCCGTCCTCAGCTCATGAGACTTGAGATGGGTAGCTTGATTTGCTGAGGAAATGCGGGATGACAGATTCAACTCTGGAGTCAAACATAGCCCGGAACTATCGCCTTAAACTGAGTTTTAAGCCTGGTGCCGATAAAAAGAAAGAAATTAGCCTTAGATCGGGCAAGCCGTTTGACGGGGGAAAATGAGACCCCCTAGGCCAGCTAGGTGGTCGCTGGATGCTGTGCAGACATCAGCAGCTGTTCATTTCATGCCCTCACGTCTCCTCGTTAGTATAGTGGTCAGTATCCCCGCCTGTCACGCGGGAGACCGGGGTTCAATTCCCCGACGGGGAGGTTAAACCTTTTCTGGATTTTTTTTAGTTCTTGACAAATATTCTTGAAGATTAGGCTGAGTCAAGTAGGGAATGGGTGCCAAGAACTGACTCTTTAAGAAAAAAGCACCGGCAACGCTAGTCATCGTACAATATTTGTGCACAATTGCTTACATTAGGCGGCCGGTCCACTTTATTGAGTCCCCCTCAGCACCATTTAGTGCTCCTGTTGTCTGCGAAGTCCAAATTGTAACCCTGAATCAGTTCCTCTTCTGACCCTTTGTATCATGTTACATGACGAGTAATGATCACCTGTTAGCTTTATCCCTAATTATAACTCTCACTCTTTCCCTGCATCTAACCCTAGCTCTAATCCCATCATTAACCTCGGTCCGGGCACACGCGTGAACCCCTACTCTCATCTCAGCCTCTCCTGGTGATACATCACACCTGGGATCGTTTGCTCCCTGTGGGCTGTGGGAAATTTGCTACCAGCACGCCCTGGAAGTGGGGCTCATTCCGCTGCAACGGGAGGTCTTCCCAGGACGCGTCACAGCTCAACGCAAGAGCTCCTGGGTTTCGAAGGCTCTTGCAGCAAGCCTTCACAAAGCAGCAGGGAGCGCCGTTCCAGATGGGAAACTTGAGACTGGATGTCCAGAAAAGCAAGACGTCAGAAGCGAAACCTTTTTCCTGCAGGGTGTGGCATACCATCCGCTTGCTCATTGCGACAGAGGTGGCACTAATGAAGGAAGAGGTCAACGTTACGTTCTTCTTTAAAATGCAAGGCCAGGAAAAGTGGCAGCGGTGGGATTTGAACCCACGCCTCCGAAGAGACTGGAGCCTTAATCCAGCGCCTTAGACCGCTCGGCCACGCTACCTCCCTGCTAGTCGCAGAAAGCGGAACTTGACCCGTTGCCCGGCCCGCTTTAGTGCTTTGCCTTTTCTCCTTGGAAAGTCTGGAGACAGGCAGTGGAAGGGCAGGCAAACTGTCAGGTGCGCAGAGGAGGGGAGACCATGAGGCAAGGTGGGAGATGGGGGCAAGAAGTGAGAAAAAAACTAATCGCAAGCTAGGGCAGGATTCGGAAAGTGAAGCCGAAAAGGGGCTTAGCATGCAGCCCAGGGGTTTCTTTGACTGTCCTAAGCCCACAGGGACTTTGCCGTCCTCAGCTCATGAGACTTGAGATGGGTAGCTTGATTTGCTGAGGAAATGCGGGATGACAGATTCAACTCTGGAGTCAAACATAGCCCGGAACTATCGCCTTAAACTGAGTTTTAAGCCTGGTGCCGATAAAAAGAAAGAAATTAGCCTTAGATCGGGCAAGCCGTTTGACGGGGGAAAATGAGACCCCCCTAGGCCAGCTAGGTGGTCGCTGGATGCTGTGCAGACATCAGCAGCTGTTCATTTCATGCCCTCACGTCTCCTCGTTAGTATAGTGGTCAGTATCCCCGCCTGTCACGCGGGAGACCGGGGTTCAATTCCCCGACGGGGAGGTTAAACCGTTTCTGGATTTTTTTTAGTTCTTGACAAATATTCTTGAAGATTAGGCTGAGTCAAGTAGGGAATGGGTGCCAAGAACTGACTCTTTAAGAAAAAAGCACCGGCAACGCTAGTCATCGTACAATATTTGTGCACAATTGCTTACATTAGGCGGCCGGTCCACTTTATTGAGTCCCCCTCAGCACCATTTAGTGCTCCTGTTGTCTGCGAAGTCCAAATTGTAACCCTGAATCAGTTCCTCTTCTGACCCTTTGTATCATGTTACATGACGAGTAATGATCACCTGTTAGCTTTATCCCTAATTATAACTCTCACTCTTTCCCTGCATCTAACCCTAGCTCTAATCCCA
This sequence comes from Ambystoma mexicanum, assembly GCF_040938575.1. Lineage (NCBI taxonomy): Eukaryota > Metazoa > Chordata > Amphibia > Caudata > Ambystomatidae > Ambystoma > Ambystoma mexicanum. The sequence goes on from NC_090921.1 coordinate 237,544,238, forward strand.
TCATTAACCTCGGTCCGGGCACACGCGTGAACCCTTACTCTCATCTCAGCCTCTCCTGGTGATACATCACACCTGGGATCGTTTGCTCCCTGTGGGCTGTGGGAAATTGGCTACCAGCACGCCCTGGAAGTGGGGCTCATTCCGCTGCAACGGGAGGTCTTCCCAGGACGCGTCACAGCTCAACGCAAGAGCTCCTGGGTTTCGAAGGCTCTTGCAGCAAGCCTTCACAAAGCAGCAGGGAGCGCCGTTCCAGATGGGAAACTTGAGACTGGATGTCCAGAAAAGCAAGACGTCAGAAGCGAAACCTTTTTCCTGCAGGGTGTGGCATACCATCCGCTTGCTCATTGCGACAGAGGTGGCACTAATGAAGGAAGAGGTCAACGTTACGTTCTTCTTTAAAATGCAAGGCCAGGAAAAGTGGCAGCGGTGGGATTTGAACCCACGCCTCCGAAGAGACTGGAGCCTTAATCCAGCGCCTTAGACCGCTCGGCCACGCTACCTCCCTGCTAGTCGCCGAAAGCGGAACTTGACCCGTTGCCCGGCCCGCTTTAGTGCTTTGCCTTTTCTCCTTGGAAAGTCTGGAGACAGGCAGTGGAAGGGCAGGCAAACTGTCAGGTGCGCAGAGGAGGGGAGACCATGAGGCAAGGTGGGAGATGGGGGCAAGAAGTGAGAAAAAAACTAATCGCAAGCTAGGGCAGGATTCGGAAAGTGAAGCCGAAAAGGGGCTTAGCATGCAGCCCAGGGGTTTCTTTGACTGTCCTAAGCCCACAGGGACTTTGCCGTCCTCAGCTCATGAGACTTGAGATGGGTAGCTTGATTTGCTGAGGAAATGCGGGATGACAGATTCAACTCTGGAGTCAAACATAGCCCGGAACTATCGCCTTAAACTGAGTTTTAAGCCTGGTGCCGATAAAAAGAAAGAAATTAGCCTTAGATCGGGCAAGCCGTTTGACGGGGGAAAATGAGACCCCCTAGGCCAGCTAGGTGGTCGCTGGATGCTGTGCAGACATCAGCAGCTGTTCATTTCATGCCCTCACGTCTCCTCGTTAGTATAGTGGTCAGTATCCCCGCCTGTCACGCGGGAGACCGGGGTTCAATTCCCCGACGGGGAGGTTAAACCTTTTCTGGATTTTTTTTAGTTCTTGACAAATATTCTTGAAGATTAGGCTGAGTCAAGTAGGGAATGGGTGCCAAGAACTGACTCTTTAAGAAAAAAGCACCGGCAACGCTAGTCATCGTACAATATTTGTGCACAATTGCTTACATTAGGCGGCCGGTCCACTTTATTGAGTCCCCCTCAGCACCATTTAGTGCTCCTGTTGTCTGCGAAGTCCAAATTGTAACCCTGAATCAGTTCCTCTTCTGACCCTTTGTATCATGTTACATGACGAGTAATGATCACCTGTTAGCTTTATCCCTAATTATAACTCTCACTCTTTCCCTGCATCTAACCCTAGCTCTAATCCCATCATTAACCTCGGTCCGGGCACACGCGTGAACCCTTACTCTCATCTCAGCCTCTCCTGGTGATACATCACACCTGGGATCGTTTGCTCCCTGTGGGCTGTGGGAAATTTGCTACCAGCACGCCCTGGAAGTGGGGCTCATTCCGCTGCAACGGGAGGTCTTCCCAGGACGCGTCACAGCTCAACGCAAGAGCTCCTGGGTTTCGAAGGCTCTTGCAGCAAGCCTTCACAAAGCAGCAGGGAGCGCCGTTCCAGATGGGAAACTTGAGACTGGATGTCCAGAAAAGCAAGACGTCAGAAGCGAAACCTTTTTCCTGCAGGGTGTGGCATACCATCCGCTTGCTCATTGCGACAGAGGTGGCACTAATGAAGGAAGAGGTCAACGTTACGTTCTTCTTTAAAATGCAAGGCCAGGAAAAGTGGCAGCGGTGGGATTTGAACCCACGCCTCCGAAGAGACTGGAGCCTTAATCCAGCGCCTTAGACCGCTCGGCCACGCTACCTCCCTGCTAGTCGCAGAAAGCGGAACTTGACCCGTTGCCCGGCCCGCTTTAGTGCTTTGCCTTTTCTCCTTGGAAAGTCTGGAGACAGGCAGTGGAAGGGCAGGCAAACTGTCAGGTGCGCAGAGGAGGGGAGACCATGAGGCAAGGTGGGAGATGGGGGCAAGAAGTGAGAAAAAAACTAATCGCAAGCTAGGGCAGGATTCGGAAAGTGAAGCCGAAAAGGGGCTTAGCATGCAGCCCAGGGGTTTCTTTGACTGTCCTAAACCCACAGGGACTTTGCCGTCCTCAGCTCATGAGACTTGAGATGGGTAGCTTGATTTGCTGAGGAAATGCGGGATGACAGATTCAACTCTGGAGTCAAACATAGCCCGGAACTATCGCCTTAAACTGAGTTTTAAGCCTGGTGCCGATAAAAAGAAAGAAATTAGCCTTAGATCGGGCAAGCCGTTTGACGGGGGAAAATGAGACCCCCCTAGGCCAGCTAGGTGGTCGCTGGATGCTGTGCAGACATCAGCAGCTGTTCATTTCATGCCCTCACGTCTCCTCGTTAGTATAGTGGTCAGTATCCCCGCCTGTCACGCGGGAGACCGGGGTTCAATTCCCCGACGGGGAGGTTAAACCGTTTCTGGATTTTTTTTAGTTCTTGACAAATATTCTTGAAGATTAGGCTGAGTCAAGTAGGGAATGGGTGCCAAGAACTGACTCTTTAAGAAAAAAGCACCGGCAACGCTAGTCATCGTACAATATTTGTGCACAATTGCTTACATTAGGCGGCCGGTCCACTTTATTGAGTCCCCCTCAGCACCATTTAGTGCTCCTGTTGTCTGCGAAGTCCAAATTGTAACCCTGAATCAGTTCCTCTTCTGACCCTTTGTATCATGTTACATGACGAGTAATGATCACCTGTTAGCTTTATCCCTAATTATAACTCTCACTCTTTCCCTGCATCTAACCCTAGCTCTAATCCCATCATTAACCTCGGTCCGGGCACACGCGTGAACCCCTACTCTCATCTCAGCCTCTCCTGGTGATACATCACACCTGGGATCGTTTGCTCCCTGTGGGCTGTGGGAAATTTGCTACCAGCACGCCCTGGAAGTGGGGCTCATTCCGCTGCAACGGGAGGTCTTCCCAGGACGCGTCACAGCTCAACGCAAGAGCTCCTGGGTTTCGAAGGCTCTTGCAGCAAGCCTTCACAAAGCAGCAGGGAGCGCCGTTCCAGATGGGAAACTTGAGACTGGATGTCCAGAAAAGCAAGACGTCAGAAGCGAAACCTTTTTCCTGCAGGGTGTGGCATACCATCCGCTTGCTCATTGCGACAGAGGTGGCACTAATGAAGGAAGAGGTCAACGTTACGTTCTTCTTTAAAATGCAAGGCCAGGAAAAGTGGCAGCGGTGGGATTTGAACCCACGCCTCCGAAGAGACTGGAGCCTTAATCCAGCGCCTTAGACCGCTCGGCCACGCTACCTCCCTGCTAGTCGCAGAAAGCGGAACTTGACCCGTTGCCCGGCCCGCTTTAGTGCTTTGCCTTTTCTCCTTGGAAAGTCTGGAGACAGGCAGTGGAAGGGCAGGCAAACTGTCAGGTGCGCAGAGGAGGGGAGACCATGAGGCAAGGTGGGAGATGGGGGCAAGAAGTGAGAAAAAAACTAATCGCAAGCTAGGGCAGGATTCGGAAAGTGAAGCCGAAAAGGGGCTTAGCATGCAGCCCAGGGGTTTCTTTGACTGTCCTAAGCCCACAGGGACTTTGCCGTCCTCAGCTCATGAGACTTGAGATGGGTAGCTTGATTTGCTGAGGAAATGCGGGATGACAGATTCAACTCTGGAGTCAAACATAGCCCGGAACTATCGCCTTAAACTGAGTTTTAAGCCTGGTGCCGATAAAAAGAAAGAAATTAGCCTTAGATCGGGCAAGCCGTTTGACGGGGGAAAATGAGACCCCCTAGGCCAGCTAGGTGGTCGCTGGATGCTGTGCAGACATCAGCAGCTGTTCATTTCATGCCCTCACGTCTCCTCGTTAGTATAGTGGTCAGTATCCCCGCCTGTCACGCGGGAGACCGGGGTTCAATTCCCCGACGGGGAGGTTAAACCTTTTCTGGATTTTTTTTAGTTCTTGACAAATATTCTTGAAGATTAGGCTGAGTCAAGTAGGGAATGGGTGCCAAGAACTGACTCTTTAAGAAAAAAGCACCGGCAACGCTAGTCATCGTACAATATTTGTGCACAATTGCTTACATTAGGCGGCCGGTCCACTTTATTGAGTCCCCCTCAGCACCATTTAGTGCTCCTGTTGTCTGCGAAGTCCAAATTGTAACCCTGAATCAGTTCCTCTTCTGACCCTTTGTATCATGTTACATGACGAGTAATGATCACCTGTTAGCTTTATCCCTAATTATAACTCTCACTCTTTCCCTGCATCTAACCCTAGCTCTAATCCCATCATTAACCTCGGTCCGGGCACACGCGTGAACCCCTACTCTCATCTCAGCCTCTCCTGGTGATACATCACACCTGGGATCGTTTGCTCCCTGTGGGCTGTGGGAAATTTGCTACCAGCACGCCCTGGAAGTGGGGCTCATTCCGCTGCAACGGGAGGTCTTCCCAGGACGCGTCACAGCTCAACGCAAGAGCTCCTGGGTTTCGAAGGCTCTTGCAGCAAGCCTTCACAAAGCAGCAGGGAGCGCCGTTCCAGATGGGAAACTTGAGACTGGATGTCCAGAAAAGCAAGACGTCAGAAGCGAAACCTTTTTCCTGCAGGGTGTGGCATACCATCCGCTTGCTCATTGCGACAGAGGTGGCACTAATGAAGGAAGAGGTCAACGTTACGTTCTTCTTTAAAATGCAAGGCCAGGAAAAGTGGCAGCGGTGGGATTTGAACCCACGCCTCCGAAGAGACTGGAGCCTTAATCCAGCGCCTTAGACCGCTCGGCCACGCTACCTCCCTGCTAGTCGCCGAAAGCGGAACTTGACCCGTTGCCCGGCCCGCTTTAGTGCTTTGCCTTTTCTCCTTGGAAAGTCTGGAGACAGGCAGTGGAAGGGCAGGCAAACTGTCAGGTGCGCAGAGGAGGGGAGACCATGAGGCAAGGTGGGAGATGGGGGCAAGAAGTGAGAAAAAAACTAATCGCAAGCTAGGGCAGGATTCGGAAAGTGAAGCCGAAAAGGGGCTTAGCATGCAGCCCAGGGGTTTCTTTGACTGTCCTAAGCCCACAGGGACTTTGCCGTCCTCAGCTCATGAGACTTGAGATGGGTAGCTTGATTTGCTGAGGAAATGCGGGATGACAGATTCAACTCTGGAGTCAAACATAGCCCGGAACTATCGCCTTAAACTGAGTTTTAAGCCTGGTGCCGATAAAAAGAAAGAAATTAGCCTTAGATCGGGCAAGCCGTTTGACGGGGGAAAATGAGACCCCCTAGGCCAGCTAGGTGGTCGCTGGATGCTGTGCAGACATCAGCAGCTGTTCATTTCATGCCCTCACGTCTCCTCGTTAGTATAGTGGTCAGTATCCCCGCCTGTCACGCGGGAGACCGGGGTTCAATTCCCCGACGGGGAGGTTAAACCTTTTCTGGATTTTTTTTAGTTCTTGACAAATATTCTTGAAGATTAGGCTGAGTCAAGTAGGGAATGGGTGCCAAGAACTGACTCTTTAAGAAAAAAGCACCGGCAACGCTAGTCATCGTACAATATTTGTGCACAATTGCTTACATTAGGCGGCCGGTCCACTTTATTGAGTCCCCCTCAGCACCATTTAGTGCTCCTGTTGTCTGCGAAGTCCAAATTGTAACCCTGAATCAGTTCCTCTTCTGACCCTTTGTATCATGTTACATGACGAGTAATGATCACCTGTTAGCTTTATCCCTAATTATAACTCTCACTCTTTCCCTGCATCTAACCCTAGCTCTAATCCCATCATTAACCTCGGTCCGGGGACACGCGTGAACCCTTACTCTCATCTCAGCCTCTCCTGGTGATACATCACACCTGGGATCGTTTGCTCCCTGTGGGCTGTGGGAAATTGGCTACCAGCACGCCCTGGAAGTGGGGCTCATTCCGCTGCAACGGGAGGTCTTCCCAGGACGCGTCACAGCTCAACGCAAGAGCTCCTGGGTTTCGAAGGCTCTTGCAGCAAGCCTTCACAAAGCAGCAGGGAGCGCCGTTCCAGATGGGAAACTTGAGACTGGATGTCCAGAAAAGCAAGACGTCAGAAGCGAAACCTTTTTCCTGCAGGGTGTGGCATACCATCCGCTTGCTCATTGCGACAGAGGTGGCACTAATGAAGGAAGAGGTCAACGTTACGTTCTTCTTTAAAATGCAAGGCCAGGAAAAGTGGCAGCGGTGGGATTTGAACCCACGCCTCCGAAGAGACTGGAGCCTTAATCCAGCGCCTTAGACCGCTCGGCCACGCTACCTCCCTGCTAGTCGCCGAAAGCGGAACTTGACCCGTTGCCCGGCCCGCTTTAGTGCTTTGCCTTTTCTCCTTGGAAAGTCTGGAGACAGGCAGTGGAAGGGCAGGCAAACTGTCAGGTGCGCAGAGGAGGGGAGACCATGAGGCAAGGTGGGAGATGGGGGCAAGAAGTGAGAAAAAAACTAATCGCAAGCTAGGGCAGGATTCGGAAAGTGAAGCCGAAAAGGGGCTTAGCATGCAGCCCAGGGGTTTCTTTGACTGTCCTAAGCCCACAGGGACTTTGCCGTCCTCAGCTCATGAGACTTGAGATGGGTAGCTTGATTTGCTGAGGAAATGCGGGATGACAGATTCAACTCTGGAGTCAAACATAGCCCGGAACTATCGCCTTAAACTGAGTTTTAAGCCTGGTGCCGATAAAAAGAAAGAAATTAGCCTTAGATCGGGCAAGCCGTTTGACGGGGGAAAATGAGACCCCCTAGGCCAGCTAGGTGGTCGCTGGATGCTGTGCAGACATCAGCAGCTGTTCATTTCATGCCCTCACGTCTCCTCGTTAGTATAGTGGTCAGTATCCCCGGACAGGCGGGAGACCGGGGTTCAATTCCCCGACGGGGAGGTTAAACCTTTTCTGGATTTTTTTTAGTTCTTGACAAATATTCTTGAAGATTAGGCTGAGTCAAGTATGGAATGGGTGCCAAGAACTGACTCTTTAAGAAAAAAGCACCGGCAACGCTAGTCATCGTACAATATTTGTGCACAATTGCTTACATTAGGCGGCCGGTCCACTTTATTGAGTCCCCCTCAGCACCATTTAGTGCTCCTGTTGTCTGCGAAGTCCAAATTGTAACCCTGAATCAGTTCCTCTTCTGACCCTTTGTATCATGTTACATGACGAGTAATGATCACCTGTTAGCTTTATCCCTAATTATAACTCTCACTCTTTCCCTGCATCTAACCCTAGCTCTAATCCCATCATTAACCTCGGTCCGGGCACACGCGTGAACCCTTACTCTCATCTCAGCCTCTCCTGGTGATACATCACACCTGGGATCGTTTGCTCCCTGTGGGCTGTGGGAAATTTGCTACCAGCACGCCCTGGAAGTGGGGCTCATTCCGCTGCAACGGGAGGTCTTCCCAGGACGCGTCACAGCTCAACGCAAGAGCTCCTGGGTTTCGAAGGCTCTTGCAGCAAGCCTTCACAAAGCAGCAGGGAGCGCCGTTCCAGATGGGAAACTTGAGACTGGATGTCCAGAAAAGCAAGACGTCAGAATCGAAACCTTTTTCCTGCAGGGTGTGGCATACCATCCGCTTGCTCATTGCGACAGAGGTGGCACTAATGAAGGAAGAGGTCAACGTTACGTTCTTCTTTAAAATGCAAGGCCAGGAAAAGTGGCAGCGGTGGGATTTGAACCCACGCCTCCGAAGAGACTGGAGCCTTAATCCAGCGCCTTAGACCGCTCGGCCACGCTACCTCCCTGCTAGTCGCCGAAAGCGGAACTTGACCCGTTGCCCGGCCCGCTTTAGTGCTTTGCCTTTTCTCCTTGGAAAGTCTGGAGACAGGCAGTGGAAGGGCAGGCAAACTGTCAGGTGCGCAGAGGAGGGGAGACCATGAGGCAAGGTGGGAGATGGGGGCAAGAAGTGAGAAAAAAACTAATCGCAAGCTAGGGCAGGATTCGGAAAGTGAAGCCGAAAAGGGGCTTAGCATGCAGCCCAGGGGTTTCTTTGACTGTCCTAAGCCCACAGGGACTTTGCCGTCCTCAGCTCATGAGACTTGAGATGGGTAGCTTGATTTGCTGAGGAAATGCGGGATGACAGATTCAACTCTGGAGTCAAACATAGCCCGGAACTATCGCCTTAAACTGAGTTTTAAGCCTGGTGCCGATAAAAAGAAAGAAATTAGCCTTAGATCGGGCAAGCCGTTTGACGGGGGAAAATGAGACCCCCTAGGCCAGCTAGGTGGTCGCTGGATGCTGTGCAGACATCAGCAGCTGTTCATTTCATGCCCTCACGTCTCCTCGTTAGTATAGTGGTCAGTATCCCCGCCTGTCACGCGGGAGACCGGGGTTCAATTCCCCGACGGGGAGGTTAAACCTTTTCTGGATTTTTTTTAGTTCTTGACAAATATTCTTGAAGATTAGGCTGAGTCAAGTAGGGAATGGGTGCCAAGAACTGACTCTTTAAGAAAAAAGCACCGGCAACGCTAGTCATCGTACAATATTTGTGCACAATTGCTTACATTAGGCGGCCGGTCCACTTTATTGAGTCCCCCTCAGCACCATTTAGTGCTCCTGTTGTCTGCGAAGTCCAAATTGTAACCCTGAATCAGTTCCTCTTCTGACCCTTTGTATCATGTTACATGACGAGTAATGATCACCTGTTAGCTTTATCCCTAATTATAACTCTCACTCTTTCCCTGCATCTAACCCTAGCTCTAATCCCATCATTAACCTCGGTCCGGGCACACGCGTGAACCCTTACTCTCATCTCAGCCTCTCCTGGTGATACATCACACCTGGGATCGTTTGCTCCCTGTGGGCTGTGGGAAATTTGCTACCAGCACGCCCTGGAAGTGGGGCTCATTCCGCTGCAACGGGAGGTCTTCCCAGGACGCGTCACAGCTCAACGCAAGAGCTCCTGGGTTTCGAAGGCTCTTGCAGCAAGCCTTCACAAAGCAGCAGGGAGCGCCGTTCCAGATGGGAAACTTGAGACTGGATGTCCAGAAAAGCAAGACGTCAGAAGCGAAACCTTTTTCCTGCAGGGTGTGGCATACCATCCGCTTGCTCATTGCGACAGAGGTGGCACTAATGAAGGAAGAGGTCAACGTTACGTTCTTCTTTAAAATGCAAGGCCAGGAAAAGTGGCAGCGGTGGGATTTGAACCCACGCCTCCGAAGAGACTGGAGCCTTAATCCAGCGCCTTAGACCGCTCGGCCACGCTACCTCCCTGCTAGTCGCAGAAAGCGGAACTTGACCCGTTGCCCGGCCCGCTTTAGTGCTTTGCCTTTTCTCCTTGGAAAGTCTGGAGACAGGCAGTGGAAGGGCAGGCAAACTGTCAGGTGCGCAGAGGAGGGGAGACCATGAGGCAAGGTGGGAGATGGGGGCAAGAAGTGAGAAAAAAACTAATCGCAAGCTAGGGCAGGATTCGGAAAGTGAAGCCGAAAAGGGGCTTAGCATGCAGCCCAGGGGTTTCTTTGACTGTCCTAAGCCCACAGGGACTTTGCCGTCCTCAGCTCATGAGACTTGAGATGGGTAGCTTGATTTGCTGAGGAAATGCGGGATGACAGATTCAACTCTGGAGTCAAACATAGCCCGGAACTATCGCCTTAAACTGAGTTTTAAGCCTGGTGCCGATAAAAAGAAAGAAATTAGCCTTAGATCGGGCAAGCCGTTTGACGGGGGAAAATGAGACCCCCCTAGGCCAGCTAGGTGGTCGCTGGATGCTGTGCAGACATCAGCAGCTGTTCATTTCATGCCCTCACGTCTCCTCGTTAGTATAGTGGTCAGTATCCCCGCCTGTCACGCGGGAGACCGGGGTTCAATTCCCCGACGGGGAGGTTAAACCGTTTCTGGATTTTTTTTAGTTCTTGACAAATATTCTTGAAGATTAGGCTGAGTCAAGTAGGGAATGGGTGCCAAGAACTGACTCTTTAAGAAAAAAGCACCGGCAACGCTAGTCATCGTACAATATTTGTGCACAATTGCTTACATTAGGCGGCCGGTCCACTTTATTGAGTCCCCCTCAGCACCATTTAGTGCTCCTGTTGTCTGCGAAGTCCAAATTGTAACCCTGAATCAGTTCCTCTTCTGACCCTTTGTATCATGTTACATGACGAGTAATGATCACCTGTTAGCTTTATCCCTAATTATAACTCTCACTCTTTCCCTGCATCTAACCCTAGCTCTAATCCCATCATTAACCTCGGTCCGGGCACACGCGTGAACCCTTACTCTCATCTCAGCCTCTCCTGGTGATACATCACACCTGGGATCGTTTGCTCCCTGTGGGCTGTGGGAAATTGGCTACCAGCACGCCCTGGAAGTGGGGCTCATTCCGCTGCAACGGGAGGTCTTCCCAGGACGCGTCACAGCTCAACGCAAGAGCTCCTGGGTTTCGAAGGCTCTTGCAGCAAGCCTTCACAAAGCAGCAGGGAGCGCCGTTCCAGATGGGAAACTTGAGACTGGATGTCCAGAAAAGCAAGACGTCAGAAGCGAAACCTTTTTCCTGCAGGGTGTGGCATACCATCCGCTTGCTCATTGCGACAGAGGTGGCACTAATGAAGGAAGAGGTCAACGTTACGTTCTTCTTTAAAATGCAAGGCCAGGAAAAGTGGCAGCGGTGGGATTTGAACCCACGCCTCCGAAGAGACTGGAGCCTTAATCCAGCGCCTTAGACCGCTCGGCCACGCTACCTCCCTGCTAGTCGCCGAAAGCGGAACTTGACCCGTTGCCCGGCCCGCTTTAGTGCTTTGCCTTTTCTCCTTGGAAAGTCTGGAGACAGGCAGTGGAAGGGCAGGCAAACTGTCAGGTGCGCAGAGGAGGGGAGACCATGAGGCAAGGTGGGAGATGGGGGCAAGAAGTGAGAAAAAAACTAATCGCAAGCTAGGGCAGGATTCGGAAAGTGAAGCCGAAAAGGGGCTTAGCATGCAGCCCAGGGGTTTCTTTGACTGTCCTAAGCCCACAGGGACTTTGCCGTCCTCAGCTCATGAGACTTGAGATGGGTAGCTTGATTTGCTGAGGAAATGCGGGATGACAGATTCAACTCTGGAGTCAAACATAGCCCGGAACTATCGCCTTAAACTGAGTTTTAAGCCTGGTGCCGATAAAAAGAAAGAAATTAGCCTTAGATCGGGCAAGCCGTTTGACGGGGGAAAATGAGACCCCCTAGGCCAGCTAGGTGGTCGCTGGATGCTGTGCAGACATCAGCAGCTGTTCATTTCATGCCCTCACGTCTCCTCGTTAGTATAGTGGTCAGTATCCCCGCCTGTCACGCTGGAGACCTGGGTTCAATTCCCCGACGGGGAGGTTAAACCTTTTCTGGATTTTTTTTAGTTCTTGACAAATATTCTTGAAGATTAGGCTGAGTCAAGTAGGGAATGGGTGCCAAGAACTGACTCTTTAAGAAAAAAGCACCGGCAACGCTAGTCATCGTACAATATTTGTGCACAATTGCTCACATTAGGCGGCCGGTCCACTTTATTGAGTCCCCCTCAGCACCATTTAGTGCTCCTGTTGTCTGCGAAGTCCAAATTGTAACCCTGAATCAGTTCCTCTTCTGACCCTTTGTATCATGTTACATGACGAGTAATGATCACCTGTTAGCTTTATCCCTAATTATAACTCTCACTCTTTCCCTGCATCTAACCCTAGCTCTAATCCCATCATTAACCTCGGTCCGGGCACACGCGTGAACCCTTACTCTCATCTCAGCCTCTCCTGGTGATACATCACACCTGGGATCGTTTGCTCCCTGTGGGCTGTGGGAAATTTGCTACCAGCACGCCCTGGAAGTGGGGCTCATTCCGCTGCAACGGGAGGTCTTCCCAGGACGCGTCACAGCTCAACGCAAGAGCTCCTGGGTTTCGAAGGCTCTTGCAGCAAGCCTTCACAAAGCAGCAGGGAGCGCCGTTCCAGATGGGAAACTTGAGACTGGATGTCCAGAAAAGCAAGACGTCAGAAGCGAAACCTTTTTCCTGCAGGGTGTGGCATACCATCCGCTTGCTCATTGCGACAGAGGTGGCACTAATGAAGGAAGAGGTCAACGTTACGTTCTTCTTTAAAATGCAAGGCCAGGAAAAGTGGCAGCGGTGGGATTTGAACTCACGCCTCCGAAGAGACTGGAGCCTTAATCCAGCGCCTTAGACCGCTCGGCCACGCTACCTCCCTGCTAGTCGCAGAAAGCGGAACTTGACCCGTTGCCCGGCCCGCTTTAGTGCTTTGCCTTTTCTCCTTGGAAAGTCTGGAGACAGGCAGTGGAAGGGCAGGCAAACTGTCAGGTGCGCAGAGGAGGGGAGACCATGAGGCAAGGTGGGAGATGGGGGCAAGAAGTGAGAAAAAAACTAATCGCAAGCTAGGGCAGGATTCGGAAAGTGAAGCCGAAAAGGGGCTTAGCATGCAGCCCAGGGGTTTCTTTGACTGTCCTAAACCCACAGGGACTTTGCCGTCCTCAGCTCATGAGACTTGAGATGGGTAGCTTGATTTGCTGAGGAAATGCGGGATGACAGATTCAACTCTGGAGTCAAACATAGCCCGGAACTATCGCCTTAAACTGAGTTTTAAGCCTGGTGCCGATAAAAAGAAAGAAATTAGCCTTAGATCGGGCAAGCCGTTTGACGGGGGAAAATGAGACCCCCCTAGGCCAGCTAGGTGGTCGCTGGATGCTGTGCAGACATCAGCAGCTGTTCATTTCATGCCCTCACGTCTCCTCGTTAGTATAGTGGTCAGTATCCCCGCCTGTCACGCGGGAGACCGGGGTTCAATTCCCCGACGGGGAGGTTAAACCGTTTCTGGATTTTTTTTAGTTCTTGACAAATATTCTTGAAGATTAGGCTGAGTCAAGTAGGGAATGGGTGCCAAGAACTGACTCTTTAAGAAAAAAGCACCGGCAACGCTAGTCATCGTACAATATTTGTGCACAATTGCTTACATTAGGCGGCCGGTCCACTTTATTGAGTCCCCCTCAGCACCATTTAGTGCTCCTGTTGTCTGCGAAGTCCAAATTGTAACCCTGAATCAGTTCCTCTTCTGACCCTTTGTATCATGTTACATGACGAGTAATGATCACCTGTTAGCTTTATCCCTAATTATAACTCTCACTCTTTCCCTGCATCTAACCCTAGCTCTAATCCCATCATTAACCTCGGTCCGGGCACACGCGTGAACCCCTACTCTCATCTCAGCCTCTCCTGGTGATACATCACACCTGGGATCGTTTGCTCCCTGTGGGCTGTGGGAAATTTGCTACCAGCACGCCCTGGAAGTGGGGCTCATTCCGCTGCAACGGGAGGTCTTCCCAGGACGCGTCACAGCTCAACGCAAGAGCTCCTGGGTTTCGAAGGCTCTTGCAGCAAGCCTTCACAAAGCAGCAGGGAGCGCCGTTCCAGATGGGAAACTTGAGACTGGATGTCCAGAAAAGCAAGACGTCAGAAGCGAAACCTTTTTCCTGCAGGGTGTGGCATACCATCCGCTTGCTCATTGCGACAGAGGTGGCACTAATGAAGGAAGAGGTCAACGTTACGTTCTTCTTTAAAATGCAAGGCCAGGAAAAGTGGCAGCGGTGGGATTTGAACCCACGCCTCCGAAGAGACTGGAGCCTTAATCCAGCGCCTTAGACCGCTCGGCCACGCTACCTCCCTGCTAGTCGCAGAAAGCGGAACTTGACCCGTTGCCCGGCCCGCTTTAGTGCTTTGCCTTTTCTCCTTGGAAAGTCTGGAGACAGGCAGTGGAAGGGCAGGCAAACTGTCAGGTGCGCAGAGGAGGGGAGACCATGAGGCAAGGTGGGAGATGGGGGCAAGAAGTGAGAAAAAAACTAATCGCAAGCTAGGGCAGGATTCGGAAAGTGAAGCCGAAAAGGGGCTTAGCATGCAGCCCAGGGGTTTCTTTGACTGTCCTAAGCCCACAGGGACTTTGCCGTCCTCAGCTCATGAGACTTGAGATGGGTAGCTTGATTTGCTGAGGAAATGCGGGATGACAGATTCAACTCTGGAGTCAAACATAGCCCGGAACTATCGCCTTAAACTGAGTTTTAAGCCTGGTGCCGATAAAAAGAAAGAAATTAGCCTTAGATCGGGCAAGCCGTTTGACGGGGGAAAATGAGACCCCCTAGGCCAGCTAGGTGGTCGCTGGATGCTGTGCAGACATCAGCAGCTGTTCATTTCATGCCCTCACGTCTCCTCGTTAGTATAGTGGTCAGTATCCCCGCCTGTCACGCGGGAGACCGGGGTTCAATTCCCCGACGGGGAGGTTAAACCTTTTCTGGATTTTTTTTAGTTCTTGACAAATATTCTTGAAGATTAGGCTGAGTCAAGTAGGGAATGGGTGCCAAGAACTGACTCTTTAAGAAAAAAGCACCGGCAACGCTAGTCATCGTACAATATTTGTGCACAATTGCTTACATTAGGCGGCCGGTCCACTTTATTGAGTCCCCCTCAGCACCATTTAGTGCTCCTGTTGTCTGCGAAGTCCAAATTGTAACCCTGAATCAGTTCCTCTTCTGACCCTTTGTATCATGTTACATGACGAGTAATGATCACCTGTTAGCTTTATCCCTAATTATAACTCTCACTCTTTCCCTGCATCTAACCCTAGCTCTAATCCCATCATTAACCTCGGTCCGGGCACACGCGTGAACCCCTACTCTCATCTCAGCCTCTCCTGGTGATACATCACACCTGGGATCGTTTGCTCCCTGTGGGCTGTGGGAAATTTGCTACCAGCACGCCCTGGAAGTGGGGCTCATTCCGCTGCAACGGGAGGTCTTCCCAGGACGCGTCACAGCTCAACGCAAGAGCTCCTGGGTTTCGAAGGCTCTTGCAGCAAGCCTTCACAAAGCAGCAGGGAGCGCCGTTCCAGATGGGAAACTTGAGACTGGATGTCCAGAAAAGCAAGACGTCAGAAGCGAAACCTTTTTCCTGCAGGGTGTGGCATACCATCCGCTTGCTCATTGCGACAGAGGTGGCACTAATGAAGGAAGAGGTCAACGTTACGTTCTTCTTTAAAATGCAAGGCCAGGAAAAGTGGCAGCGGTGGGATTTGAACCCACGCCTCCGAAGAGACTGGAGCCTTAATCCAGCGCCTTAGACCGCTCGGCCACGCTACCTCCCTGCTAGTCGCCGAAAGCGGAACTTGACCCGTTGCCCGGCCCGCTTTAGTGCTTTGCCTTTTCTCCTTGGAAAGTCTGGAGACAGGCAGTGGAAGGGCAGGCAAACTGTCAGGTGCGCAGAGGAGGGGAGACCAT
Source organism: Ambystoma mexicanum (assembly GCF_040938575.1). Lineage (NCBI taxonomy): Eukaryota > Metazoa > Chordata > Amphibia > Caudata > Ambystomatidae > Ambystoma > Ambystoma mexicanum. The sequence goes on from NC_090921.1 coordinate 237,559,556, forward strand.
GAGGCAAGGTGGGAGATGGGGGCAAGAAGTGAGAAAAAAACTAATCGCAAGCTAGGGCAGGATTCGGAAAGTGAAGCCGAAAAGGGGCTTAGCATGCAGCCCAGGGGTTTCTTTGACTGTCCTAAGCCCACAGGGACTTTGCCGTCCTCAGCTCATGAGACTTGAGATGGGTAGCTTGATTTGCTGAGGAAATGCGGGATGACAGATTCAACTCTGGAGTCAAACATAGCCCGGAACTATCGCCTTAAACTGAGTTTTAAGCCTGGTGCCGATAAAAAGAAAGAAATTAGCCTTAGATCGGGCAAGCCGTTTGACGGGGGAAAATGAGACCCCCTAGGCCAGCTAGGTGGTCGCTGGATGCTGTGCAGACATCAGCAGCTGTTCATTTCATGCCCTCACGTCTCCTCGTTAGTATAGTGGTCAGTATCCCCGCCTGTCACGCGGGAGACCGGGGTTCAATTCCCCGACGGGGAGGTTAAACCTTTTCTGGATTTTTTTTAGTTCTTGACAAATATTCTTGAAGATTAGGCTGAGTCAAGTAGGGAATGGGTGCCAAGAACTGACTCTTTAAGAAAAAAGCACCGGCAACGCTAGTCATCGTACAATATTTGTGCACAATTGCTTACATTAGGCGGCCGGTCCACTTTATTGAGTCCCCCTCAGCACCATTTAGTGCTCCTGTTGTCTGCGAAGTCCAAATTGTAACCCTGAATCAGTTCCTCTTCTGACCCTTTGTATCATGTTACATGACGAGTAATGATCACCTGTTAGCTTTATCCCTAATTATAACTCTCACTCTTTCCCTGCATCTAACCCTAGCTCTAATCCCATCATTAACCTCGGTCCGGGCACACGCGTGAACCCTTACTCTCATCTCAGCCTCTCCTGGTGATACATCACACCTGGGATCGTTTGCTCCCTGTGGGCTGTGGGAAATTGGCTACCAGCACGCCCTGGAAGTGGGGCTCATTCCGCTGCAACGGGAGGTCTTCCCAGGACGCGTCACAGCTCAACGCAAGAGCTCCTGGGTTTCGAAGGCTCTTGCAGCAAGCCTTCACAAAGCAGCAGGGAGCGCCGTTCCAGATGGGAAACTTGAGACTGGATGTCCAGAAAAGCAAGACGTCAGAAGCGAAACCTTTTTCCTGCAGGGTGTGGCATACCATCCGCTTGCTCATTGCGACAGAGGTGGCACTAATGAAGGAAGAGGTCAACGTTACGTTCTTCTTTAAAATGCAAGGCCAGGAAAAGTGGCAGCGGTGGGATTTGAACCCACGCCTCCGAAGAGACTGGAGCCTTAATCCAGCGCCTTAGACCGCTCGGCCACGCTACCTCCCTGCTAGTCGCCGAAAGCGGAACTTGACCCGTTGCCCGGCCCGCTTTAGTGCTTTGCCTTTTCTCCTTGGAAAGTCTGGAGACAGGCAGTGGAAGGGCAGGCAAACTGTCAGGTGCGCAGAGGAGGGGAGACCATGAGGCAAGGTGGGAGATGGGGGCAAGAAGTGAGAAAAAAACTAATCGCAAGCTAGGGCAGGATTCGGAAAGTGAAGCCGAAAAGGGGCTTAGCATGCAGCCCAGGGGTTTCTTTGACTGTCCTAAGCCCACAGGGACTTTGCCGTCCTCAGCTCATGAGACTTGAGATGGGTAGCTTGATTTGCTGAGGAAATGCGGGATGACAGATTCAACTCTGGAGTCAAACATAGCCCGGAACTATCGCCTTAAACTGAGTTTTAAGCCTGGTGCCGATAAAAAGAAAGAAATTAGCCTTAGATCGGGCAAGCCGTTTGACGGGGGAAAATGAGACCCCCTAGGCCAGCTAGGTGGTCGCTGGATGCTGTGCAGACATCAGCAGCTGTTCATTTCATGCCCTCACGTCTCCTCGTTAGTATAGTGGTCAGTATCCCCGCCTGTCACGCGGGAGACCGGGGTTCAATTCCCCGACGGGGAGGTTAAACCTTTTCTGGATTTTTTTTAGTTCTTGACAAATATTCTTGAAGATTAGGCTGAGTCAAGTAGGGAATGGGTGCCAAGAACTGACTCTTTAAGAAAAAAGCACCGGCAACGCTAGTCATCGTACAATATTTGTGCACAATTGCTTACATTAGGCGGCCGGTCCACTTTATTGAGTCCCCCTCAGCACCATTTAGTGCTCCTGTTGTCTGCGAAGTCCAAATTGTAACCCTGAATCAGTTCCTCTTCTGACCCTTTGTATCATGTTACATGACGAGTAATGATCACCTGTTAGCTTTATCCCTAATTATAACTCTCACTCTTTCCCTGCATCTAACCCTAGCTCTAATCCCATCATTAACCTCGGTCCGGGCACACGCGTGAACCCTTACTCTCATCTCAGCCTCTCCTGGTGATACATCACACCTGGGATCGTTTGCTCCCTGTGGGCTGTGGGAAATTTGCTACCAGCACGCCCTGGAAGTGGGGCTCATTCCGCTGCAACGGGAGGTCTTCCCAGGACGCGTCACAGCTCAACGCAAGAGCTCCTGGGTTTCGAAGGCTCTTGCAGCAAGCCTTCACAAAGCAGCAGGGAGCGCCGTTCCAGATGGGAAACTTGAGACTGGATGTCCAGAAAAGCAAGACGTCAGAATCGAAACCTTTTTCCTGCAGGGTGTGGCATACCATCCGCTTGCTCATTGCGACAGAGGTGGCACTAATGAAGGAAGAGGTCAACGTTACGTTCTTCTTTAAAATGCAAGGCCAGGAAAAGTGGCAGCGGTGGGATTTGAACCCACGCCTCCGAAGAGACTGGAGCCTTAATCCAGCGCCTTAGACCGCTCGGCCACGCTACCTCCCTGCTAGTCGCCGAAAGCGGAACTTGACCCGTTGCCCGGCCCGCTTTAGTGCTTTGCCTTTTCTCCTTGGAAAGTCTGGAGACAGGCAGTGGAAGGGCAGGCAAACTGTCAGGTGCGCAGAGGAGGGGAGACCATGAGGCAAGGTGGGAGATGGGGGCAAGAAGTGAGAAAAAAACTAATCGCAAGCTAGGGCAGGATTCGGAAAGTGAAGCCGAAAAGGGGCTTAGCATGCAGCCCAGGGGTTTCTTTGACTGTCCTAAGCCCACAGGGACTTTGCCGTCCTCAGCTCATGAGACTTGAGATGGGTAGCTTGATTTGCTGAGGAAATGCGGGATGACAGATTCAACTCTGGAGTCAAACATAGCCCGGAACTATCGCCTTAAACTGAGTTTTAAGCCTGGTGCCGATAAAAAGAAAGAAATTAGCCTTAGATCGGGCAAGCCGTTTGACGGGGGAAAATGAGACCCCCTAGGCCAGCTAGGTGGTCGCTGGATGCTGTGCAGACATCAGCAGCTGTTCATTTCATGCCCTCACGTCTCCTCGTTAGTATAGTGGTCAGTATCCCCGCCTGTCACGCGGGAGACCGGGGTTCAATTCCCCGACGGGGAGGTTAAACCTTTTCTGGATTTTTTTTAGTTCTTGACAAATATTCTTGAAGATTAGGCTGAGTCAAGTAGGGAATGGGTGCCAAGAACTGACTCTTTAAGAAAAAAGCACCGGCAACGCTAGTCATCGTACAATATTTGTGCACAATTGCTTACATTAGGCGGCCGGTCCACTTTATTGAGTCCCCCTCAGCACCATTTAGTGCTCCTGTTGTCTGCGAAGTCCAAATTGTAACCCTGAATCAGTTCCTCTTCTGACCCTTTGTATCATGTTACATGACGAGTAATGATCACCTGTTAGCTTTATCCCTAATTATAACTCTCACTCTTTCCCTGCATCTAACCCTAGCTCTAATCCCATCATTAACCTCGGTCCGGGCACACGCGTGAACCCCTACTCTCATCTCAGCCTCTCCTGGTGATACATCACACCTGGGATCGTTTGCTCCCTGTGGGCTGTGGGAAATTTGCTACCAGCACGCCCTGGAAGTGGGGCTCATTCCGCTGCAACGGGAGGTCTTCCCAGGACGCGTCACAGCTCAACGCAAGAGCTCCTGGGTTTCGAAGGCTCTTGCAGCAAGCCTTCACAAAGCAGCAGGGAGCGCCGTTCCAGATGGGAAACTTGAGACTGGATGTCCAGAAAAGCAAGACGTCAGAAGCGAAACCTTTTTCCTGCAGGGTGTGGCATACCATCCGCTTGCTCATTGCGACAGAGGTGGCACTAATGAAGGAAGAGGTCAACGTTACGTTCTTCTTTAAAATGCAAGGCCAGGAAAAGTGGCAGCGGTGGGATTTGAACCCACGCCTCCGAAGAGACTGGAGCCTTAATCCAGCGCCTTAGACCGCTCGGCCACGCTACCTCCCTGCTAGTCGCCGAAAGCGGAACTTGACCCGTTGCCCGGCCCGCTTTAGTGCTTTGCCTTTTCTCCTTGGAAAGTCTGGAGACAGGCAGTGGAAGGGCAGGCAAACTGTCAGGTGCGCAGAGGAGGGGAGACCATGAGGCAAGGTGGGAGATGGGGGCAAGAAGTGAGAAAAAAACTAATCGCAAGCTAGGGCAGGATTCGGAAAGTGAAGCCGAAAAGGGGCTTAGCATGCAGCCCAGGGGTTTCTTTGACTGTCCTAAGCCCACAGGGACTTTGCCGTCCTCAGCTCATGAGACTTGAGATGGGTAGCTTGATTTGCTGAGGAAATGCGGGATGACAGATTCAACTCTGGAGTCAAACATAGCCCGGAACTATCGCCTTAAACTGAGTTTTAAGCCTGGTGCCGATAAAAAGAAAGAAATTAGCCTTAGATCGGGCAAGCCGTTTGACGGGGGAAAATGAGACCCCCTAGGCCAGCTAGGTGGTCGCTGGATGCTGTGCAGACATCAGCAGCTGTTCATTTCATGCCCTCACGTCTCCTCGTTAGTATAGTGGTCAGTATCCCCGCCTGTCACGCGGGAGACCGGGGTTCAATTCCCCGACGGGGAGGTTAAACCTTTTCTGGATTTTTTTTAGTTCTTGACAAATATTCTTGAAGATTAGGCTGAGTCAAGTAGGGAATGGGTGCCAAGAACTGACTCTTTAAGAAAAAAGCACCGGCAACGCTAGTCATCGTACAATATTTGTGCACAATTGCTTACATTAGGCGGCCGGTCCACTTTATTGAGTCCCCCTCAGCACCATTTAGTGCTCCTGTTGTCTGCGAAGTCCAAATTGTAACCCTGAATCAGTTCCTCTTCTGACCCTTTGTATCATGTTACATGACGAGTAATGATCACCTGTTAGCTTTATCCCTAATTATAACTCTCACTCTTTCCCTGCATCTAACCCTAGCTCTAATCCCATCATTAACCTCGGTCCGGGCACACGCGTGAACCCCTACTCTCATCTCAGCCTCTCCTGGTGATACATCACACCTGGGATCGTTTGCTCCCTGTGGGCTGTGGGAAATTTGCTACCAGCACGCCCTGGAAGTGGGGCTCATTCCGCTGCAACGGGAGGTCTTCCCAGGACGCGTCACAGATCAACGCAAGAGCTCCTGGGTTTCGAAGGCTCTTGCAGCAAGCCTTCACAAAGCAGCAGGGAGCGCCGTTCCAGATGGGAAACTTGAGACTGGATGTCCAGAAAAGCAAGACGTCAGAAGCGAAACCTTTTTCCTGCAGGGTGTGGCATACCATCCGCTTGCTCATTGCGACAGAGGTGGCACTAATGAAGGAAGAGGTCAACGTTACGTTCTTCTTTAAAATGCAAGGCCAGGAAAAGTGGCAGCGGTGGGATTTGAACCCACGCCTCCGAAGAGACTGGAGCCTTAATCCAGCGCCTTAGACCGCTCGGCCACGCTACCTCCCTGCTAGTCGCAGAAAGCGGAACTTGACCCGTTGCCCGGCCCGCTTTAGTGCTTTGCCTTTTCTCCTTGGAAAGTCTGGAGACAGGCAGTGGAAGGGCAGGCAAACTGTCAGGTGCGCAGAGGAGGGGAGACCATGAGGCAAGGTGGGAGATGGGGGCAAGAAGTGAGAAAAAAACTAATCGCAAGCTAGGGCAGGATTCGGAAAGTGAAGCCGAAAAGGGGCTTAGCATGCAGCCCAGGGGTTTCTTTGACTGTCCTAAGCCCACAGGGACTTTGCCGTCCTCAGCTCATGAGACTTGAGATGGGTAGCTTGATTTGCTGAGGAAATGCGGGATGACAGATTCAACTCTGGAGTCAAACATAGCCCGGAACTATCGCCTTAAACTGAGTTTTAAGCCTGGTGCCGATAAAAAGAAAGAAATTAGCCTTAGATCGGGCAAGCCGTTTGACGGGGGAAAATGAGACCCCCCTAGGCCAGCTAGGTGGTCGCTGGATGCTGTGCAGACATCAGCAGCTGTTCATTTCATGCCCTCACGTCTCCTCGTTAGTATAGTGGTCAGTATCCCCGCCTGTCACGCGGGAGACCGGGGTTCAATTCCCCGACGGGGAGGTTAAACCGTTTCTGGATTTTTTTTAGTTCTTGACAAATATTCTTGAAGATTAGGCTGAGTCAAGTAGGGAATGGGTGCCAAGAACTGACTCTTTAAGAAAAAAGCACCGGCAACGCTAGTCATCGTACAATATTTGTGCACAATTGCTTACATTAGGCGGCCGGTCCACTTTATTGAGTCCCCCTCAGCACCATTTAGTGCTCCTGTTGTCTGCGAAGTCCAAATTGTAACCCTGAATCAGTTCCTCTTCTGACCCTTTGTATCATGTTACATGACGAGTAATGATCACCTGTTAGCTTTATCCCTAATTATAACTCTCACTCTTTCCCTGCATCTAACCCTAGCTCTAATCCCATCATTAACCTCGGTCCGGGCACACGCGTGAACCCTTACTCTCATCTCAGCCTCTCCTGGTGATACATCACACCTGGGATCGTTTGCTCCCTGTGGGCTGTGGGAAATTGGCTACCAGCACGCCCTGGAAGTGGGGCTCATTCCGCTGCAACGGGAGGTCTTCCCAGGACGCGTCACAGCTCAACGCAAGAGCTCCTGGGTTTCGAAGGCTCTTGCAGCAAGCCTTCACAAAGCAGCAGGGAGCGCCGTTCCAGATGGGAAACTTGAGACTGGATGTCCAGAAAAGCAAGACGTCAGAAGCGAAACCTTTTTCCTGCAGGGTGTGGCATACCATCCGCTTGCTCATTGCGACAGAGGTGGCACTAATGAAGGAAGAGGTCAACGTTACGTTCTTCTTTAAAATGCAAGGCCAGGAAAAGTGGCAGCGGTGGGATTTGAACCCACGCCTCCGAAGAGACTGGAGCCTTAATCCAGCGCCTTAGACCGCTCGGCCACGCTACCTCCCTGCTAGTCGCCGAAAGCGGAACTTGACCCGTTGCCCGGCCCGCTTTAGTGCTTTGCCTTTTCTCCTTGGAAAGTCTGGAGACAGGCAGTGGAAGGGCAGGCAAACTGTCAGGTGCGCAGAGGAGGGGAGACCATGAGGCAAGGTGGGAGATGGGGGCAAGAAGTGAGAAAAAAACTAATCGCAAGCTAGGGCAGGATTCGGAAAGTGAAGCCGAAAAGGGGCTTAGCATGCAGCCCAGGGGTTTCTTTGACTGTCCTAAGCCCACAGGGACTTTGCCGTCCTCAGCTCATGAGACTTGAGATGGGTAGCTTGATTTGCTGAGGAAATGCGGGATGACAGATTCAACTCTGGAGTCAAACATAGCCCGGAACTATCGCCTTAAACTGAGTTTTAAGCCTGGTGCCGATAAAAAGAAAGAAATTAGCCTTAGATCGGGCAAGCCGTTTGACGGGGGAAAATGAGACCCCCTAGGCCAGCTAGGTGGTCGCTGGATGCTGTGCAGACATCAGCAGCTGTTCATTTCATGCCCTCACGTCTCCTCGTTAGTATAGTGGTCAGTATCCCCGCCTGTCACGCGGGAGACCGGGGTTCAATTCCCCGACGGGGAGGTTAAACCTTTTCTGGATTTTTTTTAGTTCTTGACAAATATTCTTGAAGATTAGGCTGAGTCAAGTAGGGAATGGGTGCCAAGAACTGACTCTTTAAGAAAAAAGCACCGGCAACGCTAGTCATCGTACAATATTTGTGCACAATTGCTTACATTAGGCGGCCGGTCCACTTTATTGAGTCCCCCTCAGCACCATTTAGTGCTCCTGTTGTCTGCGAAGTCCAAATTGTAACCCTGAATCAGTTCCTCTTCTGACCCTTTGTATCATGTTACATGACGAGTAATGATCACCTGTTAGCTTTATCCCTAATTATAACTCTCACTCTTTCCCTGCATCTAACCCTAGCTCTAATCCCATCATTAACCTCGGTCCGGGCACACGCGTGAACCCTTACTCTCATCTCAGCCTCTCCTGGTGATACATCACACCTGGGATCGTTTGCTCCCTGTGGGCTGTGGGAAATTGGCTACCAGCACGCCCTGGAAGTGGGGCTCATTCCGCTGCAACGGGAGGTCTTCCCAGGACGCGTCACAGCTCAACGCAAGAGCTCCTGGGTTTCGAAGGCTCTTGCAGCAAGCCTTCACAAAGCAGCAGGGAGCGCCGTTCCAGATGGGAAACTTGAGACTGGATGTCCAGAAAAGCAAGACGTCAGAAGCGAAACCTTTTTCCTGCAGGGTGTGGCATACCATCCGCTTGCTCATTGCGACAGAGGTGGCACTAATGAAGGAAGAGGTCAACGTTACGTTCTTCTTTAAAATGCAAGGCCAGGAAAAGTGGCAGCGGTGGGATTTGAACCCACGCCTCCGAAGAGACTGGAGCCTTAATCCAGCGCCTTAGACCGCTCGGCCACGCTACCTCCCTGCTAGTCGCCGAAAGCGGAACTTGACCCGTTGCCCGGCCCGCTTTAGTGCTTTGCCTTTTCTCCTTGGAAAGTCTGGAGACAGGCAGTGGAAGGGCAGGCAAACTGTCAGGTGCGCAGAGGAGGGGAGACCATGAGGCAAGGTGGGAGATGGGGGCAAGAAGTGAGAAAAAAACTAATCGCAAGCTAGGGCAGGATTCGGAAAGTGAAGCCGAAAAGGGGCTTAGCATGCAGCCCAGGGGTTTCTTTGACTGTCCTAAGCCCACAGGGACTTTGCCGTCCTCAGCTCATGAGACTTGAGATGGGTAGCTTGATTTGCTGAGGAAATGCGGGATGACAGATTCAACTCTGGAGTCAAACATAGCCCGGAACTATCGCCTTAAACTGAGTTTTAAGCCTGGTGCCGATAAAAAGAAAGAAATTAGCCTTAGATCGGGCAAGCCGTTTGACGGGGGAAAATGAGACCCCCTAGGCCAGCTAGGTGGTCGCTGGATGCTGTGCAGACATCAGCAGCTGTTCATTTCATGCCCTCACGTCTCCTCGTTAGTATAGTGGTCAGTATCCCCGCCTGTCACGCGGGAGACCGGGGTTCAATTCCCCGACGGGGAGGTTAAACCTTTTCTGGATTTTTTTTAGTTCTTGACAAATATTCTTGAAGATTAGGCTGAGTCAAGTAGGGAATGGGTGCCAAGAACTGACTCTTTAAGAAAAAAGCACCGGCAACGCTAGTCATCGTACAATATTTGTGCACAATTGCTTACATTAGGCGGCCGGTCCACTTTATTGAGTCCCCCTCAGCACCATTTAGTGCTCCTGTTGTCTGCGAAGTCCAAATTGTAACCCTGAATCAGTTCCTCTTCTGACCCTTTGTATCATGTTACATGACGAGTAATGATCACCTGTTAGCTTTATCCCTAATTATAACTCTCACTCTTTCCCTGCATCTAACCCTAGCTCTAATCCCATCATTAACCTCGGTCCGGGCACACGCGTGAACCCTTACTCTCATCTCAGCCTCTCCTGGTGATACATCACACCTGGGATCGTTTGCTCCCTGTGGGCTGTGGGAAATTTGCTACCAGCACGCCCTGGAAGTGGGGCTCATTCCGCTGCAACGGGAGGTCTTCCCAGGACGCGTCACAGCTCAACGCAAGAGCTCCTGGGTTTCGAAGGCTCTTGCAGCAAGCCTTCACAAAGCAGCAGGGAGCGCCGTTCCAGATGGGAAACTTGAGACTGGATGTCCAGAAAAGCAAGACGTCAGAAGCGAAACCTTTTTCCTGCAGGGTGTGGCATACCATCCGCTTGCTCATTGCGACAGAGGTGGCACTAATGAAGGAAGAGGTCAACGTTACGTTCTTCTTTAAAATGCAAGGCCAGGAAAAGTGGCAGCGGTGGGATTTGAACCCACGCCTCCGAAGAGACTGGAGCCTTAATCCAGCGCCTTAGACCGCTCGGCCACGCTACCTCCCTGCTAGTCGCAGAAAGCGGAACTTGACCCGTTGCCCGGCCCGCTTTAGTGCTTTGCCTTTTCTCCTTGGAAAGTCTGGAGACAGGCAGTGGAAGGGCAGGCAAACTGTCAGGTGCGCAGAGGAGGGGAGACCATGAGGCAAGGTGGGAGATGGGGGCAAGAAGTGAGAAAAAAACTAATCGCAAGCTAGGGCAGGATTCGGAAAGTGAAGCCGAAAAGGGGCTTAGCATGCAGCCCAGGGGTTTCTTTGACTGTCCTAAGCCCACAGGGACTTTGCCGTCCTCAGCTCATGAGACTTGAGATGGGTAGCTTGATTTGCTGAGGAAATGCGGGATGACAGATTCAACTCTGGAGTCAAACATAGCCCGGAACTATCGCCTTAAACTGAGTTTTAAGCCTGGTGCCGATAAAAAGAAAGAAATTAGCCTTAGATCGGGCAAGCCGTTTGACGGGGGAAAATGAGACCCCCCTAGGCCAGCTAGGTGGTCGCTGGATGCTGTGCAGACATCAGCAGCTGTTCATTTCATGCCCTCACGTCTCCTCGTTAGTATAGTGGTCAGTATCCCCGCCTGTCACGCGGGAGACCGGGGTTCAATTCCCCGACGGGGAGGTTAAACCGTTTCTGGATTTTTTTTAGTTCTTGACAAATATTCTTGAAGATTAGGCTGAGTCAAGTAGGGAATGGGTGCCAAGAACTGACTCTTTAAGAAAAAAGCACCGGCAACGCTAGTCATCGTACAATATTTGTGCACAATTGCTTACATTTGGCGGCCGGTCCACTTTATTGAGTCCCCCTCAGCACCATTTAGTGCTCCTGTTGTCTGCGAAGTCCAAATTGTAACCCTGAATCAGTTCCTCTTCTGACCCTTTGTATCATGTTACATGACGAGTAATGATCACCTGTTAGCTTTATCCCTAATTATAACTCTCACTCTTTCCCTGCATCTAACCCTAGCTCTAATCCCATCATTAACCTCGGTCCGGGCACACGCGTGAACCCCTACTCTCATCTCAGCCTCTCCTGGTGATACATCACACCTGGGATCGTTTGCTCCCTGTGGGCTGTGGGAAATTTGCTACCAGCACGCCCTGGAAGTGGGGCTCATTCCGCTGCAACGGGAGGTCTTCCCAGGACGCGTCACAGCTCAACGCAAGAGCTCCTGGGTTTCGAAGGCTCTTGCAGCAAGCCTTCACAAAGCAGCAGGGAGCGCCGTTCCAGATGGGAAACTTGAGACTGGATGTCCAGAAAAGCAAGACGTCAGAAGCGAAACCTTTTTCCTGCAGGGTGTGGCATACCATCCGCTTGCTCATTGCGACAGAGGTGGCACTAATGAAGGAAGAGGTCAACGTTACGTTCTTCTTTAAAATGCAAGGCCAGGAAAAGTGGCAGCGGTGGGATTTGAACCCACGCCTCCGAAGAGACTGGAGCCTTAATCCAGCGCCTTAGACCGCTCGGCCACGCTACCTCCCTGCTAGTCGCAGAAAGCGGAACTTGACCCGTTGCCCGGCCCGCTTTAGTGCTTTGCCTTTTCTCCTTGGAAAGTCTGGAGACAGGCAGTGGAAGGGCAGGCAAACTGTCAGGTGCGCAGAGGAGGGGAGACCATGAGGCAAGGTGGGAGATGGGGGCAAGAAGTGAGAAAAAAACTAATCGCAAGCTAGGGCAGGATTCGGAAAGTGAAGCCGAAAAGGGGCTTAGCATGCAGCCCAGGGGTTTCTTTGACTGTCCTAAGCCCACAGGGACTTTGCCGTCCTCAGCTCATGAGACTTGAGATGGGTAGCTTGATTTGCTGAGGAAATGCGGGATGACAGATTCAACTCTGGAGTCAAACATAGCCCGGAACTATCGCCTTAAACTGAGTTTTAAGCCTGGTGCCGATAAAAAGAAAGAAATTAGCCTTAGATCGGGCAAGCCGTTTGACGGGGGAAAATGAGACCCCCTAGGCCAGCTAGGTGGTCGCTGGATGCTGTGCAGACATCAGCAGCTGTTCATTTCATGCCCTCACGTCTCCTCGTTAGTATAGTGGTCAGTATCCCCGCCTGTCACGCGGGAGACCGGGGTTCAATTCCCCGACGGGGAGGTTAAACCTTTTCTGGATTTTTTTTAGTTCTTGACAAATATTCTTGAAGATTAGGCTGAGTCAAGTAGGGAATGGGTGCCAAGAACTGACTCTTTAAGAAAAAAGCACCGGCAACGCTAGTCATCGTACAATATTTGTGCACAATTGCTTACATTAGGCGGCCGCTCCACTTTATTGAGTCCCCCTCAGCACCATTTAGTGCTCCTGTTGTCTGCGAAGTCCAAATTGTAACCCTGAATCAGTTCCTCTTCTGACCCTTTGTATCATGTTACATGACGAGTAATGATCACCTGTTAGCTTTATCCCTAATTATAACTCTCACTCTTTCCCTGCATCTAACCCTAGCTCTAATCCCATCATTAACCTCGGTCCGGGCACACGCGTGAACCCCTACTCTCATCTCAGCCTCTCCTGGTGATACATCACACCTGGGATCGTTTGCTCCCTGTGGGCTGTGGGAAATTTGCTACCAGCACGCCCTGGAAGTGGGGCTCATTCCGCTGCAACGGGAGGTCTTCCCAGGACGCGTCACAGCTCAACGCAAGAGCTCCTGGGTTTCGAAGGCTCTTGCAGCAAGCCTTCACAAAGCAGCAGGGAGCGCCGTTCCAGATGGGAAACTTGAGACTGGATGTCCAGAAAAGCAAGACGTCAGAAGCGAAACCTTTTTCCTGCAGGGTGTGGCATACCATCCGCTTGCTCATTGCGACAGAGGTGGCACTAATGAAGGAAGAGGTCAACGTTACGTTCTTCTTTAAAATGCAAGGCCAGGAAAAGTGGCAGCGGTGGGATTTGAACCCACGCCTCCGAAGAGACTGGAGCCTTAATCCAGCGCCTTAGACCGCTCGGCCACGCTACCTCCCTGCTAGTCGCCGAAAGCGGAACTTGACCCGTTGCCCGGCCCGCTTTAGTGCTTTGCCTTTTCTCCTTGGAAAGTCTGGAGACAGGCAGTGGAAGGGCAGGCAAACTGTCAGGTGCGCAGAGGAGGGGAGACCATGAGGCAAGGTGGGAGATGGGGGCAAGAAGTGAGAAAAAAACTAATCGCAAGCTAGGGCAGGATTCGGAAAGTGAAGCCGAAAAGGGGCTTAGCATGCAGCCCAGGGGTTTCTTTGACTGTCCTAAGCCCACAGGGACTTTGCCGTCCTCAGCTCATGAGACTTGAGATGGGTAGCTTGATTTGCTGAGGAAATGCGGGATGACAGATTCAACTCTGGAGTCAAACATAGCCCGGAACTATCGCCTTAAACTGAGTTTTAAGCCTGGTGCCGATAAAAAGAAAGAAATTAGCCTTAGATCGGGCAAGCCGTTTGACGGGGGAAAATGAGACCCCCTAGGCCAGCTAGGTGGTCGCTGGATGCTGTGCAGACATCAGCAGCTGTTCATTTCATGCCCTCACGTCTCCTCGTTAGTATAGTGGTCAGTATCCCCGCCTGTCACGCGGGAGACCGGGGTTCAATTCCCCGACGGGGAGGTTAAACCTTTTCTGGATTTTTTTTAGTTCTTGACAAATATTCTTGAAGATTAGGCTGAGTCAAGTAGGGAATGGGTGCCAAGAACTGACTCTTTAAGAAAAAAGCACCGGCAACGCTAGTCATCGTACAATATTTGTGCACAATTGCTTACATTAGGCGGCCGGTCCACTTTATTGAGTCCCCCTCAGCACCATTTAGTGCTCCTGTTGTCTGCGAAGTCCAAATTGTAACCCTGAATCAGTTCCTCTTCTGACCCTTTGTATCATGTTACATGACGAGTAATGATCACCTGTTAGCTTTATCCCTAATTATAACTCTCACTCTTTCCCTGCATCTAACCCTAGCTCTAATCCCATCATTAACCTCGGTCCGGGCACACGCGTGAACCCTTACTCTCATCTCAGCCTCTCCTGGTGATACATCACACCTGGGATCGTTTGCTCCCTGTGGGCTGTGGGAAATTTGCTACCAGCACGCCCTGGAAGTGGGGCTCATTCCGCTGCAACGGGAGGTCTTCCCAGGACGCGTCACAGCTCAACGCAAGAGCTCCTGGGTTTCGAAGGCTCTTGCAGCAAGCCTTCACAAAGCAGCAGGGAGCGCCGTTCCAGATGGGAAACTTGAGACTGGATGTCCAGAAAAGCAAGACGTCAGAAGCGAAACCTTTTTCCTGCAGGGTGTGGCATACCATCCGCTTGCTCATTGCGACAGAGGTGGCACTAATGAAGGAAGAGGTCAACGTTACGTTCTTCTTTAAAATGCAAGGCCAGGAAAAGTGGCAGCGGTGGGATTTGAACCCACGCCTCCGAAGAGACTGGAGCCTTAATCCAGCGCCTTAGACCGCTCGGCCACGCTACCTCCCTGCTAGTCGCCGAAAGCGGAACTTGACCCGTTGCCCGGCCCGCTTTAGTGCTTTGCCTTTTCTCCTTGGAAAGTCTGGAGACAGGCAGTGGAAGGGCAGGCAAACTGTCAGGTGCGCAGAGGAGGGGAGACCATGAGGCAAGGTGGGAGATGGGGGCAAGAAGTGAGAAAAAAACTAATCGCAAGCTAGGGCAGGATTCGGAAAGTGAAGCCGAAAAGGGGCTTAGCATGCAGCCCAGGGGTTTCTTTGACTGTCCTAAGCCCACAGGGACTTTGCCGTCCTCAGCTCATGAGACTTGAGATGGGTAGCTTGATTTGCTGAGGAAATGCGGGATGACAGATTCAACTCTGGAGTCAAACATAGCCCGGAACTATCGCCTTAAACTGAGTTTTAAGCCTGGTGCCGATAAAAAGAAAGAAATTAGCCTTAGATCGGGCAAGCCGTTTGACGGGGGAAAATGAGACCCCCTAGGCCAGCTAGGTGGTCGCTGGATGCTGTGCAGACATCAGCAGCTGTTCATTTCATGCCCTCACGTCTCCTCGTTAGTATAGTGGTCAGTATCCCCGCCTGTCACGCGGGAGACCGGGGTTCAATTCCCCGACGGGGAGGTTAAACCTTTTCTGGATTTTTTTTAGTTCTTGACAAATATTCTTGAAGATTAGGCTGAGTCAAGTAGGGAATGGGTGCCAAGAACTGACTCTTTAAGAAAAAAGCACCGGCAACGCTAGTCATCGTACAATATTTGTGCACAATTGCTTACATTAGGCGGCCGGTCCACTTTATTGAGTCCCCCTCAGCACCATTTAGTGCTCCTGTTGTCTGCGAAGTCCAAATTGTAACCCTGAATCAGTTCCTCTTCTGACCCTTTGTATCATGTTACATGACGAGTAATGATCACCTGTTAGCTTTATCCCTAATTATAACTCTCACTCTTTCCCTGCATCTAACCCTAGCTCTAATCCCATCATTAACCTCGGTCCGGGCACACGCGTGAACCCTTACTCTCATCTCAGCCTCTCCTGGTGATACATCACACCTGGGATCGTTTGCTCCCTGTGGGCTGTGGGAAATTTGCTACCAGCACGCCCTGGAAGTGGGGCTCATTCCGCTGCAACGGGAGGTCTTCCCAGGACGCGTCACAGCTCAACGCAAGAGCTCCTGGGTTTCGAAGGCTCTTGCAGCAAGCCTTCACAAAGCAGCAGGGAGCGCCGTTCCAGATGGGAAACTTGAGACTGGATGTCCAGAAAAGCAAGACGTCAGAAGCGAAACCTTTTTCCTGCAGGGTGTGGCATACCATCCGCTTGCTCATTGCGACAGAGGTGGCACTAATGAAGGAAGAGGTCAACGTTACGTTCTTCTTTAAAATGCAAGGCCAGGAAAAGTGGCAGCGGTGGGATTTGAACCCACGCCTCCGAAGAGACTGGAGCCTTAATCCAGCGCCTTAGACCGCTCGGCCACGCTACCTCCCTGCTAGTCGCAGAAAGCGGAACTTGACCCGTTGCCCGGCCCGCTTTAGTGCTTTGCCTTTTCTCCTTGGAAAGTCTGGAGACAGGCAGTGGAAGGGCAGGCAAACTGTCAGGTGCGCAGAGGAGGGGAGACCATGAGGCAAGGTGGGAGATGGGGGCAAGAAGTGAGAAAAAAACTAATCGCAAGCTAGGGCAGGATTCGGAAAGTGAAGCCGAAAAGGGGCTTAGCATGCAGCCCAGGGGTTTCTTTGACTGTCCTAAGCCCACAGGGACTTTGCCGTCCTCAGCTCATGAGACTTGAGATGGGTAGCTTGATTTGCTGAGGAAATGCGGGATGACAGATTCAACTCTGGAGTCAAACATAGCCCGGAACTATCGCCTTAAACTGAGTTTTAAGCCTGGTGCCGATAAAAAGAAAGAAATTAGCCTTAGATCGGGCAAGCCGTTTGACGGGGGAAAATGAGACCCCCCTAGGCCAGCTAGGTGGTCGCTGGATGCTGTGCAGACATCAGCAGCTGTTCATTTCATGCCCTCACGTCTCCTCGTTAGTATAGTGGTCAGTATCCCCGCCTGTCACGCGGGAGACCGGGGTTCAATTCCCCGACGGGGAGGTTAAACCGTTTCTGGATTTTTTTTAGTTCTTGACAAATATTCTTGAAGATTAGGCTGAGTCAAGTAGGGAATGGGTGCCAAGAACTGACTCTTTAAGAAAAAAGCACCGGCAACGCTAGTCATCGTACAATATTTGTGCACAATTGCTTACATTAGGCGGCCGGTCCACTTTATTGAGTCCCCCTCAGCACCATTTAGTGCTCCTGTTGTCTGCGAAGTCCAAATTGTAACCCTGAATCAGTTCCTCTTCTGACCCTTTGTATCATGTTACATGACGAGTAATGATCACCTGTTAGCTTTATCCCTAATTATAACTCTCACTCTTTCCCTGCATCTAACCCTAGCTCTAATCCCATCATTAACCTCGGTCCGGGCACACGCGTGAACCCCTACTCTCATCTCAGCCTCTCCTGGTGATACATCACACCTGGGATCGTTTGCTCCCTGTGGGCTGTGGGAAATTTGCTACCAGCACGCCCTGGAAGTGGGGCTCATTCCGCTGCAACGGGAGGTCTTCCCAGGACGCGTCACAGCTCAACGCAAGAGCTCCTGGGTTTCGAAGGCTCTTGCAGCAAGCCTTCACAAAGCAGCAGGGAGCGCCGTTCCAGATGGGAAACTTGAGACTGGATGTCCAGAAAAGCAAGACGTCAGAAGCGAAACCTTTTTCCTGCAGGGTGTGGCATACCATCCGCTTGCTCATTGCGACAGAGGTGGCACTAATGAAGGAAGAGGTCAACGTTACGTTCTTCTTTAAAATGCAAGGCCAGGAAAAGTGGCAGCGGTGGGATTTGAACCCACGCCTCCGAAGAGACTGGAGCCTTAATCCAGCGCCTTAGACCGCTCGGCCACGCTACCTCCCTGCTAGTCGCAGAAAGCGGAACTTGACCCGTTGCCCGGCCCGCTTTAGTGCTTTGCCTTTTCTCCTTGGAAAGTCTGGAGACAGGCAGTGGAAGGGCAGGCAAACTGTCAGGTGCGCAGAGGAGGGGAGACCATGAGGCAAGGTGGGAGATGGGGGCAAGAAGTGAGAAAAAAACTAATCGCAAGCTAGGGCAGGATTCGGAAAGTGAAGCCGAAAAGGGGCTTAGCATGCAGCCCAGGGGTTTCTTTGACTGTCCTAAGCCCACAGGGACTTTGCCGTCCTCAGCTCATGAGACTTGAGATGGGTAGCTTGATTTGCTGAGGAAATGCGGGATGACAGATTCAACTCTGGAGTCAAACATAGCCCGGAACTATCGCCTTAAACTGAGTTTTAAGCCTGGTGCCGATAAAAAGAAAGAAATTAGCCTTAGATCGGGCAAGCCGTTTGACGGGGGAAAATGAGACCCCCCTAGGCCAGCTAGGTGGTCGCTGGATGCTGTGCAGACATCAGCAGCTGTTCATTTCATGCCCTCACGTCTCCTCGTTAGTATAGTGGTCAGTATCCCCGCCTGTCACGCGGGAGACCGGGGTTCAATTCCCCGACGGGGAGGTTAAACCGTTTCTGGATTTTATTTAGTTCTTGACAAATATTCTTGAAGATTAGGCTGAGTCAAGTAGGGAATGGGTGCCAAGAACTGACTCTTTAAGAAAAAAGCACCGGCAACGCTAGTCATCGTACAATATTTGTGCACAATTGCTTACATTAGGCGGCCGGTCCACTTTAT
The DNA here is from genome assembly GCF_040938575.1 of Ambystoma mexicanum. NCBI lineage: Eukaryota > Metazoa > Chordata > Amphibia > Caudata > Ambystomatidae > Ambystoma > Ambystoma mexicanum. Next base: position 237,577,825 of record NC_090921.1, read on the forward strand.
TGAGTCCCCCTGAGCACCATTTAGTGCTCCTGTTGTCTGCGAAGTCCAAATTGTAACCCTGAATCAGTTCCTCTTCTGACCCTTTGTATCATGTTACATGACGAGTAATGATCACCTGTTAGCTTTATCCCTAATTATAACTCTCACTCTTTCCCTGCATCTAACCCTAGCTCTAATCCCATCATTAACCTCGGTCCGGGCACACGCGTGAACCCCTACTCTCATCTCAGCCTCTCCTGGTGATACATCACACCTGGGATCGTTTGCTCCCTGTGGGCTGTGGGAAATTTGCTACCAGCACGCCCTGGAAGTGGGGCTCATTCCGCTGCAACGGGAGGTCTTCCCAGGACGCGTCACAGCTCAATGCAAGAGCTCCTGGGTTTCGAAGGCTCTTGCAGCAAGCCTTCACAAAGCAGCAGGGAGCGCCGTTCCAGATGGGAAACTTGAGACTGGATGTCCAGAAAAGCAAGACGTCAGAAGCGAAACCTTTTTCCTGCAGGGTGTGGCATACCATCCGCTTGCTCATTGCGACAGAGGTGGCACTAATGAAGGAAGAGGTCAACGTTACGTTCTTCTTTAAAATGCAAGGCCAGGAAAAGTGGCAGCGGTGGGATTTGAACCCACGCCTCCGAAGAGACTGGAGCCTTAATCCAGCGCCTTAGACCGCTCGGCCACGCTACCTCCCTGCTAGTCGCCGAAAGCGGAACTTGAACCGTTGCCCGGCCCGCTTTAGTGCTTTGCCTTTTCTCCTTGGAAAGTCTGGAGACAGGCAGTGGAAGGGCAGGCAAACTGTCAGGTGCGCAGAGGAGGGGAGACCATGAGGCAAGGTGGGAGATGGGGGCAAGAAGTGAGAAAAAAACTAATCGCAAGCTAGGGCAGGATTCGGAAAGTGAAGCCGAAAAGGGGCTTAGCATGCAGCCCAGGGGTTTCTTTGACTGTCCTAAGCCCACAGGGACTTTGCCGTCCTCAGCTCATGAGACTTGAGATGGGTAGCTTGATTTGCTGAGGAAATGCGGGATGACAGATTCAACTCTGGAGTCAAACATAGCCCGGAACTATCGCCTTAAACTGAGTTTTAAGCCTGGTGCCGATAAAAAGAAAGAAATTAGCCTTAGATCGGGCAAGCCGTTTGACGGGGGAAAATGAGACCCCCCTAGGCCAGCTAGGTGGTCGCTGGATGCTGTGCAGACATCAGCAGCTGTTCATTTCATGCCCTCACGTCTCCTCGTTAGTATAGTGGTCAGTATCCCCGCCTGTCACGCGGGAGACCGGGGTTCAATTCCCCGACGGGGAGGTTAAACCGTTTCTGGATTTTTTTTAGTTCTTGACAAATATTCTTGAAGATTAGGCTGAGTCAAGTAGGGAATGGGTGCCAAGAACTGACTCTTTAAGAAAAAAGCACCGGCAACGCTAGTCATCGTACAATATTTGTGCACAATTGCTTACATTAGGCGGCCGGTCCACTTTATTGAGTCCCCCTGAGCACCATTTAGTGCTCCTGTTGTCTGCGAAGTCCAAATTGTAACCCTGAATCAGTTCCTCTTCTGACCCTTTGTATCATGTTACATGACGAGTAATGATCACCTGTTAGCTTTATCCCTAATTATAACTCTCACTCTTTCCCTGCATCTAACCCTAGCTCTAATCCCATCATTAACCTCGGTCCGGGCACACGCGTGAACCCCTACTCTCATCTCAGCCTCTCCTGGTGATACATCACACCTGGGATCGTTTGCTCCCTGTGGGCTGTGGGAAATTTGCTACCAGCACGCCCTGGAAGTGGGGCTCATTCCGCTGCAACGGGAGGTCTTCCCAGGACGCGTCACAGCTCAACGCAAGAGCTCCTGGGTTTCGAAGGCTCTTGCAGCAAGCCTTCACAAAGCAGCAGGGAGCGCCGTTCCAGATGGGAAACTTGAGACTGGATGTCCAGAAAAGCAAGACGTCAGAAGCGAAACCTTTTTCCTGCAGGGTGTGGCATACCATCCGCTTGCTCATTGCGACAGAGGTGGCACTAATGAAGGAAGAGGTCAACGTTACGTTCTTCTTTAAAATGCAAGGCCAGGAAAAGTGGCAGCGGTGGGATTTGAACCCACGCCTCCGAAGAGACTGGAGCCTTAATCCAGCGCCTTAGACCGCTCGGCCACGCTACCTCCCTGCTAGTCGCCGAAAGCGGAACTTGAACCGTTGCCCGGCCCGCTTTAGTGCTTTGCCTTTTCTCCTTGGAAAGTCTGGAGACAGGCAGTGGAAGGGCAGGCAAACTGTCAGGTGCGCAGAGGAGGGGAGACCATGAGGCAAGGTGGGAGATGGGGGCAAGAAGTGAGAAAAAAACGAATCGCAAGCTAGGGCAGGATTCGGAAAGTGAAGCCGAAAAGGGGCTTAGCATGCAGCCCAGGGGTTTCTTTGACTGTCCTAAGCCCACAGGGACTTTGCCGTCCTCAGCTCATGAGACTTGAGATGGGTAGCTTGATTTGCTGAGGAAATGCGGGATGACAGATTCAACTCTGGAGTCAAACATAGCCCGGAACTATCGCCTTAAACTGAGTTTTAAGCCTGGTGCCGATAAAAAGAAAGAAATTAGCCTTAGATCGGGCAAGCCGTTTGACGGGGGAAAATGAGACCCCCTAGGCCAGCTAGGTGGTCGCTGGATGCTGTGCAGACATCAGCAGCTGTTCATTTCATGCCCTCACGTCTCCTCGTTAGTATAGTGGTCAGTATCCCCGCCTGTCACGCGGGAGACCGGGGTTCAATTCCCCGACGGGGAGGTTAAACCTTTTCTGGATTTTTTTTAGTTCTTGACAAATATTCTTGAAGATTAGGCTGAGTCAAGTAGGGAATGGGTGCCAAGAACTGACTCTTTAAGAAAAAAGCACCGGCAACGCTAGTCATCGTACAATATTTGTGCACAATTGCTTACATTAGGCGGCCGGTCCACTTTATTGAGTCCCCCTCAGCACCATTTAGTGCTCCTGTTGTCTGCGAAGTCCAAATTGTAACCCTGAATCAGTTCCTCTTCTGACCCTTTGTATCATGTTACATGACGAGTAATGATCACCTGTTAGCTTTATCCCTAATTATAACTCTCACTCTTTCCCTGCATCTAACCCTAGCTCTAATCCCATCATTAACCTCGGTCCGGGCACACGCGTGAACCCCTACTCTCATCTCAGCCTCTCCTGGTGATACATCACACCTGGGATCGTTTGCTCCCTGTGGGCTGTGGGAAATTTGCTACCAGCACGCCCTGGAAGTGGGGCTCATTCCGCTGCAACGGGAGGTCTTCCCAGGACGCGTCACAGCTCAACGCAAGAGCTCCTGGGTTTCGAAGGCTCTTGCAGCAAGCCTTCACAAAGCAGCAGGGAGCGCCGTTCCAGATGGGAAACTTGAGACTGGATGTCCAGAAAAGCAAGACGTCAGAAGCGAAACCTTTTTCCTGCAGGGTGTGGCATACCATCCGCTTGCTCATTGCGACAGAGGTGGCACTAATGAAGGAAGAGGTCAACGTTACGTTCTTCTTTAAAATGCAAGGCCAGGAAAAGTGGCAGCGGTGGGATTTGAACCCACGCCTCCGAAGAGACTGGAGCCTTAATCCAGCGCCTTAGACCGCTCGGCCACGCTACCTCCCTGCTAGTCGCCGAAAGCGGAACTTGACCCGTTGCCCGGCCCGCTTTAGTGCTTTGCCTTTTCTCCTTGGAAAGTCTGGAGACAGGCAGTGGAAGGGCAGGCAAACTGTCAGGTGCGCAGAGGAGGGGAGACCATGAGGCAAGGTGGGAGATGGGGGCAAGAAGTGAGAAAAAAACTAATCGCAAGCTAGGGCAGGATTCGGAAAGTGAAGCCGAAAAGGGGCTTAGCATGCAGCCCAGGGGTTTCTTTGACTGTCCTAAGCCCACAGGGACTTTGCCGTCCTCAGCTCATGAGACTTGAGATGGGTAGCTTGATTTGCTGAGGAAATGCGGGATGACAGATTCAACTCTGGAGTCAAACATAGCCCGGAACTATCGCCTTAAACTGAGTTTTAAGCCTGGTGCCGATAAAAAGAAAGAAATTAGCCTTAGATCGGGCAAGCCGTTTGACGGGGGAAAATGAGACCCCCTAGGCCAGCTAGGTGGTCGCTGGATGCTGTGCAGACATCAGCAGCTGTTCATTTCATGCCCTCACGTCTCCTCGTTAGTATAGTGGTCAGTATCCCCGCCTGTCACGCGGGAGACCGGGGTTCAATTCCCCGACGGGGAGGTTAAACCTTTTCTGGATTTTTTTTAGTTCTTGACAAATATTCTTGAAGATTAGGCTGAGTCAAGTAGGGAATGGGTGCCAAGAACTGACTCTTTAAGAAAAAAGCACCGGCAACGCTAGTCATCGTACAATATTTGTGCACAATTGCTTACATTAGGCGGCCGGTCCACTTTATTGAGTCCCCCTCAGCACCATTTAGTGCTCCTGTTGTCTGCGAAGTCCAAATTGTAACCCTGAATCAGTTCCTCTTCTGACCCTTTGTATCATGTTACATGACGAGTAATGATCACCTGTTAGCTTTATCCCTAATTATAACTCTCACTCTTTCCCTGCATCTAACCCTAGCTCTAATCCCATCATTAACCTCGGTCCGGGCACACGCGTGAACCCTTACTCTCATCTCAGCCTCTCCTGGTGATACATCACACCTGGGATCGTTTGCTCCCTGTGGGCTGTGGGAAATTTGCTACCAGCACGCCCTGGAAGTGGGGCTCATTCCGCTGCAACGGGAGGTCTTCCCAGGACGCGTCACAGCTCAACGCAAGAGCTCCTGGGTTTCGAAGGCTCTTGCAGCAAGCCTTCACAAAGCAGCAGGGAGCGCCGTTCCAGATGGGAAACTTGAGACTGGATGTCCAGAAAAGCAAGACGTCAGAAGCGAAACCTTTTTCCTGCAGGGTGTGGCATACCATCCGCTTGCTCATTGCGACAGAGGTGGCACTAATGAAGGAAGAGGTCAACGTTACGTTCTTCTTTAAAATGCAAGGCCAGGAAAAGTGGCAGCGGTGGGATTTGAACCCACGCCTCCGAAGAGACTGGAGCCTTAATCCAGCGCCTTAGACCGCTCGGCCACGCTACCTCCCTGCTAGTCGCAGAAAGCGGAACTTGACCCGTTGCCCGGCCCGCTTTAGTGCTTTGCCTTTTCTCCTTGGAAAGTCTGGAGACAGGCAGTGGAAGGGCAGGCAAACTGTCAGGTGCGCAGAGGAGGGGAGACCATGAGGCAAGGTGGGAGATGGGGGCAAGAAGTGAGAAAAAAACTAATCGCAAGCTAGGGCAGGATTCGGAAAGTGAAGCCGAAAAGGGGCTTAGCATGCAGCCCAGGGGTTTCTTTGACTGTCCTAAGCCCACAGGGACTTTGCCGTCCTCAGCTCATGAGACTTGAGATGGGTAGCTTGATTTGCTGAGGAAATGCGGGATGACAGATTCAACTCTGGAGTCAAACATAGCCCGGAACTATCGCCTTAAACTGAGTTTTAAGCCTGGTGCCGATAAAAAGAAAGAAATTAGCCTTAGATCGGGCAAGCCGTTTGACGGGGGAAAATGAGACCCCCCTAGGCCAGCTAGGTGGTCGCTGGATGCTGTGCAGACATCAGCAGCTGTTCATTTCATGCCCTCACGTCTCCTCGTTAGTATAGTGGTCAGTATCCCCGCCTGTCACGCGGGAGACCGGGGTTCAATTCCCCGACGGGGAGGTTAAACCGTTTCTGGATTTTTTTTAGTTCTTGACAAATATTCTTGAAGATTAGGCTGAGTCAAGTAGGGAATGGGTGCCAAGAACTGACTCTTTAAGAAAAAAGCACCGGCAACGCTAGTCATCGTACAATATTTGTGCACAATTGCTTACATTAGGCGGCCGGTCCACTTTATTGAGTCCCCCTCAGCACCATTTAGTGCTCCTGTTGTCTGCGAAGTCCAAATTGTAACCCTGAATCAGTTCCTCTTCTGACCCTTTGTATCATGTTACATGACGAGTAATGATCACCTGTTAGCTTTATCCCTAATTATAACTCTCACTCTTTCCCTGCATCTAACCCTAGCTCTAATCCCATCATTAACCTCGGTCCGGGCACACGCGTGAACCCCTACTCTCATCTCAGCCTCTCCTGGTGATACATCACACCTGGGATCGTTTGCTCCCTGTGGGCTGTGGGAAATTTGCTACCAGCACGCCCTGGAAGTGGGGCTCATTCCGCTGCAACGGGAGGTCTTCCCAGGACGCGTCACAGCTCAACGCAAGAGCTCCTGGGTTTCGAAGGCTCTTGCAGCAAGCCTTCACAAAGCAGCAGGGAGCGCCGTTCCAGATGGGAAACTTGAGACTGGATGTCCAGAAAAGCAAGACGTCAGAAGCGAAACCTTTTTCCTGCAGGGTGTGGCATACCATCCGCTTGCTCATTGCGACAGAGGTGGCACTAATGAAGGAAGAGGTCAACGTTACGTTCTTCTTTAAAATGCAAGGCCAGGAAAAGTGGCAGCGGTGGGATTTGAACCCACGCCTCCGAAGAGACTGGAGCCTTAATCCAGCGCCTTAGACCGCTCGGCCACGCTACCTCCCTGCTAGTCGCCGAAAGCGGAACTTGACCCGTTGCCCGGCCCGCTTTAGTGCTTTGCCTTTTCTCCTTGGAAAGTCTGGAGACAGGCAGTGGAAGGGCAGGCAAACTGTCAGGTGCGCAGAGGAGGGGAGACCATGAGGCAAGGTGGGAGATGGGGGCAAGAAGTGAGAAAAAAACTAATCGCAAGCTAGGGCAGGATTCGGAAAGTGAAGCCGAAAAGGGGCTTAGCATGCAGCCCAGGGGTTTCTTTGACTGTCCTAAGCCCACAGGGACTTTGCCGTCCTCAGCTCATGAGACTTGAGATGGGTAGCTTGATTTGCTGAGGAAATGCGGGATGACAGATTCAACTCTGGAGTCAAACATAGCCCGGAACTATCGCCTTAAACTGAGTTTTAAGCCTGGTGCCGATAAAAAGAAAGAAATTAGCCTTAGATCGGGCAAGCCGTTTGACGGGGGAAAATGAGACCCCCCTAGGCCAGCTAGGTAGTCGCTGGATGCTGTGCAGACATCAGCAGCTGTTCATTTCATGCCCTCACGTCTCCTCGTTAGTATAGTGGTCAGTATCCCCGCCTGTCACGCGGGAGACCGGGGTTCAATTCCCCGACGGGGAGGTTAAACCGTTTCTGGATTTTTTTTAGTTCTTGACAAATATTCTTGAAGATTAGGCTGAGTCAAGTAGGGAATGGGTGCCAAGAACTGACTCTTTAAGAAAAAAGCACCGGCAACGCTAGTCATCGTACAATATTTGTGCACAATTGCTTACATTAGGCGGCCGGTCCACTTTATTGAGTCCCCCTCAGCACCATTTAGTGCTCCTGTTGTCTGCGAAGTCCAAATTGTAACCCTGAATCAGTTCCTCTTCTGACCCTTTGTATCATGTTACATGACGAGTAATGATCACCTGTTAGCTTTATCCCTAATTATAACTCTCACTCTTTCCCTGCATCTAACCCTAGCTCTAATCCCATCATTAACCTCGGTCCGGGCACACGCGTGAACCCCTACTCTCATCTCAGCCTCTCCTGGTGATACATCACACCTGGGATCGTTTGCTCCCTGTGGGCTGTGGGAAATTTGCTACCAGCACGCCCTGGAAGTGGGGCTCATTCCGCTGCAACGGGAGGTCTTCCCAGGACGCGTCACAGCTCAACGCAAGAGCTCCTGGGTTTCGAAGGCTCTTGCAGCAAGCCTTCACAAAGCAGCAGGGAGCGCCGTTCCAGATGGGAAACTTGAGACTGGATGTCCAGAAAAGCAAGACGTCAGAAGCGAAACCTTTTTCCTGCAGGGTGTGGCATACCATCCGCTTGCTCATTGCGACAGAGGTGGCACTAATGAAGGAAGAGGTCAACGTTACGTTCTTCTTTAAAATGCAAGGCCAGGAAAAGTGGCAGCGGTGGGATTTGAACCCACGCCTCCGAAGAGACTGGAGCCTTAATCCAGCGCCTTAGACCGCTCGGCCACGCTACCTCCCTGCTAGTCGCCGAAAGCGGAACTTGACCCGTTGCCCGGCCCGCTTTAGTGCTTTGCCTTTTCTCCTTGGAAAGTCTGGAGACAGGCAGTGGAAGGGCAGGCAAACTGTCAGGTGCGCAGAGGAGGGGAGACCATGAGGCAAGGTGGGAGATGGGGGCAAGAAGTGAGAAAAAAACTAATCGCAAGCTAGGGCAGGATTCGGAAAGTGAAGCCGAAAAGGGGCTTAGCATGCAGCCCAGGGGTTTCTTTGACTGTCCTAAGCCCACAGGGACTTTGCCGTCCTCAGCTCATGAGACTTGAGATGGGTAGCTTGATTTGCTGAGGAAATGCGGGATGACAGATTCAACTCTGGAGTCAAACATAGCCCGGAACTATCGCCTTAAACTGAGTTTTAAGCCTGGTGCCGATAAAAAGAAAGAAATTAGCCTTAGATCGGGCAAGCCGTTTGACGGGGGAAAATGAGACCCCCCTAGGCCAGCTAGGTGGTCGCTGGATGCTGTGCAGACATCAGCAGCTGTTCATTTCATGCCCTCACGTCTCCTCGTTAGTATAGTGGTCAGTATCCCCGCCTGTCACGCGGGAGACCGGGGTTCAATTCCCCGACGGGGAGGTTAAACCGTTTCTGGATTTTTTTTAGTTCTTGACAAATATTCTTGAAGATTAGGCTGAGTCAAGTAGGGAATGGGTGCCAAGAACTGACTCTTTAAGAAAAAAGCACCGGCAACGCTAGTCATCGTACAATATTTGTGCACAATTGCTTACATTAGGCGGCCGGTCCACTTTATTGAGTCCCCCTCAGCACCATTTAGTGCTCCTGTTGTCTGCGAAGTCCAAATTGTAACCCTGAATCAGTTCCTCTTCTGACCCTTTGTATCATGTTACATGACGAGTAATGATCACCTGTTAGCTTTATCCCTAATTATAACTCTCACTCTTTCCCTGCATCTAACCCTAGCTCTAATCCCATCATTAACCTCGGTCCGGGCACACGCGTGAACCCCTACTCTCATCTCAGCCTCTCCTGGTGATACATCACACCTGGGATCGTTTGCTCCCTGTGGGCTGTGGGAAATTTGCTACCAGCACGCCCTGGAAGTGGGGCTCATTCCGCTGCAACGGGAGGTCTTCCCAGGACGCGTCACAGCTCAACGCAAGAGCTCCTGGGTTTCGAAGGCTCTTGCAGCAAGCCTTCACAAAGCAGCAGGGAGCGCCGTTCCAGATGGGAAACTTGAGACTGGATGTCCAGAAAAGCAAGACGTCAGAAGCGAAACCTTTTTCCTGCAGGGTGTGGCATACCATCCGCTTGCTCATTGCGACAGAGGTGGCACTAATGAAGGAAGAGGTCAACGTTACGTTCTTCTTTAAAATGCAAGGCCAGGAAAAGTGGCAGCGGTGGGATTTGAACCCACGCCTCCGAAGAGACTGGAGCCTTAATCCAGCGCCTTAGACCGCTCGGCCACGCTACCTCCCTGCTAGTCGCCGAAAGCGGAACTTGACCCGTTGCCCGGCCCGCTTTAGTGCTTTGCCTTTTCTCCTTGGAAAGTCTGGAGACAGGCAGTGGAAGGGCAGGCAAACTGTCAGGTGCGCAGAGGAGGGGAGACCATGAGGCAAGGTGGGAGATGGGGGCAAGAAGTGAGAAAAAAACTAATCGCAAGCTAGGGCAGGATTCGGAAAGTGAAGCCGAAAAGGGGCTTAGCATGCAGCCCAGGGGTTTCTTTGACTGTCCTAAGCCCACAGGGACTTTGCCGTCCTCAGCTCATGAGACTTGAGATGGGTAGCTTGATTTGCTGAGGAAATGCGGGATGACAGATTCAACTCTGGAGTCAAACATAGCCTGGAACTATCGCCTTAAACTGAGTTTTAAGCCTGGTGCCGATAAAAAGAAAGAAATTAGCCTTAGATCGGGCAAGCCGTTTGACGGGGGAAAATGAGACCCCCCTAGGCCAGCTAGGTGGTCGCTGGATGCTGTGCAGACATCAGCAGCTGTTCATTTCATGCCCTCACGTCTCCTCGTTAGTATAGTGGTCAGTATCCCCGCCTGTCACGCGGGAGACCGGGGTTCAATTCCCCGACGGGGAGGTTAAACCGTTTCTGGATTTTTTTTAGTTCTTGACAAATATTCTTGAAGATTAGGCTGAGTCAAGTAGGGAATGGGTGCCAAGAACTGACTCTTTAAGAAAAAAGCACCGGCAACGCTAGTCATCGTACAATATTTGTGCACAATTGCTTACATTAGGCGGCCGGTCCACTTTATTGAGTCCCCCTCAGCACCATTTAGTGCTCCTGTTGTCTGCGAAGTCCAAATTGTAACCCTGAATCAGTTCCTCTTCTGACCCTTTGTATCATGTTACATGACGAGTAATGATCACCTGTTAGCTTTATCCCTAATTATAACTCTCACTCTTTCCCTGCATCTAACCCTAGCTCTAATCCCATCATTAACCTCGGTCCGGGCACACGCGTGAACCCCTACTCTCATCTCAGCCTCTCCTGGTGATACATCACACCTGGGATCGTTTGCTCCCTGTGGGCTGTGGGAAATTTGCTACCAGCACGCCCTGGAAGTGGGGCTCATTCCGCTGCAACGGGAGGTCTTCCCAGGACGCGTCACAGCTCAACGCAAGAGCTCCTGGGTTTCGAAGGCTCTTGCAGCAAGCCTTCACAAAGCAGCAGGGAGCGCCGTTCCAGATGGGAAACTTGAGACTGGATGTCCAGAAAAGCAAGACGTCAGAAGCGAAACCTTTTTCCTGCAGGGTGTGGCATACCATCCGCTTGCTCATTGCGACAGAGGTGGCACTAATGAAGGAAGAGGTCAACGTTACGTTCTTCTTTAAAATGCAAGGCCAGGAAAAGTGGCAGCGGTGGGATTTGAACCCACGCCTCCGAAGAGACTGGAGCCTTAATCCAGCGCCTTAGACCGCTCGGCCACGCTACCTCCCTGCTAGTTGCCGAAAGCGGAACTTGACCCGTTGCCCGGCCCGCTTTAGTGCTTTGCCTTTTCTCCTTGGAAAGTCTGGAGACAGGCAGTGGAAGGGCAGGCAAACTGTCAGGTGCGCAGAGGAGGGGAGACCATGAGGCAAGGTGGGAGATGGGGGCAAGAAGTGAGAAAAAAACTAATCGCAAGCTAGGGCAGGATTCGGAAAGTGAAGCCGAAAAGGGGCTTAGCATGCAGCCCAGGGGTTTCTTTGACTGTCCTAAGCCCACAGGGACTTTGCCGTCCTCAGCTCATGAGACTTGAGATGGGTAGCTTGATTTGCTGAGGAAATGCGGGATGACAGATTCAACTCTGGAGTCAAACATAGCCCGGAACTATCGCCTTAAACTGAGTTTTAAGCCTGGTGCCGATAAAAAGAAAGAAATTAGCCTTAGATCGGGCAAGCCGTTTGACGGGGGAAAATGAGACCCCCCTAGGCCAGCTAGGTGGTCGCTGGATGCTGTGCAGACATCAGCAGCTGTTCATTTCATGCCCTCACGTCTCCTCGTTAGTATAGTGGTCAGTATTCCCGCCTGTCACGCGGGAGACCGGGGTTCAATTCCCCGACGGGGAGGTTAAACCGTTTCTGGATTTTTTTTAGTTCTTGACAAATATTCTTGAAGATTAGGCTGAGTCAAGTAGGGAATGGGTGCCAAGAACTGACTCTTTAAGAAAAAAGCACCGGCAACGCTAGTCATCGTACAATATTTGTGCACAATTGCTTACATTAGGCGGCCGGTCCACTTTATTGAGTCCCCCTCAGCACCATTTAGTGCTCCTGTTGTCTGCGAAGTCCAAATTGTAACCCTGAATCAGTTCCTCTTCTGACCCTTTGTATCATGTTACATGACGAGTAATGATCACCTGTTAGCTTTATCCCTAATTATAACTCTCACTCTTTCCCTGCATCTAACCCTAGCTCTAATCCCATCATTAACCTCGGTCCGGGCACACGCGTGAACCCCTACTCTCATCTCAGCCTCTCCTGGTGATACATCACACCTGGGATCGTTTGCTCCCTGTGGGCTGTGGGAAATTTGCTACCAGCACGCCCTGGAAGTGGGGCTCATTCCGCTGCAACGGGAGGTCTTCCCAGGACGCGTCACAGCTCAACGCAAGAGCTCCTGGGTTTCGAAGGCTCTTGCAGCAAGCCTTCACAAAGCAGCAGGGAGCGCCGTTCCAGATGGGAAACTTGAGACTGGATGTCCAGAAAAGCAAGACGTCAGAAGCGAAACCTTTTTCCTGCAGGGTGTGGCATACCATCCGCTTGCTCATTGCGACAGAGGTGGCACTAATGAAGGAAGAGGTCAACGTTACGTTCTTCTTTAAAATGCAAGGCCAGGAAAAGTGGCAGCGGTGGGATTTGAACCCACGCCTCCGAAGAGACTGGAGCCTTAATCCAGCGCCTTAGACCGCTCGGCCACGCTACCTCCCTGCTAGTTGCCGAAAGCGGAACTTGAACCGTTGCCCGGCCCGCTTTAGTGCTTTGCCTTTTCTCCTTGGAAAGTCTGGAGACAGGCAGTGGAAGGGCAGGCAAACTGTCAGGTGCGCAGAGGAGGGGAGACCATGAGGCAAGGTGGGAGATGGGGGCAAGAAGTGAGAAAAAAACTAATCGCAAGCTAGGGCAGGATTCGGAAAGTGAAGCCGAAAAGGGGCTTAGCATGCAGCCCAGGGGTTTCTTTGACTGTCCTAAGCCCACAGGGACTTTGCCGTCCTCAGCTCATGAGACTTGAGATGGGTAGCTTGATTTGCTGAGGAAATGCGGGATGACAGATTCAACTCTGGAGTCAAACATAGCCCGGAACTATCGCCTTAAACTGAGTTTTAAGCCTGGTGCCGATAAAAAGAAAGAAATTAGCCTTAGATCGGGCAAGCCGTTTGACGGGGGAAAATGAGACCCCCCTAGGCCAGCTAGGTGGTCGCTGGATGCTGTGCAGACATCAGCAGCTGTTCATTTCATGCCCTCACGTCTCCTCGTTAGTATAGTGGTCAGTATCCCCGCCTGTCACGCGGGAGACCGGGGTTCAATTCCCCGACGGGGAGGTTAAACCGTTTCTGGATTTTTTTTAGTTCTTGACAAATATTCTTGAAGATTAGGCTGAGTCAAGTAGGGAATGGGTGCCAAGAACTGACTCTTTAAGAAAAAAGCACCGGCAACGCTAGTCATCGTACAATATTTGTGCACAATTGCTTACATTAGGCGGCCGGTCCACTTTATTGAGTCCCCCTCAGCACCATTTAGTGCTCCTGTTGTCTGCGAAGTCCAAATTGTAACCCTGAATCAGTTCCTCTTCTGACCCTTTGTATCATGTTACATGACGAGTAATGATCACCTGTTAGCTTTATCCCTAATTATAACTCTCACTCTTTCCCTGCATCTAACCCTAGCTCTAATCCCATCATTAACCTCGGTCCGGGCACACGCGTGAACCCCTACTCTCATCTCAGCCTCTCCTGGTGATACATCACACCTGGGATCGTTTGCTCCCTGTGGGCTGTGGGAAATTTGCTACCAGCACGCCCTGGAAGTGGGGCTCATTCCGCTGCAACGGGAGGTCTTCCCAGGACGCGTCACAGCTCAACGCAAGAGCTCCTGGGTTTCGAAGGCTCTTGCAGCAAGCCTTCACAAAGCAGCAGGGAGCGCCGTTCCAGATGGGAAACTTGAGACTGGATGTCCAGAAAAGCAAGACGTCAGAAGCGAAACCTTTTTCCTGCAGGGTGTGGCATACCATCCGCTTGCTCATTGCGACAGAGGTGGCACTAATGAAGGAAGAGGTCAACGTTACGTTCTTCTTTAAAATGCAAGGCCAGGAAAAGTGGCAGCGGTGGGATTTGAACCCACGCCTCCGAAGAGACTGGAGCCTTAATCCAGCGCCTTAGACCGCTCGGCCACGCTACCTCCTTGCTAGTCGCCGAAAGCGGAACTTGACCCGTTGCCCGGCCCGCTTTAGTGCTTTGCCTTTTCTCCTTGGAAAGTCTGGAGACAGGCAGTGGAAGGGCAGGCAAACTGTCAGGTGCGCAGAGGAGGGGAGACCATGAGGCAAGGTGGGAGATGGGGGCAAGAAGTGAGAAAAAAACTAATCGCAAGCTAGGGCAGGATTCGGAAAGTGAAGCCGAAAAGGGGCTTAGCATGCAGCCCAGGGGTTTCTTTGACTGTCCTAAGCCCACAGGGACTTTGCCGTCCTCAGCTCATGAGACTTGAGATGGGTAGCTTGATTTGCTGAGGAAATGCGGGATGACAGATTCAACTCTGGAGTCAAACATAGCCCGGAACTATCGCCTTAAACTGAGTTTTAAGCCTGGTGCCGATAAAAAGAAAGAAATTAGCCTTAGATCGGGCAAGCCGTTTGACGGGGGAAAATGAGACCCCCCTAGGCCAGCTAGGTGGTCGCTGGATGCTGTGCAGACATCAGCAGCTGTTCATTTCATGCCCTCACGTCTCCTCGTTAGTATAGTGGTCAGTATCCCCGCCTGTCACGCGGGAGACGACGGGGAGGTTAAACCTTTTCTGGATTTTTTTTAGTTCTTGACAAATATTCTTGAAGATTAGGCTGAGTCAAGTAGGGAATGGGTGCCAAGAACTGACTCTTTAAGAAAAAAGCACCGGCAACGCTAGTCATCGTACAATATTTGTGCACAATTGCTTACATTAGGCGGCCGGTCCACTTTATTGAGTCCCCCTCAGCACCATTTAGTGCTCCTGTTGTCTGCGAAGTCCAAATTGTAACCCTGAATCAGTTCCTCTTCTGACCCTTTGTATCATGTTACATGACGAGTAATGATCACCTGTTAGCTTTATCCCTAATTATAACTCTCACTCTTTCCCTGCATCTAACCCTAGCTCTAATCCCATCATTAACCTCGGTCCGGGCACACGCGTGAACCCCTACTCTCATCTCAGCCTCTCCTGGTGATACATCACACCTGGGATCGTTTGCTCCCTGTGGGCTGTGGGAAATTTGCTACCAGCACGCCCTGGAAGTGGGGCTCATTCCGCTGCAACGGGAGGTCTTCCCAGGACGCGTCACAGCTCAACGCAAGAGCTCCTGGGTTTCGAAGGCTCTTGCAGCAAGCCTTCACAAAGCAGCAGGGAGCGCCGTTCCAGATGGGAAACTTGAGACTGGATGTCCAGAAAAGCAAGACGTCAGAAGCGAAACCTTTTTCCTGCAGGGTGTGGCATACCATCCGCTTGCTCATTGCGACAGAGGTGGCACTAATGAAGGAAGAGGTCAACGTTACGTTCTTCTTTAAAATGCAAGGCCAGGAAAAGTGGCAGCGGTGGGATTTGAACCCACGCCTCCGAAGAGACTGGAGCCTTAATCCAGCGCCTTAGACCGCTCGGCCACGCTACCTCCCTGCTAGTCGCCGAAAGCGGAACTTGACCCGTTGCCCGGCCCGCTTTAGTGCTTTGCCTTTTCTCCTTGGAAAGTCTGGAGACAGGCAGTGGAAGGGCAGGCAAACTGTCAGGTGCGCAGAGGAGGGGAGACCATGAGGCAAGGTGGGAGATGGGGGCAAGAAGTGAGAAAAAAACTAATCGCAAGCTAGGGCAGGATTCGGAAAGTGAAGCCGAAAAGGGGCTTAGCATGCAGCCCAGGGGTTTCTTTGACTGTCCTAAGCCCACAGGGACTTTGCCGTCCTCAGCTCATGAGACTTGAGATGGGTAGCTTGATTTGCTGAGGAAATGCGGGATGACAGATTCAACTCTGGAGTCAAACATAGCCCGGAACTATCGCCTTAAACTGAGTTTTAAGCCTGGTGCCGATAAAAAGAAAGAAATTAGCCTTAGATCGGGCAAGCCGTTTGACGGGGGAAAATGAGACCCCCTAGGCCAGCTAGGTGGTCGCTGGATGCTGTGCAGACATCAGCAGCTGTTCATTTCATGCTCTCACGTCTCCTCGTTAGTATAGTGGTCAGTATCCCCGCCTGTCACGCGGGAGACCGGGGTTCAATTCCCCGACGGGGAGGTTAAACCTTTTCTGGATTTTTTTTAGTTCTTGACAAATATTCTTGAAGATTAGGCTGAGTCAAGTAGGGAATGGGTGCCAAGAACTGACTCTTTAAGAAAAAAGCACCGGCAACGCTAGTCATCGTACAATATTTGTGCACAATTGCTTACATTAGGCGGCCGGTCCACTTTATTGAGTCCCCCTCAGCACCATTTAGTGCTCCTGTTGTCTGCGAAGTCCAAATTGTAACCCTGAATCAGTTCCTCTTCTGACCCTTTGTATCATGTTACATGACGAGTAATGATCACCTGTTAGCTTTATCCCTAATTATAACTCTCACTCTTTCCCTGCATCTAACCCTAGCTCTAATCCCATCATTAACCTCGGTCCGGGCACACGCGTGAACCCTTACTCTCATCTCAGCCTCTCCTGGTGATACATCACACCTGGGATCGTTTGCTCCCTGTGGGCTGTGGGAAATTTGCTACCAGCACGCCCTGGAAGTGGGGCTCATTCCGCTGCAACGGGAGGTCTTCCCAGGACGCGTCACAGCTCAACGCAAGAGCTCCTGGGTTTCGAAGGCTCTTGCAGCAAGCCTTCACAAAGCAGCAGGGAGCGCCGTTCCAGATGGGAAACTTGAGACTGGATGTCCAGAAAAGCAAGACGTCAGAAGCGAAACCTTTTTCCTGCAGGGTGTGGCATACCATCCGCTTGCTCATTGCGACAGAGGTGGCACTAATGAAGGAAGAGGTCAACGTTACGTTCTTCTTTAAAATGCAAGGCCAGGAAAAGTGGCAGCGGTGGGATTTGAACCCACGCCTCCGAAGAGACTGGAGCCTTAATCCAGCGCCTTAGACCGCTCGGCCACGCTACCTCCCTGCTAGTCGCCGAAAGCGGAACTTGACCCGTTGCCCGGCCCGCTTTAGTGCTTTGCCTTTTCTCCTTGGAAAGTCTGGAGACAGGCAGTGGAAGGGCAGGCAAACTGTCAGGTGCGCAGAGGAGGGGAGACCATGAGGCAAGGTGGGAGATGGGGGCAAGAAGTGAGAAAAAAACTAATCGCAAGCTAGGGCAGGATTCGGAAAGTGAAGCCGAAAAGGGGCTTAGCATGCAGCCCAGGGGTTTCTTTGACTGTCCTAAGCCCACAGGGACTTTGCCGTCCTCAGCTCATGAGACTTGAGATGGGTAGCTTGATTTGCTGAGGAAATGCGGGATGACAGATTCAACTCTGGAGTCAAACATAGCCCGGAACTATCGCCTTAAACTGAGTTTTAAGCCTGGTGCCGATAAAAAGAAAGAAATTAGCCTTAAATCGGGCAAGCCGTTTGACGGGGGAAAATGAGACCCCCTAGGCCAGCTAGGTGGTCGCTGGATGCTGTGCAGACATCAGCAGCTGTTCATTTCATGCCCTCACGTCTCCTCGTTAGTATAGTGGTCAGTATCCCCGCCTGTCACGCGGGAGACCGGGGTTCAATTCCCCGACGGGGAGGTTAAACCTTTTCTGGATTTTTTTTAGTTCTTGACAAATATTCTTGAAGATTAGGCTGAGTCAAGTAGGGAATGGGTGCCAAGAACTGACTCTTTAAGAAAAAAGCACCGGCAACGCTAGTCATCGTACAATATTTGTGCACAATTGCTTACATTAGGCGGCCGGTCCACTTTATTGAGTCCCCCTCAGCACCATTTAGTGCTCCTGTTGTCTGCGAAGTCCAAATTGTAACCCTGAATCAGTTCCTCTTCTGACCCTTTGTATCATGTTACATGACGAGTAATGATCACCTGTTAGCTTTATCCCTAATTATAACTCTCACTCTTTCCCTGCATCTAACCCTAGCTCTAATCCCATCATTAACCTCGGTCCGGGCACACGCGTGAACCCTTACTCTCATCTCAGCCTCTCCTGGTGATACATCACACCTGGGATCGTTTGCTCCCTGTGGGCTGTGGGAAATTTGCTACCAGCACGCCCTGGAAGTGGGGCTCATTCCGCTGCAACGGGAGGTCTTCCCAGGACGCGTCACAGCTCAACGCAAGAGCTCCTGGGTTTCGAAGGCTCTTGCAGCAAGCCTTCACAAAGCAGCAGGGAGCGCCGTTCCAGATGGGAAACTTGAGACTGGATGTCCAGAAAAGCAAGACGTCAGAAGCGAAACCTTTTTCCTGCAGGGTGTGGCATACCATCCGCTTGCTCATTGCGACAGAGGTGGCACTAATGAAGGAAGAGGTCAACGTTACGTTCTTCTTTAAAATGCAAGGCCAGGAAAAGTGGCAGCGGTGGGATTTGAACCCACGCCTCCGAAGAGACTGGAGCCTTAATCCAGCGCCTTAGACCGCTCGGCCACGCTACCTCCCTGCTAGTCGCAGAAAGCGGAACTTGACCCGTTGCCCGGCCCGCTTTAGTGCTTTGCCTTTTCTCCTTGGAAAGTCTGGAGACAGGCAGTGGAAGGGCAGGCAAACTGTCAGGTGCGCAGAGGAGGGGAGACCATGAGGCAAGGTGGGAGATGGGG
The DNA here is from genome assembly GCF_040938575.1 of Ambystoma mexicanum. Classification (NCBI taxonomy): domain Eukaryota; kingdom Metazoa; phylum Chordata; class Amphibia; order Caudata; family Ambystomatidae; genus Ambystoma; species Ambystoma mexicanum. The sequence goes on from NC_090921.1 coordinate 237,596,273, forward strand.
GCAAGAAGTGAGAAAAAAACTAATCGCAAGCTAGGGCAGGATTCGGAAAGTGAAGCCGAAAAGGGGCTTAGCATGCAGCCCAGGGGTTTCTTTGACTGTCCTAAGCCCACAGGGACTTTGCCGTCCTCAGCTCATGAGACTTGAGATGGGTAGCTTGATTTGCTGAGGAAATGCGGGATGACAGATTCAACTCTGGAGTCAAACATAGCCCGGAACTATCGCCTTAAACTGAGTTTTAAGCCTGGTGCCGATAAAAAGAAAGAAATTAGCCTTAGATCGGGCAAGCCGTTTGACGGGGGAAAATGAGACCCCCCTAGGCCAGCTAGGTGGTCGCTGGATGCTGTGCAGACATCAGCAGCTGTTCATTTCATGCCCTCACGTCTCCTCGTTAGTATAGTGGTCAGTATCCCCGCCTGTCACGCGGGAGACCGGCCCCGACGGGGAGGTTAAACCGTTTCTGGATTTTTTTTAGTTCTTGACAAATATTCTTGAAGATTAGGCTGAGTCAAGTAGGGAATGGGTGCCAAGAACTGACTCTTTAAGAAAAAAGCACCGGCAACGCTAGTCATCGTACAATATTTGTGCACAATTGCTTACATTAGGCGGCCGGTCCACTTTATTGAGTCCCCCTCAGCACCATTTAGTGCTCCTGTTGTCTGCGAAGTCCAAATTGTAACCCTGAATCAGTTCCTCTTCTGACCCTTTGTATCATGTTACATGACGAGTAATGATCACCTGTTAGCTTTATCCCTAATTATAACTCTCACTCTTTCCCTGCATCTAACCCTAGCTCTAATCCCATCATTAACCTCGGTCCGGGCACACGCGTGAACCCCTACTCTCATCTCAGCCTCTCCTGGTGATACATCACACCTGGGATCGTTTGCTCCCTGTGGGCTGTGGGAAATTTGCTACCAGCACGCCCTGGAAGTGGGGCTCATTCCGCTGCAACGGGAGGTCTTCCCAGGACGCGTCACAGCTCAACGCAAGAGCTCCTGGGTTTCGAAGGCTCTTGCAGCAAGCCTTCACAAAGCAGCAGGGAGCGCCGTTCCAGATGGGAAACTTGAGACTGGATGTCCAGAAAAGCAAGACGTCAGAAGCGAAACCTTTTTCCTGCAGGGTGTGGCATACCATCCGCTTGCTCATTGCGACAGAGGTGGCACTAATGAAGGAAGAGGTCAACGTTACGTTCTTCTTTAAAATGCAAGGCCAGGAAAAGTGGCAGCGGTGGGATTTGAACCCACGCCTCCGAAGAGACTGGAGCCTTAATCCAGCGCCTTAGACCGCTCGGCCACGCTACCTCCCTGCTAGTCGCCGAAAGCGGAACTTGACCCGTTGCCCGGCCCGCTTTAGTGCTTTGCCTTTTCTCCTTGGAAAGTCTGGAGACAGGCAGTGGAAGGGCAGGCAAACTGTCAGGTGCGCAGAGGAGGGGAGACCATGAGGCAAGGTGGGAGATGGGGGCAAGAAGTGAGAAAAAAACTAATCGCAAGCTAGGGCAGGATTCGGAAAGTGAAGCCGAAAAGGGGCTTAGCATGCAGCCCAGGGGTTTCTTTGACTGTCCTAAGCCCACAGGGACTTTGCCGTCCTCAGCTCATGAGACTTGAGATGGGTAGCTTGATTTGCTGAGGAAATGCGGGATGACAGATTCAACTCTGGAGTCAAACATAGCCCGGAACTATCGCCTTAAACTGAGTTTTAAGCCTGGTGCCGATAAAAAGAAAGAAATTAGCCTTAGATCGGGCAAGCCGTTTGACGGGGGAAAATGAGACCCCCCTAGGCCAGCTAGGTGGTCGCTGGATGCTGTGCAGACATCAGCAGCTGTTCATTTCATGCCCTCACGTCTCCTCGTTAGTATAGTGGTCAGTATCCCCGCCTGTCACGCGGGAGACCGGGGTTCAATTCCCCGACGGGGAGGTTAAACCGTTTCTGGATTTTTTTTAGTTCTTGACAAATATTCTTGAAGATTAGGCTGAGTCAAGTAGGGAATGGGTGCCAAGAACTGACTCTTTAAGAAAAAAGCACCGGCAACGCTAGTCATCGTACAATATTTGTGCACAATTGCTTACATTAGGCGGCCGGTCCACTTTATTGAGTCCCCCTCAGCACCATTTAGTGCTCCTGTTGTCTGCGAAGTCCAAATTGTAACCCTGAATCAGTTCCTCTTCTGACCCTTTGTATCATGTTACATGACGAGTAATGATCACCTGTTAGCTTTATCCCTAATTATAACTCTCACTCTTTCCCTGCATCTAACCCTAGCTCTAATCCCATCATTAACCTCGGTCCGGGCACACGCGTGAACCCCTACTCTCATCTCAGCCTCTCCTGGTGATACATCACACCTGGGATCGTTTGCTCCCTGTGGGCTGTGGGAAATTTGCTACCAGCACGCCCTGGAAGTGGGGCTCATTCCGCTGCAACGGGAGGTCTTCCCAGGACGCGTCACAGCTCAACGCAAGAGCTCCTGGGTTTCGAAGGCTCTTGCAGCAAGCCTTTACAAAGCAGCAGGGAGCGCCGTTCCAGATGGGAAACTTGAGACTGGATGTCCAGAAAAGCAAGACGTCAGAAGCGAAACCTTTTTCCTGCAGGGTGTGGCATACCATCCGCTTGCTCATTGCGACAGAGGTGGCACTAATGAAGGAAGAGGTCAACGTTACGTTCTTCTTTAAAATGCAAGGCCAGGAAAAGTGGCAGCGGTGGGATTTGAACCCACGCCTCCGAAGAGACTGGAGCCTTAATCCAGCGCCTTAGACCGCTCGGCCACGCTACCTCCCTGCTAGTCGCCGAAAGCGGAACTTGACCCGTTGCCCGGCCCGCTTTAGTGCTTTGCCTTTTCTCCTTGGAAAGTCTGGAGACAGGCAGTGGAAGGGCAGGCAAACTGTCAGGTGCGCAGAGGAGGGGAGACCATGAGGCAAGGTGGGAGATGGGGGCAAGAAGTGAGAAAAAAACTAATCGCAAGCTAGGGCAGGATTCGGAAAGTGAAGCCGAAAAGGGGCTTAGCATGCAGCCCAGGGGTTTCTTTGACTGTCCTAAGCCCACAGGGACTTTGCCGTCCTCAGCTCATGAGACTTGAGATGGGTAGCTTGATTTGCTGAGGAAATGCGGGATGACAGATTCAACTCTGGAGTCAAACATAGCCCGGAACTATCGCCTTAAACTGAGTTTTAAGCCTGGTGCCGATAAAAAGAAAGAAATTAGCCTTAGATCGGGCAAGCCGTTTGACGGGGGAAAATGAGACCCCCCTAGGCCAGCTAGGTGGTCGCTGGATGCTGTGCAGACATCAGCAGCTGTTCATTTCATGCCCTCACGTCTCCTCGTTAGTATAGTGGTCAGTATCCCCGCCTGTCACGCGGGAGACCGGGGTTCAATTCCCCGACGGGGAGGTTAAACCGTTTCTGGATTTTTTTTAGTTCTTGACAAATATTCTTGAAGATTAGGCTGAGTCAAGTAGGGAATGGGTGCCAAGAACTGACTCTTTAAGAAAAAAGCACCGGCAACGCTAGTCATCGTACAATATTTGTGCACAATTGCTTACATTAGGCGGCCGGTCCACTTTATTGAGTCCCCCTCAGCACCATTTAGTGCTCCTGTTGTCTGCGAAGTCCAAATTGTAACCCTGAATCAGTTCCTCTTCTGACCCTTTGTATCATGTTACATGACGAGTAATGATCACCTGTTAGCTTTATCCCTAATTATAACTCTCACTCTTTCCCTGCATCTAACCCTAGCTCTAATCCCATCATTAACCTCGGTCCGGGCACACGCGTGAACCCCTACTCTCATCTCAGCCTCTCCTGGTGATACATCACACCTGGGATCGTTTGCTCCCTGTGGGCTGTGGGAAATTTGCTACCAGCACGCCCTGGAAGTGGGGCTCATTCCGCTGCAACGGGAGGTCTTCCCAGGACGCGTCACAGCTCAACGCAAGAGCTCCTGGGTTTCGAAGGCTCTTGCAGCAAGCCTTCACAAAGCAGCAGGGAGCGCCGTTCCAGATGGGAAACTTGAGACTGGATGTCCAGAAAAGCAAGACGTCAGAAGCGAAACCTTTTTCCTGCAGGGTGTGGCATACCATCCGCTTGCTCATTGCGACAGAGGTGGCACTAATGAAGGAAGAGGTCAACGTTACGTTCTTCTTTAAAATGCAAGGCCAGGAAAAGTGGCAGCGGTGGGATTTGAACCCACGCCTCCGAAGAGACTGGAGCCTTAATCCAGCGCCTTAGACCGCTCGGCCACGCTACCTCCCTGCTAGTCGCCGAAAGCGGAACTTGACCCGTTGCCCGGCCCGCTTTAGTGCTTTGCCTTTTCTCCTTGGAAAGTCTGGAGACAGGCAGTGGAAGGGCAGGCAAACTGTCAGGTGCGCAGAGGAGGGGAGACCATGAGGCAAGGTGGGAGATGGGGGCAAGAAGTGAGAAAAAAACTAATCGCAAGCTAGGGCAGGATTCGGAAAGTGAAGCCGAAAAGGGGCTTAGCATGCAGCCCAGGGGTTTCTTTGACTGTCCTAAGCCCACAGGGACTTTGCCGTCCTCAGCTCATGAGACTTGAGATGGGTAGCTTGATTTGCTGAGGAAATGCGGGATGACAGATTCAACTCTGGAGTCAAACATAGCCCGGAACTATCGCCTTAAACTGAGTTTTAAGCCTGGTGCCGATAAAAAGAAAGAAATTAGCCTTAGATCGGGCAAGCCGTTTGACGGGGGAAAATGAGACCCCCCTAGGCCAGCTAGGTGGTCGCTGGATGCTGTGCAGACATCAGCAGCTGTTCATTTCATGCCCTCACGTCTCCTCGTTAGTATAGTGGTCAGTATCCCCGCCTGTCACGCGGGAGACCGGGGTTCAATTCCCCGACGGGGAGGTTAAACCGTTTCTGGATTTTTTTTAGTTCTTGACAAATATTCTTGAAGATTAGGCTGAGTCAAGTAGGGAATGGGTGCCAAGAACTGACTCTTTAAGAAAAAAGCACCGGCAACGCTAGTCATCGTACAATATTTGTGCACAATTGCTTACATTAGGCGGCCGGTCCACTTTATTGAGTCCCCCTCAGCACCATTTAGTGCTCCTGTTGTCTGCGAAGTCCAAATTGTAACCCTGAATCAGTTCCTCTTCTGACCCTTTGTATCATGTTACATGACGAGTAATGATCACCTGTTAGCTTTATCCCTAATTATAACTCTCACTCTTTCCCTGCATCTAACCCTAGCTCTAATCCCATCATTAACCCCGGTCCGGGCACACGCGTGAACCCCTACTCTCATCTCAGCCTCTCCTGGTGATACATCACACCTGGGATCGTTTGCTCCCTGTGGGCTGTGGGAAATTTGCTACCAGCACGCCCTGGAAGTGGGGCTCATTCCGCTGCAACGGGAGGTCTTCCCAGGACGCGTCACAGCTCAACGCAAGAGCTCCTGGGTTTCGAAGGCTCTTGCAGCAAGCCTTCACAAAGCAGCAGGGAGCGCCGTTCCAGATGGGAAACTTGAGACTGGATGTCCAGAAAAGCAAGACGTCAGAAGCGAAACCTTTTTCCTGCAGGGTGTGGCATACCATCCGCTTGCTCATTGCGACAGAGGTGGCACTAATGAAGGAAGAGGTCAACGTTACGTTCTTCTTTAAAATGCAAGGCCAGGAAAAGTGGCAGCGGTGGGATTTGAACCCACGCCTCCGAAGAGACTGGAGCCTTAATCCAGCGCCTTAGACCGCTCGGCCACGCTACCTCCCTGCTAGTCGCCGAAAGCGGAACTTGACCCGTTGCCCGGCCCGCTTTAGTGCTTTGCCTTTTCTCCTTGGAAAGTCTGGAGACAGGCAGTGGAAGGGCAGGCAAACTGTCAGGTGCGCAGAGGAGGGGAGACCATGAGGCAAGGTGGGAGATGGGGGCAAGAAGTGAGAAAAAAACTAATCGCAAGCTAGGGCAGGATTCGGAAAGTGAAGCCGAAAAGGGGCTTAGCATGCAGCCCAGGGGTTTCTTTGACTGTCCTAAGCCCACAGGGACTTTGCCGTCCTCAGCTCATGAGACTTGAGATGGGTAGCTTGATTTGCTGAGGAAATGCGGGATGACAGATTCAACTCTGGAGTCAAACATAGCCCGGAACTATCGCCTTAAACTGAGTTTTAAGCCTGGTGCCGATAAAAAGAAAGAAATTAGCCTTAGATCGGGCAAGCCGTTTGACGGGGGAAAATGAGACCCCCCTAGGCCAGCTAGGTGGTCGCTGGATGCTGTGCAGACATCAGCAGCTGTTCATTTCATGCCCTCACGTCTCCTCGTTAGTATAGTGGTCAGTATCCCCGCCTGTCACGCGGGAGACCGGGGTTCAATTCCCCGACGGGGAGGTTAAACCATTTCTGGATTTTTTTTAGTTCTTGACAAATATTCTTGAAGATTAGGCTGAGTCAAGTAGGGAATGGGTGCCAAGAACTGACTCTTTAAGAAAAAAGCACCGGCAACGCTAGTCATCGTACAATATTTGTGCACAATTGCTTACATTAGGCGGCCGGTCCACTTTATTGAGTCCCCCTCAGCACCATTTAGTGCTCCTGTTGTCTGCGAAGTCCAAATTGTAACCCTGAATCAGTTCCTCTTCTGACCCTTTGTATCATGTTACATGACGAGTAATGATCACCTGTTAGCTTTATCCCTAATTATAACTCTCACTCTTTCCCTGCATCTAACCCTAGCTCTAATCCCATCATTAACCTCGGTCCGGGCACACGCGTGAACCCCTACTCTCATCTCAGCCTCTCCTGGTGATACATCACACCTGGGATCGTTTGCTCCCTGTGGGCTGTGGGAAATTTGCTACCAGCACGCCCTGGAAGTGGGGCTCATTCCGCTGCAACGGGAGGTCTTCCCAGGACGCGTCACAGCTCAACGCAAGAGCTCCTGGGTTTCGAAGGCTCTTGCAGCAAGCCTTCACAAAGCAGCAGGGAGCGCCGTTCCAGATGGGAAACTTGAGACTGGATGTCCAGAAAAGCAAGACGTCAGAAGCGAAACCTTTTTCCTGCAGGGTGTGGCATACCATCCGCTTGCTCATTGCGACAGAGGTGGCACTAATGAAGGAAGAGGTCAACGTTACGTTCTTCTTTAAAATGCAAGGCCAGGAAAAGTGGCAGCGGTGGGATTTGAACCCACGCCTCCGAAGAGACTGGAGCCTTAATCCAGCGCCTTAGACCGCTCGGCCACGCTACCTCCCTGCTAGTTGCCGAAAGCGGAACTTGAACCGTTGCCCGGCCCGCTTTAGTGCTTTGCCTTTTCTCCTTGGAAAGTCTGGAGACAGGCAGTGGAAGGGCAGGCAAACTGTCAGGTGCGCAGAGGAGGGGAGACCATGAGGCAAGGTGGGAGATGGGGGCAAGAAGTGAGAAAAAAACTAATCGCAAGCTAGGGCAGGATTCGGAAAGTGAAGCCGAAAAGGGGCTTAGCATGCAGCCCAGGGGTTTCTTTGACTGTCCTAAGCCCACAGGGACTTTGCCGTCCTCAGCTCATGAGACTTGAGATGGGTAGCTTGATTTGCTGAGGAAATGCGGGATGACAGATTCAACTCTGGAGTCAAACATAGCCCGGAACTATCGCCTTAAACTGAGTTTTAAGCCTGGTGCCGATAAAAAGAAAGAAATTAGCCTTAGATCGGGCAAGCCGTTTGACGGGGGAAAATGAGACCCCCCTAGGCCAGCTAGGTGGTCGCTGGATGCTGTGCAGACATCAGCAGCTGTTCATTTCATGCCCTCACGTCTCCTCGTTAGTATAGTGGTCAGTATTCCCGCCTGTCACGCGGGAGACCGGGGTTCAATTCCCCGACGGGGAGGTTAAACCGTTTCTGGATTTTTTTTAGTTCTTGACAAATATTCTTGAAGATTAGGCTGAGTCAAGTAGGGAATGGGTGCCAAGAACTGACTCTTTAAGAAAAAAGCACCGGCAACGCTAGTCATCGTACAATATTTGTGCACAATTGCTTACATTAGGCGGCCGGTCCACTTTATTGAGTCCCCCTCAGCACCATTTAGTGCTCCTGTTGTCTGCGAAGTCCAAATTGTAACCCTGAATCAGTTCCTCTTCTGACCCTTTGTATCATGTTACATGACGAGTAATGATCACCTGTTAGCTTTATCCCTAATTATAACTCTCACTCTTTCCCTGCATCTAACCCTAGCTCTAATCCCATCATTAACCTCGGTCCGGGCACACGCGTGAACCCCTACTCTCATCTCAGCCTCTCCTGGTGATACATCACACCTGGGATCGTTTGCTCCCTGTGGGCTGTGGGAAATTTGCTACCAGCACGCCCTGGAAGTGGGGCTCATTCCGCTGCAACGGGAGGTCTTCCCAGGACGCGTCACAGCTCAACGCAAGAGCTCCTGGGTTTCGAAGGCTCTTGCAGCAAGCCTTCACAAAGCAGCAGGGAGCGCCGTTCCAGATGGGAAACTTGAGACTGGATGTCCAGAAAAGCAAGACGTCAGAAGCGAAACCTTTTTCCTGCAGGGTGTGGCATACCATCCGCTTGCTCATTGCGACAGAGGTGGCACTAATGAAGGAAGAGGTCAACGTTACGTTCTTCTTTAAAATGCAAGGCCAGGAAAAGTGGCAGCGGTGGGATTTGAACCCACGCCTCCGAAGAGACTGGAGCCTTAATCCAGCGCCTTAGACCGCTCGGCCACGCTACCTCCCTGCTAGTTGCCGAAAGCGGAACTTGAACCGTTGCCCGGCCCGCTTTAGTGCTTTGCCTTTTCTCCTTGGAAAGTCTGGAGACAGGCAGTGGAAGGGCAGGCAAACTGTCAGGTGCGCAGAGGAGGGGAGACCATGAGGCAAGGTGGGAGATGGGGGCAAGAAGTGAGAAAAAAACTAATCGCAAGCTAGGGCAGGATTCGGAAAGTGAAGCCGAAAAGGGGCTTAGCATGCAGCCCAGGGGTTTCTTTGACTGTCCTAAGCCCACAGGGACTTTGCCGTCCTCAGCTCATGAGACTTGAGATGGGTAGCTTGATTTGCTGAGGAAATGCGGGATGACAGATTCAACTCTGGAGTCAAACATAGCCCGGAACTATCGCCTTAAACTGAGTTTTAAGCCTGGTGCCGATAAAAAGAAAGAAATTAGCCTTAGATCGGGCAAGCCGTTTGACGGGGGAAAATGAGACCCCCTAGGCCAGCTAGGTGGTCGCTGGATGCTGTGCAGACATCAGCAGCTGTTCATTTCATGCCCTCACGTCTCCTCGTTAGTATAGTGGTCAGTATCCCCGCCTGTCACGCGGGAGACCGGGGTTCAATTCCCCGACGGGGAGGTTAAACCTTTTCTGGATTTTTTTTAGTTCTTGACAAATATTCTTGAAGATTAGGCTGAGTCAAGTAGGGAATGGGTGCCAAGAACTGACTCTTTAAGAAAAAAGCACCGGCAACGCTAGTCATCGTACAATATTTGTGCACAATTGCTTACATTAGGCGGCCGGTCCACTTTATTGAGTCCCCCTCAGCACCATTTAGTGCTCCTGTTGTCTGCGAAGTCCAAATTGTAACCCTGAATCAGTTCCTCTTCTGACCCTTTGTATCATGTTACATGACGAGTAATGATCACCTGTTAGCTTTATCCCTAATTATAACTCTCACTCTTTCCCTGCATCTAACCCTAGCTCTAATCCCATCATTAACCTCGGTCCGGGCACACGCGTGAACCCCTACTCTCATCTCAGCCTCTCCTGGTGATACATCACACCTGGGATCGTTTGCTCCCTGTGGGCTGTGGGAAATTTGCTACCAGCACGCCCTGGAAGTGGGGCTCATTCCGCTGCAACGGGAGGTCTTCCCAGGACGCGTCACAGCTCAACGCAAGAGCTCCTGGGTTTCGAAGGCTCTTGCAGCAAGCCTTCACAAAGCAGCAGGGAGCGCCGTTCCAGATGGGAAACTTGAGACTGGATGTCCAGAAAAGCAAGACGTCAGAAGCGAAACCTTTTTCCTGCAGGGTGTGGCATACCATCCGCTTGCTCATTGCGACAGAGGTGGCACTAATGAAGGAAGAGGTCAACGTTACGTTCTTCTTTAAAATGCAAGGCCAGGAAAAGTGGCAGCGGTGGGATTTGAACCCACGCCTCCGAAGAGACTGGAGCCTTAATCCAGCGCCTTAGACCGCTCGGCCACGCTACCTCCTTGCTAGTCGCCGAAAGCGGAACTTGACCCGTTGCCCGGCCCGCTTTAGTGCTTTGCCTTTTCTCCTTGGAAAGTCTGGAGACAGGCAGTGGAAGGGCAGGCAAACTGTCAGGTGCGCAGAGGAGGGGAGACCATGAGGCAAGGTGGGAGATGGGGGCAAGAAGTGAGAAAAAAACTAATCGCAAGCTAGGGCAGGATTCGGAAAGTGAAGCCGAAAAGGGGCTTAGCATGCAGCCCAGGGGTTTCTTTGACTGTCCTAAGCCCACAGGGACTTTGCCGTCCTCAGCTCATGAGACTTGAGATGGGTAGCTTGATTTGCTGAGGAAATGCGGGATGACAGATTCAACTCTGGAGTCAAACATAGCCCGGAACTATCGCCTTAAACTGAGTTTTAAGCCTGGTGCCGATAAAAAGAAAGAAATTAGCCTTAGATCGGGCAAGCCGTTTGACGGGGGAAAATGAGACCCCCCTAGGCCAGCTAGGTGGTCGCTGGATGCTGTGCAGACATCAGCAGCTGTTCATTTCATGCCCTCACGTCTCCTCGTTAGTATAGTGGTCAGTATCCCCGCCTGTCACGCGGGAGACGACGGGGAGGTTAAACCTTTTCTGGATTTTTTTTAGTTCTTGACAAATATTCTTGAAGATTAGGCTGAGTCAAGTAGGGAATGGGTGCCAAGAACTGACTCTTTAAGAAAAAAGCACCGGCAACGCTAGTCATCGTACAATATTTGTGCACAATTGCTTACATTAGGCGGCCGGTCCACTTTATTGAGTCCCCCTCAGCACCATTTAGTGCTCCTGTTGTCTGCGAAGTCCAAATTGTAACCCTGAATCAGTTCCTCTTCTGACCCTTTGTATCATGTTACATGACGAGTAATGATCACCTGTTAGCTTTATCCCTAATTATAACTCTCACTCTTTCCCTGCATCTAACCCTAGCTCTAATCCCATCATTAACCTCGGTCCGGGCACACGCGTGAACCCTTACTCTCATCTCAGCCTCTCCTGGTGATACATCACACCTGGGATCGTTTGCTCCCTGTGGGCTGTGGGAAATTTGCTACCAGCACGCCCTGGAAGTGGGGCTCATTCCGCTGCAACGGGAGGTCTTCCCAGGACGCGTCACAGCTCAACGCAAGAGCTCCTGGGTTTCGAAGGCTCTTGCAGCAAGCCTTCACAAAGCAGCAGGGAGCGCCGTTCCAGATGGGAAACTTGAGACTGGATGTCCAGAAAAGCAAGACGTCAGAAGCGAAACCTTTTTCCTGCAGGGTGTGGCATACCATCCGCTTGCTCATTGCGACAGAGGTGGCACTAATGAAGGAAGAGGTCAACGTTACGTTCTTCTTTAAAATGCAAGGCCAGGAAAAGTGGCAGCGGTGGGATTTGAACCCACGCCTCCGAAGAGACTGGAGCCTTAATCCAGCGCCTTAGACCGCTCGGCCACGCTACCTCCCTGCTAGTCGCCGAAAGCGGAACTTGACCCGTTGCCCGGCCCGCTTTAGTGCTTTGCCTTTTCTCCTTGGAAAGTCTGGAGACAGGCAGTGGAAGGGCAGGCAAACTGTCAGGTGCGCAGAGGAAGGGAGACCATGAGGCAAGGTGGGAGATGGGGGCAAGAAGTGAGAAAAAAACTAATCGCAAGCTAGGGCAGGATTCGGAAAGTGAAGCCGAAAAGGGGCTTAGCATGCAGCCCAGGGGTTTCTTTGACTGTCCTAAGCCCACAGGGACTTTGCCGTCCTCAGCTCATGAGACTTGAGATGGGTAGCTTGATTTGCTGAGGAAATGCGGGATGACAGATTCAACTCTGGAGTCAAACATAGCCCGGAACTATCGCCTTAAACTGAGTTTTAAGCCTGGTGCCGATAAAAAGAAAGAAATTAGCCTTAGATCGGGCAAGCCGTTTGACGGGGGAAAATGAGACCCCCTAGGCCAGCTAGGTGGTCGCTGGATGCTGTGCAGACATCAGCAGCTGTTCATTTCCTGCCCTCACGTCTCCTCGTTAGTATAGTGGTCAGTATCCCCGCGGGAGACCGGGGTTCAATTCCCCGACGGGGAGGTTAAACCTTTTCTGGATTTTTTTTAGTTCTTGACAAATATTCTTGAAGATTAGGCTGAGTCAAGTAGGGAATGGGTGCCAAGAACTGACTCTTTAAGAAAAAAGCACCGGCAACGCTAGTCATCGTACAATATTTGTGCACAATTGCTTACATTAGGCGGCCGGTCCACTTTATTGAGTCCCCCTCAGCACCATTTAGTGCTCCTGTTGTCTGCGAAGTCCAAATTGTAACCCTGAATCAGTTCCTCTTCTGACCCTTTGTATCATGTTACATGACGAGTAATGATCACCTGTTAGCTTTATCCCTAATTATAACTCTCACTCTTTCCCTGCATCTAACCCTAGCTCTAATCCCATCATTAACCTCGGTCCGGGCACACGCGTGAACCCTTACTCTCATCTCAGCCTCTCCTGGTGATACATCACACCTGGGATCGTTTGCTCCCTGTGGGCTGTGGGAAATTTGCTACCAGCACGCCCTGGAAGTGGGGCTCATTCCGCTGCAACGGGAGGTCTTCCCAGGACGCGTCACAGCTCAACGCAAGAGCTCCTGGGTTTCGAAGGCTCTTGCAGCAAGCCTTCACAAAGCAGCAGGGAGCGCCGTTCCAGATGGGAAACTTGAGACTGGATGTCCAGAAAAGCAAGACGTCAGAAGCGAAACCTTTTTCCTGCAGGGTGTGGCATACCATCCGCTTGCTCATTGCGACAGAGGTGGCACTAATGAAGGAAGAGGTCAACGTTACGTTCTTCTTTAAAATGCAAGGCCAGGAAAAGTGGCAGCGGTGGGATTTGAACCCACGCCTCCGAAGAGACTGGAGCCTTAATCCAGCGCCTTAGACCGCTCGGCCACGCTACCTCCCTGCTAGTCGCAGAAAGCGGAACTTGACCCGTTGCCCGGCCCGCTTTAGTGCTTTGCCTTTTCTCCTTGGAAAGTCTGGAGACAGGCAGTGGAAGGGCAGGCAAACTGTCAGGTGCGCAGAGGAGGGGAGACCATGAGGCAAGGTGGGAGATGGGGGCAAGAAGTGAGAAAAAAACTAATCGCAAGCTAGGGCAGGATTCGGAAAGTGAAGCCGAAAAGGGGCTTAGCATGCAGCCCAGGGGTTTCTTTGACTGTCCTAAGCCCACAGGGACTTTGCCGTCCTCAGCTCATGAGACTTGAGATGGGTAGCTTGATTTGCTGAGGAAATGCGGGATGACAGATTCAACTCTGGAGTCAAACATAGCCCGGAACTATCGCCTTAAACTGAGTTTTAAGCCTGGTGCCGATAAAAAGAAAGAAATTAGCCTTAGATCGGGCAAGCCGTTTGACGGGGGAAAATGAGACCCCCCTAGGCCAGCTAGGTGGTCGCTGGATGCTGTGCAGACATCAGCAGCTGTTCATTTCATGCCCTCACGTCTCCTCGTTAGTATAGTGGTCAGTATCCCCGCCTGTCACGCGGGAGACCGGGGTTCAATTCCCCGACGGGGAGGTTAAACCGTTTCTGGATTTTTTTTAGTTCTTGACAAATATTCTTGAAGATTAGGCTGAGTCAAGTAGGGAATGGGTGCCAAGAACTGACTCTTTAAGAAAAAAGCACCGGCAACGCTAGTCATCGTACAATATTTGTGCACAATTGCTTACATTAGGCGGCCGGTCCACTTTATTGAGTCCCCCTCAGCACCATTTAGTGCTCCTGTTGTCTGCGAAGTCCAAATTGTAACCCTGAATCAGTTCCTCTTCTGACCCTTTGTATCATGTTACATGACGAGTAATGATCACCTGTTAGCTTTATCCCTAATTATAACTCTCACTCTTTCCCTGCATCTAACCCTAGCTCTAATCCCATCATTAACCTCGGTCCGGGCACACGCGTGAACCCCTACTCTCATCTCAGCCTCTCCTGGTGATACATCACACCTGGGATCGTTTGCTCCCTGTGGGCTGTGGGAAATTTGCTACCAGCACGCCCTGGAAGTGGGGCTCATTCCGCTGCAACGGGAGGTCTTCCCAGGACGCGTCACAGCTCAACGCAAGAGCTCCTGGGTTTCGAAGGCTCTTGCAGCAAGCCTTCACAAAGCAGCAGGGAGCGCCGTTCCAGATGGGAAACTTGAGACTGGATGTCCAGAAAAGCAAGACGTCAGAAGCGAAACCTTTTTCCTGCAGGGTGTGGCATACCATCCGCTTGCTCATTGCGACAGAGGTGGCACTAATGAAGGAAGAGGTCAACGTTACGTTCTTCTTTAAAATGCAAGGCCAGGAAAAGTGGCAGCGGTGGGATATGAACCCACGCCTCCGAAGAGACTGGAGCCTTAATCCAGCGCCTTAGACCGCTCGGCCACGCTACCTCCCTGCTAGTCGTCGAAAGCGGAACTTGACCCGTTGCCCGGCCCGCTTTAGTGCTTTGCCTTTTCTCCTTGGAAAGTCTGGAGACAGGCAGTGGAAGGGCAGGCAAACTGTCAGGTGCGCAGAGGAGGGGAGACCATGAGGCAAGGTGGGAGATGGGGGCAAGAAGTGAGAAAAAAACTAATCGCAAGCTAGGGCAGGATTCGGAAAGTGAAGCCGAAAAGGGGCTTAGCATGCAGCCCAGGGGTTTCTTTGACTGTCCTAAGCCCACAGGGACTTTGCCGTCCTCAGCTCATGAGACTTGAGATGGGTAGCTTGATTTGCTGAGGAAATGCGGGATGACAGATTCAACTCTGGAGTCAAACATAGCCCGGAACTATCGCCTTAAACTGAGTTTTAAGCCTGGTGCCGATAAAAAGAAAGAAATTAGCCTTAGATCGGGCAAGCCGTTTGACGGGGGAAAATGAGACCCCCCTAGGCCAGCTAGGTGGTCGCTGGATGCTGTGCAGACATCAGCAGCTGTTCATTTCATGCCCTCACGTCTCCTCGTTAGTATAGTGGTCAGTATCCCCGCCTGTCACGCGGGAGACCGGGGTTCAATTCCCCGACGGGGAGGTTAAACCGTTTCTGGATTTTTTTTAGTTCTTGACAAATATTCTTGAAGATTAGGCTGAGTCAAGTAGGGAATGGGTGCCAAGAACTGACTCTTTAAGAAAAAAGCACCGGCAACGCTAGTCATCGTACAATATTTGTGCACAATTGCTTACATTAGGCGGCCGGTCCACTTTATTGAGTCCCCCTCAGCACCATTTAGTGCTCCTGTTGTCTGCGAAGTCCAAATTGTAACCCTGAATCAGTTCCTCTTCTGACCCTTTGTATCATGTTACATGACGAGTAATGATCACCTGTTAGCTTTATCCCTAATTATAACTCTCACTCTTTCCCTGCATCTAACCCTAGCTCTAATCCCATCATTAACCTCGGTCCGGGCACACGCGTGAACCCTTACTCTCATCTCAGCCTCTCCTGGTGATACATCACACCTGGGATCGTTTGCTCCCTGTGGGCTGTGGGAAATTTGCTACCAGCACGCCCTGGAAGTGGGGCTCATTCCGCTGCAACGGGAGGTCTTCCCAGGACGCGTCACAGCTCAACGCAAGAGCTCCTGGGTTTCGAAGGCTCTTGCAGCAAGCCTTCACAAAGCAGCAGGGAGCGCCGTTCCAGATGGGAAACTTGAGACTGGATGTCCAGAAAAGCAAGACGTCAGAAGCGAAACCTTTTTCCTGCAGGGTGTGGCATACCATCCGCTTGCTCATTGCGACAGAGGTGGCACTAATGAAGGAAGAGGTCAACGTTACGTTCTTCTTTAAAATGCAAGGCCAGGAAAAGTGGCAGCGGTGGGATTTGAACCCACGCCTCCGAAGAGACTGGAGCCTTAATCCAGCGCCTTAGACCGCTCGGCCACGCTACCTCCCTGCTAGTCGCTGAAAGCGGAACTTGACCCGTTGCCCGGCCCGCTTTAGTGCTTTGCCTTTTCTCCTTGGAAAGTCTGGAGACAGGCAGTGGAAGGGCAGGCAAACTGTCAGGTGCGCAGAGGAGGGGAGACCATGAGGCAAGGTGGGAGATGGGGGCAAGAAGTGAGAAAAAAACTAATCGCAAGCTAGGGCAGGATTCGGAAAGTGAAGCCGAAAAGGGGCTTAGCATGCAGCCCAGGGGTTTCTTTGACTGTCCTAAGCCCACAGGGACTTTGCCGTCCTCAGCTCATGAGACTTGAGATGGGTAGCTTGATTTGCTGAGGAAATGCGGGATGACAGATTCAACTCTGGAGTCAAACATAGCCCGGAACTATCGCCTTAAACTGAGTTTTAAGCCTGGTGCCGATAAAAAGAAAGAAATTAGCCTTAGATCGGGCAAGCCGTTTGACGGGGGAAAATGAGACCCCCCTAGGCCAGCTAGGTGGTCGCTGGATGCTGTGCAGACATCAGCAGCTGTTCATTTCATGCCCTCACGTCTCCTCGTTAGTATAGTGGTCAGTATCCCCGCCTGTCACGCGGGAGACCGGGGTTCAATTCCCCGACGGGGAGGTTAAACCGTTTCTGGATTTTTTTTAGTTCTTGACAAATATTCTTGAAGATTAGGCTGAGTCAAGTAGGGAATGGGTGCCAAGAACTGACTCTTTAAGAAAAAAGCACCGGCAACGCTAGTCATCGTACAATATTTGTGCACAATTGCTTACATTAGGCGGCCGGTCCACTTTATTGAGTCCCCCTCAGCACCATTTAGTGCTCCTGTTGTCTGCGAAGTCCAAATTGTAACCCTGAATCAGTTCCTCTTCTGACCCTTTGTATCATGTTACATGACGAGTAATGATCACCTGTTAGCTTTATCCCTAATTATAACTCTCACTCTTTCCCTGCATCTAACCCTAGCTCTAATCCCATCATTAACCTCGGTCCGGGCACACGCGTGAACCCCTACTCTCATCTCAGCCTCTCCTGGTGATACATCACACCTGGGATCGTTTGCTCCCTGTGGGCTGTGGGAAATTTGCTACCAGCACGCCCTGGAAGTGGGGCTCATTCCGCTGCAACGGGAGGTCTTCCCAGGACGCGTCACAGCTCAACGCAAGAGCTCCTGGGTTTCGAAGGCTCTTGCAGCAAGCCTTCACAAAGCAGCAGGGAGCGCCGTTCCAGATGGGAAACTTGAGACTGGATGTCCAGAAAAGCAAGACGTCAGAAGCGAAACCTTTTTCCTGCAGGGTGTGGCATACCATCCGCTTGCTCATTGCGACAGAGGTGGCACTAATGAAGGAAGAGGTCAACGTTACGTTCTTCTTTAAAATGCAAGGCCAGGAAAAGTGGCAGCGGTGGGATTTGAACCCACGCCTCCGAAGAGACTGGAGCCTTAATCCAGCGCCTTAGACCGCTCGGCCACGCTACCTCCCTGCTAGTCGCCGAAAGCGGAACTTGACCCGTTGCCCGGCCCGCTTTAGTGCTTTGCCTTTTCTCCTTGGAAAGTCTGGAGACAGGCAGTGGAAGGGCAGGCAAACTGTCAGGTGCGCAGAGGAGGGGAGACCATGAGGCAAGGTGGGAGATGGGGGCAAGAAGTGAGAAAAAAACTAATCGCAAGCTAGGGCAGGATTCGGAAAGTGAAGCCGAAAAGGGGCTTAGCATGCAGCCCAGGGGTTTCTTTGACTGTCCTAAGCCCACAGGGACTTTGCCGTCCTCAGCTCATGAGACTTGAGATGGGTAGCTTGATTTGCTGAGGAAATGCGGGATGACAGATTCAACTCTGGAGTCAAACATAGCCCGGAACTATCGCCTTAAACTGAGTTTTAAGCCTGGTGCCGATAAAAAGAAAGAAATTAGCCTTAGATCGGGCAAGCCGTTTGACGGGGGAAAATGAGACCCCCCTAGGCCAGCTAGGTGGTCGCTGGATGCTGTGCAGACATCAGCAGCTGTTCATTTCATGCCCTCACGTCTCCTCGTTAGTATAGTGGTCAGTATCCCCGCCTGTCACGCGGGAGACCGGGGTTCAATTCCCCGACGGGGAGGTTAAACCGTTTCTGGATTTTTTTTAGTTCTTGACAAATATTCTTGAAGATTAGGCTGAGTCAAGTAGGGAATGGGTGCCAAGAACTGACTCTTTAAGAAAAAAGCACCGGCAACGCTAGTCATCGTACAATATTTGTGCACAATTGCTTACATTAGGCGGCCGGTCCACTTTATTGAGTCCCCCTCAGCACCATTTAGTGCTCCTGTTGTCTGCGAAGTCCAAATTGTAACCCTGAATCAGTTCCTCTTCTGACCCTTTGTATCATGTTACATGACGAGTAATGATCACCTGTTAGCTTTATCCCTAATTATAACTCTCACTCTTTCCCTGCATCTAACCCTAGCTCTAATCCCATCATTAACCTCGGTCCGGGCACACGCGTGAACCCCTACTCTCATCTCAGCCTCTCCTGGTGATACATCACACCTGGGATCGTTTGCTCCCTGTGGGCTGTGGGAAATTTGCTACCAGCACGCCCTGGAAGTGGGGCTCATTCCGCTGCAACGGGAGGTCTTCCCAGGACGCGTCACAGCTCAACGCAAGAGCTCCTGGGTTTCGAAGGCTCTTGCAGCAAGCCTTCACAAAGCAGCAGGGAGCGCCGTTCCAGATGGGAAACTTGAGACTGGATGTCCAGAAAAGCAAGACGTCAGAAGCGAAACCTTTTTCCTGCAGGGTGTGGCATACCATCCGCTTGCTCATTGCGACAGAGGTGGCACTAATGAAGGAAGAGGTCAACGTTACGTTCTTCTTTAAAATGCAAGGCCAGGAAAAGTGGCAGCGGTGGGATTTGAACCCACGCCTCCGAAGAGACTGGAGCCTTAATCCAGCGCCTTAGACCGCTCGGCCACGCTACCTCCCTGCTAGTCGCCGAAAGCGGAACTTGACCCGTTGCCCGGCCCGCTTTAGTGCTTTGCCTTTTCTCCTTGGAAAGTCTGGAGACAGGCAGTGGAAGGGCAGGCAAACTGTCAGGTGCGCAGAGGAGGGGAGACCATGAGGCAAGGTGGGAGATGGGGGCAAGAAGTGAGAAAAAAACTAATCGCAAGCTAGGGCAGGATTCGGAAAGTGAAGCCGAAAAGGGGCTTAGCATGCAGCCCAGGGGTTTCTTTGACTGTCCTAAGCCCACAGGGACTTTGCCGTCCTCAGCTCATGAGACTTGAGATGGGTAGCTTGATTTGCTGAGGAAATGCGGGATGACAGATTCAACTCTGGAGTCAAACATAGCCCGGAACTATCGCCTTAAACTGAGTTTTAAGCCTGGTGCCGATAAAAAGAAAGAAATTAGCCTTAGATCGGGCAAGCCGTTTGACGGGGGAAAATGAGACCCCCCTAGGCCAGCTAGGTGGTCGCTGGATGCTGTGCAGACATCAGCAGCTGTTCATTTCATGCCCTCACGTCTCCTCGTTAGTATAGTGGTCAGTATCCCCGCCTGTCACGCGGGAGACCGGGGTTCAATTCCCCGACGGGGAGGTTAAACCGTTTCTGGATTTTTTTTAGTTCTTGACAAATATTCTTGAAGATTAGGCTGAGTCAAGTAGGGAATGGGTGCCAAGAACTGACTCTTTAAGAAAAAAGCACCGGCAACGCTAGTCATCGTACAATATTTGTGCACAATTGCTTACATTAGGCGGCCGGTCCACTTTATTGAGTCCCCCTCAGCACCATTTAGTGCTCCTGTTGTCTGCGAAGTCCAAATTGTAACCCTGAATCAGTTCCTCTTCTGACCCTTTGTATCATGTTACATGACGAGTAATGATCACCTGTTAGCTTTATCCCTAATTATAACTCTCACTCTTTCCCTGCATCTAACCCTAGCTCTAATCCCATCATTAACCTCGGTCCGGGCACACGCGTGAACCCCTACTCTCATCTCAGCCTCTCCTGGTGATACATCACACCTGGGATCGTTTGCTCCCTGTGGGCTGTGGGAAATTTGCTACCAGCACGCCCTGGAAGTGGGGCTCATTCCGCTGCAACGGGAGGTCTTCCCAGGACGCGTCACAGCTCAACGCAAGAGCTCCTGGGTTTCGAAGGCTCTTGCAGCAAGCCTTCACAAAGCAGCAGGGAGCGCCGTTCCAGATGGGAAACTTGAGACTGGATGTCCAGAAAAGCAAGACGTCAGAAGCGAAACCTTTTTCCTGCAGGGTGTGGCATACCATCCGCTTGCTCATTGCGACAGAGGTGGCACTAATGAAGGAAGAGGTCAACGTTACGTTCTTCTTTAAAATGCAAGGCCAGGAAAAGTGGCAGCGGTGGGATTTGAACCCACGCCTCCGAAGAGACTGGAGCCTTAATCCAGCGCCTTAGACCGCTCGGCCACGCTACCTCCCTGCTAGTCGCCGAAAGCGGAACTTGACCCGTTGCCCGGCCCGCTTTAGTGCTTTGCCTTTTCTCCTTGGAAAGTCTGGAGACAGGCAGTGGAAGGGCAGGCAAAC
The DNA here is from genome assembly GCF_040938575.1 of Ambystoma mexicanum. Classification (NCBI taxonomy): domain Eukaryota; kingdom Metazoa; phylum Chordata; class Amphibia; order Caudata; family Ambystomatidae; genus Ambystoma; species Ambystoma mexicanum. The sequence continues at coordinate 237,616,753 of NC_090921.1, forward strand.
TGTCAGGTGCGCAGAGGAGGGGAGACCATGAGGCAAGGTGGGAGATGGGGGCAAGAAGTGAGAAAAAAACTAATCGCAAGCTAGGGCAGGATTCGGAAAGTGAAGCCGAAAAGGGGCTTAGCATGCAGCCCAGGGGTTTCTTTGACTGTCCTAAGCCCACAGGGACTTTGCCGTCCTCAGCTCATGAGACTTGAGATGGGTAGCTTGATTTGCTGAGGAAATGCGGGATGACAGATTCAACTCTGGAGTCAAACATAGCCCGGAACTATCGCCTTAAACTGAGTTTTAAGCCTGGTGCCGATAAAAAGAAAGAAATTAGCCTTAGATCGGGCAAGCCGTTTGACGGGGGAAAATGAGACCCCCTAGGCCAGCTAGGTGGTCGCTGGATGCTGTGCAGACATCAGCAGCTGTTCATTTCATGCCCTCACGTCTCCTCGTTAGTATAGTGGTCAGTGTCCCCGCCTGTCACGCGGGAGACCGGGGTTCAATTCCCCGACGGGGAGGTTAAACCTTTTCTGGATTTTTTTTAGTTCTTGACAAATATTCTTGAAGATTAGGCTGAGTCAAGTAGGGAATGGGTGCCAAGAACTGACTCTTTAAGAAAAAAGCACCGGCAACGCTAGTCATCGTACAATATTTGTGCACAATTGCTTACATTAGGCGGCCGGTCCACTTTATTGAGTCCCCCTCAGCACCATTTAGTGCTCCTGTTGTCTGCGAAGTCCAAATTGTAACCCTGAATCAGTTCCTCTTCTGACCCTTTGTATCATGTTACATGACGAGTAATGATCACCTGTTAGCTTTATCCCTAATTATAACTCTCACTCTTTCCCTGCATCTAACCCTAGCTCTAATCCCATCATTAACCTCGGTCCGGGCACACGCGTGAACCCTTACTCTCATCTCAGCCTCTCCTGGTGATACATCACACCTGGGATCGTTTGCTCCCTGTGGGCTGTGGGAAATTTGCTACCAGCACGCCCTGGAAGTGGGGCTCATTCCGCTGCAACGGGAGGTCTTCCCAGGACGCGTCACAGCTCAACGCAAGAGCTCCTGGGTTTCGAAGGCTTTTGCAGCAAGCCTTCACAAAGCAGCAGGGAGCGCCGTTCCAGATGGGAAACTTGAGACTGGATGTCCAGAAAAGCAAGACGTCAGAAGCGAAACCTTTTTCCTGCAGGGTGTGGCATACCATCCGCTTGCTCATTGCGACAGAGGTGGCACTAATGAAGGAAGAGGTCAACGTTACGTTCTTCTTTAAAATGCAAGGCCAGGAAAAGTGGCAGCGGTGGGATTTGAACCCACGCCTCCGAAGAGACTGGAGCCTTAATCCAGCGCCTTAGACCGCTCGGCCACGCTACCTCCCTGCTAGTCGCCGAAAGCGGAACTTGACCCGTTGCCCGGCCCGCTTTAGTGCTTTGCCTTTTCTCCTTGGAAAGTCTGGAGACAGGCAGTGGAAGGGCAGGCAAACTGTCAGGTGCGCAGAGGAGGGGAGACCATGAGGCAAGGTGGGAGATGGGGGCAAGAAGTAAGAAAAAAACTAATCGCAAGCTAGGGCAGGATTCGGAAAGTGAAGCCGAAAAGGGGCTTAGCATGCAGCCCAGGGGTTTCTTTGACTGTCCTAAGCCCACAGGGACTTTGCCGTCCTCAGCTCATGAGACTTGAGATGGGTAGCTTGATTTGCTGAGGAAATGCGGGATGACAGATTCAACTCTGGAGTCAAACATAGCCCGGAACTATCGCCTTAAACTGAGTTTTAAGCCTGGTGCCGATAAAAAGAAAGAAATTAGCCTTAGATCGGGCAAGCCGTTTGACGGGGGAAAATGAGACCCCCTAGGCCAGCTAGGTGGTCGCTGGATGCTGTGCAGACATCAGCAGCTGTTCATTTCATGCCCTCACGTCTCCTCGTTAGTATAGTGGTCAGTATCCCCGCCTGTCACGCGGGAGACCGGGGTTCAATTCCCCGACGGGGAGGTTAAACCTTTTCTGGATTTTTTTTAGTTCTTGACAAATATTCTTGAAGATTAGGCTGAGTCAAGTAGGGAATGGGTGCCAAGAACTGACTCTTTAAGAAAAAAGCACCGGCAACGCTAGTCATCGTACAATATTTGTGCACAATTGCTTACATTAGGCGGCCGGTCCACTTTATTGAGTCCCCCTCAGCACCATTTAGTGCTCCTGTTGTCTGCGAAGTCCAAATTGTAACCCTGAATCAGTTCCTCTTCTGACCCTTTGTATCATGTTACATGACGAGTAATGATCACCTGTTAGCTTTATCCCTAATTATAACTCTCACTCTTTCCCTGCAACTAACCCTAGCTCTAATCCCATCATTAACCTCGGTCCGGGCACACGCGTGAACCCTTACTCTCATCTGAGCCTCTCCTGGTGATACATCACACCTGGGATCGTTTGCTCCCTGTGGGCTGTGGGAAATTTGCTACCAGCACGCCCTGGAAGTGGGGCTCATTCCGCTGCAACGGGAGGTCTTCCCAGGACGCGTCACAGCTCAACGCAAGAGCTCCTGGGTTTCGAAGGCTCTTGCAGCAAGCCTTCACAAAGCAGCAGGGAGCGCCGTTCCAGATGGGAAACTTGAGACTGGATGTCCAGAAAAGCAAGACGTCAGAAGCGAAACCTTTTTCCTGCAGGGTGTGGCATACCATCCGCTTGCTCATTGCGACAGAGGTGGCACTAATGAAGGAAGAGGTCAACGTTACGTTCTTCTTTAAAATGCAAGGCCAGGAAAAGTGGCAGCGGTGGGATTTGAACCCACGCCTCCGAAGAGACTGGAGCCTTAATCCAGCGCCTTAGACTGCTCGGCCACGCTACCTCCCTGCTAGTCGCCGAAAGCGGAACTTGACCCGTTGCCCGGCCCGCTTTAGTGCTTTGCCTTTTCTCCTTGGAAAGTCTGGAGACAGGCAGTGGAAGGGCAGGCAAACTGTCAGGTGCGCAGAGGAGGGGAGACCATGAGGCAAGGTGGGAGATGGGGGCAAGAAGTGAGAAAAAAACTAATCGCAAGCTAGGGCAGGATTCGGAAAGTGAAGCCGAAAAGGGGCTTAGCATGCAGCCCAGGGGTTTCTTTGACTGTCCTAAGCCCACAGGGACTTTGCCGTCCTCAGCTCATGAGACTTGAGATGGGTAGCTTGATTTGCTGAGGAAATGCGGGATGACAGATTCAACTCTGGAGTCAAACATAGCCCGGAACTATCGCCTTAAACTGAGTTTTAAGCCTGGTGCCGATAAAAAGAAAGAAATTAGCCTTAGATCGGGCAAGCCGTTTGACGGGGGAAAATGAGACCCCCTAGGCCAGCTAGGTGGTCGCTGGATGCTGTGCAGACATCAGCAGCTGTTCATTTCATGCCCTCACGTCTCCTCGTTAGTATAGTGGTCAGTATCCCCGCCTGTCACGCGGGAGACCGGGGTTCAATTCCCCGACGGGGAGGTTAAACCTTTTCTGGATTTTTTTTAGTTCTTGACAAATATTCTTGAAGATTAGGCTGAGTCAAGTAGGGAATGGGTGCCAAGAACTGACTCTTTAAGAAAAAAGCACCGGCAACGCTAGTCATCGTACAATATTTGTGCACAATTGCTTACATTAGGCGGCCGGTCCACTTTATTGAGTCCCCCTCAGCACCATTTAGTGCTCCTGTTGTCTGCGAAGTCCAAATTGTAACCCTGAATCAGTTCCTCTTCTGACCCTTTGTATCATGTTACATGACGAGTAATGATCACCTGTTAGCTTTATCCCTAATTATAACTCTCACTCTTTCCCTGCATCTAACCCTAGCTCTAATCCCATCATTAACCTCGGTCCGGGCACACGCGTGAACCCTTACTCTCATCTCAGCCTCTCCTGGTGATACATCACACCTGGGATCGTTTGCTCCCTGTGGGCTGTGGGAAATTTGCTACCAGCACGCCCTGGAAGTGGGGCTCATTCCGCTGCAACGGGAGGTCTTCCCAGGACGCGTCACAGCTCAACGCAAGAGCTCCTGGGTTTCGAAGGCTCTTGCAGCAAGCCTTCACAAAGCAGCAGGGAGCGCCGTTCCAGATGGGAAACTTGAGACTGGATGTCCAGAAAAGCAAGACGTCAGAAGCGAAACCTTTTTCCTGCAGGGTGTGGCATACCATCCGCTTGCTCATTGCGACAGAGGTGGCACTAATGAAGGAAGAGGTCAACGTTACGTTCTTCTTTAAAATGCAAGGCCAGGAAAAGTGGCAGCGGTGGGATTTGAACCCACGCCTCCGAAGAGACTGGAGCCTTAATCCAGCGCCTTAGACCGCTCGGCCACGCTACCTCCCTGCTAGTCGCCGAAAGCGGAACTTGACCCGTTGCCCGGCCCGCTTTAGTGCTTTGCCTTTTCTCCTTGGAAAGTCTGGAGACAGGCAGTGGAAGGGCAGGCAAACTGTCAGGTGCGCAGAGGAGGGGAGACCATGAGGCAAGGTGGGAGATGGGGGCAAGAAGTGAGAAAAAAACTAATCGCAAGCTAGGGCAGGATTCGGAAAGTGAAGCCGAAAAGGGGCTTAGCATGCAGCCCAGGGGTTTCTTTGACTGTCCTAAGCCCACAGGGACTTTGCCGTCCTCAGCTCATGAGACTTGAGATGGGTAGCTTGATTTGCTGAGGAAATGCGGGATGACAGATTCAACTCTGGAGTCAAACATAGCCCGGAACTATCGCCTTAAACTGAGTTTTAAGCCTGGTGCCGATAAAAAGAAAGAAATTAGCCTTAGATCGGGCAAGCCGTTTGACGGGGGAAAATGAGACCCCCTAGGCCAGCTAGGTGGTCGCTGGATGCTGTGCAGACATCAGCAGCTGTTCATTTCATGCCCTCACGTCTCCTCGTTAGTATAGTGGTCAGTGTCCCCGCCTGTCACGCGGGAGACCGGGGTTCAATTCCCCGACGGGGAGGTTAAACCTTTTCTGGATTTTTTTTAGTTCTTGACAAATATTCTTGAAGATTAGGCTGAGTCAAGTAGGGAATGGGTGCCAAGAACTGACTCTTTAAGAAAAAAGCACCGGCAACGCTAGTCATCGTACAATATTTGTGCACAATTGCTTACATTAGGCGGCCGGTCCACTTTATTGAGTCCCCCTCAGCACCATTTAGTGCTCCTGTTGTCTGCGAAGTCCAAATTGTAACCCTGAATCAGTTCCTCTTCTGACCCTTTGTATCATGTTACATGACGAGTAATGATCACCTGTTAGCTTTATCCCTAATTATAACTCTCACTCTTTCCCTGCATCTAACCCTAGCTCTAATCCCATCATTAACCTCGGTCCGGGCACACGCGTGAACCCTTACTCTCATCTCAGCCTCTCCTGGTGATACATCACACCTGGGATCGTTTGCTCCCTGTGGGCTGTGGGAAATTTGCTACCAGCACGCCCTGGAAGTGGGGCTCATTCCGCTGCAACGGGAGGTCTTCCCAGGACGCGTCACAGCTCAACGCAAGAGCTCCTGGGTTTCGAAGGCTCTTGCAGCAAGCCTTCACAAAGCAGCAGGGAGCGCCGTTCCAGATGGGAAACTTGAGACTGGATGTCCAGAAAAGCAAGACGTCAGAAGCGAAACCTTTTTCCTGCAGGGTGTGGCATACCATCCGCTTGCTCATTGCGACAGAGGTGGCACTAATGAAGGAAGAGGTCAACGTTACGTTCTTCTTTAAAATGCAAGGCCAGGAAAAGTGGCAGCGGTGGGATTTGAACCCACGCCTCCGAAGAGACTGGAGCCTTAATCCAGCGCCTTAGACCGCTCGGCCACGCTACCTCCCTGCTAGTCGCCGAAAGCGGAACTTGACCCGTTGCCCGGCCCGCTTTAGTGCTTTGCCTTTTCTCCTTGGAAAGTCTGGAGACAGGCAGTGGAAGGGCAGGCAAACTGTCAGGTGCGCAGAGGAGGGGAGACCATGAGGCAAGGTGGGAGATGGGGGCAAGAAGTAAGAAAAAAACTAATCGCAAGCTAGGGCAGGATTCGGAAAGTGAAGCCGAAAAGGGGCTTAGCATGCAGCCCAGGGGTTTCTTTGACTGTCCTAAGCCCACAGGGACTTTGCCGTCCTCAGCTCATGAGACTTGAGATGGGTAGCTTGATTTGCTGAGGAAATGCGGGATGACAGATTCAACTCTGGAGTCAAACATAGCCCGGAACTATCGCCTTAAACTGAGTTTTAAGCCTGGTGCCGATAAAAAGAAAGAAATTAGCCTTAGATCGGGCAAGCCGTTTGACGGGGGAAAATGAGACCCCCTAGGCCAGCTAGGTGGTCGCTGGATGCTGTGCAGACATCAGCAGCTGTTCATTTCATGCCCTCACGTCTCCTCGTTAGTATAGTGGTCAGTATCCCCGCCTGTCACGCGGGAGACCGGGGTTCAATTCCCCGACGGGGAGGTTAAACCTTTTCTGGATTTTTTTTAGTTCTTGACAAATATTCTTGAAGATTAGGCTGAGTCAAGTAGGGAATGGGTGCCAAGAACTGACTCTTTAAGAAAAAAGCACCGGCAACGCTAGTCATCGTACAATATTTGTGCACAATTGCTTACATTAGGCGGCCGGTCCACTTTATTGAGTCCCCCTCAGCACCATTTAGTGCTCCTGTTGTCTGCGAAGTCCAAATTGTAACCCTGAATCAGTTCCTCTTCTGACCCTTTGTATCATGTTACATGACGAGTAATGATCACCTGTTAGCTTTATCCCTAATTATAACTCTCACTCTTTCCCTGCATCTAACCCTAGCTCTAATCCCATCATTAACCTCGGTCCGGGCACACGCGTGAACCCTTACTCTCATCTCAGCCTCTCCTGGTGATACATCACACCTGGGATCGTTTGCTCCCTGTGGGCTGTGGGAAATTTGCTACCAGCACGCCCTGGAAGTGGGGCTCATTCCGCTGCAACGGGAGGTCTTCCCAGGACGCGTCACAGCTCAACGCAAGAGCTCCTGGGTTTCGAAGGCTCTTGCAGCAAGCCTTCACAAAGCAGCAGGGAGCGCCGTTCCAGATGGGAAACTTGAGACTGGATGTCCAGAAAAGCAAGACGTCAGAAGCGAAACCTTTTTCCTGCAGGGTGTGGCATACCATCCGCTTGCTCATTGCGACAGAGGTGGCACTAATGAAGGAAGAGGTCAACGTTACGTTCTTCTTTAAAATGCAAGGCCAGGAAAAGTGGCAGCGGTGGGATTTGAACCCACGCCTCCGAAGAGACTGGAGCCTTAATCCAGCGCCTTAGACCGCTCGGCCACGCTACCTCCCTGCTAGTCGCAGAAAGCGGAACTTGACCCGTTGCCCGGCCCGCTTTAGTGCTTTGCCTTTTCTCCTTGGAAAGTCTGGAGACAGGCAGTGGAAGGGCAGGCAAACTGTCAGGTGCGCAGAGGAGGGGAGACCATGAGGCAAGGTGGGAGATGGGGGCAAGAAGTGAGAAAAAAACTAATCGCAAGCTAGGGCAGGATTCGGAAAGTGAAGCCGAAAAGGGGCTTAGCATGCAGCCCAGGGGTTTCTTTGACTGTCCTAAGCCCACAGGGACTTTGCCGTCCTCAGCTCATGAGACTTGAGATGGGTAGCTTGATTTGCTGAGGAAATGCGGGATGACAGATTCAACTCTGGAGTCAAACATAGCCCGGAACTATCGCCTTAAACTGAGTTTTAAGCCTGGTGCCGATAAAAAGAAAGAAATTAGCCTTAGATCGGGCAAGCCGTTTGACGGGGGAAAATGAGACCCCCCTAGGCCAGCTAGGTGGTCGCTGGATGCTGTGCAGACATCAGCAGCTGTTCATTTCATGCCCTCACGTCTCCTCGTTAGTATAGTGGTCAGTATCCCCGCCTGTCACGCGGGAGACCGGGGTTCAATTCCCCGACGGGGAGGTTAAACCGTTTCTGGATTTTTTTTAGTTCTTGACAAATATTCTTGAAGATTAGGCTGAGTCAAGTAGGGAATGGGTGCCAAGAACTGACTCTTTAAGAAAAAAGCACCGGCAACGCTAGTCATCGTACAATATTTGTGCACAATTGCTTACATTAGGCGGCCGGTCCACTTTATTGAGTCCCCCTCAGCACCATTTAGTGCTCCTGTTGTCTGCGAAGTCCAAATTGTAACCCTGAATCAGTTCCTCTTCTGACCCTTTGTATCATGTTACATGACGAGTAATGATCACCTGTTAGCTTTATCCCTAATTATAACTCTCACTCTTTCCCTGCATCTAACCCTAGCTCTAATCCCATCATTAACCTCGGTCCGGGCACACGCGTGAACCCCTACTCTCATCTCAGCCTCTCCTGGTGATACATCACACCTGGGATCGTTTGCTCCCTGTGGGCTGTGGGAAATTTGCTACCAGCATGCCCTGGAAGTGGGGCTCATTCCGCTGCAACGGGAGGTCTTCCCAGGACGCGTCACAGCTCAACGCAAGAGCTCCTGGGTTTCGAAGGCTCTTGCAGCAAGCCTTCACAAAGCAGCAGGGAGCGCCGTTCCAGATGGGAAACTTGAGACTGGATGTCCAGAAAAGCAAGACGTCAGAAGCGAAACCTTTTTCCTGCAGGGTGTGGCATACCATCCGCTTGCTCATTGCGACAGAGGTGGCACTAATGAAGGAAGAGGTCAACGTTACGTTCTTCTTTAAAATGCAAGGCCAGGAAAAGTGGCAGCGGTGGGATTTGAACCCACGCCTCCGAAGAGACTGGAGCCTTAATCCAGCGCCTTAGACCGCTCGGCCACGCTACCTCCCTGCTAGTCGCCGAAAGCGGAACTTGACCCGTTGCCCGGCCCGCTTTAGTGCTTTGCCTTTTCTCCTTGGAAAGTCTGGAGACAGGCAGTGGAAGGGCAGGCAAACTGTCAGGTGCGCAGAGGAGGGGAGACCATGAGGCAAGGTGGGAGATGGGGGCAAGAAGTGAGAAAAAAACTAATCGCAAGCTAGGGCAGGATTCGGAAAGTGAAGCCGAAAAGGGGCTTAGCATGCAGCCCAGGGGTTTCTTTGACTGTCCTAAGCCCACAGGGACTTTGCCGTCCTCAGCTCATGAGACTTGAGATGGGTAGCTTGATTTGCTGAGGAAATGCGGGATGACAGATTCAACTCTGGAGTCAAACATAGCCCGGAACTATCGCCTTAAACTGAGTTTTAAGCCTGGTGCCGATAAAAAGAAAGAAATTAGCCTTAGATCGGGCAAGCCGTTTGACGGGGGAAAATGAGACCCCCCTAGGCCAGCTAGGTGGTCGCTGGATGCTGTGCAGACATCAGCAGCTGTTCATTTCATGCCCTCACGTCTCCTCGTTAGTATAGTGGTCAGTATCCCCGCCTGTCACGCGGGAGACCGGGGTTCAATTCCCCGACGGGGAGGTTAAACCGTTTCTGGATTTTTTTTAGTTCTTGACAAATATTCTTGAAGATTAGGCTGAGTCAAGTAGGGAATGGGTGCCAAGAACTGACTCTTTAAGAAAAAAGCACCGGCAACGCTAGTCATCGTACAATATTTGTGCACAATTGCTTACATTAGGCGGCCGGTCCACTTTATTGAGTCCCCCTCAGCACCATTTAGTGCTCCTGTTGTCTGCGAAGTCCAAATTGTAACCCTGAATCAGTTCCTCTTCTGACCCTTTGTATCATGTTACATGACGAGTAATGATCACCTGTTAGCTTTATCCCTAATTATAACTCTCACTCTTTCCCTGCATCTAACCCTAGCTCTAATCCCATCATTAACCTCGGTCCGGGCACACGCGTGAACCCCTACTCTCATCTCAGCCTCTCCTGGTGATACATCACACCTGGGATCGTTTGCTCCCTGTGGGCTGTGGGAAATTTGCTACCAGCACGCCCTGGAAGTGGGGCTCATTCCGCTGCAACGGGAGGTCTTCCCAGGACGCGTCACAGCTCAACGCAAGAGCTCCTGGGTTTCGAAGGCTCTTGCAGCAAGCCTTCACAAAGCAGCAGGGAGCGCCGTTCCAGATGGGAAACTTGAGACTGGATGTCCAGAAAAGCAAGACGTCAGAAGCGAAACCTTTTTCCTGCAGGGTGTGGCATACCATCCGCTTGCTCATTGCGACAGAGGTGGCACTAATGAAGGAAGAGGTCAACGTTACGTTCTTCTTTAAAATGCAAGGCCAGGAAAAGTGGCAGCGGTGGGATTTGAACCCACGCCTCCGAAGAGACTGGAGCCTTAATCCAGCGCCTTAGACCGCTCGGCCACGCTACCTCCCTGCTAGTCGCCGAAAGCGGAACTTGACCCGTTGCCCGGCCCGCTTTAGTGCTTTGCCTTTTCTCCTTGGAAAGTCTGGAGACAGGCAGTGGAAGGGCAGGCAAACTGTCAGGTGCGCAGAGGAGGGGAGACCATGAGGCAAGGTGGGAGATGGGGGCAAGAAGTGAGAAAAAAACTAATCGCAAGCTAGGGCAGGATTCGGAAAGTGAAGCCGAAAAGGGGCTTAGCATGCAGCCCAGGGGTTTCTTTGACTGTCCTAAGCCCACAGGGACTTTGCCGTCCTCAGCTCATGAGACTTGAGATGGGTAGCTTGATTTGCTGAGGAAATGCGGGATGACAGATTCAACTCTGGAGTCAAACATAGCCCGGAACTATCGCCTTAAACTGAGTTTTAAGCCTGGTGCCGATAAAAAGAAAGAAATTAGCCTTAGATCGGGCAAGCCGTTTGACGGGGGAAAATGAGACCCCCCTAGGCCAGCTAGGTGGTCGCTGGATGCTGTGCAGACATCAGCAGCTGTTCATTTCATGCCCTCACGTCTCCTCGTTAGTATAGTGGTCAGTATCCCCGCCTGTCACGCGGGAGACCGGGGTTCAATTCCCCGACGGGGAGGTTAAACCGTTTCTGGATTTTTTTTAGTTCTTGACAAATATTCTTGAAGATTAGGCTGAGTCAAGTAGGGAATGGGTGCCAAGAACTGACTCTTTAAGAAAAAAGCACCGGCAACGCTAGTCATCGTACAATATTTGTGCACAATTGCTTACATTAGGCGGCCGGTCCACTTTATTGAGTCCCCCTCAGCACCATTTAGTGCTCCTGTTGTCTGCGAAGTCCAAATTGTAACCCTGAATCAGTTCCTCTTCTGACCCTTTGTATCATGTTACATGACGAGTAATGATCACCTGTTAGCTTTATCCCTAATTATAACTCTCACTCTTTCCCTGCATCTAACCCTAGCTCTAATCCCATCATTAACCTCGGTCCGGGCACACGCGTGAACCCCTACTCTCATCTCAGCCTCTCCTGGTGATACATCACACCTGGGATCGTTTGCTCCCTGTGGGCTGTGGGAAATTTGCTACCAGCACGCCCTGGAAGTGGGGCTCATTCCGCTGCAACGGGAGGTCTTCCCAGGACGCGTCACAGCTCAACGCAAGAGCTCCTGGGTTTCGAAGGCTCTTGCAGCAAGCCTTCACAAAGCAGCAGGGAGCGCCGTTCCAGATGGGAAACTTGAGACTGGATGTCCAGAAAAGCAAGACGTCAGAAGCGAAACCTTTTTCCTGCAGGGTGTGGCATACCATCCGCTTGCTCATTGCGACAGAGGTGGCACTAATGAAGGAAGAGGTCAACGTTACGTTCTTCTTTAAAATGCAAGGCCAGGAAAAGTGGCAGCGGTGGGATTTGAACCCACGCCTCCGAAGAGACTGGAGCCTTAATCCAGCGCCTTAGACCGCTCGGCCACGCTACCTCCCTGCTAGTCGCCGAAAGCGGAACTTGACCCGTTGCCCGGCCCGCTTTAGTGCTTTGCCTTTTCTCCTTGGAAAGTCTGGAGACAGGCAGTGGAAGGGCAGGCAAACTGTCAGGTGCGCAGAGGAGGGGAGACCATGAGGCAAGGTGGGAGATGGGGGCAAGAAGTGAGAAAAAAACTAATCGCAAGCTAGGGCAGGATTCGGAAAGTGAAGCCGAAAAGGGGCTTAGCATGCAGCCCAGGGGTTTCTTTGACTGTCCTAAGCCCACAGGGACTTTGCCGTCCTCAGCTCATGAGACTTGAGATGGGTAGCTTGATTTGCTGAGGAAATGCGGGATGACAGATTCAACTCTGGAGTCAAACATAGCCCGGAACTATCGCCTTAAACTGAGTTTTAAGCCTGGTGCCGATAAAAAGAAAGAAATTAGCCTTAGATCGGGCAAGCCGTTTGACGGGGGAAAATGAGACCCCCTAGGCCAGCTAGGTGGTCGCTGGATGCTGTGCAGACATCAGCAGCTGTTCATTTCATGCCCTCACGTCTCCTCGTTAGTATAGTGGTCAGTGTCCCCGCCTGTCACGCGGGAGACCGGGGTTCAATTCCCCGACGGGGAGGTTAAACCTTTTCTGGATTTTTTTTAGTTCTTGACAAATATTCTTGAAGATTAGGCTGAGTCAAGTAGGGAATGGGTGCCAAGAACTGACTCTTTAAGAAAAAAGCACCGGCAACGCTAGTCATCGTACAATATTTGTGCACAATTGCTTACATTAGGCGGCCGGTCCACTTTATTGAGTCCCCCTCAGCACCATTTAGTGCTCCTGTTGTCTGCGAAGTCCAAATTGTAACCCTGAATCAGTTCCTCTTCTGACCCTTTGTATCATGTTACATGACGAGTAATGATCACCTGTTAGCTTTATCCCTAATTATAACTCTCACTCTTTCCCTGCATCTAACCCTAGCTCTAATCCCATCATTAACCTCGGTCCGGGCACACGCGTGAACCCTTACTCTCATCTCAGCCTCTCCTGGTGATACATCACACCTGGGATCGTTTGCTCCCTGTGGGCTGTGGGAAATTTGCTACCAGCACGCCCTGGAAGTGGGGCTCATTCCGCTGCAACGGGAGGTCTTCCCAGGACGCGTCACAGCTCAACGCAAGAGCTCCTGGGTTTCGAAGGCTTTTGCAGCAAGCCTTCACAAAGCAGCAGGGAGCGCCGTTCCAGATGGGAAACTTGAGACTGGATGTCCAGAAAAGCAAGACGTCAGAAGCGAAACCTTTTTCCTGCAGGGTGTGGCATACCATCCGCTTGCTCATTGCGACAGAGGTGGCACTAATGAAGGAAGAGGTCAACGTTACGTTCTTCTTTAAAATGCAAGGCCAGGAAAAGTGGCAGCGGTGGGATTTGAACCCACGCCTCCGAAGAGACTGGAGCCTTAATCCAGCGCCTTAGACCGCTCGGCCACGCTACCTCCCTGCTAGTCGCCGAAAGCGGAACTTGACCCGTTGCCCGGCCCGCTTTAGTGCTTTGCCTTTTCTCCTTGGAAAGTCTGGAGACAGGCAGTGGAAGGGCAGGCAAACTGTCAGGTGCGCAGAGGAGGGGAGACCATGAGGCAAGGTGGGAGATGGGGGCAAGAAGTAAGAAAAAAACTAATCGCAAGCTAGGGCAGGATTCGGAAAGTGAAGCCGAAAAGGGGCTTAGCATGCAGCCCAGGGGTTTCTTTGACTGTCCTAAGCCCACAGGGACTTTGCCGTCCTCAGCTCATGAGACTTGAGATGGGTAGCTTGATTTGCTGAGGAAATGCGGGATGACAGATTCAACTCTGGAGTCAAACATAGCCCGGAACTATCGCCTTAAACTGAGTTTTAAGCCTGGTGCCGATAAAAAGAAAGAAATTAGCCTTAGATCGGGCAAGCCGTTTGACGGGGGAAAATGAGACCCCCTAGGCCAGCTAGGTGGTCGCTGGATGCTGTGCAGACATCAGCAGCTGTTCATTTCATGCCCTCACGTCTCCTCGTTAGTATAGTGGTCAGTATCCCCGCCTGTCACGCGGGAGACCGGGGTTCAATTCCCCGACGGGGAGGTTAAACCTTTTCTGGATTTTTTTTAGTTCTTGACAAATATTCTTGAAGATTAGGCTGAGTCAAGTAGGGAATGGGTGCCAAGAACTGACTCTTTAAGAAAAAAGCACCGGCAACGCTAGTCATCGTACAATATTTGTGCACAATTGCTTACATTAGGCGGCCGGTCCACTTTATTGAGTCCCCCTCAGCACCATTTAGTGCTCCTGTTGTCTGCGAAGTCCAAATTGTAACCCTGAATCAGTTCCTCTTCTGACCCTTTGTATCATGTTACATGACGAGTAATGATCACCTGTTAGCTTTATCCCTAATTATAACTCTCACTCTTTCCCTGCAACTAACCCTAGCTCTAATCCCATCATTAACCTCGGTCCGGGCACACGCGTGAACCCTTACTCTCATCTGAGCCTCTCCTGGTGATACATCACACCTGGGATCGTTTGCTCCCTGTGGGCTGTGGGAAATTTGCTACCAGCACGCCCTGGAAGTGGGGCTCATTCCGCTGCAACGGGAGGTCTTCCCAGGACGCGTCACAGCTCAACGCAAGAGCTCCTGGGTTTCGAAGGCTCTTGCAGCAAGCCTTCACAAAGCAGCAGGGAGCGCCGTTCCAGATGGGAAACTTGAGACTGGATGTCCAGAAAAGCAAGACGTCAGAAGCGAAACCTTTTTCCTGCAGGGTGTGGCATACCATCCGCTTGCTCATTGCGACAGAGGTGGCACTAATGAAGGAAGAGGTCAACGTTACGTTCTTCTTTAAAATGCAAGGCCAGGAAAAGTGGCAGCGGTGGGATTTGAACCCACGCCTCCGAAGAGACTGGAGCCTTAATCCAGCGCCTTAGACCGCTCGGCCACGCTACCTCCCTGCTAGTCGCAGAAAGCGGAACTTGACCCGTTGCCCGGCCCGCTTTAGTGCTTTGCCTTTTCTCCTTGGAAAGTCTGGAGACAGGCAGTGGAAGGGCAGGCAAACTGTCAGGTGCGCAGAGGAGGGGAGACCATGAGGCAAGGTGGGAGATGGGGGCAAGAAGTGAGAAAAAAACTAATCGCAAGCTAGGGCAGGATTCGGAAAGTGAAGCCGAAAAGGGGCTTAGCATGCAGCCCAGGGGTTTCTTTGACTGTCCTAAGCCCACAGGGACTTTGCCGTCCTCAGCTCATGAGACTTGAGATGGGTAGCTTGATTTGCTGAGGAAATGCGGGATGACAGATTCAACTCTGGAGTCAAACATAGCCCGGAACTATCGCCTTAAACTGAGTTTTAAGCCTGGTGCCGATAAAAAGAAAGAAATTAGCCTTAGATCGGGCAAGCCGTTTGACGGGGGAAAATGAGACCCCCCTAGGCCAGCTAGGTGGTCGCTGGATGCTGTGCAGACATCAGCAGCTGTTCATTTCATGCCCTCACGTCTCCTCGTTAGTATAGTGGTCAGTATCCCCGGTTCAATTCCCCGACGGGGAGGTTAAACCGTTTCTGGATTTTTTTTAGTTCTTGACAAATATTCTTGAAGATTAGGCTGAGTCAAGTAGGGAATGGGTGCCAAGAACTGACTCTTTAAGAAAAAAGCACCGGCAACGCTAGTCATCGTACAATATTTGTGCACAATTGCTTACATTAGGCGGCCGGTCCACTTTATTGAGTCCCCCTCAGCACCATTTAGTGCTCCTGTTGTCTGCGAAGTCCAAATTGTAACCCTGAATCAGTTCCTCTTCTGACCCTTTGTATCATGTTACATGACGAGTAATGATCACCTGTTAGCTTTATCCCTAATTATAACTCTCACTCTTTCCCTGCATCTAACCCTAGCTCTAATCCCATCATTAACCTCGGTCCGGGCACACGCGTGAACCCCTACTCTCATCTCAGCCTCTCCTGGTGATACATCACACCTGGGATCGTTTGCTCCCTGTGGGCTGTGGGAAATTTGCTACCAGCACGCCCTGGAAGTGGGGCTCATTCCGCTGCAACGGGAGGTCTTCCCAGGACGCGTCACAGCTCAACGCAAGAGCTCCTGGGTTTCGAAGGCTCTTGCAGCAAGCCTTCACAAAGCAGCAGGGAGCGCCGTTCCAGATGGGAAACTTGAGACTGGATGTCCAGAAAAGCAAGACGTCAGAAGCGAAACCTTTTTCCTGCAGGGTGTGGCATACCATCCGCTTGCTCATTGCGACAGAGGTGGCACTAATGAAGGAAGAGGTCAACGTTACGTTCTTCTTTAAAATGCAAGGCCAGGAAAAGTGGCAGCGGTGGGATTTGAACCCACGCCTCCGAAGAGACTGGAGCCTTAATCCAGCGCCTTAGACCGCTCGGCCACGCTACCTCCCTGCTAGTCGCCGAAAGCGGAACTTGACCCGTTGCCCGGCCCGCTTTAGTGCTTTGCCTTTTCTCCTTGGAAAGTCTGGAGACAGGCAGTGGAAGGGCAGGCAAACTGTCAGGTGCGCAGAGGAGGGGAGACCATGAGGCAAGGTGGGAGATGGGGGCAAGAAGTGAGAAAAAAACTAATCGCAAGCTAGGGCAGGATTCGGAAAGTGAAGCCGAAAAGGGGCTTAGCATGCAGCCCAGGGGTTTCTTTGACTGTCCTAAGCCCACAGGGACTTTGCCGTCCTCAGCTCATGAGACTTGAGATGGGTAGCTTGATTTGCTGAGGAAATGCGGGATGACAGATTCAACTCTGGAGTCAAACATAGCCCGGAACTATCGCCTTAAACTGAGTTTTAAGCCTGGTGCCGATAAAAAGAAAGAAATTAGCCTTAGATCGGGCAAGCCGTTTGACGGGGGAAAATGAGACCCCCTAGGCCAGCTAGGTGGTCGCTGGATGCTGTGCAGACATCAGCAGCTGTTCATTTCATGCCCTCACGTCTCCTCGTTAGTATAGTGGTCAGTGTCCCCGCCTGTCACGCGGGAGACCGGGGTTCAATTCCCCGACGGGGAGGTTAAACCTTTTCTGGATTTTTTTTAGTTCTTGACAAATATTCTTGAAGATTAGGCTGAGTCAAGTAGGGAATGGGTGCCAAGAACTGACTCTTTAAGAAAAAAGCACCGGCAACGCTAGTCATCGTACAATATTTGTGCACAATTGCTTACATTAGGCGGCCGGTCCACTTTATTGAGTCCCCCTCAGCACCATTTAGTGCTCCTGTTGTCTGCGAAGTCCAAATTGTAACCCTGAATCAGTTCCTCTTCTGACCCTTTGTATCATGTTACATGACGAGTAATGATCACCTGTTAGCTTTATCCCTAATTATAACTCTCACTCTTTCCCTGCATCTAACCCTAGCTCTAATCCCATCATTAACCTCGGTCCGGGCACACGCGTGAACCCTTACTCTCATCTCAGCCTCTCCTGGTGATACATCACACCTGGGATCGTTTGCTCCCTGTGGGCTGTGGGAAATTTGCTACCAGCACGCCCTGGAAGTGGGGCTCATTCCGCTGCAACGGGAGGTCTTCCCAGGACGCGTCACAGCTCAACGCAAGAGCTCCTGGGTTTCGAAGGCTCTTGCAGCAAGCCTTCACAAAGCAGCAGGGAGCGCCGTTCCAGATGGGAAACTTGAGACTGGATGTCCAGAAAAGCAAGACGTCAGAAGCGAAACCTTTTTCCTGCAGGGTGTGGCATACCATCCGCTTGCTCATTGCGACAGAGGTGGCACTAATGAAGGAAGAGGTCAACGTTACGTTCTTCTTTAAAATGCAAGGCCAGGAAAAGTGGCAGCGGTGGGATTTGAACCCACGCCTCCGAAGAGACTGGAGCCTTAATCCAGCGCCTTAGACCGCTCGGCCACGCTACCTCCCTGCTAGTCGCCGAAAGCGGAACTTGACCCGTTGCCCGGCCCGCTTTAGTGCTTTGCCTTTTCTCCTTGGAAAGTCTGGAGACAGGCAGTGGAAGGGCAGGCAAACTGTCAGGTGCGCAGAGGAGGGGAGACCATGAGGCAAGGTGGGAGATGGGGGCAAGAAGTAAGAAAAAAACTAATCGCAAGCTAGGGCAGGATTCGGAAAGTGAAGCCGAAAAGGGGCTTAGCATGCAGCCCAGGGGTTTCTTTGACTGTCCTAAGCCCACAGGGACTTTGCCGTCCTCAGCTCATGAGACTTGAGATGGGTAGCTTGATTTGCTGAGGAAATGCGGGATGACAGATTCAACTCTGGAGTCAAACATAGCCCGGAACTATCGCCTTAAACTGAGTTTTAAGCCTGGTGCCGATAAAAAGAAAGAAATTAGCCTTAGATCGGGCAAGCCGTTTGACGGGGGAAAATGAGACCCCCTAGGCCAGCTAGGTGGTCGCTGGATGCTGTGCAGACATCAGCAGCTGTTCATTTCATGCCCTCACGTCTCCTCGTTAGTATAGTGGTCAGTATCCCCGCCTGTCACGCGGGAGACCGGGGTTCAATTCCCCGACGGGGAGGTTAAACCTTTTCTGGATTTTTTTTAGTTCTTGACAAATATTCTTGAAGATTAGGCTGAGTCAAGTAGGGAATGGGTGCCAAGAACTGACTCTTTAAGAAAAAAGCACCGGCAACGCTAGTCATCGTACAATATTTGTGCACAATTGCTTACATTAGGCGGCCGGTCCACTTTATTGAGTCCCCCTCAGCACCATTTAGTGCTCCTGTTGTCTGCGAAGTCCAAATTGTAACCCTGAATCAGTTCCTCTTCTGACCCTTTGTATCATGTTACATGACGAGTAATGATCACCTGTTAGCTTTATCCCTAATTATAACTCTCACTCTTTCCCTGCATCTAACCCTAGCTCTAATCCCATCATTAACCTCGGTCCGGGCACACGCGTGAACCCTTACTCTCATCTCAGCCTCTCCTGGTGATACATCACACCTGGGATCGTTTGCTCCCTGTGGGCTGTGGGAAATTTGCTACCAGCACGCCCTGGAAGTGGGGCTCATTCCGCTGCAACGGGAGGTCTTCCCAGGACGCGTCACAGCTCAACGCAAGAGCTCCTGGGTTTCGAAGGCTCTTGCAGCAAGCCTTCACAAAGCAGCAGGGAGCGCCGTTCCAGATGGGAAACTTGAGACTGGATGTCCAGAAAAGCAAGACGTCAGAAGCGAAACCTTTTTCCTGCAGGGTGTGGCATACCATCCGCTTGCTCATTGCGACAGAGGTGGCACTAATGAAGGAAGAGGTCAACGTTACGTTCTTCTTTAAAATGCAAGGCCAGGAAAAGTGGCAGCGGTGGGATTTGAACCCACGCCTCCGAAGAGACTGGAGCCTTAATCCAGCGCCTTAGACCGCTCGGCCACGCTACCTCCCTGCTAGTCGCAGAAAGCGGAACTTGACCCGTTGCCCGGCCCGCTTTAGTGCTTTGCCTTTTCTCCTTGGAAAGTCTGGAGACAGGCAGTGGAAGGGCAGGCAAACTGTCAGGTGCGCAGAGGAGGGGAGA
The DNA here is from genome assembly GCF_040938575.1 of Ambystoma mexicanum. Lineage (NCBI taxonomy): Eukaryota > Metazoa > Chordata > Amphibia > Caudata > Ambystomatidae > Ambystoma > Ambystoma mexicanum. Next base: position 237,635,845 of record NC_090921.1, read on the forward strand.
CCATGAGGCAAGGTGGGAGATGGGGGCAAGAAGTGAGAAAAAAACTAATCGCAAGCTAGGGCAGGATTCGGAAAGTGAAGCCGAAAAGGGGCTTAGCATGCAGCCCAGGGGTTTCTTTGACTGTCCTAAGCCCACAGGGACTTTGCCGTCCTCAGCTCATGAGACTTGAGATGGGTAGCTTGATTTGCTGAGGAAATGCGGGATGACAGATTCAACTCTGGAGTCAAACATAGCCCGGAACTATCGCCTTAAACTGAGTTTTAAGCCTGGTGCCGATAAAAAGAAAGAAATTAGCCTTAGATCGGGCAAGCCGTTTGACGGGGGAAAATGAGACCCCCCTAGGCCAGCTAGGTGGTCGCTGGATGCTGTGCAGACATCAGCAGCTGTTCATTTCATGCCCTCACGTCTCCTCGTTAGTATAGTGGTCAGTATCCCCGCCTGTCACGCGGGAGACCGGGGTTCAATTCCCCGACGGGGAGGTTAAACCGTTTCTGGATTTTTTTTAGTTCTTGACAAATATTCTTGAAGATTAGGCTGAGTCAAGTAGGGAATGGGTGCCAAGAACTGACTCTTTAAGAAAAAAGCACCGGCAACGCTAGTCATCGTACAATATTTGTGCACAATTGCTTACATTAGGCGGCCGGTCCACTTTATTGAGTCCCCCTCAGCACCATTTAGTGCTCCTGTTGTCTGCGAAGTCCAAATTGTAACCCTGAATCAGTTCCTCTTCTGACCCTTTGTATCATGTTACATGACGAGTAATGATCACCTGTTAGCTTTATCCCTAATTATAACTCTCACTCTTTCCCTGCATCTAACCCTAGCTCTAATCCCATCATTAACCTCGGTCCGGGCACACGCGTGAACCCCTACTCTCATCTCAGCCTCTCCTGGTGATACATCACACCTGGGATCGTTTGCTCCCTGTGGGCTGTGGGAAATTTGCTACCAGCATGCCCTGGAAGTGGGGCTCATTCCGCTGCAACGGGAGGTCTTCCCAGGACGCGTCACAGCTCAACGCAAGAGCTCCTGGGTTTCGAAGGCTCTTGCAGCAAGCCTTCACAAAGCAGCAGGGAGCGCCGTTCCAGATGGGAAACTTGAGACTGGATGTCCAGAAAAGCAAGACGTCAGAAGCGAAACCTTTTTCCTGCAGGGTGTGGCATACCATCCGCTTGCTCATTGCGACAGAGGTGGCACTAATGAAGGAAGAGGTCAACGTTACGTTCTTCTTTAAAATGCAAGGCCAGGAAAAGTGGCAGCGGTGGGATTTGAACCCACGCCTCCGAAGAGACTGGAGCCTTAATCCAGCGCCTTAGACCGCTCGGCCACGCTACCTCCCTGCTAGTCGCCGAAAGCGGAACTTGACCCGTTGCCCGGCCCGCTTTAGTGCTTTGCCTTTTCTCCTTGGAAAGTCTGGAGACAGGCAGTGGAAGGGCAGGCAAACTGTCAGGTGCGCAGAGGAGGGGAGACCATGAGGCAAGGTGGGAGATGGGGGCAAGAAGTGAGAAAAAAACTAATCGCAAGCTAGGGCAGGATTCGGAAAGTGAAGCCGAAAAGGGGCTTAGCATGCAGCCCAGGGGTTTCTTTGACTGTCCTAAGCCCACAGGGACTTTGCCGTCCTCAGCTCATGAGACTTGAGATGGGTAGCTTGATTTGCTGAGGAAATGCGGGATGACAGATTCAACTCTGGAGTCAAACATAGCCCGGAACTATCGCCTTAAACTGAGTTTTAAGCCTGGTGCCGATAAAAAGAAAGAAATTAGCCTTAGATCGGGCAAGCCGTTTGACGGGGGAAAATGAGACCCCCCTAGGCCAGCTAGGTGGTCGCTGGATGCTGTGCAGACATCAGCAGCTGTTCATTTCATGCCCTCACGTCTCCTCGTTAGTATAGTGGTCAGTATCCCCGCCTGTCACGCGGGAGACCGGGGTTCAATTCCCCGACGGGGAGGTTAAACCGTTTCTGGATTTTTTTTAGTTCTTGACAAATATTCTTGAAGATTAGGCTGAGTCAAGTAGGGAATGGGTGCCAAGAACTGACTCTTTAAGAAAAAAGCACCGGCAACGCTAGTCATCGTACAATATTTGTGCACAATTGCTTACATTAGGCGGCCGGTCCACTTTATTGAGTCCCCCTCAGCACCATTTAGTGCTCCTGTTGTCTGCGAAGTCCAAATTGTAACCCTGAATCAGTTCCTCTTCTGACCCTTTGTATCATGTTACATGACGAGTAATGATCACCTGTTAGCTTTATCCCTAATTATAACTCTCACTCTTTCCCTGCATCTAACCCTAGCTCTAATCCCATCATTAACCTCGGTCCGGGCACACGCGTGAACCCCTACTCTCATCTCAGCCTCTCCTGGTGATACATCACACCTGGGATCGTTTGCTCCCTGTGGGCTGTGGGAAATTTGCTACCAGCACGCCCTGGAAGTGGGGCTCATTCCGCTGCAACGGGAGGTCTTCCCAGGACGCGTCACAGCTCAACGCAAGAGCTCCTGGGTTTCGAAGGCTCTTGCAGCAAGCCTTCACAAAGCAGCAGGGAGCGCCGTTCCAGATGGGAAACTTGAGACTGGATGTCCAGAAAAGCAAGACGTCAGAAGCGAAACCTTTTTCCTGCAGGGTGTGGCATACCATCCGCTTGCTCATTGCGACAGAGGTGGCACTAATGAAGGAAGAGGTCAACGTTACGTTCTTCTTTAAAATGCAAGGCCAGGAAAAGTGGCAGCGGTGGGATTTGAACCCACGCCTCCGAAGAGACTGGAGCCTTAATCCAGCGCCTTAGACCGCTCGGCCACGCTACCTCCCTGCTAGTCGCCGAAAGCGGAACTTGACCCGTTGCCCGGCCCGCTTTAGTGCTTTGCCTTTTCTCCTTGGAAAGTCTGGAGACAGGCAGTGGAAGGGCAGGCAAACTGTCAGGTGCGCAGAGGAGGGGAGACCATGAGGCAAGGTGGGAGATGGGGGCAAGAAGTGAGAAAAAAACTAATCGCAAGCTAGGGCAGGATTCGGAAAGTGAAGCCGAAAAGGGGCTTAGCATGCAGCCCAGGGGTTTCTTTGACTGTCCTAAGCCCACAGGGACTTTGCCGTCCTCAGCTCATGAGACTTGAGATGGGTAGCTTGATTTGCTGAGGAAATGCGGGATGACAGATTCAACTCTGGAGTCAAACATAGCCCGGAACTATCGCCTTAAACTGAGTTTTAAGCCTGGTGCCGATAAAAAGAAAGAAATTAGCCTTAGATCGGGCAAGCCGTTTGACGGGGGAAAATGAGACCCCCCTAGGCCAGCTAGGTGGTCGCTGGATGCTGTGCAGACATCAGCAGCTGTTCATTTCATGCCCTCACGTCTCCTCGTTAGTATAGTGGTCAGTATCCCCGCCTGTCACGCGGGAGACCGGGGTTCAATTCCCCGACGGGGAGGTTAAACCGTTTCTGGATTTTTTTTAGTTCTTGACAAATATTCTTGAAGATTAGGCTGAGTCAAGTAGGGAATGGGTGCCAAGAACTGACTCTTTAAGAAAAAAGCACCGGCAACGCTAGTCATCGTACAATATTTGTGCACAATTGCTTACATTAGGCGGCCGGTCCACTTTATTGAGTCCCCCTCAGCACCATTTAGTGCTCCTGTTGTCTGCGAAGTCCAAATTGTAACCCTGAATCAGTTCCTCTTCTGACCCTTTGTATCATGTTACATGACGAGTAATGATCACCTGTTAGCTTTATCCCTAATTATAACTCTCACTCTTTCCCTGCATCTAACCCTAGCTCTAATCCCATCATTAACCTCGGTCCGGGCACACGCGTGAACCCCTACTCTCATCTCAGCCTCTCCTGGTGATACATCACACCTGGGATCGTTTGCTCCCTGTGGGCTGTGGGAAATTTGCTACCAGCACGCCCTGGAAGTGGGGCTCATTCCGCTGCAACGGGAGGTCTTCCCAGGACGCGTCACAGCTCAACGCAAGAGCTCCTGGGTTTCGAAGGCTCTTGCAGCAAGCCTTCACAAAGCAGCAGGGAGCGCCGTTCCAGATGGGAAACTTGAGACTGGATGTCCAGAAAAGCAAGACGTCAGAAGCGAAACCTTTTTCCTGCAGGGTGTGGCATACCATCCGCTTGCTCATTGCGACAGAGGTGGCACTAATGAAGGAAGAGGTCAACGTTACGTTCTTCTTTAAAATGCAAGGCCAGGAAAAGTGGCAGCGGTGGGATTTGAACCCACGCCTCCGAAGAGACTGGAGCCTTAATCCAGCGCCTTAGACCGCTCGGCCACGCTACCTCCCTGCTAGTCGCCGAAAGCGGAACTTGACCCGTTGCCCGGCCCGCTTTAGTGCTTTGCCTTTTCTCCTTGGAAAGTCTGGAGACAGGCAGTGGAAGGGCAGGCAAACTGTCAGGTGCGCAGAGGAGGGGAGACCATGAGGCAAGGTGGGAGATGGGGGCAAGAAGTGAGAAAAAAACTAATCGCAAGCTAGGGCAGGATTCGGAAAGTGAAGCCGAAAAGGGGCTTAGCATGCAGCCCAGGGGTTTCTTTGACTGTCCTAAGCCCACAGGGACTTTGCCGTCCTCAGCTCATGAGACTTGAGATGGGTAGCTTGATTTGCTGAGGAAATGCGGGATGACAGATTCAACTCTGGAGTCAAACATAGCCCGGAACTATCGCCTTAAACTGAGTTTTAAGCCTGGTGCCGATAAAAAGAAAGAAATTAGCCTTAGATCGGGCAAGCCGTTTGACGGGGGAAAATGAGACCCCCTAGGCCAGCTAGGTGGTCGCTGGATGCTGTGCAGACATCAGCAGCTGTTCATTTCATGCCCTCACGTCTCCTCGTTAGTATAGTGGTCAGTGTCCCCGCCTGTCACGCGGGAGACCGGGGTTCAATTCCCCGACGGGGAGGTTAAACCTTTTCTGGATTTTTTTTAGTTCTTGACAAATATTCTTGAAGATTAGGCTGAGTCAAGTAGGGAATGGGTGCCAAGAACTGACTCTTTAAGAAAAAAGCACCGGCAACGCTAGTCATCGTACAATATTTGTGCACAATTGCTTACATTAGGCGGCCGGTCCACTTTATTGAGTCCCCCTCAGCACCATTTAGTGCTCCTGTTGTCTGCGAAGTCCAAATTGTAACCCTGAATCAGTTCCTCTTCTGACCCTTTGTATCATGTTACATGACGAGTAATGATCACCTGTTAGCTTTATCCCTAATTATAACTCTCACTCTTTCCCTGCATCTAACCCTAGCTCTAATCCCATCATTAACCTCGGTCCGGGCACACGCGTGAACCCTTACTCTCATCTCAGCCTCTCCTGGTGATACATCACACCTGGGATCGTTTGCTCCCTGTGGGCTGTGGGAAATTTGCTACCAGCACGCCCTGGAAGTGGGGCTCATTCCGCTGCAACGGGAGGTCTTCCCAGGACGCGTCACAGCTCAACGCAAGAGCTCCTGGGTTTCGAAGGCTTTTGCAGCAAGCCTTCACAAAGCAGCAGGGAGCGCCGTTCCAGATGGGAAACTTGAGACTGGATGTCCAGAAAAGCAAGACGTCAGAAGCGAAACCTTTTTCCTGCAGGGTGTGGCATACCATCCGCTTGCTCATTGCGACAGAGGTGGCACTAATGAAGGAAGAGGTCAACGTTACGTTCTTCTTTAAAATGCAAGGCCAGGAAAAGTGGCAGCGGTGGGATTTGAACCCACGCCTCCGAAGAGACTGGAGCCTTAATCCAGCGCCTTAGACCGCTCGGCCACGCTACCTCCCTGCTAGTCGCCGAAAGCGGAACTTGACCCGTTGCCCGGCCCGCTTTAGTGCTTTGCCTTTTCTCCTTGGAAAGTCTGGAGACAGGCAGTGGAAGGGCAGGCAAACTGTCAGGTGCGCAGAGGAGGGGAGACCATGAGGCAAGGTGGGAGATGGGGGCAAGAAGTAAGAAAAAAACTAATCGCAAGCTAGGGCAGGATTCGGAAAGTGAAGCCGAAAAGGGGCTTAGCATGCAGCCCAGGGGTTTCTTTGACTGTCCTAAGCCCACAGGGACTTTGCCGTCCTCAGCTCATGAGACTTGAGATGGGTAGCTTGATTTGCTGAGGAAATGCGGGATGACAGATTCAACTCTGGAGTCAAACATAGCCCGGAACTATCGCCTTAAACTGAGTTTTAAGCCTGGTGCCGATAAAAAGAAAGAAATTAGCCTTAGATCGGGCAAGCCGTTTGACGGGGGAAAATGAGACCCCCTAGGCCAGCTAGGTGGTCGCTGGATGCTGTGCAGACATCAGCAGCTGTTCATTTCATGCCCTCACGTCTCCTCGTTAGTATAGTGGTCAGTATCCCCGCCTGTCACGCGGGAGACCGGGGTTCAATTCCCCGACGGGGAGGTTAAACCTTTTCTGGATTTTTTTTAGTTCTTGACAAATATTCTTGAAGATTAGGCTGAGTCAAGTAGGGAATGGGTGCCAAGAACTGACTCTTTAAGAAAAAAGCACCGGCAACGCTAGTCATCGTACAATATTTGTGCACAATTGCTTACATTAGGCGGCCGGTCCACTTTATTGAGTCCCCCTCAGCACCATTTAGTGCTCCTGTTGTCTGCGAAGTCCAAATTGTAACCCTGAATCAGTTCCTCTTCTGACCCTTTGTATCATGTTACATGACGAGTAATGATCACCTGTTAGCTTTATCCCTAATTATAACTCTCACTCTTTCCCTGCAACTAACCCTAGCTCTAATCCCATCATTAACCTCGGTCCGGGCACACGCGTGAACCCTTACTCTCATCTGAGCCTCTCCTGGTGATACATCACACCTGGGATCGTTTGCTCCCTGTGGGCTGTGGGAAATTTGCTACCAGCACGCCCTGGAAGTGGGGCTCATTCCGCTGCAACGGGAGGTCTTCCCAGGACGCGTCACAGCTCAACGCAAGAGCTCCTGGGTTTCGAAGGCTCTTGCAGCAAGCCTTCACAAAGCAGCAGGGAGCGCCGTTCCAGATGGGAAACTTGAGACTGGATGTCCAGAAAAGCAAGACGTCAGAAGCGAAACCTTTTTCCTGCAGGGTGTGGCATACCATCCGCTTGCTCATTGCGACAGAGGTGGCACTAATGAAGGAAGAGGTCAACGTTACGTTCTTCTTTAAAATGCAAGGCCAGGAAAAGTGGCAGCGGTGGGATTTGAACCCACGCCTCCGAAGAGACTGGAGCCTTAATCCAGCGCCTTAGACTGCTCGGCCACGCTACCTCCCTGCTAGTCGCCGAAAGCGGAACTTGACCCGTTGCCCGGCCCGCTTTAGTGCTTTGCCTTTTCTCCTTGGAAAGTCTGGAGACAGGCAGTGGAAGGGCAGGCAAACTGTCAGGTGCGCAGAGGAGGGGAGACCATGAGGCAAGGTGGGAGATGGGGGCAAGAAGTGAGAAAAAAACTAATCGCAAGCTAGGGCAGGATTCGGAAAGTGAAGCCGAAAAGGGGCTTAGCATGCAGCCCAGGGGTTTCTTTGACTGTCCTAAGCCCACAGGGACTTTGCCGTCCTCAGCTCATGAGACTTGAGATGGGTAGCTTGATTTGCTGAGGAAATGCGGGATGACAGATTCAACTCTGGAGTCAAACATAGCCCGGAACTATCGCCTTAAACTGAGTTTTAAGCCTGGTGCCGATAAAAAGAAAGAAATTAGCCTTAGATCGGGCAAGCCGTTTGACGGGGGAAAATGAGACCCCCTAGGCCAGCTAGGTGGTCGCTGGATGCTGTGCAGACATCAGCAGCTGTTCATTTCATGCCCTCACGTCTCCTCGTTAGTATAGTGGTCAGTATCCCCGCCTGTCACGCGGGAGACCGGGGTTCAATTCCCCGACGGGGAGGTTAAACCTTTTCTGGATTTTTTTTAGTTCTTGACAAATATTCTTGAAGATTAGGCTGAGTCAAGTAGGGAATGGGTGCCAAGAACTGACTCTTTAAGAAAAAAGCACCGGCAACGCTAGTCATCGTACAATATTTGTGCACAATTGCTTACATTAGGCGGCCGGTCCACTTTATTGAGTCCCCCTCAGCACCATTTAGTGCTCCTGTTGTCTGCGAAGTCCAAATTGTAACCCTGAATCAGTTCCTCTTCTGACCCTTTGTATCATGTTACATGACGAGTAATGATCACCTGTTAGCTTTATCCCTAATTATAACTCTCACTCTTTCCCTGCATCTAACCCTAGCTCTAATCCCATCATTAACCTCGGTCCGGGCACACGCGTGAACCCTTACTCTCATCTCAGCCTCTCCTGGTGATACATCACACCTGGGATCGTTTGCTCCCTGTGGGCTGTGGGAAATTTGCTACCAGCACGCCCTGGAAGTGGGGCTCATTCCGCTGCAACGGGAGGTCTTCCCAGGACGCGTCACAGCTCAACGCAAGAGCTCCTGGGTTTCGAAGGCTCTTGCAGCAAGCCTTCACAAAGCAGCAGGGAGCGCCGTTCCAGATGGGAAACTTGAGACTGGATGTCCAGAAAAGCAAGACGTCAGAAGCGAAACCTTTTTCCTGCAGGGTGTGGCATACCATCCGCTTGCTCATTGCGACAGAGGTGGCACTAATGAAGGAAGAGGTCAACGTTACGTTCTTCTTTAAAATGCAAGGCCAGGAAAAGTGGCAGCGGTGGGATTTGAACCCACGCCTCCGAAGAGACTGGAGCCTTAATCCAGCGCCTTAGACCGCTCGGCCACGCTACCTCCCTGCTAGTCGCCGAAAGCGGAACTTGACCCGTTGCCCGGCCCGCTTTAGTGCTTTGCCTTTTCTCCTTGGAAAGTCTGGAGACAGGCAGTGGAAGGGCAGGCAAACTGTCAGGTGCGCAGAGGAGGGGAGACCATGAGGCAAGGTGGGAGATGGGGGCAAGAAGTGAGAAAAAAACTAATCGCAAGCTAGGGCAGGATTCGGAAAGTGAAGCCGAAAAGGGGCTTAGCATGCAGCCCAGGGGTTTCTTTGACTGTCCTAAGCCCACAGGGACTTTGCCGTCCTCAGCTCATGAGACTTGAGATGGGTAGCTTGATTTGCTGAGGAAATGCGGGATGACAGATTCAACTCTGGAGTCAAACATAGCCCGGAACTATCGCCTTAAACTGAGTTTTAAGCCTGGTGCCGATAAAAAGAAAGAAATTAGCCTTAGATCGGGCAAGCCGTTTGACGGGGGAAAATGAGACCCCCCTAGGCCAGCTAGGTGGTCGCTGGATGCTGTGCAGACATCAGCAGCTGTTCATTTCATGCCCTCACGTCTCCTCGTTAGTATAGTGGTCAGTATCCCCGCCTGTCACGCGGGAGACCGGGGTTCAATTCCCCGACGGGGAGGTTAAACCGTTTCTGGATTTTTTTTAGTTCTTGACAAATATTCTTGAAGATTAGGCTGAGTCAAGTAGGGAATGGGTGCCAAGAACTGACTCTTTAAGAAAAAAGCACCGGCAACGCTAGTCATCGTACAATATTTGTGCACAATTGCTTACATTAGGCGGCCGGTCCACTTTATTGAGTCCCCCTCAGCACCATTTAGTGCTCCTGTTGTCTGCGAAGTCCAAATTGTAACCCTGAATCAGTTCCTCTTCTGACCCTTTGTATCATGTTACATGACGAGTAATGATCACCTGTTAGCTTTATCCCTAATTATAACTCTCACTCTTTCCCTGCATCTAACCCTAGCTCTAATCCCATCATTAACCTCGGTCCGGGCACACGCGTGAACCCCTACTCTCATCTCAGCCTCTCCTGGTGATACATCACACCTGGGATCGTTTGCTCCCTGTGGGCTGTGGGAAATTTGCTACCAGCACGCCCTGGAAGTGGGGCTCATTCCGCTGCAACGGGAGGTCTTCCCAGGACGCGTCACAGCTCAACGCAAGAGCTCCTGGGTTTCGAAGGCTCTTGCAGCAAGCCTTCACAAAGCAGCAGGGAGCGCCGTTCCAGATGGGAAACTTGAGACTGGATGTCCAGAAAAGCAAGACGTCAGAAGCGAAACCTTTTTCCTGCAGGGTGTGGCATACCATCCGCTTGCTCATTGCGACAGAGGTGGCACTAATGAAGGAAGAGGTCAACGTTACGTTCTTCTTTAAAATGCAAGGCCAGGAAAAGTGGCAGCGGTGGGATTTGAACCCACGCCTCCGAAGAGACTGGAGCCTTAATCCAGCGCCTTAGACCGCTCGGCCACGCTACCTCCCTGCTAGTCGCCGAAAGCGGAACTTGACCCGTTGCCCGGCCCGCTTTAGTGCTTTGCCTTTTCTCCTTGGAAAGTCTGGAGACAGGCAGTGGAAGGGCAGGCAAACTGTCAGGTGCGCAGAGGAGGGGAGACCATGAGGCAAGGTGGGAGATGGGGGCAAGAAGTGAGAAAAAAACTAATCGCAAGCTAGGGCAGGATTCGGAAAGTGAAGCCGAAAAGGGGCTTAGCATGCAGCCCAGGGGTTTCTTTGACTGTCCTAAGCCCACAGGGACTTTGCCGTCCTCAGCTCATGAGACTTGAGATGGGTAGCTTGATTTGCTGAGGAAATGCGGGATGACAGATTCAACTCTGGAGTCAAACATAGCCCGGAACTATCGCCTTAAACTGAGTTTTAAGCCTGGTGCCGATAAAAAGAAAGAAATTAGCCTTAGATCGGGCAAGCCGTTTGACGGGGGAAAATGAGACCCCCCTAGGCCAGCTAGGTGGTCGCTGGATGCTGTGCAGACATCAGCAGCTGTTCATTTCATGCCCTCACGTCTCCTCGTTAGTATAGTGGTCAGTATCCCCGCCTGTCAAGCGGGAGACCGGGGTTCAATTCCCCGACGGGGAGGTTAAACCTTTTCTGGATTTTTTTTAGTTCTTGACAAATATTCTTGAAGATTAGGCTGAGTCAAGTAGGGAATGGGTGCCAAGAACTGACTCTTTAAGAAAAAAGCACCGGCAACGCTAGTCATCGTACAATATTTGTGCACAATTGCTTACATTAGGCGGCCGGTCCACTTTATTGAGTCCCCCTCAGCACCATTTAGTGCTCCTGTTGTCTGCGAAGTCCAAATTGTAACCCTGAATCAGTTCCTCTTCTGACCCTTTGTATCATGTTACATGACGAGTAATGATCACCTGTTAGCTTTATCCCTAATTATAACTCTCACTCTTTCCCTGCATCTAACCCTAGCTCTAATCCCATCATTAACCTCGGTCCGGGCACACGCGTGAACCCCTACTCTCATCTCAGCCTCTCCTGGTGATACATCACACCTGGGATCGTTTGCTCCCTGTGGGCTGTGGGAAATTTGCTACCAGCACGCCCTGGAAGTGGGGCTCATTCCGCTGCAACGGGAGGTCTTCCCAGGACGCGTCACAGCTCAACGCAAGAGCTCCTGGGTTTCGAAGGCTCTTGCAGCAAGCCTTCACAAAGCAGCAGGGAGCGCCGTTCCAGATGGGAAACTTGAGACTGGATGTCCAGAAAAGCAAGACGTCAGAAGCGAAACCTTTTTCCTGCAGGGTGTGGCATACCATCCGCTTGCTCATTGCGACAGAGGTGGCACTAATGAAGGAAGAGGTCAACGTTACGTTCTTCTTTAAAATGCAAGGCCAGGAAAAGTGGCAGCGGTGGGATTTGAACCCACGCCTCCGAAGAGACTGGAGCCTTAATCCAGCGCCTTAGACCGCTCGGCCACGCTACCTCCCTGCTAGTCGCAGAAAGCGGAACTTGACCCGTTGCCCGGCCCGCTTTAGTGCTTTGCCTTTTCTCCTTGGAAAGTCTGGAGACAGGCAGTGGAAGGGCAGGCAAACTGTCAGGTGCGCAGAGGAGGGGAGACCATGAGGCAAGGTGGGAGATGGGGGCAAGAAGTGAGAAAAAAACTAATCGCAAGCTAGGGCAGGATTCGGAAAGTGAAGCCGAAAAGGGGCTTAGCATGCAGCCCAGGGGTTTCTTTGACTGTCCTAAGCCCACAGGGACTTTGCCGTCCTCAGCTCATGAGACTTGAGATGGGTAGCTTGATTTGCTGAGGAAATGCGGGATGACAGATTCAACTCTGGAGTCAAACATAGCCCGGAACTATCGCCTTAAACTGAGTTTTAAGCCTGGTGCCGATAAAAAGAAAGAAATTAGCCTTAGATCGGGCAAGCCGTTTGACGGGGGAAAATGAGACCCCCCTAGGCCAGCTAGGTGGTCGCTGGATGCTGTGCAGACATCAGCAGCTGTTCATTTCATGCCCTCACGTCTCCTCGTTAGTATAGTGGTCAGTATCCCCGGTTCAATTCCCCGACGGGGAGGTTAAACCGTTTCTGGATTTTTTTTAGTTCTTGACAAATATTCTTGAAGATTAGGCTGAGTCAAGTAGGGAATGGGTGCCAAGAACTGACTCTTTAAGAAAAAAGCACCGGCAACGCTAGTCATCGTACAATATTTGTGCACAATTGCTTACATTAGGCGGCCGGTCCACTTTATTGAGTCCCCCTCAGCACCATTTAGTGCTCCTGTTGTCTGCGAAGTCCAAATTGTAACCCTGAATCAGTTCCTCTTCTGACCCTTTGTATCATGTTACATGACGAGTAATGATCACCTGTTAGCTTTATCCCTAATTATAACTCTCACTCTTTCCCTGCATCTAACCCTAGCTCTAATCCCATCATTAACCTCGGTCCGGGCACACGCGTGAACCCCTACTCTCATCTCAGCCTCTCCTGGTGATACATCACACCTGGGATCGTTTGCTCCCTGTGGGCTGTGGGAAATTTGCTACCAGCACGCCCTGGAAGTGGGGCTCATTCCGCTGCAACGGGAGGTCTTCCCAGGACGCGTCACAGCTCAACGCAAGAGCTCCTGGGTTTCGAAGGCTCTTGCAGCAAGCCTTCACAAAGCAGCAGGGAGCGCCGTTCCAGATGGGAAACTTGAGACTGGATGTCCAGAAAAGCAAGACGTCAGAAGCGAAACCTTTTTCCTGCAGGGTGTGGCATACCATCCGCTTGCTCATTGCGACAGAGGTGGCACTAATGAAGGAAGAGGTCAACGTTACGTTCTTCTTTAAAATGCAAGGCCAGGAAAAGTGGCAGCGGTGGGATTTGAACCCACGCCTCCGAAGAGACTGGAGCCTTAATCCAGCGCCTTAGACCGCTCGGCCACGCTACCTCCCTGCTAGTCGCCGAAAGCGGAACTTGACCCGTTGCCCGGCCCGCTTTAGTGCTTTGCCTTTTCTCCTTGGAAAGTCTGGAGACAGGCAGTGGAAGGGCAGGCAAACTGTCAGGTGCGCAGAGGAGGGGAGACCATGAGGCAAGGTGGGAGATGGGGGCAAGAAGTGAGAAAAAAACTAATCGCAAGCTAGGGCAGGATTCGGAAAGTGAAGCCGAAAAGGGGCTTAGCATGCAGCCCAGGGGTTTCTTTGACTGTCCTAAGCCCACAGGGACTTTGCCGTCCTCAGCTCATGAGACTTGAGATGGGTAGCTTGATTTGCTGAGGAAATGCGGGATGACAGATTCAACTCTGGAGTCAAACATAGCCCGGAACTATCGCCTTAAACTGAGTTTTAAGCCTGGTGCCGATAAAAAGAAAGAAATTAGCCTTAGATCGGGCAAGCCGTTTGACGGGGGAAAATGAGACCCCCTAGGCCAGCTAGGTGGTCGCTGGATGCTGTGCAGACATCAGCAGCTGTTCATTTCATGCCCTCACGTCTCCTCGTTAGTATAGTGGTCAGTGTCCCCGCCTGTCACGCGGGAGACCGGGGTTCAATTCCCCGACGGGGAGGTTAAACCTTTTCTGGATTTTTTTTAGTTCTTGACAAATATTCTTGAAGATTAGGCTGAGTCAAGTAGGGAATGGGTGCCAAGAACTGACTCTTTAAGAAAAAAGCACCGGCAACGCTAGTCATCGTACAATATTTGTGCACAATTGCTTACATTAGGCGGCCGGTCCACTTTATTGAGTCCCCCTCAGCACCATTTAGTGCTCCTGTTGTCTGCGAAGTCCAAATTGTAACCCTGAATCAGTTCCTCTTCTGACCCTTTGTATCATGTTACATGACGAGTAATGATCACCTGTTAGCTTTATCCCTAATTATAACTCTCACTCTTTCCCTGCATCTAACCCTAGCTCTAATCCCATCATTAACCTCGGTCCGGGCACACGCGTGAACCCTTACTCTCATCTCAGCCTCTCCTGGTGATACATCACACCTGGGATCGTTTGCTCCCTGTGGGCTGTGGGAAATTTGCTACCAGCACGCCCTGGAAGTGGGGCTCATTCCGCTGCAACGGGAGGTCTTCCCAGGACGCGTCACAGCTCAACGCAAGAGCTCCTGGGTTTCGAAGGCTCTTGCAGCAAGCCTTCACAAAGCAGCAGGGAGCGCCGTTCCAGATGGGAAACTTGAGACTGGATGTCCAGAAAAGCAAGACGTCAGAAGCGAAACCTTTTTCCTGCAGGGTGTGGCATACCATCCGCTTGCTCATTGCGACAGAGGTGGCACTAATGAAGGAAGAGGTCAACGTTACGTTCTTCTTTAAAATGCAAGGCCAGGAAAAGTGGCAGCGGTGGGATTTGAACCCACGCCTCCGAAGAGACTGGAGCCTTAATCCAGCGCCTTAGACCGCTCGGCCACGCTACCTCCCTGCTAGTCGCCGAAAGCGGAACTTGACCCGTTGCCCGGCCCGCTTTAGTGCTTTGCCTTTTCTCCTTGGAAAGTCTGGAGACAGGCAGTGGAAGGGCAGGCAAACTGTCAGGTGCGCAGAGGAGGGGAGACCATGAGGCAAGGTGGGAGATGGGGGCAAGAAGTAAGAAAAAAACTAATCGCAAGCTAGGGCAGGATTCGGAAAGTGAAGCCGAAAAGGGGCTTAGCATGCAGCCCAGGGGTTTCTTTGACTGTCCTAAGCCCACAGGGACTTTGCCGTCCTCAGCTCATGAGACTTGAGATGGGTAGCTTGATTTGCTGAGGAAATGCGGGATGACAGATTCAACTCTGGAGTCAAACATAGCCCGGAACTATCGCCTTAAACTGAGTTTTAAGCCTGGTGCCGATAAAAAGAAAGAAATTAGCCTTAGATCGGGCAAGCCGTTTGACGGGGGAAAATGAGACCCCCTAGGCCAGCTAGGTGGTCGCTGGATGCTGTGCAGACATCAGCAGCTGTTCATTTCATGCCCTCACGTCTCCTCGTTAGTATAGTGGTCAGTATCCCCGCCTGTCACGCGGGAGACCGGGGTTCAATTCCCCGACGGGGAGGTTAAACCTTTTCTGGATTTTTTTTAGTTCTTGACAAATATTCTTGAAGATTAGGCTGAGTCAAGTAGGGAATGGGTGCCAAGAACTGACTCTTTAAGAAAAAAGCACCGGCAACGCTAGTCATCGTACAATATTTGTGCACAATTGCTTACATTAGGCGGCCGGTCCACTTTATTGAGTCCCCCTCAGCACCATTTAGTGCTCCTGTTGTCTGCGAAGTCCAAATTGTAACCCTGAATCAGTTCCTCTTCTGACCCTTTGTATCATGTTACATGACGAGTAATGATCACCTGTTAGCTTTATCCCTAATTATAACTCTCACTCTTTCCCTGCATCTAACCCTAGCTCTAATCCCATCATTAACCTCGGTCCGGGCACACGCGTGAACCCTTACTCTCATCTCAGCCTCTCCTGGTGATACATCACACCTGGGATCGTTTGCTCCCTGTGGGCTGTGGGAAATTTGCTACCAGCACGCCCTGGAAGTGGGGCTCATTCCGCTGCAACGGGAGGTCTTCCCAGGACGCGTCACAGCTCAACGCAAGAGCTCCTGGGTTTCGAAGGCTCTTGCAGCAAGCCTTCACAAAGCAGCAGGGAGCGCCGTTCCAGATGGGAAACTTGAGACTGGATGTCCAGAAAAGCAAGACGTCAGAAGCGAAACCTTTTTCCTGCAGGGTGTGGCATACCATCCGCTTGCTCATTGCGACAGAGGTGGCACTAATGAAGGAAGAGGTCAACGTTACGTTCTTCTTTAAAATGCAAGGCCAGGAAAAGTGGCAGCGGTGGGATTTGAACCCACGCCTCCGAAGAGACTGGAGCCTTAATCCAGCGCCTTAGACTGCTCGGCCACGCTACCTCCCTGCTAGTCGCCGAAAGCGGAACTTGACCCGTTGCCCGGCCCGCTTTAGTGCTTTGCCTTTTCTCCTTGGAAAGTCTGGAGACAGGCAGTGGAAGGGCAGGCAAACTGTCAGGTGCGCAGAGGAGGGGAGACCATGAGGCAAGGTGGGAGATGGGGGCAAGAAGTGAGAAAAAAACTAATCGCAAGCTAGGGCAGGATTCGGAAAGTGAAGCCGAAAAGGGGCTTAGCATGCAGCCCAGGGGTTTCTTTGACTGTCCTAAGCCCACAGGGACTTTGCCGTCCTCAGCTCATGAGACTTGAGATGGGTAGCTTGATTTGCTGAGGAAATGCGGGATGACAGATTCAACTCTGGAGTCAAACATAGCCCGGAACTATCGCCTTAAACTGAGTTTTAAGCCTGGTGCCGATAAAAAGAAAGAAATTAGCCTTAGATCGGGCAAGCCGTTTGACGGGGGAAAATGAGACCCCCTAGGCCAGCTAGGTGGTCGCTGGATGCTGTGCAGACATCAGCAGCTGTTCATTTCATGCCCTCACGTCTCCTCGTTAGTATAGTGGTCAGTATCCCCGCCTGTCACGCGGGAGACCGGGGTTCAATTCCCCGACGGGGAGGTTAAACCTTTTCTGGATTTTTTTTAGTTCTTGACAAATATTCTTGAAGATTAGGCTGAGTCAAGTAGGGAATGGGTGCCAAGAACTGACTCTTTAAGAAAAAAGCACCGGCAACGCTAGTCATCGTACAATATTTGTGCACAATTGCTTACATTAGGCGGCCGGTCCACTTTATTGAGTCCCCCTCAGCACCATTTAGTGCTCCTGTTGTCTGCGAAGTCCAAATTGTAACCCTGAATCAGTTCCTCTTCTGACCCTTTGTATCATGTTACATGACGAGTAATGATCACCTGTTAGCTTTATCCCTAATTATAACTCTCACTCTTTCCCTGCATCTAACCCTAGCTCTAATCCCATCATTAACCTCGGTCCGGGCACACGCGTGAACCCTTACTCTCATCTCAGCCTCTCCTGGTGATACATCACACCTGGGATCGTTTGCTCCCTGTGGGCTGTGGGAAATTTGCTACCAGCACGCCCTGGAAGTGGGGCTCATTCCGCTGCAACGGGAGGTCTTCCCAGGACGCGTCACAGCTCAACGCAAGAGCTCCTGGGTTTCGAAGGCTCTTGCAGCAAGCCTTCACAAAGCAGCAGGGAGCGCCGTTCCAGATGGGAAACTTGAGACTGGATGTCCAGAAAAGCAAGACGTCAGAAGCGAAACCTTTTTCCTGCAGGGTGTGGCATACCATCCGCTTGCTCATTGCGACAGAGGTGGCACTAATGAAGGAAGAGGTCAACGTTACGTTCTTCTTTAAAATGCAAGGCCAGGAAAAGTGGCAGCGGTGGGATTTGAACCCACGCCTCCGAAGAGACTGGAGCCTTAATCCAGCGCCTTAGACCGCTCGGCCACGCTACCTCCCTGCTAGTCGCCGAAAGCGGAACTTGACCCGTTGCCCGGCCCGCTTTAGTGCTTTGCCTTTTCTCCTTGGAAAGTCTGGAGACAGGCAGTGGAAGGGCAGGCAAACTGTCAGGTGCGCAGAGGAGGGGAGACCATGAGGCAAGGTGGAAGATGGGGGCAAGAAGTGAGAAAAAAACTAATCGCAAGCTAGGGCAGGATTCGGAAAGTGAAGCCGAAAAGGGGCTTAGCATGCAGCCCAGGGGTTTCTTTGACTGTCCTAAGCCCACAGGGACTTTGCCGTCCTCAGCTCATGAGACTTGAGATGGGTAGCTTGATTTGCTGAGGAAATGCGGGATGACAGATTCAACTCTGGAGTCAAACATAGCCCGGAACTATCGCCTTAAACTGAGTTTTAAGCCTGGTGCCGATAAAAAGAAAGAAATTAGCCTTAGATCGGGCAAGCCGTTTGACGGGGGAAAATGAGACCCCCCTAGGCCAGCTAGGTGGTCGCTGGATGCTGTGCAGACATCAGCAGCTGTTCATTTCATGCCCTCACGTCTCCTCGTTAGTATAGTGGTCAGTATCCCCGCCTGTCACGCGGGAGACCGGGGTTCAATTCCCCGACGGGGAGGTTAAACCGTTTCTGGATTTTTTTTAGTTCTTGACAAATATTCTTGAAGATTAGGCTGAGTCAAGTAGGGAATGGGTGCCAAGAACTGACTCTTTAAGAAAAAAGCACCGGCAACGCTAGTCATCGTACAATATTTGTGCACAATTGCTTACATTAGGCGGCCGGTCCACTTTATTGAGTCCCCCTCAGCACCATTTAGTGCTCCTGTTGTCTGCGAAGTCCAAATTGTAACCCTGAATCAGTTCCTCTTCTGACCCTTTGTATCATGTTACATGACGAGTAATGATCACCTGTTAGCTTTATCCCTAATTATAACTCTCACTCTTTCCCTGCATCTAACCCTAGCTCTAATCCCATCATTAACCTCGGTCCGGGCACACGCGTGAACCCCTACTCTCATCTCAGCCTCTCCTGGTGATACATCACACCTGGGATCGTTTGCTCCCTGTGGGCTGTGGGAAATTTGCTACCAGCACGCCCTGGAAGTGGGGCTCATTCCGCTGCAACGGGAGGTCTTCCCAGGACGCGTCACAGCTCAACGCAAGAGCTCCTGGGTTTCGAAGGCTCTTGCAGCAAGCCTTCACAAAGCAGCAGGGAGCGCCGTTCCAGATGGGAAACTTGAGACTGGATGTCCAGAAAAGCAAGACGTCAGAAGCGAAACCTTTTTCCTGCAGGGTGTGGCATACCATCCGCTTGCTCATTGCGACAGAGGTGGCACTAATGAAGGAAGAGGTCAACGTTACGTTCTTCTTTAAAATGCAAGGCCAGGAAAAGTGGCAGCGGTGGGATTTGAACCCACGCCTCCGAAGAGACTGGAGCCTTAATCCAGCGCCTTAGACCGCTCGGCCACGCTACCTCCCTGCTAGTCGCCGAAAGCGGAACTTGACCCGTTGCCCGGCCCGCTTTAGTGCTTTGCCTTTTCTCCTTGGAAAGTCTGGAGACAGGCAGTGGAAGGGCAGGCAAACTGTCAGGTGCGCAGAGGAGGGGAGACCATGAGGCAAGGTGGGAGATGGGGGCAAGAAGTGAGAAAAAAACTAATCGCAAGCTAGGGCAGGATTCGGAAAGTGAAGCCGAAAAGGGGCTTAGCATGCAGCCCAGGGGTTTCTTTGACTGTCCTAAGCCCACAGGGACTTTGCCGTCCTCAGCTCATGAGACTTGAGATGGGTAGCTTGATTTGCTGAGGAAATGCGGGATGACAGATTCAACTCTGGAGTCAAACATAGCCCGGAACTATCGCCTTAAACTGAGTTTTAAGCCTGGTGCCGATAAAAAGAAAGAAATTAGCCTTAGATCGGGCAAGCCGTTTGACGGGGGAAAATGAGACCCCCCTAGGCCAGCTAGGTGGTCGCTGGATGCTGTGCAGACATCAGCAGCTGTTCATTTCATGCCCTCACGTCTCCTCGTTAGTATAGTGGTCAGTATCCCCGCCTGTCACGCGGGAGACCGGGGTTCAATTCCCCGACGGGGAGGTTAAACCGTTTCTGGATTTTTTTTAGTTCTTGACAAATATTCTTGAAGATTAGGCTGAGTCAAGTAGGGAATGGGTGCCAAGAACTGACTCTTTAAGAAAAAAGCACCGGCAACGCTAGTCATCGTACAATATTTGTGCACAATTGCTTACATTAGGCGGCCGGTCCACTTTATTGAGTCCCCCTCAGCACCATTTAGTGCTCCTGTTGTCTGCGAAGTCCAAATTGTAACCCTGAATCAGTTCCTCTTCTGACCCTTTGTATCATGTTACATGACGAGTAATGATCACCTGTTAGCTTTATCCCTAATTATAACTCTCACTCTTTCCCTGCATCTAACCCTAGCTCTAATCCCATCATTAACCTCGGTCCGGGCACACGCGTGAACCCCTACTCTCATCTCAGCCTCTCCTGGTGATACATCACACCTGGGATCGTTTGCTCCCTGTGGGCTGTGGGAAATTTGCTACCAGCACGCCCTGGAAGTGGGGCTCATTCCGCTGCAACGGGAGGTCTTCCCAGGACGCGTCACAGCTCAACGCAAGAGCTCCTGGGTTTCGAAGGCTCTTGCAGCAAGCCTTCACAAAGCAGCAGGGAGCGCCGTTCCAGATGGGAAACTTGAGACTGGATGTCCAGAAAAGCAAGACGTCAGAAGCGAAACCTTTTTCCTGCAGGGTGTGGCATACCATCCGCTTGCTCATTGCGACAGAGGTGGCACTAATGAAGGAAGAGGTCAACGTTACATTCTTCTTTAAAATGCAAGGCCAGGAAAAGTGGCAGCGGTGGGATTTGAACCCACGCCTCCGAAGAGACTGGAGCCTTAATCCAGCGCCTTAGACCGCTCGGCCACGCTAACTCCCTGCTAGTCGCCGAAAGCGGAACTTGACCCGTTGCCCGGCCCGCTTTAGTGCTTTGCCTTTTCTCCTTGGAAAGTCTGGAGACAGGCAGTGGAAGGGCAGGCAAACTGTCAGGTGCGCAGAGGAGGGGAGACCATGAGGCAAGGTGGGAGATGGGGGCAAGAAGTGAGAAAAAAACTAATCGCAAGCTAGGGCAGGATTCGGAAAGTGAAGCCGAAAAGGGGCTTAGCATGCAGCCCAGGGGTTTCTTTGACTGTCCTAAGCCCACAGGGACTTTGCCGTCCTCAGCTCATGAGACTTGAGATGGGTAGCTTGATTTGCTGAGGAAATGCGGGATGACAGATTCAACTCTGGAGTCAAACATAGCCCGGAACTATCGCCTTAAACTGAGTTTTAAGCCTGGTGCCGATAAAAAGAAAGAAATTAGCCTTAGATCGGGCAAGCCGTTTGACGGGGGAAAATGAGACCCCCTAGGCCAGCTAGGTGGTCGCTGGATGCTGTGCAGACATCAGCAGCTGTTCATTTCATGCCCTCACGTCTCCTCGTTAGTATAGTGGTCAGTGTCCCCGCCTGTCACGCGGGAGCCCGGGGTTCAATTCCCCGACGGGGAGGTTAAACCTTTTCTGGATTTTTTTTAGTTCTTGACAAATATTCTTGAAGATTAGGCTGAGTCAAGTAGGGAATGGGTGCCAAGAACTGACTCTTTAAGAAAAAAGCACCGGCAACGCTAGTCATCGTACAATATTTGTGCACAATTGCTTACATTAGGCGGCCGGTCCACTTTATTGAGTCCCCCTCAGCACCATTTAGTGCTCCTGTTGTCTGCGAAGTCCAAATTGTAACCCTGAATCAGTTCCTCTTCTGACCCTTTGTATCATGTTACATGACGAGTAATGATCACCTGTTAGCTTTATCCCTAATTATAACTCTCACTCTTTCCCTGCATCTAACCCTAGCTCTAATCCCATCATTAACCTCGGTCCGGGCACACGCGTGAACCCTTACTCTCATCTCAGCCTCTCCTGGTGATACATCACACCTGGGATCGTTTGCTCCCTGTGGGCTGTGGGAAATTTGCTACCAGCACGCCCTGGAAGTGGGGCTCATTCCGCTGCAACGGGAGGTCTTCCCAGGACGCGTCACAGCTCAACGCAAGAGCTCCTGGGTTTCGAAGGCTCTTGCAGCAAGCCTTCACAAAGCAGCAGGGAGCGCCGTTCCAGATGGGAAACTTGAGACTGGATGTCCAGAAAAGCAAGACGTCAGAAGCGAAACCTTTTTCCTGCAGGGTGTGGCATACCATCCGCTTGCTCATTGCGACAGAGGTGGCACTAATGAAGGAAGAGGTCAACGTTACGTTCTTCTTTAAAATGCAAGGCCAGGAAAAGTGGCAGCGGTGGGATTTGAACCCACGCCTCCGAAGAGACTGGAGCCTTAATCCAGCGCCTTAGACCGCTCGGCCACGCTACCTCCCTGCTAGTCGCCGAAAGCGGAACTTGACCCGTTGCCCGGCCCGCTTTAGTGCTTTGCCTTTTCTCCTTGGAAAGTCTGGAGACAGGCAGTGGAAGGGCAGGCAAACTGTCAGGTGCGCAGAGGAGGGGAGACCATGAGGCAAGGTGGGAGATGGGGGCAAGAAGTGAGAAAAAAACTAATCGCAAGCTAGGGCAGGATTCGGAAAGTGAAGCCGAAAAGGGGCTTAGCATGCAGCCCAGGGGTTTCTTTGACTGTCCTAAGCCCACAGGGACTTTGCCGTCCTCAGCTCATGAGACTTGAGATGGGTAGCTTGATTTGCTGACTAAATGCGGGATGACAGATTCAACTCTGGAGTCAAACATAGCCCGGAACTATCGCCTTAAACTGAGTTTTAAGCCTGGTGCCGATAAAAAGAAAGAAATTAGCCTTAGATCGGGCAAGCCGTTTGACGGGGGAAAATGAGACCCCCCTAGGCCAGCTAGGTGGTCGCTGGATGCTGTGCAGACATCAGCAGCTGTTCATTTCATGCCCTCACGTCTCCTCGTTAGTATAGTGGTCAGTATCCCCGCCTGTCACGCGGGAGACCGGGGTTCAATTCCCCGACGGGGAGGTTAAACCGTTTCTGGATTTTTTTTAGTTCTTGACAAATATTCTTGAAGATTAGGCTGAGTCAAGTAGGGAATGGGTGCCAAGAACTGACTCTTTAAGAAAAAAGCACCGGCAACGCTAGTCATCGTACAATATTTGTGCACAATTGCTTACATTAGGCGGCCGGTCCACTTTATTGAGTCCCCCTCAGCACCATTTAGTGCTCCTGTTGTCTGCGAAGTCCAAATTGTAACCCTGAATCAGTTCCTCTTCTGACCCTTTGTATCATGTTACATGACGAGTAATGATCACCTGTTAGCTTTATCCCTAATTATAACTCTCACTCTTTCCCTGCATCTAACCCTAGCTCTAATCCCATCATTAACCTCGGTCCGGGCACACGCGTGAACCCCTACTCTCATCTCAGCCTCTCCTGGTGATACATCACACCTGGGATCGTTTGCTCCCTGTGGGCTGTGGGAAATTTGCTACCAGCACGCCCTGGAAGTGGGGCTCATTCCGCTGCAACGGGAGGTCTTCCCAGGACGCGTCACAGCTCAACGCAAGAGCTCCTGGGTTTCGAAGGCTCTTGCAGCAAGCCTTCACAAAGCAGCAGGGAGCGCCGTTCCAGATGGGAAACTTGAGACTGGATGTCCAGAAAAGCAAGACGTCAGAAGCGAAACCTTTTTCCTGCAGGGTGTGGCATACCATCCGCTTGCTCATTGCGACAGAGGTGGCACTAATGAAGGAAGAGGTCAACGTTACGTTCTTCTTTAAAATGCAAGGCCAGGAAAAGTGGCAGCGGTGGGATTTGAACCCACGCCTCCGAAGAGACTGGAGCCTTAATCCAGCGCCTTAGACCGCTCGGCCACGCTACCTCCCTGCTAGTCGCCGAAAGCGGAACTTGACCCGTTGCCCGGCCCGCTTTAGTGCTTTGCCTTTTCTCCTTGGAAAGTCTGGAGACAGGCAGTGGAAGGGCAGGCAAACTGTCAGGTGCGCAGAGGAGGGGAGACCATGAGGCAAGGTGGGAGATGGGGGCAAGAAGTGAGAAAAAAACTAATCGCAAGCTAGGGCAGGATTCGGAAAGTGAAGCCGAAAAGGGGCTTAGCATGCAGCCCAGGGGTTTCTTTGACTGTCCTAAGCCCACAGGGACTTTGCCGTCCTCAGCTCATGAGACTTGAGATGGGTAGCTTGATTTGCTGAGGAAATGCGGGATGACAGATTCAACTCTGGAGTCAAACATAGCCCGGAACTATCGCCTTAAACTGAGTTTTAAGCCTGGTGCCGATAAAAAGAAAGAAATTAGCCTTAGATCGGGCAAGCCGTTTGACGGGGGAAAATGAGACCCCCCTAGGCCAGCTAGGTGGTCGCTGGATGCTGTGCAGACATCAGCAGCTGTTCATTTCATGCCCTCACGTCTCCTCGTTAGTATAGTGGTCAGTATCCCCGCCTGTCACGCGGGAGACCGGGGTTCAATTCCCCGACGGGGAGGTTAAACCGTTTCTGGATTTTTTTTAGTTCTTGACAAATATTCTTGAAGATTAGGCTGAGTCAAGTAGGGAATGGGTGCCAAGAACTGACTCTTTAAGAAAAAAGCACCGGCAACGCTAGTCATCGTACAATATTTGTGCACAATTGCTTACATTAGGCGGCCGGTCCACTTTATTGAGTCCCCCTCAGCACCATTTAGTGCTCCTGTTGTCTGCGAAGTCCAAATTGTAACCCTGAATCAGTTCCTCTTCTGACCCTTTGTATCATGTTACATGACGAGTAATGATCACCTGTTAGCTTTATCCCTAATTATAACTCTCACTCTTTCCCTGCATCTAACCCTAGCTCTAATCCCATCATTAACCTCGGTCCGGGCACACGCGTGAACCCCTACTCTCATCTCAGCCTCTCCTGGTGATACATCACACCTGGGATCGTTTGCTCCCTGTGGGCTGTGGGAAATTTGCTACCAGCACGCCCTGGAAGTGGGGCTCATTCCGCTGCAACGGGAGGTCTTCCCAGGACGCGTCACAGCTCAACGCAAGAGCTCCTGGGTTTCGAAGGCTCTTGCAGCAAGCCTTCACAAAGCAGCAGGGAGCGCCGTTCCAGATGGGAAACTTGAGACTGGATGTCCAGAAAAGCAAGACGTCAGAAGCGAAACCTTTTTCCTGCAGGGTGTGGCATACCATCCGCTTGCTCATTGCGACAGAGGTGGCACTAATGAAGGAAGAGGTCAACGTTACGTTCTTCTTTAAAATGCAAGGCCAGGAAAAGTGGCAGCGGTGGGATTTGAACCCACGCCTCCGAAGAGACTGGAGCCTTAATCCAGCGCCTTAGACCGCTCGGCCACGCTACCTCCCTGCTAGTCGCCGAAAGCGGAACTTGACCCGTTGCCCGGCCCGCTTTAGTGCTTTGCCTTTTCTCCTTGGAAAGTCTGGAGACAGGCAGTGGAAGGGCAGGCAAACTGTCAGGTGCGCAGAGGAGGGGAGACCATGAGGCAAGGTGGGAGATGGGGGCAAGAAGTGAGAAAAAAACTAATCGCAAGCTAGGGCAGGATTCGGAAAGTGAAGCCGAAAAGGGGCTTAGCATGCAGCCCAGGGGTTTCTTTGACTGTCCTAAGCCCACAGGGACTTTGCCGTCCTCAGCTCATGAGACTTGAGATGGGTAGCTTGATTTGCTGAGGAAATGCGGGATGACAGATTCAACTCTGGAGTCAAACATAGCCCGGAACTATCGCCTTAAACTGAGTTTTAAGCCTGGTGCCGATAAAAAGAAAGAAATTAGCCTTAGATCGGGCAAGCCGTTTGACGGGGGAAAATGAGACCCCCCTAGGCCAGCTAGGTGGTCGCTGGATGCTGTGCAGACATCAGCAGCTGTTCATTTCATGCCCTCACGTCTCCTCGTTAGTATAGTGGTCAGTATCCCCGCCTGTCACGCGGGAGACCGGGGTTCAATTCCCCGACGGGGAGGTTAAACCGTTTCTGGATTTTTTTTAGTTCTTGACAAATATTCTTGAAGATTAGGCTGAGTCAAGTAGGGAATGGGTGCCAAGAACTGACTCTTTAAGAAAAAAGCACCGGCAACGCTAGTCATCGTACAATATTTGTGCACAATTGCTTACATTAGGCGGCCGGTCCACTTTATTGAGTCCCCCTCAGCACCATTTAGTGCTCCTGTTGTCTGCGAAGTCCAAATTGTAACCCTGAATCAGTTCCTCTTCTGACCCTTTGTATCATGTTACATGACGAGTAATGATCACCTGTTAGCTTTATCCCTAATTATAACTCTCACTCTTTCCCTGCATCTAACCCTAGCTCTAATCCCATCATTAACCTCGGTCCGGGCACACGCGTGAACCCCTACTCTCATCTCAGCCTCTCCTGGTGATACATCACACCTGGGATCGTTTGCTCCCTGTGGGCTGTGGGAAATTTGCTACCAGCACGCCCTGGAAGTGGGGCTCATTCCGCTGCAACGGGAGGTCTTCCCAGGACGCGTCACAGCTCAACGCAAGAGCTCCTGGGTTTCGAAGGCTCTTGCAGCAAGCCTTCACAAAGCAGCAGGGAGCGCCGTTCCAGATGGGAAACTTGAGACTGGATGTCCAGAAAAGCAAGACGTCAGAAGCGAAACCTTTTTCCTGCAGGGTGTGGCATACCATCCGCTTGCTCATTGCGACAGAGGTGGCACTAATGAAGGAAGAGGTCAACGTTACGTTCTTCTTTAAAATGCAAGGCCAGGAAAAGTGGCAGCGGTGGGATTTGAACCCACGCCTCCGAAGAGACTGGAGCCTTAATCCAGCGCCTTAGACCGCTCGGCCACGCTACCTCCCTGCTAGTCGCCGAAAGCGGAACTTGACCCGTTGCCCGGCCCGCTTTAGTGCTTTGCCTTTTCTCCTTGGAAAGTCTGGAGACAGGCAGTGGAAGGGCAGGCAAACTGTCAGGTGCGCAGAGGAGGGGAGACCATGAGGCAAGGTGGGAGATGGGGGCAAGAAGTGAGAAAAAAACTAATCGCAAGCTAGGGCAGGATTCGGAAAGTGAAGCCGAAAAGGGGCTTAGCATGCAGCCCAGGGGTTTCTTTGACTGTCCTAAGCCCACAGGGACTTTGCCGTCCTCAGCTCATGAGACTTGAGATGGGTAGCTTGATTTGCTGAGGAAATGCGGGATGACAGATTCAACTCTGGAGTCAAACATAGCCCGGAACTATCGCCTTAAACTGAGTTTTAAGCCTGGTGCCGATAAAAAGAAAGAAATTAGCCTTAGATCGGGCAAGCCGTTTGACGGGGGAAAATGAGACCCCCTAGGCCAGCTAGGTGGTCGCTGGATGCTGTGCAGACATCAGCAGCTGTTCATTTCATGCCCTCACGTCTCCTCGTTAGTATAGTGGTCAGTGTCCCCGCCTGTCACGCGGGAGACCGGGGTTCAATTCCCCGACGGGGAGGTTAAACCTTTTCTGGATTTTTTTTAGTTCTTGACAAATATTCTTGAAGATTAGGCTGAGTCAAGTAGGGAATGGGTGCCAAGAACTGACTCTTTAAGAAAAAAGCACCGGCAACGCTAGTCATCGTACAATATTTGTGCACAATTGCTTACATTAGGCGGCCGGTCCACTTTATTGAGTCCCCCTCAGCACCATTTAGTGCTCCTGTTGTCTGCGAAGTCCAAATTGTAACCCTGAATCAGTTCCTCTTCTGACCCTTTGTATCATGTTACATGACGAGTAATGATCACCTGTTAGCTTTATCCCTAATTATAACTCTCACTCTTTCCCTGCATCTAACCCTAGCTCTAATCCCATCATTAACCTCGGTCCGGGCACACGCGTGAACCCTTACTCTCATCTCAGCCTCTCCTGGTGATACATCACACCTGGGATCGTTTGCTCCCTGTGGGCTGTGGGAAATTTGCTACCAGCACGCCCTGGAAGTGGGGCTCATTCCGCTGCAACGGGAGGTCTTCCCAGGACGCGTCACAGCTCAACGCAAGAGCTCCTGGGTTTCGAAGGCTCTTGCAGCAAGCCTTCACAAAGCAGCAGGGAGCGCCGTTCCAGATGGGAAACTTGAGACTGGATGTCCAGAAAAGCAAGACGTCAGAAGCGAAACCTTTTTCCTGCAGGGTGTGGCATACCATCCGCTTGCTCATTGCGACAGAGGTGGCACTAATGAAGGAAGAGGTCAACGTTACGTTCTTCTTTAAAATGCAAGGCCAGGAAAAGTGGCAGCGGTGGGATTTGAACCCACGCCTCCGAAGAGACTGGAGCCTTAATCCAGCGCCTTAGACCGCTCGGCCACGCTACCTCCCTGCTAGTCGCCGAAAGCGGAACTTGACCCGTTGCCCGGCCCGCTTTAGTGCTTTGCCTTTTCTCCTTGGAAAGTCTGGAGACAGGCAGTGGAAGGGCAGGCAAACTGTCAGGTGCGCAGAGGAGGGGAGACCATGAGGCAAGGTGGGAGATGGGGGCAAGAAGTAAGAAAAAAACTAATCGCAAGCTAGGGCAGGATTCGGAAAGTGAAGCCGAAAAGGGGCTTAGCATGCAGCCCAGGGGTTTCTTTGACTGTCCTAAGCCCACAGGGACTTTGCCGTCCTCAGCTCATGAGACTTGAGATGGGTAGCTTGATTTGCTGAGGAAATGCGGGATGACAGATTCAACTCTGGAGTCAAACATAGCCCGGAACTATCGCCTTAAACTGAGTTTTAAGCCTGGTGCCGATAAAAAGAAAGAAATTAGCCTTAGATCGGGCAAGCCGTTTGACGGGGGAAAATGAGACCCCCTAGGCCAGCTAGGTGGTCGCTGGATGCTGTGCAGACATCAGCAGCTGTTCATTTCATGCCCTCACGTCTCCTCGTTAGTATAGTGGTCAGTATCCCCGCCTGTCACGCGGGAGACCGGGGTTCAATTCCCCGACGGGGAGGTTAAACCTTTTCTGGATTTTTTTTAGTTCTTGACAAATATTCTTGAAGATTAGGCTGAGTCAAGTAGGGAATGGGTGCCAAGAACTGACTCTTTAAGAAAAAAGCACCGGCAACGCTAGTCATCGTACAATATTTGTGCACAATTGCTTACATTAGGCGGCCGGTCCACTTTATTGAGTCCCCCTCAGCACCATTTAGTGCTCCTGTTGTCTGCGAAGTCCAAATTGTAACCCTGAATCAGTTCCTCTTCTGACCCTTTGTATCATGTTACATGACGAGTAATGATCACCTGTTAGCTTTATCCCTAATTATAACTCTCACTCTTTCCCTGCATCTAACCCTAGCTCTAATCCCATCATTAACCTCGGTCCGGGCACACGCGTGAACCCTTACTCTCATCTCAGCCTCTCCTGGTGATACATCACACCTGGGATCGTTTGCTCCCTGTGGGCTGTGGGAAATTTGCTACCAGCACGCCCTGGAAGTGGGGCTCATTCCGCTGCAACGGGAGGTCTTCCCAGGACGCGTCACAGCTCAACGCAAGAGCTCCTGGGTTTCGAAGGCTCTTGCAGCAAGCCTTCACAAAGCAGCAGGGAGCGCCGTTCCAGATGGGAAACTTGAGACTGGATGTCCAGAAAAGCAAGACGTCAGAAGCGAAACCTTTTTCCTGCAGGGTGTGGCATACCATCCGCTTGCTCATTGCGACAGAGGTGGCACTAATGAAGGAAGAGGTCAACGTTACGTTCTTCTTTAAAATGCAAGGCCAGGAAAAGTGGCAGCGGTGGGATTTGAACCCACGCCTCCGAAGAGACTGGAGCCTTAATCCAGCGCCTTAGACCGCTCGGCCACGCTACCTCCCTGCTAGTCGCCGAAAGCGGAACTTGACCCGTTGCCCGGCCCGCTTTAGTGCTTTGCCTTTTCTCCTTGGAAAGTCTGGAGACAGGCAGTGGAAGGGCAGGCAAACTGTCAGGTGCGCAGAGGAGGGGAGACCATGAGGCAAGGTGGGAGATGGGGGCAAGAAGTGAGAAAAAAACTAATCGCAAGCTAGGGCAGGATTCGGAAAGTGAAGCCGAAAAGGGGCTTAGCATGCAGCCCAGGGGTTTCTTTGACTGTCCTAAGCCCACAGGGACTTTGCCGTCCTCAGCTCATGAGACTTGAGATGGGTAGCTTGATTTGCTGAGGAAATGCGGGATGACAGATTCAACTCTGGAGTCAAACATAGCCCGGAACTATCGCCTTAAACTGAGTTTTAAGCCTGGTGCCGATAAAAAGAAAGAAATTAGCCTTAGATCGGGCAAGCCGTTTGACGGGGGAAAATGAGACCCCCTAGGCCAGCTAGGTGGTCGCTGGATGCTGTGCAGACATCAGCAGCTGTTCATTTCATGCCCTCACGTCTCCTCGTTAGTATAGTGGTCAGTATCCCCGCCTGTCACGCGGGAGACCGGGGTTCAATTCCCCGACGGGGAGGTTAAACCTTTTCTGGATTTTTTTTAGTTCTTGACAAATATTCTTGAAGATTAGGCTGAGTCAAGTAGGGAATGGGTGCCAAGAACTGACTCTTTAAGAAAAAAGCACCGGCAACGCTAGTCATCGTACAATATTTGTGCACAATTGCTTACATTAGGCGGCCGGTCCACTTTATTGAGTCCCCCTCAGCACCATTTAGTGCTCCTGTTGTCTGCGAAGTCCAAATTGTAACCCTGAATCAGTTCCTCTTCTGACCCTTTGTATCATGTTACATGACGAGTAATGATCACCTGTTAGCTTTATCCCTAATTATAACTCTCACTCTTTCCCTGCATCTAACCCTAGCTCTAATCCCATCATTAACCTCGGTCCGGGCACACGCGTGAACCCCTACTCTCATCTCAGCCTCTCCTGGTGATACATCACACCTGGGATCGTTTGCTCCCTGTGGGCTGTGGGAAATTTGCTACCAGCACGCCCTGGAAGTGGGGCTCATTCCGCTGCAACGGGAGGTCTTCCCAGGACGCGTCACAGCTCAACGCAAGAGCTCCTGGGTTTCGAAGGCTCTTGCAGCAAGCCTTCACAAAGCAGCAGGGAGCGCCGTTCCAGATGGGAAACTTGAGACTGGATGTCCAGAAAAGCAAGACGTCAGAAGCGAAACCTTTTTCCTGCAGGGTGTGGCATACCATCCGCTTGCTCATTGCGACAGAGGTGGCACTAATGAAGGAAGAGGTCAACGTTACGTTCTTCTTTAAAATGCAAGGCCAGGAAAAGTGGCAGCGGTGGGATTTGAACCCACGCCTCCGAAGAGACTGGAGCCTTAATCCAGCGCCTTAGACCGCTCGGCCACGCTACCTCCCTGCTAGTCGCCGAAAGCGGAACTTGACCCGTTGCCCGGCCCGCTTTAGTGCTTTGCCTTTTCTCCTTGGAAAGTCTGGAGACAGGCAGTGGAAGGGCAGGCAAACTGTCAGGTGCGCAGAGGAGGGGAGACCATGAGGCAAGGTGGGAGATGGGGGCAAGAAGTGAGAAAAAAACTAATCGCAAGCTAGGGCAGGATTCGGAAAGTGAAGCCGAAAAGGGGCTTAGCATGCAGCCCAGGGGTTTCTTTGACTGTCCTAAGCCCACAGGGACTTTGCCGTCCTCAGCTCATGAGACTTGAGATGGGTAGCTTGATTTGCTGAGGAAATGCGGGATGACAGATTCAACTCTGGAGTCAAACATAGCCCGGAACTATCGCCTTAAACTGAGTTTTAAGCCTGGTGCCGATAAAAAGAAAGAAATTAGCCTTAGATCGGGCAAGCCGTTTGACGGGGGAAAATGAGACCCCCCTAGGCCAGCTAGGTGGTCGCTGGATGCTGTGCAGACATCAGCAGCTGTTCATTTCATGCCCTCACGTCTCCTCGTTAGTATAGTGGTCAGTATCCCCGCCTGTCACGCGGGAGACCGGGGTTCAATTCCCCGACGGGGAGGTTAAACCGTTTCTGGATTTTTTTTAGTTCTTGACAAATATTCTTGAAGATTAGGCTGAGTCAAGTAGGGAATGGGTGCCAAGAACTGACTCTTTAAGAAAAAAGCACCGGCAACGCTAGTCATCGTACAATATTTGTGCACAATTGCTTACATTAGGCGGCCGGTCCACTTTATTGAGTCCCCCTCAGCACCATTTAGTGCTCCTGTTGTCTGCGAAGTCCAAATTGTAACCCTGAATCAGTTCCTCTTCTGACCCTTTGTATCATGTTACATGACGAGTAATGATCACCTGTTAGCTTTATCCCTAATTATAACTCTCACTCTTTCCCTGCATCTAACCCTAGCTCTAATCCCATCATTAACCTCGGTCCGGGCACACGCGTGAACCCCTACTCTCATCTCAGCCTCTCCTGGTGATACATCACACCTGGGATCGTTTGCTCCCTGTGGGCTGTGGGAAATTTGCTACCAGCACGCCCTGGAAGTGGGGCTCATTCCGCTGCAACGGGAGGTCTTCCCAGGACGCGTCACAGCTCAACGCAAGAGCTCCTGGGTTTCGAAGGCTCTTGCAGCAAGCCTTCACAAAGCAGCAGGGAGCGCCGTTCCAGATGGGAAACTTGAGACTGGATGTCCAGAAAAGCAAGACGTCAGAAGCGAAACCTTTTTCCTGCAGGGTGTGGCATACCATCCGCTTGCTCATTGCGACAGAGGTGGCACTAATGAAGGAAGAGGTCAACGTTACGTTCTTCTTTAAAATGCAAGGCCAGGAAAAGTGGCAGCGGTGGGATTTGAACCCACGCCTCCGAAGAGACTGGAGCCTTAATCCAGCGCCTTAGACCGCTCGGCCACGCTACCTCCCTGCTAGTCGCCGAAAGCGGAACTTGACCCGTTGCCCGGCCCGCTTTAGTGCTTTGCCTTTTCTCCTTGGAAAGTCTGGAGACAGGCAGTGGAAGGGCAGGCAAACTGTCAGGTGCGCAGAGGAGGGGAGACCATGAGGCAAGGTGGGAGATGGGGGCAAGAAGTGAGAAAAAAACTAATCGCAAGCTAGGGCAGGATTCGGAAAGTGAAGCCGAAAAGGGGCTTAGCATGCAGCCCAGGGGTTTCTTTGACTGTCCTAAGCCCACAGGGACTTTGCCGTCCTCAGCTCATGAGACTTGAGATGGGTAGCTTGATTTGCTGAGGAAATGCGGGATGACAGATTCAACTCTGGAGTCAAACATAGCCCGGAACTATCGCCTTAAACTGAGTTTTAAGCCTGGTGCCGATAAAAAGAAAGAAATTAGCCTTAGATCGGGCAAGCCGTTTGACGGGGGAAAATGAGACCCCCCTAGGCCAGCTAGGTGGTCGCTGGATGCTGTGCAGACATCAGCAGCTGTTCATTTCATGCCCTCACGTCTCCTCGTTAGTATAGTGGTCAGTATCCCCGCCTGTCACGCGGGAGACCGGGGTTCAATTCCCCGACGGGGAGGTTAAACCGTTTCTGGATTTTTTTTAGTTCTTGACAAATATTCTTGAAGATTAGGCTGAGTCAAGTAGGGAATGGGTGCCAAGAACTGACTCTTTAAGAAAAAAGCACCGGCAACGCTAGTCATCGTACAATATTTGTGCACAATTGCTTACATTAGGCGGCCGGTCCACTTTATTGAGTCCCCCTCAGCACCATTTAGTGCTCCTGTTGTCTGCGAAGTCCAAATTGTAACCCTGAATCAGTTCCTCTTCTGACCCTTTGTATCATGTTACATGACGAGTAATGATCACCTGTTAGCTTTATCCCTAATTATAACTCTCACTCTTTCCCTGCATCTAACCCTAGCTCTAATCCCATCATTAACCTCGGTCCGGGCACACGCGTGAACCCCTACTCTCATCTCAGCCTCTCCTGGTGATACATCACACCTGGGATCGTTTGCTCCCTGTGGGCTGTGGGAAATTTGCTACCAGCACGCCCTGGAAGTGGGGCTCATTCCGCTGCAACGGGAGGTCTTCCCAGGACGCGTCACAGCTCAACGCAAGAGCTCCTGGGTTTCGAAGGCTCTTGCAGCAAGCCTTCACAAAGCAGCAGGGAGCGCCGTTCCAGATGGGAAACTTGAGACTGGATGTCCAGAAAAGCAAGACGTCAGAAGCGAAACCTTTTTCCTGCAGGGTGTGGCATACCATCCGCTTGCTCATTGCGACAGAGGTGGCACTAATGAAGGAAGAGGTCAACGTTACGTTCTTCTTTAAAATGCAAGGCCAGGAAAAGTGGCAGCGGTGGGATTTGAACCCACGCCTCCGAAGAGACTGGAGCCTTAATCCAGTGCCTTAGACCGCTCGGCCACGCTACCTCCCTGCTAGTCGCCGAAAGCGGAACTTGACCCGTTGCCCGGCCCGCTTTAGTGCTTTGCCTTTTCTCCTTGGAAAGTCTGGAGACAGGCAGTGGAAGGGCAGGCAAACTGTCAGGTGCGCAGAGGAGGGGAGACCATGAGGCAAGGTGGGAGATGGGGGCAAGAAGTGAGAAAAAAACTAATCGCAAGCTAGGGCAGGATTCGGAAAGTGAAGCCGAAAAGGGGCTTAGCATGCAGCCCAGGGGTTTCTTTGACTGTCCTAAGCCCACAGGGACTTTGCCGTCCTCAGCTCATGAGACTTGAGATGGGTAGCTTGATTTGCTGAGGAAATGCGGGATGACAGATTCAACTCTGGAGTCAAACATAGCCCGGAACTATCGCCTTAAACTGAGTTTTAAGCCTGGTGCCGATAAAAAGAAAGAAATTAGCCTTAGATCGGGCAAGCCGTTTGACGGGGGAAAATGAGACCCCCTAGGCCAGCTAGGTGGTCGCTGGATGCTGTGCAGACATCAGCAGCTGTTCATTTCATGCCCTCACGTCTCCTCGTTAGTATAGTGGTCAGTATCCCCGCCTGTCACGCGGGAGACCGGGGTTCAATTCCCCGACGGGGAGGTTAAACCTTTTCTGGATTTTTTTTAGTTCTTGACAAATATTCTTGAAGATTAGGCTGAGTCAAGTAGGGAATGGGTGCCAAGAACTGACTCTTTAAGAAAAAAGCACCGGCAACGCTAGTCATCGTACAATATTTGTGCACAATTGCTTACATTAGGCGGCCGGTCCACTTTATTGAGTCCCCCTCAGCACCATTTAGTGCTCCTGTTGTCTGCGAAGTCCAAATTGTAACCCTGAATCAGTTCCTCTTCTGACCCTTTGTATCATGTTACATGACGAGTAATGATCACCTGTTAGCTTTATCCCTAATTATAACTCTCACTCTTTCCCTGCATCTAACCCTAGCTCTAATCCCATCATTAACCTCGGTCCGGGCACACGCGTGAACCCTTACTCTCATCTCAGCCTCTCCTGGTGATACATCACACCTGGGATCGTTTGCTCCCTGTGGGCTGTGGGAAATTTGCTACCAGCACGCCCTGGAAGTGGGGCTCATTCCGCTGCAACGGGAGGTCTTCCCAGGACGCGTCACAGCTCAACGCAAGAGCTCCTGGGTTTCGAAGGCTCTTGCAGCAAGCCTTCACAAAGCAGCAGGGAGCGCCGTTCCAGATGGGAAACTTGAGACTGGATGTCCAGAAAAGCAAGACGTCAGAAGCGAAACCTTTTTCCTGCAGGGTGTGGCATACCATCCGCTTGCTCATTGCGACAGAGGTGGCACTAATGAAGGAAGAGGTCAACGTTACGTTCTTCTTTAAAATGCAAGGCCAGGAAAAGTGGCAGCGGTGGGATTTGAACCCACGCCTCCGAAGAGACTGGAGCCTTAATCCAGCGCCTTAGACCGCTCGGCCACGCTACCTCCCTGCTAGTCGCCGAAAGCGGAACTTGACCCGTTGCCCGGCCCGCTTTAGTGCTTTGCCTTTTCTCCTTGGAAAGTCTGGAGACAGGCAGTGGAAGGGCAGGCAAACTGTCAGGTGCGCAGAGGAGGGGAGACCATGAGGCAAGGTGGGAGATGGGGGCAAGAAGTGAGAAAAAAACTAATCGCAAGCTAGGGCAGGATTCGGAAAGTGAAGCCGAAAAGGGGCTTAGCATGCAGCCCAGGGGTTTCTTTGACTGTCCTAAGCCCACAGGGACTTTGCCGTCCTCAGCTCATGAGACTTGAGATGGGTAGCTTGATTTGCTGACTAAATGCGGGATGACAGATTCAACTCTGGAGTCAAACATAGCCCGGAACTATCGCCTTAAACTGAGTTTTAAGCCTGGTGCCGATAAAAAGAAAGAAATTAGCCTTAGATCGGGCAAGCCGTTTGACGGGGGAAAATGAGACCCCCCTAGGCCAGCTAGGTGGTCGCTGGATGCTGTGCAGACATCAGCAGCTGTTCATTTCATGCCCTCACGTCTCCTCGTTAGTATAGTGGTCAGTATCCCCGCCTGTCACGCGGGAGACCGGGGTTCAATTCCCCGACGGGGAGGTTAAACCGTTTCTGGATTTTTTTTAGTTCTTGACAAATATTCTTGAAGATTAGGCTGAGTCAAGTAGGGAATGGGTGCCAAGAACTGACTCTTTAAGAAAAAAGCACCGGCAACGCTAGTCATCGTACAATATTTGTGCACAATTGCTTACATTAGGCGGCCGGTCCACTTTATTGAGTCCCCCTCAGCACCATTTAGTGCTCCTGTTGTCTGCGAAGTCCAAATTGTAACCCTGAATCAGTTCCTCTTCTGACCCTTTGTATCATGTTACATGACGAGTAATGATCACCTGTTAGCTTTATCCCTAATTATAACTCTCACTCTTTCCCTGCATCTAACCCTAGCTCTAATCCCATCATTAACCTCGGTCCGGGCACACGCGTGAACCCCTACTCTCATCTCAGCCTCTCCTGGTGATACATCACACCTGGGATCGTTTGCTCCCTGTGGGCTGTGGGAAATTTGCTACCAGCACGCCCTGGAAGTGGGGCTCATTCCGCTGCAACGGGAGGTCTTCCCAGGACGCGTCACAGCTCAACGCAAGAGCTCCTGGGTTTCGAAGGCTCTTGCAGCAAGCCTTCACAAAGCAGCAGGGAGCGCCGTTCCAGATGGGAAACTTGAGACTGGATGTCCAGAAAAGCAAGACGTCAGAAGCGAAACCTTTTTCCTGCAGGGTGTGGCATACCATCCGCTTGCTCATTGCGACAGAGGTGGCACTAATGAAGGAAGAGGTCAACGTTACGTTCTTCTTTAAAATGCAAGGCCAGGAAAAGTGGCAGCGGTGGGATTTGAACCCACGCCTCCGAAGAGACTGGAGCCTTAATCCAGCGCCTTAGACCGCTCGGCCACGCTACCTCCCTGCTAGTCGCCGAAAGCGGAACTTGACCCGTTGCCCGGCCCGCTTTAGTGCTTTGCCTTTTCTCCTTGGAAAGTCTGGAGACAGGCAGTGGAAGGGCAGGCAAACTGTCAGGTGCGCAGAGGAGGGGAGACCATGAGGCAAGGTGGGAGATGGGGGCAAGAAGTGAGAAAAAAACTAATCGCAAGCTAGGGCAGGATTCGGAAAGTGAAGCCGAAAAGGGGCTTAGCATGCAGCCCAGGGGTTTCTTTGACTGTCCTAAGCCCACAGGGACTTTGCCGTCCTCAGCTCATGAGACTTGAGATGGGTAGCTTGATTTGCTGAGGAAATGCGGGATGACAGATTCAACTCTGGAGTCAAACATAGCCCGGAACTATCGCCTTAAACTGAGTTTTAAGCCTGGTGCCGATAAAAAGAAAGAAATTAGCCTTAGATCGGGCAAGCCGTTTGACGGGGGAAAATGAGACCCCCCTAGGCCAGCTAGGTGGTCGCTGGATGCTGTGCAGACATCAGCAGCTGTTCATTTCATGCCCTCACGTCTCCTCGTTAGTATAGTGGTCAGTATCCCCGCCTGTCACGCGGGAGACCGGGGTTCAATTCCCCGACGGGGAGGTTAAACCGTTTCTGGATTTTTTTTAGTTCTTGACAAATATTCTTGAAGATTAGGCTGAGTCAAGTAGGGAATGGGTGCCAAGAACTGACTCTTTAAGAAAAAAGCACCGGCAACGCTAGTCATCGTACAATATTTGTGCACAATTGCTTACATTAGGCGGCCGGTCCACTTTATTGAGTCCCCCTCAGCACCATTTAGTGCTCCTGTTGTCTGCGAAGTCCAAATTGTAACCCTGAATCAGTTCCTCTTCTGACCCTTTGTATCATGTTACATGACGAGTAATGATCACCTGTTAGCTTTATCCCTAATTATAACTCTCACTCTTTCCCTGCATCTAACCCTAGCTCTAATCCCATCATTAACCTCGGTCCGGGCACACGCGTGAACCCCTACTCTCATCTCAGCCTCTCCTGGTGATACATCACACCTGGGATCGTTTGCTCCCTGTGGGCTGTGGGAAATTTGCTACCAGCACGCCCTGGAAGTGGGGCTCATTCCGCTGCAACGGGAGGTCTTCCCAGGACGCGTCACAGCTCAACGCAAGAGCTCCTGGGTTTCGAAGGCTCTTGCAGCAAGCCTTCACAAAGCAGCAGGGAGCGCCGTTCCAGATGGGAAACTTGAGACTGGATGTCCAGAAAAGCAAGACGTCAGAAGCGAAACCTTTTTCCTGCAGGGTGTGGCATACCATCCGCTTGCTCATTGCGACAGAGGTGGCACTAATGAAGGAAGAGGTCAACGTTACGTTCTTCTTTAAAATGCAAGGCCAGGAAAAGTGGCAGCGGTGGGATTTGAACCCACGCCTCCGAAGAGACTGGAGCCTTAATCCAGCGCCTTAGACCGCTCGGCCACGCTACCTCCCTGCTAGTCGCCGAAAGCGGAACTTGACCCGTTGCCCGGCCCGCTTTAGTGCTTTGCCTTTTCTCCTTGGAAAGTCTGGAGACAGGCAGTGGAAGGGCAGGCAAACTGTCAGGTGCGCAGAGGAGGGGAGACCATGAGGCAAGGTGGGAGATGGGGGCAAGAAGTGAGAAAAAAACTAATCGCAAGCTAGGGCAGGATTCGGAAAGTGAAGCCGAAAAGGGGCTTAGCATGCAGCCCAGGGGTTTCTTTGACTGTCCTAAGCCCACAGGGACTTTGCCGTCCTCAGCTCATGAGACTTGAGATGGGTAGCTTGATTTGCTGAGGAAATGCGGGATGACAGATTCAACTCTGGAGTCAAACATAGCCCGGAACTATCGCCTTAAACTGAGTTTTAAGCCTGGTGCCGATAAAAAGAAAGAAATTAGCCTTAGATCGGGCAAGCCGTTTGACGGGGGAAAATGAGACCCCCCTAGGCCAGCTAGGTGGTCGCTGGATGCTGTGCAGACATCAGCAGCTGTTCATTTCATGCCCTCACGTCTCCTCGTTAGTATAGTGGTCAGTATCCCCGCCTGTCACGCGGGAGACCGGGGTTCAATTCCCCGACGGGGAGGTTAAACCGTTTCTGGATTTTTTTTAGTTCTTGACAAATATTCTTGAAGATTAGGCTGAGTCAAGTAGGGAATGGGTGCCAAGAACTGACTCTTTAAGAAAAAAGCACCGGCAACGCTAGTCATCGTACAATATTTGTGCACAATTGCTTACATTAGGCGGCCGGTCCACTTTATTGAGTCCCCCTCAGCACCATTTAGTGCTCCTGTTGTCTGCGAAGTCCAAATTGTAACCCTGAATCAGTTCCTCTTCTGACCCTTTGTATCATGTTACATGACGAGTAATGATCACCTGTTAGCTTTATCCCTAATTATAACTCTCACTCTTTCCCTGCATCTAACCCTAGCTCTAATCCCATCATTAACCTCGGTCCGGGCACACGCGTGAACCCCTACTCTCATCTCAGCCTCTCCTGGTGATACATCACACCTGGGATCGTTTGCTCCCTGTGGGCTGTGGGAAATTTGCTACCAGCACGCCCTGGAAGTGGGGCTCATTCCGCTGCAACGGGAGGTCTTCCCAGGACGCGTCACAGCTCAACGCAAGAGCTCCTGGGTTTCGAAGGCTCTTGCAGCAAGCCTTCACAAAGCAGCAGGGAGCGCCGTTCCAGATGGGAAACTTGAGACTGGATGTCCAGAAAAGCAAGACGTCAGAAGCGAAACCTTTTTCCTGCAGGGTGTGGCATACCATCCGCTTGCTCATTGCGACAGAGGTGGCACTAATGAAGGAAGAGGTCAACGTTACGTTCTTCTTTAAAATGCAAGGCCAGGAAAAGTGGCAGCGGTGGGATTTGAACCCACGCCTCCGAAGAGACTGGAGCCTTAATCCAGTGCCTTAGACCGCTCGGCCACACTACCTCCCTGCTAGTCGCCGAAAGCGGAACTTGACCCGTTGCCCGGCCCGCTTTAGTGCTTTGCCTTTTCTCCTTGGAAAGTCTGGAGACAGGCAGTGGAAGGGCAGGCAAACTGTCAGGTGCGCAGAGGAGGGGAGACCATGAGGCAAGGTGGGAGATGGGGGCAAGAAGTGAGAAAAAAACTAATCGCAAGCTAGGGCAGGATTCGGAAAGTGAAGCCGAAAAGGGGCTTAGCATGCAGCCCAGGGGTTTCTTTGACTGTCCTAAGCCCACAGGGACTTTGCCGTCCTCAGCTCATGAGACTTGAGATGGGTAGCTTGATTTGCTGAGGAAATGCGGGATGACAGATTCAAC
The DNA here is from genome assembly GCF_040938575.1 of Ambystoma mexicanum. Taxonomy (NCBI): domain Eukaryota; kingdom Metazoa; phylum Chordata; class Amphibia; order Caudata; family Ambystomatidae; genus Ambystoma; species Ambystoma mexicanum. The sequence goes on from NC_090921.1 coordinate 237,675,692, forward strand.
TCTGGAGTCAAACATAGCCCGGAACTATCGCCTTAAACTGAGTTTTAAGCCTGGTGCCGATAAAAAGAAAGAAATTAGCCTTAGATCGGGCAAGCCGTTTGACGGGGGAAAATGAGACCCCCTAGGCCAGCTAGGTGGTCGCTGGATGCTGTGCAGACATCAGCAGCTGTTCATTTCATGCCCTCACGTCTCCTCGTTAGTATAGTGGTCAGTGTCCCCGCCTGTCACGCGGGAGACCGGGGTTCAATTCCCCGACGGGGAGGTTAAACCTTTTCTGGATTTTTTTTAGTTCTTGACAAATATTCTTGAAGATTAGGCTGAGTCAAGTAGGGAATGGGTGCCAAGAACTGACTCTTTAAGAAAAAAGCACCGGCAACGCTAGTCATCGTACAATATTTGTGCACAATTGCTTACATTAGGCGGCCGGTCCACTTTATTGAGTCCCCCTCAGCACCATTTAGTGCTCCTGTTGTCTGCGAAGTCCAAATTGTAACCCTGAATCAGTTCCTCTTCTGACCCTTTGTATCATGTTACATGACGAGTAATGATCACCTGTTAGCTTTATCCCTAATTATAACTCTCACTCTTTCCCTGCATCTAACCCTAGCTCTAATCCCATCATTAACCTCGGTCCGGGCACACGCGTGAACCCTTACTCTCATCTCAGCCTCTCCTGGTGATACATCACACCTGGGATCGTTTGCTCCCTGTGGGCTGTGGGAAATTTGCTACCAGCACGCCCTGGAAGTGGGGCTCATTCCGCTGCAACGGGAGGTCTTCCCAGGACGCGTCACAGCTCAACGCAAGAGCTCCTGGGTTTCGAAGGCTCTTGCAGCAAGCCTTCACAAAGCAGCAGGGAGCGCCGTTCCAGATGGGAAACTTGAGACTGGATGTCCAGAAAAGCAAGACGTCAGAAGCGAAACCTTTTTCCTGCAGGGTGTGGCATACCATCCGCTTGCTCATTGCGACAGAGGTGGCACTAATGAAGGAAGAGGTCAACGTTACGTTCTTCTTTAAAATGCAAGGCCAGGAAAAGTGGCAGCGGTGGGATTTGAACCCACGCCTCCGAAGAGACTGGAGCCTTAATCCAGCGCCTTAGACCGCTCGGCCACGCTACCTCCCTGCTAGTCGCCGAAAGCGGAACTTGACCCGTTGCCCGGCCCGCTTTAGTGCTTTGCCTTTTCTCCTTGGAAAGTCTGGAGACAGGCAGTGGAAGGGCAGGCAAACTGTCAGGTGCGCAGAGGAGGGGAGACCATGAGGCAAGGTGGGAGATGGGGGCAAGAAGTGAGAAAAAAACTAATCGCAAGCTAGGGCAGGATTCGGAAAGTGAAGCCGAAAAGGGGCTTAGCATGCAGCCCAGGGGTTTCTTTGACTGTCCTAAGCCCACAGGGACTTTGCCGTCCTCAGCTCATGAGACTTGAGATGGGTAGCTTGATTTGCTGAGGAAATGCGGGATGACAGATTCAACTCTGGAGTCAAACATAGCCCGGAACTATCGCCTTAAACTGAGTTTTAAGCCTGGTGCCGATAAAAAGAAAGAAATTAGCCTTAGATCGGGCAAGCCGTTTGACGGGGGAAAATGAGACCCCCTAGGCCAGCTAGGTGGTCGCTGGATGCTGTGCAGACATCAGCAGCTGTTCATTTCATGCCCTCACGTCTCCTCGTTAGTATAGTGGTCAGTATCCCCGCCTGTCACGCGGGAGACCGGGGTTCAATTCCCCGACGGGGAGGTTAAACCTTTTCTGGATTTTTTTTAGTTCTTGACAAATATTCTTGAAGATTAGGCTGAGTCAAGTAGGGAATGGGTGCCAAGAACTGACTCTTTAAGAAAAAAGCACCGGCAACGCTAGTCATCGTACAATATTTGTGCACAATTGCTTACATTAGGCGGCCGGTCCACTTTATTGAGTCCCCCTCAGCACCATTTAGTGCTCCTGTTGTCTGCGAAGTCCAAATTGTAACCCTGAATCAGTTCCTCTTCTGACCCTTTGTATCATGTTACATGACGAGTAATGATCACCTGTTAGCTTTATCCCTAATTATAACTCTCACTCTTTCCCTGCATCTAACCCTAGCTCTAATCCCATCATTAACCTCGGTCCGGGCACACGCGTGAACCCTTACTCTCATCTCAGCCTCTCCTGGTGATACATCACACCTGGGATCGTTTGCTCCCTGTGGGCTGTGGGAAATTTGCTACCAGCACGCCCTGGAAGTGGGGCTCATTCCGCTGCAACGGGAGGTCTTCCCAGGACGCGTCACAGCTCAACGCAAGAGCTCCTGGGTTTCGAAGGCTCTTGCAGCAAGCCTTCACAAAGCAGCAGGGAGCGCCGTTCCAGATGGGAAACTTGAGACTGGATGTCCAGAAAAGCAAGACGTCAGAAGCGAAACCTTTTTCCTGCAGGGTGTGGCATACCATCCGCTTGCTCATTGCGACAGAGGTGGCACTAATGAAGGAAGAGGTCAACGTTACGTTCTTCTTTAAAATGCAAGGCCAGGAAAAGTGGCAGCGGTGGGATTTGAACCCACGCCTCCGAAGAGACTGGAGCCTTAATCCAGCGCCTTAGACCGCTCGGCCACGCTACCTCCCTGCTAGTCGCAGAAAGCGGAACTTGACCCGTTGCCCGGCCCGCTTTAGTGCTTTGCCTTTTCTCCTTGGAAAGTCTGGAGACAGGCAGTGGAAGGGCAGGCAAACTGTCAGGTGCGCAGAGGAGGGGAGACCATGAGGCAAGGTGGGAGATGGGGGCAAGAAGTGAGAAAAAAACTAATCGCAAGCTAGGGCAGGATTCGGAAAGTGAAGCCGAAAAGGGGCTTAGCATGCAGCCCAGGGGTTTCTTTGACTGTCCTAAGCCCACAGGGACTTTGCCGTCCTCAGCTCATGAGACTTGAGATGGGTAGCTTGATTTGCTGAGGAAATGCGGGATGACAGATTCAACTCTGGAGTCAAACATAGCCCGGAACTATCGCCTTAAACTGAGTTTTAAGCCTGGTGCCGATAAAAAGAAAGAAATTAGCCTTAGATCGGGCAAGCCGTTTGACGGGGGAAAATGAGACCCCCCTAGGCCAGCTAGGTGGTCGCTGGATGCTGTGCAGACATCAGCAGCTGTTCATTTCATGCCCTCACGTCTCCTCGTTAGTATAGTGGTCAGTATCCCCGCCTGTCACGCGGGAGACCGGGGTTCAATTCCCCGACGGGGAGGTTAAACCGTTTCTGGATTTTTTTTAGTTCTTGACAAATATTCTTGAAGATTAGGCTGAGTCAAGTAGGGAATGGGTGCCAAGAACTGACTCTTTAAGAAAAAAGCACCGGCAACGCTAGTCATCGTACAATATTTGTGCACAATTGCTTACATTAGGCGGCCGGTCCACTTTATTGAGTCCCCCTCAGCACCATTTAGTGCTCCTGTTGTCTGCGAAGTCCAAATTGTAACCCTGAATCAGTTCCTCTTCTGACCCTTTGTATCATGTTACATGACGAGTAATGATCACCTGTTAGCTTTATCCCTAATTATAACTCTCACTCTTTCCCTGCATCTAACCCTAGCTCTAATCCCATCATTAACCTCGGTCCGGGCACACGCGTGAACCCCTACTCTCATCTCAGCCTCTCCTGGTGATACATCACACCTGGGATCGTTTGCTCCCTGTGGGCTGTGGGAAATTTGCTACCAGCACGCCCTGGAAGTGGGGCTCATTCCGCTGCAACGGGAGGTCTTCCCAGGACGCGTCACAGCTCAACGCAAGAGCTCCTGGGTTTCGAAGGCTCTTGCAGCAAGCCTTCACAAAGCAGCAGGGAGCGCCGTTCCAGATGGGAAACTTGAGACTGGATGTCCAGAAAAGCAAGACGTCAGAAGCGAAACCTTTTTCCTGCAGGGTGTGGCATACCATCCGCTTGCTCATTGCGACAGAGGTGGCACTAATGAAGGAAGAGGTCAACGTTACGTTCTTCTTTAAAATGCAAGGCCAGGAAAAGTGGCAGCGGTGGGATTTGAACCCACGCCTCCGAAGAGACTGGAGCCTTAATCCAGCGCCTTAGACCGCTCGGCCACGCTACCTCCCTGCTAGTCGCCGAAAGCGGAACTTGACCCGTTGCCCGGCCCGCTTTAGTGCTTTGCCTTTTCTCCTTGGAAAGTCTGGAGACAGGCAGTGGAAGGGCAGGCAAACTGTCAGGTGCGCAGAGGAGGGGAGACCATGAGGCAAGGTGGGAGATGGGGGCAAGAAGTGAGAAAAAAACTAATCGCAAGCTAGGGCAGGATTCGGAAAGTGAAGCCGAAAAGGGGCTTAGCATGCAGCCCAGGGGTTTCTTTGACTGTCCTAAGCCCACAGGGACTTTGCCGTCCTCAGCTCATGAGACTTGAGATGGGTAGCTTGATTTGCTGAGGAAATGCGGGATGACAGATTCAACTCTGGAGTCAAACATAGCCCGGAACTATCGCCTTAAACTGAGTTTTAAGCCTGGTGCCGATAAAAAGAAAGAAATTAGCCTTAGATCGGGCAAGCCGTTTGACGGGGGAAAATGAGACCCCCCTAGGCCAGCTAGGTGGTCGCTGGATGCTGTGCAGACATCAGCAGCTGTTCATTTCATGCCCTCACGTCTCCTCGTTAGTATAGTGGTCAGTATCCCCGCCTGTCACGCGGGAGACCGGGGTTCAATTCCCCGACGGGGAGGTTAAACCGTTTCTGGATTTTTTTTAGTTCTTGACAAATATTCTTGAAGATTAGGCTGAGTCAAGTAGGGAATGGGTGCCAAGAACTGACTCTTTAAGAAAAAAGCACCGGCAACGCTAGTCATCGTACAATATTTGTGCACAATTGCTTACATTAGGCGGCCGGTCCACTTTATTGAGTCCCCCTCAGCACCATTTAGTGCTCCTGTTGTCTGCGAAGTCCAAATTGTAACCCTGAATCAGTTCCTCTTCTGACCCTTTGTATCATGTTACATGACGAGTAATGATCACCTGTTAGCTTTATCCCTAATTATAACTCTCACTCTTTCCCTGCATCTAACCCTAGCTCTAATCCCATCATTAACCTCGGTCCGGGCACACGCGTGAACCCCTACTCTCATCTCAGCCTCTCCTGGTGATACATCACACCTGGGATCGTTTGCTCCCTGTGGGCTGTGGGAAATTTGCTACCAGCACGCCCTGGAAGTGGGGCTCATTCCGCTGCAACGGGAGGTCTTCCCAGGACGCGTCACAGCTCAACGCAAGAGCTCCTGGGTTTCGAAGGCTCTTGCAGCAAGCCTTCACAAAGCAGCAGGGAGCGCCGTTCCAGATGGGAAACTTGAGACTGGATGTCCAGAAAAGCAAGACGTCAGAAGCGAAACCTTTTTCCTGCAGGGTGTGGCATACCATCCGCTTGCTCATTGCGACAGAGGTGGCACTAATGAAGGAAGAGGTCAACGTTACGTTCTTCTTTAAAATGCAAGGCCAGGAAAAGTGGCAGCGGTGGGATTTGAACCCACGCCTCCGAAGAGACTGGAGCCTTAATCCAGCGCCTTAGACCGCTCGGCCACGCTACCTCCCTGCTAGTCGCCGAAAGCGGAACTTGACCCGTTGCCCGGCCCGCTTTAGTGCTTTGCCTTTTCTCCTTGGAAAGTCTGGAGACAGGCAGTGGAAGGGCAGGCAAACTGTCAGGTGCGCAGAGGAGGGGAGACCATGAGGCAAGGTGGGAGATGGGGGCAAGAAGTGAGAAAAAAACTAATCGCAAGCTAGGGCAGGATTCGGAAAGTGAAGCCGAAAAGGGGCTTAGCATGCAGCCCAGGGGTTTCTTTGACTGTCCTAAGCCCACAGGGACTTTGCCGTCCTCAGCTCATGAGACTTGAGATGGGTAGCTTGATTTGCTGAGGAAATGCGGGATGACAGATTCAACTCTGGAGTCAAACATAGCCCGGAACTATCGCCTTAAACTGAGTTTTAAGCCTGGTGCCGATAAAAAGAAAGAAATTAGCCTTAGATCGGGCAAGCCGTTTGACGGGGGAAAATGAGACCCCCCTAGGCCAGCTAGGTGGTCGCTGGATGCTGTGCAGACATCAGCAGCTGTTCATTTCATGCCCTCACGTCTCCTCGTTAGTATAGTGGTCAGTATCCCCGCCTGTCACGCGGGAGACCGGGGTTCAATTCCCCGACGGGGAGGTTAAACCGTTTCTGGATTTTTTTTAGTTCTTGACAAATATTCTTGAAGATTAGGCTGAGTCAAGTAGGGAATGGGTGCCAAGAACTGACTCTTTAAGAAAAAAGCACCGGCAACGCTAGTCATCGTACAATATTTGTGCACAATTGCTTACATTAGGCGGCCGGTCCACTTTATTGAGTCCCCCTCAGCACCATTTAGTGCTCCTGTTGTCTGCGAAGTCCAAATTGTAACCCTGAATCAGTTCCTCTTCTGACCCTTTGTATCATGTTACATGACGAGTAATGATCACCTGTTAGCTTTATCCCTAATTATAACTCTCACTCTTTCCCTGCATCTAACCCTAGCTCTAATCCCATCATTAACCTCGGTCCGGGCACACGCGTGAACCCCTACTCTCATCTCAGCCTCTCCTGGTGATACATCACACCTGGGATCGTTTGCTCCCTGTGGGCTGTGGGAAATTTGCTACCAGCACGCCCTGGAAGTGGGGCTCATTCCGCTGCAACGGGAGGTCTTCCCAGGACGCGTCACAGCTCAACGCAAGAGCTCCTGGGTTTCGAAGGCTCTTGCAGCAAGCCTTCACAAAGCAGCAGGGAGCGCCGTTCCAGATGGGAAACTTGAGACTGGATGTCCAGAAAAGCAAGACGTCAGAAGCGAAACCTTTTTCCTGCAGGGTGTGGCATACCATCCGCTTGCTCATTGCGACAGAGGTGGCACTAATGAAGGAAGAGGTCAACGTTACGTTCTTCTTTAAAATGCAAGGCCAGGAAAAGTGGCAGCGGTGGGATTTGAACCCACGCCTCCGAAGAGACTGGAGCCTTAATCCAGTGCCTTAGACCGCTCGGCCACGCTACCTCCCTGCTAGTCGCCGAAAGCGGAACTTGACCCGTTGCCCGGCCCGCTTTAGTGCTTTGCCTTTTCTCCTTGGAAAGTCTGGAGACAGGCAGTGGAAGGGCAGGCAAACTGTCAGGTGCGCAGAGGAGGGGAGACCATGAGGCAAGGTGGGAGATGGGGGCAAGAAGTGAGAAAAAAACTAATCGCAAGCTAGGGCAGGATTCGGAAAGTGAAGCCGAAAAGGGGCTTAGCATGCAGCCCAGGGGTTTCTTTGACTGTCCTAAGCCCACAGGGACTTTGCCGTCCTCAGCTCATGAGACTTGAGATGGGTAGCTTGATTTGCTGAGGAAATGCGGGATGACAGATTCAACTCTGGAGTCAAACATAGCCCGGAACTATCGCCTTAAACTGAGTTTTAAGCCTGGTGCCGATAAAAAGAAAGAAATTAGCCTTAGATCGGGCAAGCCGTTTGACGGGGGAAAATGAGACCCCCTAGGCCAGCTAGGTGGTCGCTGGATGCTGTGCAGACATCAGCAGCTGTTCATTTCATGCCCTCACGTCTCCTCGTTAGTATAGTGGTCAGTGTCCCCGCCTGTCACGCGGGAGACCGGGGTTCAATTCCCCGACGGGGAGGTTAAACCTTTTCTGGATTTTTTTTAGTTCTTGACAAATATTCTTGAAGATTAGGCTGAGTCAAGTAGGGAATGGGTGCCAAGAACTGACTCTTTAAGAAAAAAGCACCGGCAACGCTAGTCATCGTACAATATTTGTGCACAATTGCTTACATTAGGCGGCCGGTCCACTTTATTGAGTCCCCCTCAGCACCATTTAGTGCTCCTGTTGTCTGCGAAGTCCAAATTGTAACCCTGAATCAGTTCCTCTTCTGACCCTTTGTATCATGTTACATGACGAGTAATGATCACCTGTTAGCTTTATCCCTAATTATAACTCTCACTCTTTCCCTGCATCTAACCCTAGCTCTAATCCCATCATTAACCTCGGTCCGGGCACACGCGTGAACCCTTACTCTCATCTCAGCCTCTCCTGGTGATACATCACACCTGGGATCGTTTGCTCCCTGTGGGCTGTGGGAAATTTGCTACCAGCACGCCCTGGAAGTGGGGCTCATTCCGCTGCAACGGGAGGTCTTCCCAGGACGCGTCACAGCTCAACGCAAGAGCTCCTGGGTTTCGAAGGCTCTTGCAGCAAGCCTTCACAAAGCAGCAGGGAGCGCCGTTCCAGATGGGAAACTTGAGACTGGATGTCCAGAAAAGCAAGACGTCAGAAGCGAAACCTTTTTCCTGCAGGGTGTGGCATACCATCCGCTTGCTCATTGCGACAGAGGTGGCACTAATGAAGGAAGAGGTCAACGTTACGTTCTTCTTTAAAATGCAAGGCCAGGAAAAGTGGCAGCGGTGGGATTTGAACCCACGCCTCCGAAGAGACTGGAGCTTTAATCCAGCGCCTTAGACCGCTCGGCCACGCTACCTCCCTGCTAGTCGCCGAAAGCGGAACTTGACCCGTTGCCCGGCCCGCTTTAGTGCTTTGCCTTTTCTCCTTGGAAAGTCTGGAGACAGGCAGTGGAAGGGCAGGCAAACTGTCAGGTGCGCAGAGGAGGGGAGACCATGAGGCAAGGTGGGAGATGGGGGCAAGAAGTGAGAAAAAAACTAATCGCAAGCTAGGGCAGGATTCGGAAAGTGAAGCCGAAAAGGGGCTTAGCATGCAGCCCAGGGGTTTCTTTGACTGTCCTAAGCCCACAGGGACTTTGCCGTCCTCAGCTCATGAGACTTGAGATGGGTAGCTTGATTTGCTGAGGAAATGCGGGATGACAGATTCAACTCTGGAGTCAAACATAGCCCGGAACTATCGCCTTAAACTGAGTTTTAAGCCTGGTGCCGATAAAAAGAAAGAAATTAGCCTTAGATCGGGCAAGCCGTTTGACGGGGGAAAATGAGACCCCCTAGGCCAGCTAGGTGGTCGCTGGATGCTGTGCAGACATCAGCAGCTGTTCATTTCATGCCCTCACGTCTCCTCGTTAGTATAGTGGTCAGTATCCCCGCCTGTCACGCGGGAGACCGGGGTTCAATTCCCCGACGGGGAGGTTAAACCTTTTCTGGATTTTTTTTAGTTCTTGACAAATATTCTTGAAGATTAGGCTGAGTCAAGTAGGGAATGGGTGCCAAGAACTGACTCTTTAAGAAAAAAGCACCGGCAACGCTAGTCATCGTACAATATTTGTGCACAATTGCTTACATTAGGCGGCCGGTCCACTTTATTGAGTCCCCCTCAGCACCATTTAGTGCTCCTGTTGTCTGCGAAGTCCAAATTGTAACCCTGAATCAGTTCCTCTTCTGACCCTTTGTATCATGTTACATGACGAGTAATGATCACCTGTTAGCTTTATCCCTAATTATAACTCTCACTCTTTCCCTGCATCTAACCCTAGCTCTAATCCCATCATTAACCTCGGTCCGGGCACACGCGTGAACCCTTACTCTCATCTCAGCCTCTCCTGGTGATACATCACACCTGGGATCGTTTGCTCCCTGTGGGCTGTGGGAAATTTGCTACCAGCACGCCCTGGAAGTGGGGCTCATTCCGCTGCAACGGGAGGTCTTCCCAGGACGCGTCACAGCTCAACGCAAGAGCTCCTGGGTTTCGAAGGCTCTTGCAGCAAGCCTTCACAAAGCAGCAGGGAGCGCCGTTCCAGATGGGAAACTTGAGACTGGATGTCCAGAAAAGCAAGACGTCAGAAGCGAAACCTTTTTCCTGCAGGGTGTGGCATACCATCCGCTTGCTCATTGCGACAGAGGTGGCACTAATGAAGGAAGAGGTCAACGTTACGTTCTTCTTTAAAATGCAAGGCCAGGAAAAGTGGCAGCGGTGGGATTTGAACCCACGCCTCCGAAGAGACTGGAGCCTTAATCCAGCGCCTTAGACCGCTCGGCCACGCTACCTCCCTGCTAGTCGCAGAAAGCGGAACTTGACCCGTTGCCCGGCCCGCTTTAGTGCTTTGCCTTTTCTCCTTGGAAAGTCTGGAGACAGGCAGTGGAAGGGCAGGCAAACTGTCAGGTGCGCAGAGGAGGGGAGACCATGAGGCAAGGTGGGAGATGGGGGCAAGAAGTGAGAAAAAAACTAATCGCAAGCTAGGGCAGGATTCGGAAAGTGAAGCCGAAAAGGGGCTTAGCATGCAGCCCAGGGGTTTCTTTGACTGTCCTAAGCCCACAGGGACTTTGCCGTCCTCAGCTCATGAGACTTGAGATGGGTAGCTTGATTTGCTGAGGAAATGCGGGATGACAGATTCAACTCTGGAGTCAAACATAGCCCGGAACTATCGCCTTAAACTGAGTTTTAAGCCTGGTGCCGATAAAAAGAAAGAAATTAGCCTTAGATCGGGCAAGCCGTTTGACGGGGGAAAATGAGACCCCCCTAGGCCAGCTAGGTGGTCGCTGGATGCTGTGCAGACATCAGCAGCTGTTCATTTCATGCCCTCACGTCTCCTCGTTAGTATAGTGGTCAGTATCCCCGCCTGTCACGCGGGAGACCGGGGTTCAATTCCCCGACGGGGAGGTTAAACCGTTTCTGGATTTTTTTTAGTTCTTGACAAATATTCTTGAAGATTAGGCTGAGTCAAGTAGGGAATGGGTGCCAAGAACTGACTCTTTAAGAAAAAAGCACCGGCAACGCTAGTCATCGTACAATATTTGTGCACAATTGCTTACATTAGGCGGCCGGTCCACTTTATTGAGTCCCCCTCAGCACCATTTAGTGCTCCTGTTGTCTGCGAAGTCCAAATTGTAACCCTGAATCAGTTCCTCTTCTGACCCTTTGTATCATGTTACATGACGAGTAATGATCACCTGTTAGCTTTATCCCTAATTATAACTCTCACTCTTTCCCTGCATCTAACCCTAGCTCTAATCCCATCATTAACCTCGGTCCGGGCACACGCGTGAACCCCTACTCTCATCTCAGCCTCTCCTGGTGATACATCACACCTGGGATCGTTTGCTCCCTGTGGGCTGTGGGAAATTTGCTACCAGCACGCCCTGGAAGTGGGGCTCATTCCGCTGCAACGGGAGGTCTTCCCAGGACGCGTCACAGCTCAACGCAAGAGCTCCTGGGTTTCGAAGGCTCTTGCAGCAAGCCTTCACAAAGCAGCAGGGAGCGCCGTTCCAGATGGGAAACTTGAGACTGGATGTCCAGAAAAGCAAGACGTCAGAAGCGAAACCTTTTTCCTGCAGGGTGTGGCATACCATCCGCTTGCTCATTGCGACAGAGGTGGCACTAATGAAGGAAGAGGTCAACGTTACGTTCTTCTTTAAAATGCAAGGCCAGGAAAAGTGGCAGCGGTGGGATTTGAACCCACGCCTCCGAAGAGACTGGAGCCTTAATCCAGCGCCTTAGACCGCTCGGCCACGCTACCTCCCTGCTAGTCGCCGAAAGCGGAACTTGACCCGTTGCCCGGCCCGCTTTAGTGCTTTGCCTTTTCTCCTTGGAAAGTCTGGAGACAGGCAGTGGAAGGGCAGGCAAACTGTCAGGTGCGCAGAGGAGGGGAGACCATGAGGCAAGGTGGGAGATGGGGGCAAGAAGTGAGAAAAAAACTAATCGCAAGCTAGGGCAGGATTCGGAAAGTGAAGCCGAAAAGGGGCTTAGCATGCAGCCCAGGGGTTTCTTTGACTGTCCTAAGCCCACAGGGACTTTGCCGTCCTCAGCTCATGAGACTTGAGATGGGTAGCTTGATTTGCTGAGGAAATGCGGGATGACAGATTCAACTCTGGAGTCAAACATAGCCCGGAACTATCGCCTTAAACTGAGTTTTAAGCCTGGTGCCGATAAAAAGAAAGAAATTAGCCTTAGATCGGGCAAGCCGTTTGACGGGGGAAAATGAGACCCCCCTAGGCCAGCTAGGTGGTCGCTGGATGCTGTGCAGACATCAGCAGCTGTTCATTTCATGCCCTCACGTCTCCTCGTTAGTATAGTGGTCAGTATCCCCGCCTGTCACGCGGGAGACCGGGGTTCAATTCCCCGACGGGGAGGTTAAACCGTTTCTGGATTTTTTTTAGTTCTTGACAAATATTCTTGAAGATTAGGCTGAGTCAAGTAGGGAATGGGTGCCAAGAACTGACTCTTTAAGAAAAAAGCACCGGCAACGCTAGTCATCGTACAATATTTGTGCACAATTGCTTACATTAGGCGGCCGGTCCACTTTATTGAGTCCCCCTCAGCACCATTTAGTGCTCCTGTTGTCTGCGAAGTCCAAATTGTAACCCTGAATCAGTTCCTCTTCTGACCCTTTGTATCATGTTACATGACGAGTAATGATCACCTGTTAGCTTTATCCCTAATTATAACTCTCACTCTTTCCCTGCATCTAACCCTAGCTCTAATCCCATCATTAACCTCGGTCCGGGCACACGCGTGAACCCCTACTCTCATCTCAGCCTCTCCTGGTGATACATCACACCTGGGATCGTTTGCTCCCTGTGGGCTGTGGGAAATTTGCTACCAGCACGCCCTGGAAGTGGGGCTCATTCCGCTGCAACGGGAGGTCTTCCCAGGACGCGTCACAGCTCAACGCAAGAGCTCCTGGGTTTCGAAGGCTCTTGCAGCAAGCCTTCACAAAGCAGCAGGGAGCGCCGTTCCAGATGGGAAACTTGAGACTGGATGTCCAGAAAAGCAAGACGTCAGAAGCGAAACCTTTTTCCTGCAGGGTGTGGCATACCATCCGCTTGCTCATTGCGACAGAGGTGGCACTAATGAAGGAAGAGGTCAACGTTACGTTCTTCTTTAAAATGCAAGGCCAGGAAAAGTGGCAGCGGTGGGATTTGAACCCACGCCTCCGAAGAGACTGGAGCCTTAATCCAGCGCCTTAGACCGCTCGGCCACGCTACCTCCCTGCTAGTCGCCGAAAGCGGAACTTGACCCGTTGCCCGGCCCGCTTTAGTGCTTTGCCTTTTCTCCTTGGAAAGTCTGGAGACAGGCAGTGGAAGGGCAGGCAAACTGTCAGGTGCGCAGAGGAGGGGAGACCATGAGGCAAGGTGGGAGATGGGGGCAAGAAGTGAGAAAAAAACTAATCGCAAGCTAGGGCAGGATTCGGAAAGTGAAGCCGAAAAGGGGCTTAGCATGCAGCCCAGGGGTTTCTTTGACTGTCCTAAGCCCACAGGGACTTTGCCGTCCTCAGCTCATGAGACTTGAGATGGGTAGCTTGATTTGCTGAGGAAATGCGGGATGACAGATTCAACTCTGGAGTCAAACATAGCCCGGAACTATCGCCTTAAACTGAGTTTTAAGCCTGGTGCCGATAAAAAGAAAGAAATTAGCCTTAGATCGGGCAAGCCGTTTGACGGGGGAAAATGAGACCCCCCTAGGCCAGCTAGGTGGTCGCTGGATGCTGTGCAGACATCAGCAGCTGTTCATTTCATGCCCTCACGTCTCCTCGTTAGTATAGTGGTCAGTATCCCCGCCTGTCACGCGGGAGACCGGGGTTCAATTCCCCGACGGGGAGGTTAAACCGTTTCTGGATTTTTTTTAGTTCTTGACAAATATTCTTGAAGATTAGGCTGAGTCAAGTAGGGAATGGGTGCCAAGAACTGACTCTTTAAGAAAAAAGCACCGGCAACGCTAGTCATCGTACAATATTTGTGCACAATTGCTTACATTAGGCGGCCGGTCCACTTTATTGAGTCCCCCTCAGCACCATTTAGTGCTCCTGTTGTCTGCGAAGTCCAAATTGTAACCCTGAATCAGTTCCTCTTCTGACCCTTTGTATCATGTTACATGACGAGTAATGATCACCTGTTAGCTTTATCCCTAATTATAACTCTCACTCTTTCCCTGCATCTAACCCTAGCTCTAATCCCATCATTAACCTCGGTCCGGGCACACGCGTGAACCCCTACTCTCATCTCAGCCTCTCCTGGTGATACATCACACCTGGGATCGTTTGCTCCCTGTGGGCTGTGGGAAATTTGCTACCAGCACGCCCTGGAAGTGGGGCTCATTCCGCTGCAACGGGAGGTCTTCCCAGGACGCGTCACAGCTCAACGCAAGAGCTCCTGGGTTTCGAAGGCTCTTGCAGCAAGCCTTCACAAAGCAGCAGGGAGCGCCGTTCCAGATGGGAAACTTGAGACTGGATGTCCAGAAAAGCAAGACGTCAGAAGCGAAACCTTTTTCCTGCAGGGTGTGGCATACCATCCGCTTGCTCATTGCGACAGAGGTGGCACTAATGAAGGAAGAGGTCAACGTTACGTTCTTCTTTAAAATGCAAGGCCAGGAAAAGTGGCAGCGGTGGGATTTGAACCCACGCCTCCGAAGAGACTGGAGCCTTAATCCAGCGCCTTAGACCGCTCGGCCACGCTACCTCCCTGCTAGTCGCCGAAAGCGGAACTTGACCCGTTGCCCGGCCCGCTTTAGTGCTTTGCCTTTTCTCCTTGGAAAGTCTGGAGACAGGCAGTGGAAGGGCAGGCAAACTGTCAGGTGCGCAGAGGAGGGGAGACCATGAGGCAAGGTGGGAGATGGGGGCAAGAAGTGAGAAAAAAACTAATCGCAAGCTAGGGCAGGATTCGGAAAGTGAAGCCGAAAAGGGGCTTAGCATGCAGCCCAGGGGTTTCTTTGACTGTCCTAAGCCCACAGGGACTTTGCCGTCCTCAGCTCATGAGACTTGAGATGGGTAGCTTGATTTGCTGAGGAAATGCGGGATGACAGATTCAACTCTGGAGTCAAACATAGCCCGGAACTATCGCCTTAAACTGAGTTTTAAGCCTGGTGCCGATAAAAAGAAAGAAATTAGCCTTAGATCGGGCAAGCCGTTTGACGGGGGAAAATGAGACCCCCCTAGGCCAGCTAGGTGGTCGCTGGATGCTGTGCAGACATCAGCAGCTGTTCATTTCATGCCCTCACGTCTCCTCGTTAGTATAGTGGTCAGTATCCCCGCCTGTCACGCGGGAGACCGGGGTTCAATTCCCCGACGGGGAGGTTAAACCGTTTCTGGATTTTTTTTAGTTCTTGACAAATATTCTTGAAGATTAGGCTGAGTCAAGTAGGGAATGGGTGCCAAGAACTGACTCTTTAAGAAAAAAGCACCGGCAACGCTAGTCATCGTACAATATTTGTGCACAATTGCTTACATTAGGCGGCCGGTCCACTTTATTGAGTCCCCCTCAGCACCATTTAGTGCTCCTGTTGTCTGCGAAGTCCAAATTGTAACCCTGAATCAGTTCCTCTTCTGACCCTTTGTATCATGTTACATGACGAGTAATGATCACCTGTTAGCTTTATCCCTAATTATAACTCTCACTCTTTCCCTGCATCTAACCCTAGCTCTAATCCCATCATTAACCTCGGTCCGGGCACACGCGTGAACCCCTACTCTCATCTCAGCCTCTCCTGGTGATACATCACACCTGGGATCGTTTGCTCCCTGTGGGCTGTGGGAAATTTGCTACCAGCACGCCCTGGAAGTGGGGCTCATTCCGCTGCAACGGGAGGTCTTCCCAGGACGCGTCACAGCTCAACGCAAGAGCTCCTGGGTTTCGAAGGCTCTTGCAGCAAGCCTTCACAAAGCAGCAGGGAGCGCCGTTCCAGATGGGAAACTTGAGACTGGATGTCCAGAAAAGCAAGACGTCAGAAGCGAAACCTTTTTCCTGCAGGGTGTGGCATACCATCCGCTTGCTCATTGCGACAGAGGTGGCACTAATGAAGGAAGAGGTCAACGTTACGTTCTTCTTTAAAATGCAAGGCCAGGAAAAGTGGCAGCGGTGGGATTTGAACCCACGCCTCCGAAGAGACTGGAGCCTTAATCCAGTGCCTTAGACCGCTCGGCCACGCTACCTCCCTGCTAGTCGCCGAAAGCGGAACTTGACCCGTTGCCCGGCCCGCTTTAGTGCTTTGCCTTTTCTCCTTGGAAAGTCTGGAGACAGGCAGTGGAAGGGCAGGCAAACTGTCAGGTGCGCAGAGGAGGGGAGACCATGAGGCAAGGTGGGAGATGGGGGCAAGAAGTGAGAAAAAAACTAATCGCAAGCTAGGGCAGGATTCGGAAAGTGAAGCCGAAAAGGGGCTTAGCATGCAGCCCAGGGGTTTCTTTGACTGTCCTAAGCCCACAGGGACTTTGCCGTCCTCAGCTCATGAGACTTGAGATGGGTAGCTTGATTTGCTGAGGAAATGCGGGATGACAGATTCAACTCTGGAGTCAAACATAGCCCGGAACTATCGCCTTAAACTGAGTTTTAAGCCTGGTGCCGATAAAAAGAAAGAAATTAGCCTTAGATCGGGCAAGCCGTTTGACGGGGGAAAATGAGACCCCCTAGGCCAGCTAGGTGGTCGCTGGATGCTGTGCAGACATCAGCAGCTGTTCATTTCATGCCCTCACGTCTCCTCGTTAGTATAGTGGTCAGTGTCCCCGCCTGTCACGCGGGAGACCGGGGTTCAATTCCCCGACGGGGAGGTTAAACCTTTTCTGGATTTTTTTTAGTTCTTGACAAATATTCTTGAAGATTAGGCTGAGTCAAGTAGGGAATGGGTGCCAAGAACTGACTCTTTAAGAAAAAAGCACCGGCAACGCTAGTCATCGTACAATATTTGTGCACAATTGCTTACATTAGGCGGCCGGTCCACTTTATTGAGTCCCCCTCAGCACCATTTAGTGCTCCTGTTGTCTGCGAAGTCCAAATTGTAACCCTGAATCAGTTCCTCTTCTGACCCTTTGTATCATGTTACATGACGAGTAATGATCACCTGTTAGCTTTATCCCTAATTATAACTCTCACTCTTTCCCTGCATCTAACCCTAGCTCTAATCCCATCATTAACCTCGGTCCGGGCACACGCGTGAACCCTTACTCTCATCTCAGCCTCTCCTGGTGATACATCACACCTGGGATCGTTTGCTCCCTGTGGGCTGTGGGAAATTTGCTACCAGCACGCCCTGGAAGTGGGGCTCATTCCGCTGCAACGGGAGGTCTTCCCAGGACGCGTCACAGCTCAACGCAAGAGCTCCTGGGTTTCGAAGGCTCTTGCAGCAAGCCTTCACAAAGCAGCAGGGAGCGCCGTTCCAGATGGGAAACTTGAGACTGGATGTCCAGAAAAGCAAGACGTCAGAAGCGAAACCTTTTTCCTGCAGGGTGTGGCATACCATCCGCTTGCTCATTGCGACAGAGGTGGCACTAATGAAGGAAGAGGTCAACGTTACGTTCTTCTTTAAAATGCAAGGCCAGGAAAAGTGGCAGCGGTGGGATTTGAACCCACGCCTCCGAAGAGACTGGAGCCTTAATCCAGCGCCTTAGACCGCTCGGCCACGCTACCTCCCTGCTAGTCGCCGAAAGCGGAACTTGACCCGTTGCCCGGCCCGCTTTAGTGCTTTGCCTTTTCTCCTTGGAAAGTCTGGAGACAGGCAGTGGAAGGGCAGGCAAACTGTCAGGTGCGCAGAGGAGGGGAGACCATGAGGCAAGGTGGGAGATGGGGGCAAGAAGTAAGAAAAAAACTAATCGCAAGCTAGGGCAGGATTCGGAAAGTGAAGCCGAAAAGGGGCTTAGCATGCAGCCCAGGGGTTTCTTTGACTGTCCTAAGCCCACAGGGACTTTGCCGTCCTCAGCTCATGAGACTTGAGATGGGTAGCTTGATTTGCTGAGGAAATGCGGGATGACAGATTCAACTCTGGAGTCAAACATAGCCCGGAACTATCGCCTTAAACTGAGTTTTAAGCCTGGTGCCGATAAAAAGAAAGAAATTAGCCTTAGATCGGGCAAGCCATTTGACGGGGGAAAATGAGACCCCCTAGGCCAGCTAGGTGGTCGCTGGATGCTGTGCAGACATCAGCAGCTGTTCATTTCATGCCCTCACGTCTCCTCGTTAGTATAGTGGTCAGTATCCCCGCCTGTCACGCGGGAGACCGGGGTCCCCGACGGGGAGGTTAAACCTTTTCTGGATTTTTTTTAGTTCTTGACAAATATTCTTGAAGATTAGGCTGAGTCAAGTAGGGAATGGGTGCCAAGAACTGACTCTTTAAGAAAAAAGCACCGGCAACGCTAGTCATCGTACAATATTTGTGCACAATTGCTTACATTAGGCGGCCGGTCCACTTTATTGAGTCCCCCTCAGCACCATTTAGTGCTCCTGTTGTCTGCGAAGTCCAAATTGTAACCCTGAATCAGTTCCTCTTCTGACCCTTTGTATCATGTTACATGACGAGTAATGATCACCTGTTAGCTTTATCCCTAATTATAACTCTCACTCTTTCCCTGCATCTAACCCTAGCTCTAATCCCATCATTAACCTCGGTCCGGGCACACGCGTGAACCCTTACTCTCATCTCAGCCTCTCCTGGTGATACATCACACCTGGGATCGTTTGCTCCCTGTGGGCTGTGGGAAATTTGCTACCAGCACGCCCTGGAAGTGGGGCTCATTCCGCTGCAACGGGAGGTCTTCCCAGGACGCGTCACAGCTCAACGCAAGAGCTCCTGGGTTTCGAAGGCTCTTGCAGCAAGCCTTCACAAAGCAGCAGGGAGCGCCGTTCCAGATGGGAAACTTGAGACTGGATGTCCAGAAAAGCAAGACGTCAGAAGCGAAACCTTTTTCCTGCAGGGTGTGGCATACCATCCGCTTGCTCATTGCGACAGAGGTGGCACTAATGAAGGAAGAGGTCAACGTTACGTTCTTCTTTAAAATGCAAGGCCAGGAAAAGTGGCAGCGGTGGGATTTGAACCCACGCCTCCGAAGAGACTGGAGCCTTAATCCAGCGCCTTAGACCGCTCGGCCACGCTACCTCCCTGCTAGTCGCCGAAAGCGGAACTTGACCCGTTGCCCGGCCCGCTTTAGTGCTTTGCCTTTTCTCCTTGGAAAGTCTGGAGACAGGCAGTGGAAGGGCAGGCAAACTGTCAGGTGCGCAGAGGAGGGGAGACCATGAGGCAAGGTGGGAGATGGGGGCAAGAAGTGAGAAAAAAACTAATCGCAAGCTAGGGCAGGATTCGGAAAGTGAAGCCGAAAAGGGGCTTAGCATGCAGCCCAGGGGTTTCTTTGACTGTCCTAAGCCCACAGGGACTTTGCCGTCCTCAGCTCATGAGACTTGAGATGGGTAGCTTGATTTGCTGAGGAAATGCGGGATGACAGATTCAACTCTGGAGTCAAACATAGCCCGGAACTATCGCCTTAAACTGAGTTTTAAGCCTGGTGCCGATAAAAAGAAAGAAATTAGCCTTAGATCGGGCAAGCCGTTTGACGGGGGAAAATGAGACCCCCTAGGCCAGCTAGGTGGTCGCTGGATGCTGTGCAGACATCAGCAGCTGTTCATTTCATGCCCTCACGTCTCCTCGTTAGTATAGTGGTCAGTATCCCCGCCTGTCACGCGGGAGACCGGGGTTCAATTCCCCGACGGGGAGGTTAAACCTTTTCTGGATTTTTTTTAGTTCTTGACAAATATTCTTGAAGATTAGGCTGAGTCAAGTAGGGAATGGGTGCCAAGAACTGACTCTTTAAGAAAAAAGCACCGGCAACGCTAGTCATCGTACAATATTTGTGCACAATTGCTTACATTAGGCGGCCGGTCCACTTTATTGAGTCCCCCTCAGCACCATTTAGTGCTCCTGTTGTCTGCGAAGTCCAAATTGTAACCCTGAATCAGTTCCTCTTCTGACCCTTTGTATCATGTTACATGACGAGTAATGATCACCTGTTAGCTTTATCCCTAATTATAACTCTCACTCTTTCCCTGCATCTAACCCTAGCTCTAATCCCATCATTAACCTCGGTCCGGGCACACGCGTGAACCCTTACTCTCATCTCAGCCTCTCCTGGTGATACATCACACCTGGGATCGTTTGCTCCCTGTGGGCTGTGGGAAATTTGCTACCAGCACGCCCTGGAAGTGGGGCTCATTCCGCTGCAACGGGAGGTCTTCCCAGGACGCGTCACAGCTCAACGCAAGAGCTCCTGGGTTTCGAAGGCTCTTGCAGCAAGCCTTCACAAAGCAGCAGGGAGCGCCGTTCCAGATGGGAAACTTGAGACTGGATGTCCAGAAAAGCAAGACGTCAGAAGCGAAACCTTTTTCCTGCAGGGTGTGGCATACCATCCGCTTGCTCATTGCGACAGAGGTGGCACTAATGAAGGAAGAGGTCAACGTTACGTTCTTCTTTAAAATGCAAGGCCAGGAAAAGTGGCAGCGGTGGGATTTGAACCCACGCCTCCGAAGAGACTGGAGCCTTAATCCAGCGCCTTAGACCGCTCGGCCACGCTACCTCCCTGCTAGTCGCCGAAAGCGGAACTTGACCCGTTGCCCGGCCCGCTTTAGTGCTTTGCCTTTTCTCCTTGGAAAGTCTGGAGACAGGCAGTGGAAGGGCAGGCAAACTGTCAGGTGCGCAGAGGAGGGGAGACCATGAGGCAAGGTGGGAGATGGGGGCAAGAAGTGAGAAAAAAACTAATCGCAAGCTAGGGCAGGATTCGGAAAGTGAAGCCGAAAAGGGGCTTAGCATGCAGCCCAGGGGTTTCTTTGACTGTCCTAAGCCCACAGGGACTTTGCCGTCCTCAGCTCATGAGACTTGAGATGGGTAGCTTGATTTGCTGAGGAAATGCGGGATGACAGATTCAACTCTGGAGTCAAACATAGCCCGGAACTATCGCCTTAAACTGAGTTTTAAGCCTGGTGCCGATAAAAAGAAAGAAATTAGCCTTAGATCGGGCAAGCCGTTTGACGGGGGAAAATGAGACCCCCTAGGCCAGCTAGGTGGTCGCTGGATGCTGTGCAGACATCAGCAGCTGTTCATTTCATGCCCTCACGTCTCCTCGTTAGTATAGTGGTCAGTATCCCCGCCTGTCACGCGGGAGACCGGGGTTCAATTCCCCGACGGGGAGGTTAAACCTTTTCTGGATTTTTTTTAGTTCTTGACAAATATTCTTGAAGATTAGGCTGAGTCAAGTAGGGAATGGGTGCCAAGAACTGACTCTTTAAGAAAAAAGCACCGGCAACGCTAGTCATCGTACAATATTTGTGCACAATTGCTTACATTAGACGGCCGGTCCACTTTATTGAGTCCCCCTCAGCACCATTTTGTGCTCCTGTTGTCTGCGAAGTCCAAATTGTAACCCTGAATCAGTTCCTCTTCTGACCCTTTGTATCATGTTACATGACGAGTAATGATCACCTGTTAGCTTTATCCCTAATTATAACTCTCACTCTTTCCCTGCATCTAACCCTAGCTCTAATCCCATCATTAACCTCGGTCCGGGCACACGCGTGAACCCTTACTCTCATCTCAGCCTCTCCTGGTGATACATCACACCTGGGATCGTTTGCTCCCTGTGGGCTGTGGGAAATTTGCTACCAGCACGCCCTGGAAGTGGGGCTCATTCCGCTGCAACGGGAGGTCTTCCCAGGACGCGTCACAGCTCAACGCAAGAGCTCCTGGGTTTCGAAGGCTCTTGCAGCAAGCCTTCACAAAGCAGCAGGGAGCGCCGTTCCAGATGGGAAACTTGAGACTGGATGTCCAGAAAAGCAAGACGTCAGAAGCGAAACCTTTTTCCTGCAGGGTGTGGCATACCATCCGCTTGCTCATTGCGACAGAGGTGGCACTAATGAAGGAAGAGGTCAACGTTACGTTCTTCTTTAAAATGCAAGGCCAGGAAAAGTGGCAGCGGTGGGATTTGAACCCACGCCTCCGAAGAGACTGGAGCCTTAATCCAGCGCCTTAGACCGCTCGGCCACGCTACCTCCCTGCTAGTCGCAGAAAGCGGAACTTGACCCGTTGCCCGGCCCGCTTTAGTGCTTTGCCTTTTCTCCTTGGAAAGTCTGGAGACAGGCAGTGGAAGGGCAGGCAAACTGTCAGGTGCGCAGAGGAGGGGAGACCATGAGGCAAGGTGGGAGATGGGGGCAAGAAGTGAGAAAAAAACTAATCGCAAGCTAGGGCAGGATTCGGAAAGTGAAGCCGAAAAGGGGCTTAGCATGCAGCCCAGGGGTTTCTTTGACTGTCCTAAGCCCACAGGGACTTTGCCGTCCTCAGCTCATGAGACTTGAGATGGGTAGCTTGATTTGCTGAGGAAATGCGGGATGACAGATTCAACTCTGGAGTCAAACATAGCCCGGAACTATCGCCTTAAACTGAGTTTTAAGCCTGGTGCCGATAAAAAGAAAGAAATTAGCCTTAGATCGGGCAAGCCGTTTGACGGGGGAAAATGAGACCCCCCTAGGCCAGCTAGGTGGTCGCTGGATGCTGTGCAGACATCAGCAGCTGTTCATTTCATGCCCTCACGTCTCCTCGTTAGTATAGTGGTCAGTGTCCCCGCCTGTCACGCGGGAGACCGGGGTTCAATTCACCGACGGGGAGATTAAACCTTTTCTGGATTTTTTTTAGTTCTTGACAAATATTCTTGAAGATTAGGCTGAGTCAAGTAGGGAATGGGTGCCAAGAACTGACTCTTTAAGAAAAAAGCACCGGCAACGCTAGTCATCGTACAATATTTGTGCACAATTGCTTACATTAGGCGGCCGGTCCACTTTATTGAGTCCCCCTCAGCACCATTTAGTGCTCCTGTTGTCTGCGAAGTCCAAATTGTAACCCTGAATCAGTTCCTCTTCTGACCCTTTGTATCATGTTACATGACGAGTAATGATCACCTGTTAGCTTTATCCCTAATTATAACTCTCACTCTTTCCCTGCATCTAACCCTAGCTCTAATCCCATCATTAACCTCGGTCCGGGCACACGCGTGAACCCCTACTCTCATCTCAGCCTCTCCTGGTGATACATCACACCTGGGATCGTTTGCTCCCTGTGGGCTGTGGGAAATTTGCTACCAGCACGCCCTGGAAGTGGGGCTCATTCCGCTGCAACGGGAGGTCTTCCCAGGACGCGTCACAGCTCAACGCAAGAGCTCCTGGGTTTCGAAGGCTCTTGCAGCAAGCCTTCACAAAGCAGCAGGGAGCGCCGTTCCAGATGGGAAACTTGAGACTGGATGTCCAGAAAAGCAAGACGTCAGAAGCGAAACCTTTTTCCTGCAGGGTGTGGCATACCATCCGCTTGCTCATTGCGACAGAGGTGGCACTAATGAAGGAAGAGGTCAACGTTACGTTCTTCTTTAAAATGCAAGGCCAGGAAAAGTGGCAGCGGTGGGATTTGAACCCACGCCTCCGAAGAGACTGGAGCCTTAATCCAGCGCCTTAGACCGCTCGGCCACGCTACCTCCCTGCTAGTCGCCGAAAGCGGAACTTGACCCGTTGCCCGGCCCGCTTTAGTGCTTTGCCTTTTCTCCTTGGAAAGTCTGGAGACAGGCAGTGGAAGGGCAGGCAAACTGTCAGGTGCGCAGAGGAGGGGAGACCATGAGGCAAGGTGGGAGATGGGGGCAAGAAGTGAGAAAAAAACTAATCGCAAGCTAGGGCAGGATTCGGAAAGTGAAGCCGAAAAGGGGCTTAGCATGCAGCCCAGGGGTTTCTTTGACTGTCCTAAGCCCACAGGGACTTTGCCGTCCTCAGCTCATGAGACTTGAGATGGGTAGCTTGATTTGCTGAGGAAATGCGGGATGACAGATTCAACTCTGGAGTCAAACATAGCCCGGAACTATCGCCTTAAACTGAGTTTTAAGCCTGGTGCCGATAAAAAGAAAGAAATTAGCCTTAGATCGGGCAAGCCGTTTGACGGGGGAAAATGAGACCCCCTAGGCCAGCTAGGTGGTCGCTGGATGCTGTGCAGACATCAGCAGCTGTTCATTTCATGCCCTCACGTCTCCTCGTTAGTATAGTGGTCAGTATCCCTGCCTGTCACGCGGGAGACCGGGGTTCAATTCCCCGACGGGGAGGTTAAACCTTTTCTGGATTTTTTTTAGTTCTTGACAAATATTCTTGAAGATTAGGCTGAGTCAAGTAGGGAATGGGTGCCAAGAACTGACTCTTTAAGAAAAAAGCACCGGCAACGCTAGTCATCGTACAATATTTGTGCACAATTGCTTACATTAGGCGGCCGGTCCACTTTATTGAGTCCCCCTCAGCACCATTTAGTGCTCCTGTTGTCTGCGAAGTCCAAATTGTAACCCTGAATCAGTTCCTCTTCTGACCCTTTGTATCATGTTACATGACGAGTAATGATCACCTGTTAGCTTTATCCCTAATTATAACTCTCACTCTTTCCCTGCATCTAACCCTAGCTCTAATCCCATCATTAACCTCGGTCCGGGCACACGCGTGAACCCTTACTCTCATCTCAGCCTCTCCTGGTGATACATCACACCTGGGATCGTTTGCTCCCTGTGGGCTGTGGGAAATTTGCTACCAGCACGCCCTGGAAGTGGGGCTCATTCCGCTGCAACGGGAGGTCTTCCCAGGACGCGTCACAGCTCAACGCAAGAGCTCCTGGGTTTCGAAGGCTCTTGCAGCAAGCCTTCACAAAGCAGCAGGGAGCGCCGTTCCAGATGGGAAACTTGAGACTGGATGTCCAGAAAAGCAAGACGTCAGAAGCGAAACCTTTTTCCTGCAGGGTGTGGCATACCATCCGCTTGCTCATTGCGACAGAGGTGGCACTAATGAAGGAAGAGGTCAACGTTACGTTCTTCTTTAAAATGCAAGGCCAGGAAAAGTGGCAGCGGTGGGATTTGAACCCACGCCTCCGAAGAGACTGGAGCCTTAATCCAGCGCCTTAGACCGCTCGGCCACGCTACCTCCCTGCTAGTCGCAGAAAGCGGAACTTGACCCGTTGCCCGGCCCGCTTTAGTGCTTTGCCTTTTCTCCTTGGAAAGTCTGGAGACAGGCAGTGGAAGGGCAGGCAAACTGTCAGGTGCGCAGAGGAGGGGAGACCATGAGGCAAGGTGGGAGATGGGGGCAAGAAGTGAGAAAAAAACTAATCGCAAGCTAGGGCAGGATTCGGAAAGTGAAGCCGAAAAGGGGCTTAGCATGCAGCCCAGGGGTTTCTTTGACTGTCCTAAGCCCACAGGGACTTTGCCGTCCTCAGCTCATGAGACTTGAGATGGGTAGCTTGATTTGCTGAGGAAATGCGGGATGACAGATTCAACTCTGGAGTCAAACATAGCCCGGAACTATCGCCTTAAACTGAGTTTTAAGCCTGGTGCCGATAAAAAGAAAGAAATTAGCCTTAGATCGGGCAAGCCGTTTGACGGGGGAAAATGAGACCCCCCTAGGCCAGCTAGGTGGTCGCTGGATGCTGTGCAGACATCAGCAGCTGTTCATTTCATGCCCTCACGTCTCCTCGTTAGTATAGTGGTCAGTATCCCCGCCTGTCATGCGGGAGACCGGGGTTCAATTCCCCGACGGGGAGGTTAAACCGTTTCTGGATTTTTTTTAGTTCTTGACAAATATTCTTGAAGATTAGGCTGAGTCAAGTAGGGAATGGGTGCCAAGAACTGACTCTTTAAGAAAAAAGCACCGGCAACGCTAGTCATCGTACAATATTTGTGCACAATTGCTTACATTAGGCGGCCGGTCCACTTTATTGAGTCCCCCTCAGCACCATTTAGTGCTCCTGTTGTCTGCGAAGTCCAAATTGTAACCCTGAATCAGTTCCTCTTCTGACCCTTTGTATCATGTTACATGACGAGTAATGATCACCTGTTAGCTTTATCCCTAATTATAACTCTCACTCTTTCCCTGCATCTAACCCTAGCTCTAATCCCATCATTAACCTCGGTCCGGGCACACGCGTGAACCCCTACTCTCATCTCAGCCTCTCCTGGTGATACATCACACCTGGGATCGTTTGCTCCCTGTGGGCTGTGGGAAATTTGCTACCAGCACGCCCTGGAAGTGGGGCTCATTCCGCTGCAACGGGAGGTCTTCCCAGGACGCGTCACAGCTCAACGCAAGAGCTCCTGGGTTTCGAAGGCTCTTGCAGCAAGCCTTCACAAAGCAGCAGGGAGCGCCGTTCCAGATGGGAAACTTGAGACTGGATGTCCAGAAAAGCAAGACGTCAGAAGCGAAACCTTTTTCCTGCAGGGTGTGGCATACCATCCGCTTGCTCATTGCGACAGAGGTGGCACTAATGAAGGAAGAGGTCAACGTTACGTTCTTCTTTAAAATGCAAGGCCAGGAAAAGTGGCAGCGGTGGGATTTGAACCCACGCCTCCGAAGAGACTGGAGCCTTAATCCAGCGCCTTAGACCGCTCGGCCACGCTACCTCCCTGCTAGTCGCCGAAAGCGGAACTTGACCCGTTGCCCGGCCCGCTTTAGTGCTTTGCCTTTTCTCCTTGGAAAGTCTGGAGACAGGCAGTGGAAGGGCAGGCAAACTGTCAGGTGCGCAGAGGAGGGGAGACCATGAGGCAAGGTGGGAGATGGGGGCAAGAAGTGAGAAAAAAACTAATCGCAAGCTAGGGCAGGATTCGGAAAGTGAAGCCGAAAAGGGGCTTAGCATGCAGCCCAGGGGTTTCTTTGACTGTCCTAAGCCCACAGGGACTTTGCCGTCCTCAGCTCATGAGACTTGAGATGGGTAGCTTGATTTGCTGAGGAAATGCGGGATGACAGATTCAACTCTGGAGTCAAACATAGCCCGGAACTATCGCCTTAAACTGAGTTTTAAGCCTGGTGCCGATAAAAAGAAAGAAATTAGCCTTAGATCGGGCAAGCCGTTTGACGGGGGAAAATGAGACCCCCCTAGGCCAGCTAGGTGGTCGCTGGATGCTGTGCAGACATCAGCAGCTGTTCATTTCATGCCCTCACGTCTCCTCGTTAGTATAGTGGTCAGTATCCCCGCCTGTCACGCGGGAGACCGGGGTTCAATTCCCCGACGGGGAGGTTAAACCGTTTCTGGATTTTTTTTAGTTCTTGACAAATATTCTTGAAGATTAGGCTGAGTCAAGTAGGGAATGGGTGCCAAGAACTGACTCTTTAAGAAAAAAGCACCGGCAACGCTAGTCATCGTACAATATTTGTGCACAATTGCTTACATTAGGCGGCCGGTCCACTTTATTGAGTCCCCCTCAGCACCATTTAGTGCTCCTGTTGTCTGCGAAGTCCAAATTGTAACCCTGAATCAGTTCCTCTTCTGACCCTTTGTATCATGTTACATGACGAGTAATGATCACCTGTTAGCTTTATCCCTAATTATAACTCTCACTCTTTCCCTGCATCTAACCCTAGCTCTAATCCCATCATTAACCTCGGTCCGGGCACACGCGTGAACCCCTACTCTCATCTCAGCCTCTCCTGGTGATACATCACACCTGGGATCGTTTGCTCCCTGTGGGCTGTGGGAAATTTGCTACCAGCACGCCCTGGAAGTGGGGCTCATTCCGCTGCAACGGGAGGTCTTCCCAGGACGCGTCACAGCTCAACGCAAGAGCTCCTGGGTTTCGAAGGCTCTTGCAGCAAGCCTTCACAAAGCAGCAGGGAGCGCCGTTCCAGATGGGAAACTTGAGACTGGATGTCCAGAAAAGCAAGACGTCAGAAGCGAAACCTTTTTCCTGCAGGGTGTGGCATACCATCCGCTTGCTCATTGCGACAGAGGTGGCACTAATGAAGGAAGAGGTCAACGTTACGTTCTTCTTTAAAATGCAAGGCCAGGAAAAGTGGCAGCGGTGGGATTTGAACCCACGCCTCCGAAGAGACTGGAGCCTTAATCCAGCGCCTTAGACCGCTCGGCCACGCTACCTCCCTGCTAGTCGCCGAAAGCGGAACTTGACCCGTTGCCCGGCCCGCTTTAGTGCTTTGCCTTTTCTCCTTGGAAAGTCTGGAGACAGGCAGTGGAAGGGCAGGCAAACTGTCAGGTGCGCAGAGGAGGGGAGACCATGAGGCAAGGTGGGAGATGGGGGCAAGAAGTGAGAAAAAAACTAATCGCAAGCTAGGGCAGGATTCGGAAAGTGAAGCCGAAAAGGGGCTTAGCATGCAGCCCAGGGGTTTCTTTGACTGTCCTAAGCCCACAGGGACTTTGCCGTCCTCAGCTCATGAGACTTGAGATGGGTAGCTTGATTTGCTGAGGAAATGCGGGATGACAGATTCAACTCTGGAGTCAAACATAGCCCGGAACTATCGCCTTAAACTGAGTTTTAAGCCTGGTGCCGATAAAAAGAAAGAAATTAGCCTTAGATCGGGCAAGCCGTTTGACGGGGGAAAATGAGACCCCCCTAGGCCAGCTAGGTGGTCGCTGGATGCTGTGCAGACATCAGCAGCTGTTCATTTCATGCCCTCACGTCTCCTCGTTAGTATAGTGGTCAGTGTCCGGGGTTCAATTCCCCGACGGGGAGGTTAAACCGTTTCTGGATTTTTTTTAGTTCTTGACAAATATTCTTGAAGATTAGGCTGAGTCAAGTAGGGAATGGGTGCCAAGAACTGACTCTTTAAGAAAAAAGCACCGGCAACGCTAGTCATCGTACAATATTTGTGCACAATTGCTTACATTAGGCGGCCGGTCCACTTTATTGAGTCCCCCTCAGCACCATTTAGTGCTCCTGTTGTCTGCGAAGTCCAAATTGTAACCCTGAATCAGTTCCTCTTCTGACCCTTTGTATCATGTTACATGACGAGTAATGATCACCTGTTAGCTTTATCCCTAATTATAACTCTCACTCTTTCCCTGCATCTAACCCTAGCTCTAATCCCATCATTAACCTCGGTCCGGGCACACGCGTGAACCCCTACTCTCATCTCAGCCTCTCCTGGTGATACATCACACCTGGGATCGTTTGCTCCCTGTGGGCTGTGGGAAATTTGCTACCAGCACGCCCTGGAAGTGGGGCTCATTCCGCTGCAACGGGAGGTCTTCCCAGGACGCGTCACAGCTCAACGCAAGAGCTCCTGGGTTTCGAAGGCTCTTGCAGCAAGCCTTCACAAAGCAGCAGGGAGCGCCGTTCCAGATGGGAAACTTGAGACTGGATGTCCAGAAAAGCAAGACGTCAGAAGCGAAACCTTTTTCCTGCAGGGTGTGGCATACCATCCGCTTGCTCATTGCGACAGAGGTGGCACTAATGAAGGAAGAGGTCAACGTTACGTTCTTCTTTAAAATGCAAGGCCAGGAAAAGTGGCAGCGGTGGGATTTGAACCCACGCCTCCGAAGAGACTGGAGCCTTAATCCAGCGCCTTAGACCGCTCGGCCACGCTACCTCCCTGCTAGTTGCCGAAAGCGGAACTTGAACCGTTGCCCGGCCCGCTTTAGTGCTTTGCCTTTTCTCCTTGGAAAGTCTGGAGACAGGCAGTGGAAGGGCAGGCAAACTGTCAGGTGCGCAGAGGAGGGGAGACCATGAGGCAAGGTGGGAGATGGGGGCAAGAAGTGAGAAAAAAACTAATCGCAAGCTAGGGCAGGATTCGGAAAGTGAAGCCGAAAAGGGGCTTAGCATGCAGCCCAGGGGTTTCTTTGACTGTCCTAAGCCCACAGGGACTTTGCCGTCCTCAGCTCATGAGACTTGAGATGGGTAGCTTGATTTGCTGAGGAAATGCGGGATGACAGATTCAACTCTGGAGTCAAACATAGCCCGGAACTATCGCCTTAAACTGAGTTTTAAGCCTGGTGCCGATAAAAAGAAAGAAATTAGCCTTAGATCGGGCAAGCCGTTTGACGGGGGAAAATGAGACCCCCTAGGCCAGCTAGGTGGTCGCTGGATGCTGTGCAGACATCAGCAGCTGTTCATTTCATGCCCTCACGTCTCCTCGTTAGTATAGTGGTCAGTATCCCCGCCTGTCACGCGGGAGACCGGGGTTCAATTCCCCGACGGGGAGGTTAAACCTTTTCTGGATTTTTTTTAGTTCTTGACAAATATTCTTGAAGATTAGGCTGAGTCAAGTAGGGAATGGGTGCCAAGAACTGACTCTTTAAGAAAAAAGCACCGGCAACGCTAGTCATCGTACAATATTTGTGCACAATTGCTTACATTAGGCGGCCGGTCCACTTTATTGAGTCCCCCTCAGCACCATTTAGTGCTCCTGTTGTCTGCGAAGTCCAAATTGTAACCCTGAATCAGTTCCTCTTCTGACCCTTTGTATCATGTTACATGACGAGTAATGATCACCTGTTAGCTTTATCCCTAATTATAACTCTCACTCTTTCCCTGCATCTAACCCTAGCTCTAATCCCATCATTAACCTCGGTCCGGGCACACGCGTGAACCCCTACTCTCATCTCAGCCTCTCCTGGTGATACATCACACCTGGGATCGTTTGCTCCCTGTGGGCTGTGGGAAATTTGCTACCAGCACGCCCTGGAAGTGGGGCTCATTCCGCTGCAACGGGAGGTCTTCCCAGGACGCGTCACAGCTCAACGCAAGAGCTCCTGGGTTTCGAAGGCTCTTGCAGCAAGCCTTCACAAAGCAGCAGGGAGCGCCGTTCCAGATGGGAAACTTGAGACTGGATGTCCAGAAAAGCAAGACGTCAGAAGCGAAACCTTTTTCCTGCAGGGTGTGGCATACCATCCGCTTGCTCATTGCGACAGAGGTGGCACTAATGAAGGAAGAGGTCAACGTTACGTTCTTCTTTAAAATGCAAGGCCAGGAAAAGTGGCAGCGGTGGGATTTGAACCCACGCCTCCGAAGAGACTGGAGCCTTAATCCAGCGCCTTAGACCGCTCGGCCACGCTACCTCCCTGCTAGTCGCCGAAAGCGGAACTTGACCCGTTGCCCGGCCCGCTTTAGTGCTTTGCCTTTTCTCCTTGGAAAGTCTGGAGACAGGCAGTGGAAGGGCAGGCAAACTGTCAGGTGCGCAGAGGAGGGGAGACCATGAGGCAAGGTGGGAGATGGGGGCAAGAAGTGAGAAAAAAACTAATCGCAAGCTAGGGCAGGATTCGGAAAGTGAAGCCGAAAAGGGGCTTAGCATGCAGCCCAGGGGTTTCTTTGACTGTCCTAAGCCCACAGGGACTTTGCCGTCCTCAGCTCATGAGACTTGAGATGGGTAGCTTGATTTGCTGAGGAAATGCGGGATGACAGATTCAACTCTGGAGTCAAACATAGCCCGGAACTATCGCCTTAAACTGAGTTTTAAGCCTGGTGCCGATAAAAAGAAAGAAATTAGCCTTAGATCGGGCAAGCCGTTTGACGGGGGAAAATGAGACCCCCCTAGGCCAGCTAGGTGGTCGCTGGATGCTGTGCAGACATCAGCAGCTGTTCATTTCATGCCCTCACGTCTCCTCGTTAGTATAGTGGTCAGTATCCCCGCCTGTCACGCGGGAGACCGGGGTTCAATTCCCCGACGGGGAGGTTAAACCGTTTCTGGATTTTTTTTAGTTCTTGACAAATATTCTTGAAGATTAGGCTGAGTCAAGTAGGGAATGGGTGCCAAGAACTGACTCTTTAAGAAAAAAGCACCGGCAACGCTAGTCATCGTACAATATTTGTGCACAATTGCTTACATTAGGCGGCCGGTCCACTTTATTGAGTCCCCCTCAGCACCATTTAGTGCTCCTGTTGTCTGCGAAGTCCAAATTGTAACCCTGAATCAGTTCCTCTTCTGACCCTTTGTATCATGTTACATGACGAGTAATGATCACCTGTTAGCTTTATCCCTAATTATAACTCTCACTCTTTCCCTGCATCTAACCCTAGCTCTAATCCCATCATTAACCTCGGTCCGGGCACACGCGTGAACCCCTACTCTCATCTCAGCCTCTCCTGGTGATACATCACACCTGGGATCGTTTGCTCCCTGTGGGCTGTGGGAAATTTGCTACCAGCACGCCCTGGAAGTGGGGCTCATTCCGCTGCAACGGGAGGTCTTCCCAGGACGCGTCACAGCTCAACGCAAGAGCTCCTGGGTTTCGAAGGCTCTTGCAGCAAGCCTTCACAAAGCAGCAGGGAGCGCCGTTCCAGATGGGAAACTTGAGACTGGATGTCCAGAAAAGCAAGACGTCAGAAGCGAAACCTTTTTCCTGCAGGGTGTGGCATACCATCCGCTTGCTCATTGCGACAGAGGTGGCACTAATGAAGGAAGAGGTCAACGTTACGTTCTTCTTTAAAATGCAAGGCCAGGAAAAGTGGCAGCGGTGGGATTTGAACCCACGCCTCCGAAGAGACTGGAGCCTTAATCCAGCGCCTTAGACCGCTCGGCCACGCTACCTCCCTGCTAGTCGCCGAAAGCGGAACTTGACCCGTTGCCCGGCCCGCTTTAGTGCTTTGCCTTTTCTCCTTGGAAAGTCTGGAGACAGGCAGTGGAAGGGCAGGCAAACTGTCAGGTGCGCAGAGGAGGGGAGACCATGAGGCAAGGTGGGAGATGGGGGCAAGAAGTGAGAAAAAAACTAATCGCAAGCTAGGGCAGGATTCGGAAAGTGAAGCCGAAAAGGGGCTTAGCATGCAGCCCAGGGGTTTCTTTGACTGTCCTAAGCCCACAGGGACTTTGCCGTCCTCAGCTCATGAGACTTGAGATGGGTAGCTTGATTTGCTGAGGAAATGCGGGATGACAGATTCAACTCTGGAGTCAAACATAGCCCGGAACTATCGCCTTAAACTGAGTTTTAAGCCTGGTGCCGATAAAAAGAAAGAAATTAGCCTTAGATCGGGCAAGCCGTTTGACGGGGGAAAATGAGACCCCCCTAGGCCAGCTAGGTGGTCGCTGGATGCTGTGCAGACATCAGCAGCTGTTCATTTCATGCCCTCACGTCTCCTCGTTAGTATAGTGGTCAGTGTCCCCGCCTGTCACGCGGGAGACCGGGGTTCAATTCCCCGACGGGGAGGTTAAACCGTTTCTGGATTTTTTTTAGTTCTTGACAAATATTCTTGAAGATTAGGCTGAGTCAAGTAGGGAATGGGTGCCAAGAACTGACTCTTTAAGAAAAAAGCACCGGCAACGCTAGTCATCGTACAATATTTGTGCACAATTGCTTACATTAGGCGGCCGGTCCACTTTATTGAGTCCCCCTCAGCACCATTTAGTGCTCCTGTTGTCTGCGAAGTCCAAATTGTAACCCTGAATCAGTTCCTCTTCTGACCCTTTGTATCATGTTACATGACGAGTAATGATCACCTGTTAGCTTTATCCCTAATTATAACTCTCACTCTTTCCCTGCATCTAACCCTAGCTCTAATCCCATCATTAACCTCGGTCCGGGCACACGCGTGAACCCCTACTCTCATCTCAGCCTCTCCTGGTGATACATCACACCTGGGATCGTTTGCTCCCTGTGGGCTGTGGGAAATTTGCTACCAGCACGCCCTGGAAGTGGGGCTCATTCCGCTGCAACGGGAGGTCTTCCCAGGACGCGTCACAGCTCAACGCAAGAGCTCCTGGGTTTCGAAGGCTCTTGCAGCAAGCCTTCACAAAGCAGCAGGGAGCGCCGTTCCAGATGGGAAACTTGAGACTGGATGTCCAGAAAAGCAAGACGTCAGAAGCGAAACCTTTTTCCTGCAGGGTGTGGCATACCATCCGCTTGCTCATTGCGACAGAGGTGGCACTAATGAAGGAAGAGGTCAACGTTACGTTCTTCTTTAAAATGCAAGGCCAGGAAAAGTGGCAGCGGTGGGATTTGAACCCACGCCTCCGAAGAGACTGGAGCCTTAATCCAGCGCCTTAGACCGCTCGGCCACGCTACCTCCCTGCTAGTTGCCGAAAGCGGAACTTGAACCGTTGCCCGGCCCGCTTTAGTGCTTTGCCTTTTCTCCTTGGAAAGTCTGGAGACAGGCAGTGGAAGGGCAGGCAAACTGTCAGGTGCGCAGAGGAGGGGAGACCATGAGGCAAGGTGGGAGATGGGGGCAAGAAGTGAGAAAAAAACTAATCGCAAGCTAGGGCAGGATTCGGAAAGTGAAGCCGAAAAGGGGCTTAGCATGCAGCCCAGGGGTTTCTTTGACTGTCCTAAGCCCACAGGGACTTTGCCGTCCTCAGCTCATGAGACTTGAGATGGGTAGCTTGATTTGCTGAGGAAATGCGGGATGACAGATTCAACTCTGGAGTCAAACATAGCCCGGAACTATCGCCTTAAACTGAGTTTTAAGCCTGGTGCCGATAAAAAGAAAGAAATTAGCCTTAGATCGGGCAAGCCGTTTGACGGGGGAAAATGAGACCCCCTAGGCCAGCTAGGTGGTCGCTGGATGCTGTGCAGACATCAGCAGCTGTTCATTTCATGCCCTCACGTCTCCTCGTTAGTATAGTGGTCAGTATCCCCGCCTGTCACGCGGGAGACCGGGGTTCAATTCCCCGACGGGGAGGTTAAACCTTTTCTGGATTTTTTTTAGTTCTTGACAAATATTCTTGAAGATTAGGCTGAGTCAAGTAGGGAATGGGTGCCAAGAACTGACTCTTTAAGAAAAAAGCACCGGCAACGCTAGTCATCGTACAATATTTGTGCACAATTGCTTACATTAGGCGGCCGGTCCACTTTATTGAGTCCCCCTCAGCACCATTTAGTGCTCCTGTTGTCTGCGAAGTCCAAATTGTAACCCTGAATCAGTTCCTCTTCTGACCCTTTGTATCATGTTACATGACGAGTAATGATCACCTGTTAGCTTTATCCCTAATTATAACTCTCACTCTTTCCCTGCATCTAACCCTAGCTCTAATCCCATCATTAACCTCGGTCCGGGCACACGCGTGAACCCCTACTCTCATCTCAGCCTCTCCTGGTGATACATCACACCTGGGATCGTTTGCTCCCTGTGGGCTGTGGGAAATTTGCTACCAGCACGCCCTGGAAGTGGGGCTCATTCCGCTGCAACGGGAGGTCTTCCCAGGACGCGTCACAGCTCAACGCAAGAGCTCCTGGGTTTCGAAGGCTCTTGCAGCAAGCCTTCACAAAGCAGCAGGGAGCGCCGTTCCAGATGGGAAACTTGAGACTGGATGTCCAGAAAAGCAAGACGTCAGAAGCGAAACCTTTTTCCTGCAGGGTGTGGCATACCATCCGCTTGCTCATTGCGACAGAGGTGGCACTAATGAAGGAAGAGGTCAACGTTACGTTCTTCTTTAAAATGCAAGGCCAGGAAAAGTGGCAGCGGTGGGATTTGAACCCACGCCTCCGAAGAGACTGGAGCCTTAATCCAGCGCCTTAGACCGCTCGGCCACGCTACCTCCCTGCTAGTCGCCGAAAGCGGAACTTGACCCGTTGCCCGGCCCGCTTTAGTGCTTTGCCTTTTCTCCTTGGAAAGTCTGGAGACAGGCAGTGGAAGGGCAGGCAAACTGTCAGGTGCGCAGAGGAGGGGAGACCATGAGGCAAGGTGGGAGATGGGGGCAAGAAGTGAGAAAAAAACTAATCGCAAGCTAGGGCAGGATTCGGAAAGTGAAGCCGAAAAGGGGCTTAGCATGCAGCCCAGGGGTTTCTTTGACTGTCCTAAGCCCACAGGGACTTTGCCGTCCTCAGCTCATGAGACTTGAGATGGGTAGCTTGATTTGCTGAGGAAATGCGGGATGACAGATTCAACTCTGGAGTCAAACATAGCCCGGAACTATCGCCTTAAACTGAGTTTTAAGCCTGGTGCCGATAAAAAGAAAGAAATTAGCCTTAGATCGGGCAAGCCGTTTGACGGGGGAAAATGAGACCCCCCTAGGCCAGCTAGGTGGTCGCTGGATGCTGTGCAGACATCAGCAGCTGTTCATTTCATGCCCTCACGTCTCCTCGTTAGTATAGTGGTCAGTATCCCCGCCTGTCACGCGGGAGACCGGGGTTCAATTCCCCGACGGGGAGGTTAAACCGTTTCTGGATTTTTTTTAGTTCTTGACAAATATTCTTGAAGATTAGGCTGAGTCAAGTAGGGAATGGGTGCCAAGAACTGACTCTTTAAGAAAAAAGCACCGGCAACGCTAGTCATCGTACAATATTTGTGCACAATTGCTTACATTAGGCGGCCGGTCCACTTTATTGAGTCCCCCTCAGCACCATTTAGTGCTCCTGTTGTCTGCGAAGTCCAAATTGTAACCCTGAATCAGTTCCTCTTCTGACCCTTTGTATCATGTTACATGACGAGTAATGATCACCTGTTAGCTTTATCCCTAATTATAACTCTCACTCTTTCCCTGCATCTAACCCTAGCTCTAATCCCATCATTAACCTCGGTCCGGGCACACGCGTGAACCCCTACTCTCATCTCAGCCTCTCCTGGTGATACATCACACCTGGGATCGTTTGCTCCCTGTGGGCTGTGGGAAATTTGCTACCAGCACGCCCTGGAAGTGGGGCTCATTCCGCTGCAACGGGAGGTCTTCCCAGGACGCGTCACAGCTCAACGCAAGAGCTCCTGGGTTTCGAAGGCTCTTGCAGCAAGCCTTCACAAAGCAGCAGGGAGCGCCGTTCCAGATGGGAAACTTGAGACTGGATGTCCAGAAAAGCAAGACGTCAGAAGCGAAACCTTTTTCCTGCAGGGTGTGGCATACCATCCGCTTGCTCATTGCGACAGAGGTGGCACTAATGAAGGAAGAGGTCAACGTTACGTTCTTCTTTAAAATGCAAGGCCAGGAAAAGTGGCAGCGGTGGGATTTGAACCCACGCCTCCGAAGAGACTGGAGCCTTAATCCAGCGCCTTAGACCGCTCGGCCACGCTACCTCCCTGCTAGTCGCCGAAAGCGGAACTTGACCCGTTGCCCGGCCCGCTTTAGTGCTTTGCCTTTTCTCCTTGGAAAGTCTGGAGACAGGCAGTGGAAGGGCAGGCAAACTGTCAGGTGCGCAGAGGAGGGGAGACCATGAGGCAAGGTGGGAGATGGGGGCAAGAAGTGAGAAAAAAACTAATCGCAAGCTAGGGCAGGATTCGGAAAGTGAAGCCGAAAAGGGGCTTAGCATGCAGCCCAGGGGTTTCTTTGACTGTCCTAAGCCCACAGGGACTTTGCCGTCCTCAGCTCATGAGACTTGAGATGGGTAGCTTGATTTGCTGAGGAAATGCGGGATGACAGATTCAACTCTGGAGTCAAACATAGCCCGGAACTATCGCCTTAAACTGAGTTTTAAGCCTGGTGCCGATAAAAAGAAAGAAATTAGCCTTAGATCGGGCAAGCCGTTTGACGGGGGGAAATGAGACCCCCTAGGCCAGCTAGGTGGTCGCTGGATGCTGTGCAGACATCAGCAGCTGTTCATTTCATGCCCTCACGTCTCCTCGTTAGTATAGTGGTCAGTATCCCCGCCTGTCACGCGGGAGACCGGGGTTCAATTCCCCGACGGGGAGGTTAAACCTTTTCTGGATTTTTTTTAGTTCTTGACAAATATTCTTGAAGATTAGGCTGAGTCAAGTAGGGAATGGGTGCCAAGAACTGACTCTTTAAGAAAAAAGCACCGGCAACGCTAGTCATCGTACAATATTTGTGCACAATTGCTTACATTAGGCGGCCGGTCCACTTTATTGAGTCCCCCTCAGCACCATTTAGTGCTCCTGTTGTCTGCGAAGTCCAAATTGTAACCCTGAATCAGTTCCTCTTCTGACCCTTTGTATCATGTTACATGACGAGTAATGATCACCTGTTAGCTTTATCCCTAATTATAACTCTCACTCTTTCCCTGCATCTAACCCTAGCTCTAATCCCATCATTAACCTCGGTCCGGGCACACGCGTGAACCCCTACTCTCATCTCAGCCTCTCCTGGTGATACATCACACCTGGGATCGTTTGCTCCCTGTGGGCTGTGGGAAATTTGCTACCAGCACGCCCTGGAAGTGGGGCTCATTCCGCTGCAACGGGAGGTCTTCCCAGGACGCGTCACAGCTCAACGCAAGAGCTCCTGGGTTTCGAAGGCTCTTGCAGCAAGCCTTCACAAAGCAGCAGGGAGCGCCGTTCCAGATGGGAAACTTGAGACTGGATGTCCAGAAAAGCAAGACGTCAGAAGCGAAACCTTTTTCCTGCAGGGTGTGGCATACCATCCGCTTGCTCATTGCGACAGAGGTGGCACTAATGAAGGAAGAGGTCAACGTTACGTTCTTCTTTAAAATGCAAGGCCAGGAAAAGTGGCAGCGGTGGGATTTGAACCCACGCCTCCGAAGAGACTGGAGCCTTAATCCAGCGCCTTAGACCGCTCGGCCACGCTACCTCCCTGCTAGTCGCCGAAAGCGGAACTTGACCCGTTGCCCGGCCCGCTTTAGTGCTTTGCCTTTTCTCCTTGGAAAGTCTGGAGACAGGCAGTGGAAGGGCAGGCAAACTGTCAGGTGCGCAGAGGA
This sequence comes from Ambystoma mexicanum, assembly GCF_040938575.1. Lineage (NCBI taxonomy): Eukaryota > Metazoa > Chordata > Amphibia > Caudata > Ambystomatidae > Ambystoma > Ambystoma mexicanum. Next base: position 237,713,624 of record NC_090921.1, read on the forward strand.
GGGGAGACCATGAGGCAAGGTGGGAGATGGGGGCAAGAAGTGAGAAAAAAACTAATCGCAAGCTAGGGCAGGATTCGGAAAGTGAAGCCGAAAAGGGGCTTAGCATGCAGCCCAGGGGTTTCTTTGACTGTCCTAAGCCCACAGGGACTTTGCCGTCCTCAGCTCATGAGACTTGAGATGGGTAGCTTGATTTGCTGAGGAAATGCGGGATGACAGATTCAACTCTGGAGTCAAACATAGCCCGGAACTATCGCCTTAAACTGAGTTTTAAGCCTGGTGCCGATAAAAAGAAAGAAATTAGCCTTAGATCGGGCAAGCCGTTTGACGGGGGAAAATGAGACCCCCTAGGCCAGCTAGGTGGTCGCTGGATGCTGTGCAGACATCAGCAGCTGTTCATTTCATGCCCTCACGTCTCCACGTTAGTATAGTGGTCAGTATCCCCGCCTGTCACGCGGGAGACCGGGGTTCAATTCCCCGACGGGGAGGTTAAACCTTTTCTGGATTTTTTTTAGTTCTTGACAAATATTCTTGAAGATTAGGCTGAGTCAAGTAGGGAATGGGTGCCAAGAACTGACTCTTTAAGAAAAAAGCACCGGCAACGCTAGTCATCGTACAATATTTGTGCACAATTGCTTACATTAGGCGGCCGGTCCACTTTATTGAGTCCCCCTCAGCACCATTTAGTGCTCCTGTTGTCTGCGAAGTCCAAATTGTAACCCTGAATCAGTTCCTCTTCTGACCCTTTGTATCATGTTACATGACGAGTAATGATCACCTGTTAGCTTTATCCCTAATTATAACTCTCACTCTTTCCCTGCATCTAACCCTAGCTCTAATCCCATCATTAACCTCGGTCCGGGCACACGCGTGAACCCTTACTCTCATCTCAGCCTCTCCTGGTGATACATCACACCTGGGATCGTTTGCTCCCTGTGGGCTGTGGGAAATTTGCTACCAGCACGCCCTGGAAGTGGGGCTCATTCCGCTGCAACGGGAGGTCTTCCCAGGACGCGTCACAGCTCAACGCAAGAGCTCCTGGGTTTCGAAGGCTTTTGCAGCAAGCCTTCACAAAGCAGCAGGGAGCGCCGTTCCAGATGGGAAACTTGAGACTGGATGTCCAGAAAAGCAAGACGTCAGAAGCGAAACCTTTTTCCTGCAGGGTGTGGCATACCATCCGCTTGCTCATTGCGACAGAGGTGGCACTAATGAAGGAAGAGGTCAACGTTACGTTCTTCTTTAAAATGCAAGGCCAGGAAAAGTGGCAGCGGTGGGATTTGAACCCACGCCTCCGAAGAGACTGGAGCCTTAATCCAGCGCCTTAGACCGCTCGGCCACGCTACCTCCCTGCTAGACGCCGAAAGCGGAACTTGACCCGTTGCCCGGCCCGCTTTAGTGCTTTGCCTTTTCTCCTTGGAAAGTCTGGAGACAGGCAGTGGAAGGGCAGGCAAACTGTCAGGTGCGCAGAGGAGGGGAGACCATGAGGCAAGGTGGGAGATGGGGGCAAGAAGTGAGAAAAAAATTAATCGCAAGCTAGGGCAGGATTCGGAAAGTGAAGCCGAAAAGGGGCTTAGCATGCAGCCCAGGGGTTTCTTTGACTGTCCTAAGCCCACAGGGACTTTGCCGTCCTCAGCTCATGAGACTTGAGATGGGTAGCTTGATTTGCTGAGGAAATGCGGGATGACAGATTCAACTCTGGAGTCAAACATAGCCCGGAACTATCGCCTTAAACTGAGTTTTAAGCCTGGTGCCGATAAAAAGAAAGAAATTAGCCTTAGATCGGGCAAGCCGTTTGACGGGGGAAAATGAGACCCCCTAGGCCAGCTAGGTGGTCGCTGGATGCTGTGCAGACATCAGCAGCTGTTCATTTCATGCCCTCACGTCTCCTCGTTAGTATAGTGGTCAGTATCCCCGCCTGTCACGCGGGAGACCGGGGTTCAATTCCCCGACGGGGAGGTTAAACCTTTTCTGGATTTTTTTTAGTTCTTGACAAATATTCTTGAAGATTAGGCTGAGTCAAGTAGGGAATGGGTGCCAAGAACTGACTCTTTAAGAAAAAAGCACCGGCAACGCTAGTCATCGTACAATATTTGTGCACAATTGCTTACATTAGGCGGCCGGTCCACTTTATTGAGTCCCCCTCAGCACCATTTAGTGCTCCTGTTGTCTGCGAAGTCCAAATTGTAACCCTGAATCAGTTCCTCTTCTGACCCTTTGTATCATGTTACATGACGAGTAATGATCACCTGTTAGCTTTATCCCTAATTATAACTCTCACTCTTTCCCTGCATCTAACCCTAGCTCTAATCCCATCATTAACCTCGGTCCGGGCACACGCGTGAACCCTTACTCTCATCTCAGCCTCTCCTGGTGATACATCACACCTGGGATCGTTTGCTCCCTGTGGGCTGTGGGAAATTTGCTACCAGCACGCCCTGGAAGTGGGGCTCATTCCGCTGCAACGGGAGGTCTTCCCAGGACGCGTCACAGCTCAACGCAAGAGCTCCTGGGTTTCGAAGGCTCTTGCAGCAAGCCTTCACAAAGCAGCAGGGAGCGCCGTTCCAGATGGGAAACTTGAGACTGGATGTCCAGAAAAGCAAGACGTCAGAAGCGAAACCTTTTTCCTGCAGGGTGTGGCATACCATCCGCTTGCTCATTGCGACAGAGGTGGCACTAATGAAGGAAGAGGTCAACGTTACGTTCTTCTTTAAAATGCAAGGCCAGGAAAAGTGGCAGCGGTGGGATTTGAACCCACGCCTCCGAAGAGACTGGAGCCTTAATCCAGCGCCTTAGACCGCTCGGCCACGCTACCTCCCTGCTAGTCGCAGAAAGCGGAACTTGACCCGTTGCCCGGCCCGCTTTAGTGCTTTGCCTTTTCTCCTTGGAAAGTCTGGAGACAGGCAGTGGAAGGGCAGGCAAACTGTCAGGTGCGCAGAGGAGGGGAGACCATGAGGCAAGGTGGGAGATGGGGGCAAGAAGTGAGAAAAAAACTAATCGCAAGCTAGGGCAGGATTCGGAAAGTGAAGCCGAAAAGGGGCTTAGCATGCAGCCCAGGGGTTTCTTTGACTGTCCTAAGCCCACAGGGACTTTGCCGTCCTCAGCTCATGAGACTTGAGATGGGTAGCTTGATTTGCTGAGGAAATGCGGGATGACAGATTCAACTCTGGAGTCAAACATAGCCCGGAACTATCGCCTTAAACTGAGTTTTAAGCCTGGTGCCGATAAAAAGAAAGAAATTAGCCTTAGATCGGGCAAGCCGTTTGACGGGGGAAAATGAGACCCCCCTAGGCCAGCTAGGTGGTCGCTGGATGCTGTGCAGACATCAGCAGCTGTTCATTTCATGCCCTCACGTCTCCTCGTTAGTATAGTGGTCAGTATCCCCGCCTGTCACGCGGGAGACCGGGGTTCAATTCCCCGACGGGGAGGTTAAACCGTTTCTGGATTTTTTTTAGTTCTTGACAAATATTCTTGAAGATTAGGCTGAGTCAAGTAGGGAATGGGTGCCAAGAACTGACTCTTTAAGAAAAAAGCACCGGCAACGCTAGTCATCGTACAATATTTGTGCACAATTGCTTACATTAGGCGGCCGGTCCACTTTATTGAGTCCCCCTCAGCACCATTTAGTGCTCCTGTTGTCTGCGAAGTCCAAATTGTAACCCTGAATCAGTTCCTCTTCTGACCCTTTGTATCATGTTACATGACGAGTAATGATCACCTGTTAGCTTTATCCCTAATTATAACTCTCACTCTTTCCCTGCATCTAACCCTAGCTCTAATCCCATCATTAACCTCGGTCCGGGCACACGCGTGAACCCCTACTCTCATCTCAGCCTCTCCTGGTGATACATCACACCTGGGATCGTTTGCTCCCTGTGGGCTGTGGGAAATTTGCTACCAGCACGCCCTGGAAGTGGGGCTCATTCCGCTGCAACGGGAGGTCTTCCCAGGACGCGTCACAGCTCAACGCAAGAGCTCCTGGGTTTCGAAGGCTCTTGCAGCAAGCCTTCACAAAGCAGCAGGGAGCGCCGTTCCAGATGGGAAACTTGAGACTGGATGTCCAGAAAAGCAAGACGTCAGAAGCGAAACCTTTTTCCTGCAGGGTGTGGCATACCATCCGCTTGCTCATTGCGACAGAGGTGGCACTAATGAAGGAAGAGGTCAACGTTACGTTCTTCTTTAAAATGCAAGGCCAGGAAAAGTGGCAGCGGTGGGATTTGAACCCACGCCTCCGAAGAGACTGGAGCCTTAATCCAGCGCCTTAGACCGCTCGGCCACGCTACCTCCCTGCTAGTCGCCGAAAGCGGAACTTGACCCGTTGCCCGGCCCGCTTTAGTGCTTTGCCTTTTCTCCTTGGAAAGTCTGGAGACAGGCAGTGGAAGGGCAGGCAAACTGTCAGGTGCGCAGAGGAGGGGAGACCATGAGGCAAGGTGGGAGATGGGGGCAAGAAGTGAGAAAAAAACTAATCGCAAGCTAGGGCAGGATTCGGAAAGTGAAGCCGAAAAGGGGCTTAGCATGCAGCCCAGGGGTTTCTTTGACTGTCCTAAGCCCACAGGGACTTTGCCGTCCTCAGCTCATGAGACTTGAGATGGGTAGCTTGATTTGCTGAGGAAATGCGGGATGACAGATTCAACTCTGGAGTCAAACATAGCCCGGAACTATCGCCTTAAACTGAGTTTTAAGCCTGGTGCCGATAAAAAGAAAGAAATTAGCCTTAGATCGGGCAAGCCGTTTGACGGGGGAAAATGAGACCCCCCTAGGCCAGCTAGGTGGTCGCTGGATGCTGTGCAGACATCAGCAGCTGTTCATTTCATGCCCTCACGTCTCCTCGTTAGTATAGTGGTCAGTATCCCCGCCTGTCACGCGGGAGACCGGGGTTCAATTCCCCGACGGGGAGGTTAAACCGTTTCTGGATTTTTTTTAGTTCTTGACAAATATTCTTGAAGATTAGGCTGAGTCAAGTAGGGAATGGGTGCCAAGAACTGACTCTTTAAGAAAAAAGCACCGGCAACGCTAGTCATCGTACAATATTTGTGCACAATTGCTTACATTAGGCGGCCGGTCCACTTTATTGAGTCCCCCTCAGCACCATTTAGTGCTCCTGTTGTCTGCGAAGTCCAAATTGTAACCCTGAATCAGTTCCTCTTCTGACCCTTTGTATCATGTTACATGACGAGTAATGATCACCTGTTAGCTTTATCCCTAATTATAACTCTCACTCTTTCCCTGCATCTAACCCTAGCTCTAATCCCATCATTAACCTCGGTCCGGGCACACGCGTGAACCCCTACTCTCATCTCAGCCTCTCCTGGTGATACATCACACCTGGGATCGTTTGCTCCCTGTGGGCTGTGGGAAATTTGCTACCAGCACGCCCTGGAAGTGGGGCTCATTCCGCTGCAACGGGAGGTCTTCCCAGGACGCGTCACAGCTCAACGCAAGAGCTCCTGGGTTTCGAAGGCTCTTGCAGCAAGCCTTCACAAAGCAGCAGGGAGCGCCGTTCCAGATGGGAAACTTGAGACTGGATGTCCAGAAAAGCAAGACGTCAGAAGCGAAACCTTTTTCCTGCAGGGTGTGGCATACCATCCGCTTGCTCATTGCGACAGAGGTGGCACTAATGAAGGAAGAGGTCAACGTTACGTTCTTCTTTAAAATGCAAGGCCAGGAAAAGTGGCAGCGGTGGGATTTGAACCCACGCCTCCGAAGAGACTGGAGCCTTAATCCAGCGCCTTAGACCGCTCGGCCACGCTACCTCCCTGCTAGTCGCCGAAAGCGGAACTTGACCCGTTGCCCGGCCCGCTTTAGTGCTTTGCCTTTTCTCCTTGGAAAGTCTGGAGACAGGCAGTGGAAGGGCAGGCAAACTGTCAGGTGCGCAGAGGAGGGGAGACCATGAGGCAAGGTGGGAGATGGGGGCAAGAAGTGAGAAAAAAACTAATCGCAAGCTAGGGCAGGATTCGGAAAGTGAAGCCGAAAAGGGGCTTAGCATGCAGCCCAGGGGTTTCTTTGACTGTCCTAAGCCCACAGGGACTTTGCCGTCCTCAGCTCATGAGACTTGAGATGGGTAGCTTGATTTGCTGAGGAAATGCGGGATGACAGATTCAACTCTGGAGTCAAACATAGCCCGGAACTATCGCCTTAAACTGAGTTTTAAGCCTGGTGCCGATAAAAAGAAAGAAATTAGCCTTAGATCGGGCAAGCCGTTTGACGGGGGAAAATGAGACCCCCCTAGGCCAGCTAGGTGGTCGCTGGATGCTGTGCAGACATCAGCAGCTGTTCATTTCATGCCCTCACGTCTCCTCGTTAGTATAGTGGTCAGTATCCCCGCCTGTCACGCGGGAGACCGGGGTTCAATTCCCCGACGGGGAGGTTAAACCGTTTCTGGATTTTTTTTAGTTCTTGACAAATATTCTTGAAGATTAGGCTGAGTCAAGTAGGGAATGGGTGCCAAGAACTGACTCTTTAAGAAAAAAGCACCGGCAACGCTAGTCATCGTACAATATTTGTGCACAATTGCTTACATTAGGCGGCCGGTCCACTTTATTGAGTCCCCCTCAGCACCATTTAGTGCTCCTGTTGTCTGCGAAGTCCAAATTGTAACCCTGAATCAGTTCCTCTTCTGACCCTTTGTATCATGTTACATGACGAGTAATGATCACCTGTTAGCTTTATCCCTAATTATAACTCTCACTCTTTCCCTGCATCTAACCCTAGCTCTAATCCCATCATTAACCTCGGTCCGGGCACACGCGTGAACCCCTACTCTCATCTCAGCCTCTCCTGGTGATACATCACACCTGGGATCGTTTGCTCCCTGTGGGCTGTGGGAAATTTGCTACCAGCACGCCCTGGAAGTGGGGCTCATTCCGCTGCAACGGGAGGTCTTCCCAGGACGCGTCACAGCTCAACGCAAGAGCTCCTGGGTTTCGAAGGCTCTTGCAGCAAGCCTTCACAAAGCAGCAGGGAGCGCCGTTCCAGATGGGAAACTTGAGACTGGATGTCCAGAAAAGCAAGACGTCAGAAGCGAAACCTTTTTCCTGCAGGGTGTGGCATACCATCCGCTTGCTCATTGCGACAGAGGTGGCACTAATGAAGGAAGAGGTCAACGTTACGTTCTTCTTTAAAATGCAAGGCCAGGAAAAGTGGCAGCGGTGGGATTTGAACCCACGCCTCCGAAGAGACTGGAGCCTTAATCCAGCGCCTTAGACCGCTCGGCCACGCTACCTCCCTGCTAGTCGCCGAAAGCGGAACTTGACCCGTTGCCCGGCCCGCTTTAGTGCTTTGCCTTTTCTCCTTGGAAAGTCTGGAGACAGGCAGTGGAAGGGCAGGCAAACTGTCAGGTGCGCAGAGGAGGGGAGACCATGAGGCAAGGTGGGAGATGGGGGCAAGAAGTGAGAAAAAAACTAATCGCAAGCTAGGGCAGGATTCGGAAAGTGAAGCCGAAAAGGGGCTTAGCATGCAGCCCAGGGGTTTCTTTGACTGTCCTAAGCCCACAGGGACTTTGCCGTCCTCAGCTCATGAGACTTGAGATGGGTAGCTTGATTTGCTGAGGAAATGCGGGATGACAGATTCAACTCTGGAGTCAAACATAGCCCGGAACTATCGCCTTAAACTGAGTTTTAAGCCTGGTGCCGATAAAAAGAAAGAAATTAGCCTTAGATCGGGCAAGCCGTTTGACGGGGGAAAATGAGACCCCCCTAGGCCAGCTAGGTGGTCGCTGGATGCTGTGCAGACATCAGCAGCTGTTCATTTCATGCCCTCACGTCTCCTCGTTAGTATAGTGGTCAGTATCCCCGCCTGTCACGCGGGAGACCGGGGTTCAATTCCCCGACGGGGAGGTTAAACCGTTTCTGGATTTTTTTTAGTTCTTGACAAATATTCTTGAAGATTAGGCTGAGTCAAGTAGGGAATGGGTGCCAAGAACTGACTCTTTAAGAAAAAAGCACCGGCAACGCTAGTCATCGTACAATATTTGTGCACAATTGCTTACATTAGGCGGCCGGTCCACTTTATTGAGTCCCCCTCAGCACCATTTAGTGCTCCTGTTGTCTGCGAAGTCCAAATTGTAACCCTGAATCAGTTCCTCTTCTGACCCTTTGTATCATGTTACATGACGAGTAATGATCACCTGTTAGCTTTATCCCTAATTATAACTCTCACTCTTTCCCTGCATCTAACCCTAGCTCTAATCCCATCATTAACCTCGGTCCGGGCACACGCGTGAACCCCTACTCTCATCTCAGCCTCTCCTGGTGATACATCACACCTGGGATCGTTTGCTCCCTGTGGGCTGTGGGAAATTTGCTACCAGCACGCCCTGGAAGTGGGGCTCATTCCGCTGCAACGGGAGGTCTTCCCAGGACGCGTCACAGCTCAACGCAAGAGCTCCTGGGTTTCGAAGGCTCTTGCAGCAAACCTTCACAAAGCAGCAGGGAGCGCCGTTCCAGATGGGAAACTTGAGACTGGATGTCCAGAAAAGCAAGACGTCAGAAGCGAAACCTTTTTCCTGCAGGGTGTGGCATACCATCCGCTTGCTCATTGCGACAGAGGTGGCACTAATGAAGGAAGAGGTCAACGTTACGTTCTTCTTTAAAATGCAAGGCCAGGAAAAGTGGCAGCGGTGGGATTTGAACCCACGCCTCCGAAGAGACTGGAGCCTTAATCCAGTGCCTTAGACCGCTCGGCCACGCTACCTCCCTGCTAGTCGCCGAAAGCGGAACTTGACCCGTTGCCCGGCCCGCTTTAGTGCTTTGCCTTTTCTCCTTGGAAAGTCTGGAGACAGGCAGTGGAAGGGCAGGCAAACTGTCAGGTGCGCAGAGGAGGGGAGACCATGAGGCAAGGTGGGAGATGGGGGCAAGAAGTGAGAAAAAAACTAATCGCAAGCTAGGGCAGGATTCGGAAAGTGAAGCCGAAAAGGGGCTTAGCATGCAGCCCAGGGGTTTCTTTGACTGTCCTAAGCCCACAGGGACTTTGCCGTCCTCAGCTCATGAGACTTGAGATGGGTAGCTTGATTTGCTGAGGAAATGCGGGATGACAGATTCAACTCTGGAGTCAAACATAGCCCGGAACTATCGCCTTAAACTGAGTTTTAAGCCTGGTGCCGATAAAAAGAAAGAAATTAGCCTTAGATCGGGCAAGCCGTTTGACGGGGGAAAATGAGACCCCCTAGGCCAGCTAGGTGGTCGCTGGATGCTGTGCAGACATCAGCAGCTGTTCATTTCATGCCCTCACGTCTCCTCGTTAGTATAGTGGTCAGTGTCCCCGCCTGTCACGCGGGAGACCGGGGTTCAATTCCCCGACGGGGAGGTTAAACCTTTTCTGGATTTTTTTTAGTTCTTGACAAATATTCTTGAAGATTAGGCTGAGTCAAGTAGGGAATGGGTGCCAAGAACTGACTCTTTAAGAAAAAAGCACCGGCAACGCTAGTCATCGTACAATATTTGTGCACAATTGCTTACATTAGGCGGCCGGTCCACTTTATTGAGTCCCCCTCAGCACCATTTAGTGCTCCTGTTGTCTGCGAAGTCCAAATTGTAACCCTGAATCAGTTCCTCTTCTGACCCTTTGTATCATGTTACATGACGAGTAATGATCACCTGTTAGCTTTATCCCTAATTATAACTCTCACTCTTTCCCTGCATCTAACCCTAGCTCTAATCCCATCATTAACCTCGGTCCGGGCACACGCGTGAACCCTTACTCTCATCTCAGCCTCTCCTGGTGATACATCACACCTGGGATCGTTTGCTCCCTGTGGGCTGTGGGAAATTTGCTACCAGCACGCCCTGGAAGTGGGGCTCATTCCGCTGCAACGGGAGGTCTTCCCAGGACGCGTCACAGCTCAACGCAAGAGCTCCTGGGTTTCGAAGGCTCTTGCAGCAAGCCTTCACAAAGCAGCAGGGAGCGCCGTTCCAGATGGGAAACTTGAGACTGGATGTCCAGAAAAGCAAGACGTCAGAAGCGAAACCTTTTTCCTGCAGGGTGTGGCATACCATCCGCTTGCTCATTGCGACAGAGGTGGCACTAATGAAGGAAGAGGTCAACGTTACGTTCTTCTTTAAAATGCAAGGCCAGGAAAAGTGGCAGCGGTGGGATTTGAACCCACGCCTCCGAAGAGACTGGAGCCTTAATCCAGCGCCTTAGACCGCTCGGCCACGCTACCTCCCTGCTAGTCGCAGAAAGCGGAACTTGACCCGTTGCCCGGCCCGCTTTAGTGCTTTGCCTTTTCTCCTTGGAAAGTCTGGAGACAGGCAGTGGAAGGGCAGGCAAACTGTCAGGTGCGCAGAGGAGGGGAGACCATGAGGCAAGGTGGGAGATGGGGGCAAGAAGTAAGAAAAAAACTAATCGCAAGCTAGGGCAGGATTCGGAAAGTGAAGCCGAAAAGGGGCTTAGCATGCAGCCCAGGGGTTTCTTTGACTGTCCTAAGCCCACAGGGACTTTGCCGTCCTCAGCTCATGAGACTTGAGATGGGTAGCTTGATTTGCTGAGGAAATGCGGGATGACAGATTCAACTCTGGAGTCAAACATAGCCCGGAACTATCGCCTTAAACTGAGTTTTAAGCCTGGTGCCGATAAAAAGAAAGAAATTAGCCTTAGATCGGGCAAGCCGTTTGACGGGGAAAATGAGACCCCCTAGGCCAGCTAGGTGGTCGCTGGATGCTGTGCAGACATCAGCAGCTGTTCATTTCATGCCCTCACGTCTCCTCGTTAGTATAGTGGTCAGTATCCCCGCCTGTCACGCGGGAGACCGGGGTTCAATTCCCCGACGGGGAGGTTAAACCTTTTCTGGATTTTTTTTAGTTCTTGACAAATATTCTTGAAGATTAGGCTGAGTCAAGTAGGGAATGGGTGCCAAGAACTGACTCTTTAAGAAAAAAGCACCGGCAACGCTAGTCATCGTACAATATTTGTGCACAATTGCTTACATTAGGCGGCCGGTCCACTTTATTGAGTCCCCCTCAGCACCATTTAGTGCTCCTGTTGTCTGCGAAGTCCAAATTGTAACCCTGAATCAGTTCCTCTTCTGACCCTTTGTATCATGTTACATGACGAGTAATGATCACCTGTTAGCTTTATCCCTAATTATAACTCTCACTCTTTCCCTGCATCTAACCCTAGCTCTAATCCCATCATTAACCTCGGTCCGGGCACACGCGTGAACCCTTACTCTCATCTCAGCCTCTCCTGGTGATACATCACACCTGGGATCGTTTGCTCCCTGTGGGCTGTGGGAAATTTGCTACCAGCACGCCCTGGAAGTGGGGCTCATTCCGCTGCAACGGGAGGTCTTCCCAGGACGCGTCACAGCTCAACGCAAGAGCTCCTGGGTTTCGAAGGCTCTTGCAGCAAGCCTTCACAAAGCAGCAGGGAGCGCCGTTCCAGATGGGAAACTTGAGACTGGATGTCCAGAAAAGCAAGACGTCAGAAGCGAAACCTTTTTCCTGCAGGGTGTGGCATACCATCCGCTTGCTCATTGCGACAGAGGTGGCACTAATGAAGGAAGAGGTCAACGTTACGTTCTTCTTTAAAATGCAAGGCCAGGAAAAGTGGCAGCGGTGGGATTTGAACCCACGCCTCCGAAGAGACTGGAGCCTTAATCCAGCGCCTTAGACCGCTCGGCCACGCTACCTCCCTGCTAGTCGCCGAAAGCGGAACTTGACCCGTTGCCCGGCCCGCTTTAGTGCTTTGCCTTTTCTCCTTGGAAAGTCTGGAGACAGGCAGTGGAAGGGCAGGCAAACTGTCAGGTGCGCAGAGGAGGGGAGACCATGAGGCAAGGTGGGAGATGGGGGCAAGAAGTGAGAAAAAAACTAATCGCAAGCTAGGGCAGGATTCGGAAAGTGAAGCCGAAAAGGGGCTTAGCATGCAGCCCAGGGGTTTCTTTGACTGTCCTAAGCCCACAGGGACTTTGCCGTCCTCAGCTCATGAGACTTGAGATGGGTAGCTTGATTTGCTGAGGAAATGCGGGATGACAGATTCAACTCTGGAGTCAAACATAGCCCGGAACTATCGCCTTAAACTGAGTTTTAAGCCTGGTGCCGATAAAAAGAAAGAAATTAGCCTTAGATCGGGCAAGCCGTTTGACGGGGGAAAATGAGACCCCCTAGGCCAGCTAGGTGGTCGCTGGATGCTGTGCAGACATCAGCAGCTGTTCATTTCATGCCCTCACGTCTCCACGTTAGTATAGTGGTCAGTATCCCCGCCTGTCACGCGGGAGACCGGGGTTCAATTCCCCGACGGGGAGGTTAAACCTTTTCTGGATTTTTTTTAGTTCTTGACAAATATTCTTGAAGATTAGGCTGAGTCAAGTAGGGAATGGGTGCCAAGAACTGACTCTTTAAGAAAAAAGCACCGGCAACGCTAGTCATCGTACAATATTTGTGCACAATTGCTTACATTAGGCGGCCGGTCCACTTTATTGAGTCCCCCTCAGCACCATTTAGTGCTCCTGTTGTCTGCGAAGTCCAAATTGTAACCCTGAATCAGTTCCTCTTCTGACCCTTTGTATCATGTTACATGACGAGTAATGATCACCTGTTAGCTTTATCCCTAATTATAACTCTCACTCTTTCCCTGCATCTAACCCTAGCTCTAATCCCATCATTAACCTCGGTCCGGGCACACGCGTGAACCCTTACTCTCATCTCAGCCTCTCCTGGTGATACATCACACCTGGGATCGTTTGCTCCCTGTGGGCTGTGGGAAATTTGCTACCAGCACGCCCTGGAAGTGGGGCTCATTCCGCTGCAACGGGAGGTCTTCCCAGGACGCGTCACAGCTCAACGCAAGAGCTCCTGGGTTTCGAAGGCTCTTGCAGCAAGCCTTCACAAAGCAGCAGGGAGCGCCGTTCCAGATGGGAAACTTGAGACTGGATGTCCAGAAAAGCAAGACGTCAGAAGCGAAACCTTTTTCCTGCAGGGTGTGGCATACCATCCGCTTGCTCATTGCGACAGAGGTGGCACTAATGAAGGAAGAGGTCAACGTTACGTTCTTCTTTAAAATGCAAGGCCAGGAAAAGTGGCAGCGGTGGGATTTGAACCCACGCCTCCGAAGAGACTGGAGCCTTAATCCAGCGCCTTAGACCGCTCGGCCACGCTACCTCCCTGCTAGACGCCGAAAGCGGAACTTGACCCGTTGCCCGGCCCGCTTTAGTGCTTTGCCTTTTCTCCTTGGAAAGTCTGGAGACAGGCAGTGGAAGGGCAGGCAAACTGTCAGGTGCGCAGAGGAGGGGAGACCATGAGGCAAGGTGGGAGATGGGGGCAAGAAGTGAGAAAAAAATTAATCGCAAGCTAGGGCAGGATTCGGAAAGTGAAGCCGAAAAGGGGCTTAGCATGCAGCCCAGGGGTTTCTTTGACTGTCCTAAGCCCACAGGGACTTTGCCGTCCTCAGCTCATGAGACTTGAGATGGGTAGCTTGATTTGCTGAGGAAATGCGGGATGACAGATTCAACTCTGGAGTCAAACATAGCCCGGAACTATCGCCTTAAACTGAGTTTTAAGCCTGGTGCCGATAAAAAGAAAGAAATTAGCCTTAGATCGGGCAAGCCGTTTGACGGGGGAAAATGAGACCCCCTAGGCCAGCTAGGTGGTCGCTGGATGCTGTGCAGACATCAGCAGCTGTTCATTTCATGCCCTCACGTCTCCTCGTTAGTATAGTGGTCAGTATCCCCGCCTGTCACGCGGGAGACCGGGGTTCAATTCCCCGACGGGGAGGTTAAACCTTTTCTGGATTTTTTTTAGTTCTTGACAAATATTCTTGAAGATTAGGCTGAGTCAAGTAGGGAATGGGTGCCAAGAACTGACTCTTTAAGAAAAAAGCACCGGCAACGCTAGTCATCGTACAATATTTGTGCACAATTGCTTACATTAGGCGGCCGGTCCACTTTATTGAGTCCCCCTCAGCACCATTTAGTGCTCCTGTTGTCTGCGAAGTCCAAATTGTAACCCTGAATCAGTTCCTCTTCTGACCCTTTGTATCATGTTACATGACGAGTAATGATCACCTGTTAGCTTTATCCCTAATTATAACTCTCACTCTTTCCCTGCATCTAACCCTAGCTCTAATCCCATCATTAACCTCGGTCCGGGCACACGCGTGAACCCTTACTCTCATCTCAGCCTCTCCTGGTGATACATCACACCTGGGATCGTTTGCTCCCTGTGGGCTGTGGGAAATTTGCTACCAGCACGCCCTGGAAGTGGGGCTCATTCCGCTGCAACGGGAGGTCTTCCCAGGACGCGTCACAGCTCAACGCAAGAGCTCCTGGGTTTCGAAGGCTCTTGCAGCAAGCCTTCACAAAGCAGCAGGGAGCGCCGTTCCAGATGGGAAACTTGAGACTGGATGTCCAGAAAAGCAAGACGTCAGAAGCGAAACCTTTTTCCTGCAGGGTGTGGCATACCATCCGCTTGCTCATTGCGACAGAGGTGGCACTAATGAAGGAAGAGGTCAACGTTACGTTCTTCTTTAAAATGCAAGGCCAGGAAAAGTGGCAGCGGTGGGATTTGAACCCACGCCTCCGAAGAGACTGGAGCCTTAATCCAGCGCCTTAGACCGCTCGGCCACGCTACCTCCCTGCTAGTCGCAGAAAGCGGAACTTGACCCGTTGCCCGGCCCGCTTTAGTGCTTTGCCTTTTCTCCTTGGAAAGTCTGGAGACAGGCAGTGGAAGGGCAGGCAAACTGTCAGGTGCGCAGAGGAGGGGAGACCATGAGGCAAGGTGGGAGATGGGGGCAAGAAGTGAGAAAAAAACTAATCGCAAGCTAGGGCAGGATTCGGAAAGTGAAGCCGAAAAGGGGCTTAGCATGCAGCCCAGGGGTTTCTTTGACTGTCCTAAGCCCACAGGGACTTTGCCGTCCTCAGCTCATGAGACTTGAGATGGGTAGCTTGATTTGCTGAGGAAATGCGGGATGACAGATTCAACTCTGGAGTCAAACATAGCCCGGAACTATCGCCTTAAACTGAGTTTTAAGCCTGGTGCCGATAAAAAGAAAGAAATTAGCCTTAGATCGGGCAAGCCGTTTGACGGGGGAAAATGAGACCCCCCTAGGCCAGCTAGGTGGTCGCTGGATGCTGTGCAGACATCAGCAGCTGTTCATTTCATGCCCTCACGTCTCCTCGTTAGTATAGTGGTCAGTATCCCCGCCTGTCACGCGGGAGACCGGGGTTCAATTCCCCGACGGGGAGGTTAAACCGTTTCTGGATTTTTTTTAGTTCTTGACAAATATTCTTGAAGATTAGGCTGAGTCAAGTAGGGAATGGGTGCCAAGAACTGACTCTTTAAGAAAAAAGCACCGGCAACGCTAGTCATCGTACAATATTTGTGCACAATTGCTTACATTAGGCGGCCGGTCCACTTTATTGAGTCCCCCTCAGCACCATTTAGTGCTCCTGTTGTCTGCGAAGTCCAAATTGTAACCCTGAATCAGTTCCTCTTCTGACCCTTTGTATCATGTTACATGACGAGTAATGATCACCTGTTAGCTTTATCCCTAATTATAACTCTCACTCTTTCCCTGCATCTAACCCTAGCTCTAATCCCATCATTAACCTCGGTCCGGGCACACGCGTGAACCCCTACTCTCATCTCAGCCTCTCCTGGTGATACATCACACCTGGGATCGTTTGCTCCCTGTGGGCTGTGGGAAATTTGCTACCAGCACGCCCTGGAAGTGGGGCTCATTCCGCTGCAACGGGAGGTCTTCCCAGGACGCGTCACAGCTCAACGCAAGAGCTCCTGGGTTTCGAAGGCTCTTGCAGCAAGCCTTCACAAAGCAGCAGGGAGCGCCGTTCCAGATGGGAAACTTGAGACTGGATGTCCAGAAAAGCAAGACGTCAGAAGCGAAACCTTTTTCCTGCAGGGTGTGGCATACCATCCGCTTGCTCATTGCGACAGAGGTGGCACTAATGAAGGAAGAGGTCAACGTTACGTTCTTCTTTAAAATGCAAGGCCAGGAAAAGTGGCAGCGGTGGGATTTGAACCCACGCCTCCGAAGAGACTGGAGCCTTAATCCAGCGCCTTAGACCGCTCGGCCACGCTACCTCCCTGCTAGTCGCCGAAAGCGGAACTTGACCCGTTGCCCGGCCCGCTTTAGTGCTTTGCCTTTTCTCCTTGGAAAGTCTGGAGACAGGCAGTGGAAGGGCAGGCAAACTGTCAGGTGCGCAGAGGAGGGGAGACCATGAGGCAAGGTGGGAGATGGGGGCAAGAAGTGAGAAAAAAACTAATCGCAATCTAGGGCAGGATTCGGAAAGTGAAGCCGAAAAGGGGCTTAGCATGCAGCCCAGGGGTTTCTTTGACTGTCCTAAGCCCACAGGGACTTTGCCGTCCTCAGCTCATGAGACTTGAGATGGGTAGCTTGATTTGCTGAGGAAATGCGGGATGACAGATTCAACTCTGGAGTCAAACATAGCCCGGAACTATCGCCTTAAACTGAGTTTTAAGCCTGGTGCCGATAAAAAGAAAGAAATTAGCCTTAGATCGGGCAAGCCGTTTGACGGGGGAAAATGAGACCCCCTAGGCCAGCTAGGTGGTCGCTGGATGCTGTGCAGACATCAGCAGCTGTTCATTTCATGCCCTCACGTCTCCTCGTTAGTATAGTGGTCAGTGTCCCCGCCTGTCACGCGGGAGACCGGGGTTCAATTCACCGACGGGGAGGTTAAACCTTTTCTGGATTTTTTTTAGTTCTTGACAAATATTCTTGAAGATTAGGCTGAGTCAAGTAGGGAATGGGTGCCAAGAACTGACTCTTTAAGAAAAAAGCACCGGCAACGCTAGTCATCGTACAATATTTGTGCACAATTGCTTACATTAGGCGGCCGGTCCACTTTATTGAGTCCCCCTCAGCACCATTTAGTGCTCCTGTTGTCTGCGAAGTCCAAATTGTAACCCTGAATCAGTTCCTCTTCTGACCCTTTGTATCATGTTACATGACGAGTAATGATCACCTGTTAGCTTTATCCCTAATTATAACTCTCACTCTTTCCCTGCATCTAACCCTAGCTCTAATCCCATCATTAACCTCGGTCCGGGCACACGCGTGAACCCTTACTCTCATCTCAGCCTCTCCTGGTGATACATCACACCTGGGATCGTTTGCTCCCTGTGGGCTGTGGGAAATTTGCTACCAGCACGCCCTGGAAGTGGGGCTCATTCCGCTGCAACGGGAGGTCTTCCCAGGACGCGTCACAGCTCAACGCAAGAGCTCCTGGGTTTCGAAGGCTCTTGCAGCAAGCCTTCACAAAGCAGCAGGGAGCGCCGTTCCAGATGGGAAACTTGAGACTGGATGTCCAGAAAAGCAAGACGTCAGAAGCGAAACCTTTTTCCTGCAGGGTGTGGCATACCATCCGCTTGCTCATTGCGACAGAGGTGGCACTAATGAAGGAAGAGGTCAACGTTACGTTCTTCTTTAAAATGCAAGGCCAGGAAAAGTGGCAGCGGTGGGATTTGAACCCACGCCTCCGAAGAGACTGGAGCCTTAATCCAGCGCCTTAGACCGCTCGGCCACGCTACCTCCCTGCTAGTCGCCGAAAGCGGAACTTGACCCGTTGCCCGGCCCGCTTTAGTGCTTTGCCTTTTCTCCTTGGAAAGTCTGGAGACAGGCAGTGGAAGGGCAGGCAAACTGTCAGGTGCGCAGAGGAGGGGAGACCATGAGGCAAGGTGGGAGATGGGGGCAAGAAGTGAGAAAAAAACTAATCGCAAGCTAGGGCAGGATTCGGAAAGTGAAGCCGAAAAGGGGCTTAGCATGCAGCCCAGGGGTTTCTTTGACTGTCCTAAGCCCACAGGGACTTTGCCGTCCTCAGCTCATGAGACTTGAGATGGGTAGCTTGATTTGCTGAGGAAATGCGGGATGACAGATTCAACTCTGGAGTCAAACATAGCCCGGAACTATCGCCTTAAACTGAGTTTTAAGCCTGGTGCCGATAAAAAGAAAGAAATTAGCCTTAGATCGGGCAAGCCGTTTGACGGGGGAAAATGAGACCCCCTAGGCCAGCTAGGTGGTCGCTGGATGCTGTGCAGACATCAGCAGCTGTTCATTTCATGCCCTCACGTCTCCTCGTTAGTATAGTGGTCAGTATCCCTGCCTGTCACGCGGGAGACCGGGGTTCAATTCCCCGACGGGGAGGTTAAACCTTTTCTGGATTTTTTTTAGTTCTTGACAAATATTCTTGAAGATTAGGCTGAGTCAAGTAGGGAATGGGTGCCAAGAACTGACTCTTTAAGAAAAAAGCACCGGCAACGCTAGTCATCGTACAATATTTGTGCACAATTGCTTACATTAGGCGGCCGGTCCACTTTATTGAGTCCCCCTCAGCACCATTTAGTGCTCCTGTTGTCTGCGAAGTCCAAATTGTAACCCTGAATCAGTTCCTCTTCTGACCCTTTGTATCATGTTACATGACGAGTAATGATCACCTGTTAGCTTTATCCCTAATTATAACTCTCACTCTTTCCCTGCATCTAACCCTAGCTCTAATCCCATCATTAACCTCGGTCCGGGCACACGCGTGAACCCTTACTCTCATCTCAGCCTCTCCTGGTGATACATCACACCTGGGATCGTTTGCTCCCTGTGGGCTGTGGGAAATTTGCTACCAGCACGCCCTGGAAGTGGGGCTCATTCCGCTGCAACGGGAGGTCTTCCCAGGACGCGTCACAGCTCAACGCAAGAGCTCCTGGGTTTCGAAGGCTCTTGCAGCAAGCCTTCACAAAGCAGCAGGGAGCGCCGTTCCAGATGGGAAACTTGAGACTGGATGTCCAGAAAAGCAAGACGTCAGAAGCGAAACCTTTTTCCTGCAGGGTGTGGCATACCATCCGCTTGCTCATTGCGACAGAGGTGGCACTAATGAAGGAAGAGGTCAACGTTACGTTCTTCTTTAAAATGCAAGGCCAGGAAAAGTGGCAGCGGTGGGATTTGAACCCACGCCTCCGAAGAGACTGGAGCCTTAATCCAGCGCCTTAGACCGCTCGGCCACGCTACCTCCCTGCTAGTCGCAGAAAGCGGAACTTGACCCGTTGCCCGGCCCGCTTTAGTGCTTTGCCTTTTCTCCTTGGAAAGTCTGGAGACAGGCAGTGGAAGGGCAGGCAAACTGTCAGGTGCGCAGAGGAGGGGAGACCATGAGGCAAGGTGGGAGATGGGGGCAAGAAGTGAGAAAAAAACTAATCGCAAGCTAGGGCAGGATTCGGAAAGTGAAGCCGAAAAGGGGCTTAGCATGCAGCCCAGGGGTTTCTTTGACTGTCCTAAGCCCACAGGGACTTTGCCGTCCTCAGCTCATGAGACTTGAGATGGGTAGCTTGATTTGCTGAGGAAATGCGGGATGACAGATTCAACTCTGGAGTCAAACATAGCCCGGAACTATCGCCTTAAACTGAGTTTTAAGCCTGGTGCCGATAAAAAGAAAGAAATTAGCCTTAGATCGGGCAAGCCGTTTGACGGGGGAAAATGAGACCCCCCTAGGCCAGCTAGGTGGTCGCTGGATGCTGTGCAGACATCAGCAGCTGTTCATTTCATGCCATCACGTCTCCTCGTTAGTATAGTGGTCAGTATCCCCGCCTGTCACGCGGGAGACCGGGGTTCATTCCCCGACGGGGAGGTTAAACCGTTTCTGGATTTTTTTTAGTTCTTGACAAATATTCTTGAAGATTAGGCTGAGTCAAGTAGGGAATGGGTGCCAAGAACTGACTCTTTAAGAAAAAAGCACCGGCAACGCTAGTCATCGTACAATATTTGTGCACAATTGCTTACATTAGGCGGCCGGTCCACTTTATTGAGTCCCCCTCAGCACCATTTAGTGCTCCTGTTGTCTGCGAAGTCCAAATTGTAACCCTGAATCAGTTCCTCTTCTGACCCTTTGTATCATGTTACATGACGAGTAATGATCACCTGTTAGCTTTATCCCTAATTATAACTCTCACTCTTTCCCTGCATCTAACCCTAGCTCTAATCCCATCATTAACCTCGGTCCGGGCACACGCGTGAACCCCTACTCTCATCTCAGCCTCTCCTGGTGATACATCACACCTGGGATCGTTTGCTCCCTGTGGGCTGTGGGAAATTTGCTACCAGCACGCCCTGGAAGTGGGGCTCATTCCGCTGCAACGGGAGGTCTTCCCAGGACGCGTCACAGCTCAACGCAAGAGCTCCTGGGTTTCGAAGGCTCTTGCAGCAAGCCTTCACAAAGCAGCAGGGAGCGCCGTTCCAGATGGGAAACTTGAGACTGGATGTCCAGAAAAGCAAGACGTCAGAAGCGAAACCTTTTTCCTGCAGGGTGTGGCATACCATCCGCTTGCTCATTGCGACAGAGGTGGCACTAATGAAGGAAGAGGTCAACGTTACGTTCTTCTTTAAAATGCAAGGCCAGGAAAAGTGGCAGCGGTGGGATTTGAACCCACGCCTCCGAAGAGACTGGAGCCTTAATCCAGCGCCTTAGACCGCTCGGCCACGCTACCTCCCTGCTAGTCGCCGAAAGCGGAACTTGACCCGTTGCCCGGCCCGCTTTAGTGCTTTGCCTTTTCTCCTTGGAAAGTCTGGAGACAGGCAGTGGAAGGGCAGGCAAACTGTCAGGTGCGCAGAGGAGGGGAGACCATGAGGCAAGGTGGGAGATGGGGGCAAGAAGTGAGAAAAAAACTAATCGCAAGCTAGGGCAGGATTCGGAAAGTGAAGCCGAAAAGGGGCTTAGCATGCAGCCCAGGGGTTTCTTTGACTGTCCTAAGCCCACAGGGACTTTGCCGTCCTCAGCTCATGAGACTTGAGATGGGTAGCTTGATTTGCTGAGGAAATGCGGGATGACAGATTCAACTCTGGAGTCAAACATAGCCCGGAACTATCGCCTTAAACTGAGTTTTAAGCCTGGTGCCGATAAAAAGAAAGAAATTAGCCTTAGATCGGGCAAGCCGTTTGACGGGGGAAAATGAGACCCCCCTAGGCCAGCTAGGTGGTCGCTGGATGCTGTGCAGACATCAGCAGCTGTTCATTTCATGCCCTCACGTCTCCTCGTTAGTATAGTGGTCAGTATCCCCGCCTGTCACGCGGGAGACCGGGGTTCAATTCCCCGACGGGGAGGTTAAACCGTTTCTGGATTTTTTTTAGTTCTTGACAAATATTCTTGAAGATTAGGCTGAGTCAAGTAGGGAATGGGTGCCAAGAACTGACTCTTTAAGAAAAAAGCACCGGCAACGCTAGTCATCGTACAATATTTGTGCACAATTGCTTACATTAGGCGGCCGGTCCACTTTATTGAGTCCCCCTCAGCACCATTTAGTGCTCCTGTTGTCTGCGAAGTCCAAATTGTAACCCTGAATCAGTTCCTCTTCTGACCCTTTGTATCATGTTACATGACGAGTAATGATCACCTGTTAGCTTTATCCCTAATTATAACTCTCACTCTTTCCCTGCATCTAACCCTAGCTCTAATCCCATCATTAACCTCGGTCCGGGCACACGCGTGAACCCCTACTCTCATCTCAGCCTCTCCTGGTGATACATCACACCTGGGATCGTTTGCTCCCTGTGGGCTGTGGGAAATTTGCTACCAGCACGCCCTGGAAGTGGGGCTCATTCCGCTGCAACGGGAGGTCTTCCCAGGACGCGTCACAGCTCAACGCAAGAGCTCCTGGGTTTCGAAGGCTCTTGCAGCAAGCCTTCACAAAGCAGCAGGGAGCGCCGTTCCAGATGGGAAACTTGAGACTGGATGTCCAGAAAAGCAAGACGTCAGAAGCGAAACCTTTTTCCTGCAGGGTGTGGCATACCATCCGCTTGCTCATTGCGACAGAGGTGGCACTAATGAAGGAAGAGGTCAACGTTACGTTCTTCTTTAAAATGCAAGGCCAGGAAAAGTGGCAGCGGTGGGATTTGAACCCACGCCTCCGAAGAGACTGGAGCCTTAATCCAGCGCCTTAGACCGCTCGGCCACGCTACCTCCCTGCTAGTCGCCGAAAGCGGAACTTGACCCGTTGCCCGGCCCGCTTTAGTGCTTTGCCTTTTCTCCTTGGAAAGTCTGGAGACAGGCAGTGGAAGGGCAGGCAAACTGTCAGGTGCGCAGAGGAGGGGAGACCATGAGGCAAGGTGGGAGATGGGGGCAAGAAGTGAGAAAAAAACTAATCGCAAGCTAGGGCAGGATTCGGAAAGTGAAGCCGAAAAGGGGCTTAGCATGCAGCCCAGGGGTTTCTTTGACTGTCCTAAGCCCACAGGGACTTTGCCGTCCTCAGCTCATGAGACTTGAGATGGGTAGCTTGATTTGCTGAGGAAATGCGGGATGACAGATTCAACTCTGGAGTCAAACATAGCCCGGAACTATCGCCTTAAACTGAGTTTTAAGCCTGGTGCCGATAAAAAGAAAGAAATTAGCCTTAGATCGGGCAAGCCGTTTGACGGGGGAAAATGAGACCCCCCTAGGCCAGCTAGGTGGTCGCTGGATGCTGTGCAGACATCAGCAGCTGTTCATTTCATGCCCTCACGTCTCCTCGTTAGTATAGTGGTCAGTGTCCCCGCCTGTCACGCGGGAGACCGGGGTTCAATTCCCCGACGGGGAGGTTAAACCGTTTCTGGATTTTTTTTAGTTCTTGACAAATATTCTTGAAGATTAGGCTGAGTCAAGTAGGGAATGGGTGCCAAGAACTGACTCTTTAAGAAAAAAGCACCGGCAACGCTAGTCATCGTACAATATTTGTGCACAATTGCTTACATTAGGCGGCCGGTCCACTTTATTGAGTCCCCCTCAGCACCATTTAGTGCTCCTGTTGTCTGCGAAGTCCAAATTGTAACCCTGAATCAGTTCCTCTTCTGACCCTTTGTATCATGTTACATGACGAGTAATGATCACCTGTTAGCTTTATCCCTAATTATAACTCTCACTCTTTCCCTGCATCTAACCCTAGCTCTAATCCCATCATTAACCTCGGTCCGGGCACACGCGTGAACCCCTACTCTCATCTCAGCCTCTCCTGGTGATACATCACACCTGGGATCGTTTGCTCCCTGTGGGCTGTGGGAAATTTGCTACCAGCACGCCCTGGAAGTGGGGCTCATTCCGCTGCAACGGGAGGTCTTCCCAGGACGCGTCACAGCTCAACGCAAGAGCTCCTGGGTTTCGAAGGCTCTTGCAGCAAGCCTTCACAAAGCAGCAGGGAGCGCCGTTCCAGATGGGAAACTTGAGACTGGATGTCCAGAAAAGCAAGACGTCAGAAGCGAAACCTTTTTCCTGCAGGGTGTGGCATACCATCCGCTTGCTCATTGCGACAGAGGTGGCACTAATGAAGGAAGAGGTCAACGTTACGTTCTTCTTTAAAATGCAAGGCCAGGAAAAGTGGCAGCGGTGGGATTTGAACCCACGCCTCCGAAGAGACTGGAGCCTTAATCCAGCGCCTTAGACCGCTCGGCCACGCTACCTCCCTGCTAGTTGCCGAAAGCGGAACTTGAACCGTTGCCCGGCCCGCTTTAGTGCTTTGCCTTTTCTCCTTGGAAAGTCTGGAGACAGGCAGTGGAAGGGCAGGCAAACTGTCAGGTGCGCAGAGGAGGGGAGACCATGAGGCAAGGTGGGAGATGGGGGCAAGAAGTGAGAAAAAAACTAATCGCAAGCTAGGGCAGGATTCGGAAAGTGAAGCCGAAAAGGGGCTTAGCATGCAGCCCAGGGGTTTCTTTGACTGTCCTAAGCCCACAGGGACTTTGCCGTCCTCAGCTCATGAGACTTGAGATGGGTAGCTTGATTTGCTGAGGAAATGCGGGATGACAGATTCAACTCTGGAGTCAAACATAGCCCGGAACTATCGCCTTAAACTGAGTTTTAAGCCTGGTGCCGATAAAAAGAAAGAAATTAGCCTTAGATCGGGCAAGCCGTTTGACGGGGGAAAATGAGACCCCCTAGGCCAGCTAGGTGGTCGCTGGATGCTGTGCAGACATCAGCAGCTGTTCATTTCATGCCCTCACGTCTCCTCGTTAGTATAGTGGTCAGTATCCCCGCCTGTCACGCGGGAGACCGGGGTTCAATTCCCCGACGGGGAGGTTAAACCTTTTCTGGATTTTTTTTAGTTCTTGACAAATATTCTTGAAGATTAGGCTGAGTCAAGTAGGGAATGGGTGCCAAGAACTGACTCTTTAAGAAAAAAGCACCGGCAACGCTAGTCATCGTACAATATTTGTGCACAATTGCTTACATTAGGCGGCCGGTCCACTTTATTGAGTCCCCCTCAGCACCATTTAGTGCTCCTGTTGTCTGCGAAGTCCAAATTGTAACCCTGAATCAGTTCCTCTTCTGACCCTTTGTATCATGTTACATGACGAGTAATGATCACCTGTTAGCTTTATCCCTAATTATAACTCTCACTCTTTCCCTGCATCTAACCCTAGCTCTAATCCCATCATTAACCTCGGTCCGGGCACACGCGTGAACCCCTACTCTCATCTCAGCCTCTCCTGGTGATACATCACACCTGGGATCGTTTGCTCCCTGTGGGCTGTGGGAAATTTGCTACCAGCACGCCCTGGAAGTGGGGCTCATTCCGCTGCAACGGGAGGTCTTCCCAGGACGCGTCACAGCTCAACGCAAGAGCTCCTGGGTTTCGAAGGCTCTTGCAGCAAGCCTTCACAAAGCAGCAGGGAGCGCCGTTCCAGATGGGAAACTTGAGACTGGATGTCCAGAAAAGCAAGACGTCAGAAGCGAAACCTTTTTCCTGCAGGGTGTGGCATACCATCCGCTTGCTCATTGCGACAGAGGTGGCACTAATGAAGGAAGAGGTCAACGTTACGTTCTTCTTTAAAATGCAAGGCCAGGAAAAGTGGCAGCGGTGGGATTTGAACCCACGCCTCCGAAGAGACTGGAGCCTTAATCCAGCGCCTTAGACCGCTCGGCCACGCTACCTCCCTGCTAGTCGCCGAAAGCGGAACTTGACCCGTTGCCCGGCCCGCTTTAGTGCTTTGCCTTTTCTCCTTGGAAAGTCTGGAGACAGGCAGTGGAAGGGCAGGCAAACTGTCAGGTGCGCAGAGGAGGGGAGACCATGAGGCAAGGTGGGAGATGGGGGCAAGAAGTGAGAAAAAAACTAATCGCAAGCTAGGGCAGGATTCGGAAAGTGAAGCCGAAAAGGGGCTTAGCATGCAGCCCAGGGGTTTCTTTGACTGTCCTAAGCCCACAGGGACTTTGCCGTCCTCAGCTCATGAGACTTGAGATGGGTAGCTTGATTTGCTGAGGAAATGCGGGATGACAGATTCAACTCTGGAGTCAAACATAGCCCGGAACTATCGCCTTAAACTGAGTTTTAAGCCTGGTGCCGATAAAAAGAAAGAAATTAGCCTTAGATCGGGCAAGCCGTTTGACGGGGGAAAATGAGACCCCCCTAGGCCAGCTAGGTGGTCGCTGGATGCTGTGCAGACATCAGCAGCTGTTCATTTCATGCCCTCACGTCTCCTCGTTAGTATAGTGGTCAGTATCCCCGCCTGTCACGCGGGAGACCGGGGTTCAATTCCCCGACGGGGAGGTTAAACCGTTTCTGGATTTTTTTTAGTTCTTGACAAATATTCTTGAAGATTAGGCTGAGTCAAGTAGGGAATGGGTGCCAAGAACTGACTCTTTAAGAAAAAAGCACCGGCAACGCTAGTCATCGTACAATATTTGTGCACAATTGCTTACATTAGGCGGCCGGTCCACTTTATTGAGTCCCCCTCAGCACCATTTAGTGCTCCTGTTGTCTGCGAAGTCCAAATTGTAACCCTGAATCAGTTCCTCTTCTGACCCTTTGTATCATGTTACATGACGAGTAATGATCACCTGTTAGCTTTATCCCTAATTATAACTCTCACTCTTTCCCTGCATCTAACCCTAGCTCTAATCCCATCATTAACCTCGGTCCGGGCACACGCGTGAACCCCTACTCTCATCTCAGCCTCTCCTGGTGATACATCACACCTGGGATCGTTTGCTCCCTGTGGGCTGTGGGAAATTTGCTACCAGCACGCCCTGGAAGTGGGGCTCATTCCGCTGCAACGGGAGGTCTTCCCAGGACGCGTCACAGCTCAACGCAAGAGCTCCTGGGTTTCGAAGGCTCTTGCAGCAAGCCTTCACAAAGCAGCAGGGAGCGCCGTTCCAGATGGGAAACTTGAGACTGGATGTCCAGAAAAGCAAGACGTCAGAAGCGAAACCTTTTTCCTGCAGGGTGTGGCATACCATCCGCTTGCTCATTGCGACAGAGGTGGCACTAATGAAGGAAGAGGTCAACGTTACGTTCTTCTTTAAAATGCAAGGCCAGGAAAAGTGGCAGCGGTGGGATTTGAACCCACGCCTCCGAAGAGACTGGAGCCTTAATCCAGCGCCTTAGACCGCTCGGCCACGCTACCTCCCTGCTAGTCGCCGAAAGCGGAACTTGACCCGTTGCCCGGCCCGCTTTAGTGCTTTGCCTTTTCTCCTTGGAAAGTCTGGAGACAGGCAGTGGAAGGGCAGGCAAACTGTCAGGTGCGCAGAGGAGGGGAGACCATGAGGCAAGGTGGGAGATGGGGGCAAGAAGTGAGAAAAAAACTAATCGCAAGCTAGGGCAGGATTCGGAAAGTGAAGCCGAAAAGGGGCTTAGCATGCAGCCCAGGGGTTTCTTTGACTGTCCTAAGCCCACAGGGACTTTGCCGTCCTCAGCTCATGAGACTTGAGATGGGTAGCTTGATTTGCTGAGGAAATGCGGGATGACAGATTCAACTCTGGAGTCAAACATAGCCCGGAACTATCGCCTTAAACTGAGTTTTAAGCCTGGTGCCGATAAAAAGAAAGAAATTAGCCTTAGATCGGGCAAGCCGTTTGACGGGGGAAAATGAGACCCCCCTAGGCCAGCTAGGTGGTCGCTGGATGCTGTGCAGACATCAGCAGCTGTTCATTTCATGCCCTCACGTCTCCTCGTTAGTATAGTGGTCAGTGTCCCCGCCTGTCACGCGGGAGACCGGGGTTCAATTCCCCGACGGGGAGGTTAAACCGTTTCTGGATTTTTTTTAGTTCTTGACAAATATTCTTGAAGATTAGGCTGAGTCAAGTAGGGAATGGGTGCCAAGAACTGACTCTTTAAGAAAAAAGCACCGGCAACGCTAGTCATCGTACAATATTTGTGCACAATTGCTTACATTAGGCGGCCGGTCCACTTTATTGAGTCCCCCTCAGCACCATTTAGTGCTCCTGTTGTCTGCGAAGTCCAAATTGTAACCCTGAATCAGTTCCTCTTCTGACCCTTTGTATCATGTTACATGACGAGTAATGATCACCTGTTAGCTTTATCCCTAATTATAACTCTCACTCTTTCCCTGCATCTAACCCTAGCTCTAATCCCATCATTAACCTCGGTCCGGGCACACGCGTGAACCCCTACTCTCATCTCAGCCTCTCCTGGTGATACATCACACCTGGGATCGTTTGCTCCCTGTGGGCTGTGGGAAATTTGCTACCAGCACGCCCTGGAAGTGGGGCTCATTCCGCTGCAACGGGAGGTCTTCCCAGGACGCGTCACAGCTCAACGCAAGAGCTCCTGGGTTTCGAAGGCTCTTGCAGCAAGCCTTCACAAAGCAGCAGGGAGCGCCGTTCCAGATGGGAAACTTGAGACTGGATGTCCAGAAAAGCAAGACGTCAGAAGCGAAACCTTTTTCCTGCAGGGTGTGGCATACCATCCGCTTGCTCATTGCGACAGAGGTGGCACTAATGAAGGAAGAGGTCAACGTTACGTTCTTCTTTAAAATGCAAGGCCAGGAAAAGTGGCAGCGGTGGGATTTGAACCCACGCCTCCGAAGAGACTGGAGCCTTAATCCAGCGCCTTAGACCGCTCGGCCACGCTACCTCCCTGCTAGTTGCCGAAAGCGGAACTTGAACCGTTGCCCGGCCCGCTTTAGTGCTTTGCCTTTTCTCCTTGGAAAGTCTGGAGACAGGCAGTGGAAGGGCAGGCAAACTATCAGGTGCGCAGAGGAGGGGAGACCATGAGGCAAGGTGGGAGATGGGGGCAAGAAGTGAGAAAAAAACTAATCGCAAGCTAGGGCAGGATTCGGAAAGTGAAGCCGAAAAGGGGCTTAGCATGCAGCCCAGGGGTTTCTTTGACTGTCCTAAGCCCACAGGGACTTTGCCGTCCTCAGCTCATGAGACTTGAGATGGGTAGCTTGATTTGCTGAGGAAATGCGGGATGACAGATTCAACTCTGGAGTCAAACATAGCCCGGAACTATCGCCTTAAACTGAGTTTTAAGCCTGGTGCCGATAAAAAGAAAGAAATTAGCCTTAGATCGGGCAAGCCGTTTGACGGGGGAAAATGAGACCCCCTAGGCCAGCTAGGTGGTCGCTGGATGCTGTGCAGACATCAGCAGCTGTTCATTTCATGCCCTCACGTCTCCTCGTTAGTATAGTGGTCAGTATCCCCGCCTGTCACGCGGGAGACCGGGGTTCAATTCCCCGACGGGGAGGTTAAACCTTTTCTGGATTTTTTTTAGTTCTTGACAAATATTCTTGAAGATTAGGCTGAGTCAAGTAGGGAATGGGTGCCAAGAACTGACTCTTTAAGAAAAAAGCACCGGCAACGCTAGTCATCGTACAATATTTGTGCACAATTGCTTACATTAGGCGGCCGGTCCACTTTATTGAGTCCCCCTCAGCACCATTTAGTGCTCCTGTTGTCTGCGAAGTCCAAATTGTAACCCTGAATCAGTTCCTCTTCTGACCCTTTGTATCATGTTACATGACGAGTAATGATCACCTGTTAGCTTTATCCCTAATTATAACTCTCACTCTTTCCCTGCATCTAACCCTAGCTCTAATCCCATCATTAACCTCGGTCCGGGCACACGCGTGAACCCCTACTCTCATCTCAGCCTCTCCTGGTGATACATCACACCTGGGATCGTTTGCTCCCTGTGGGCTGTGGGAAATTTGCTACCAGCACGCCCTGGAAGTGGGGCTCATTCCGCTGCAACGGGAGGTCTTCCCAGGACGCGTCACAGCTCAACGCAAGAGCTCCTGGGTTTCGAAGGCTCTTGCAGCAAGCCTTCACAAAGCAGCAGGGAGCGCCGTTCCAGATGGGAAACTTGAGACTGGATGTCCAGAAAAGCAAGACGTCAGAAGCGAAACCTTTTTCCTGCAGGGTGTGGCATACCATCCGCTTGCTCATTGCGACAGAGGTGGCACTAATGAAGGAAGAGGTCAACGTTACGTTCTTCTTTAAAATGCAAGGCCAGGAAAAGTGGCAGCGGTGGGATTTGAACCCACGCCTCCGAAGAGACTGGAGCCTTAATCCAGCGCCTTAGACCGCTCGGCCACGCTACCTCGCTGCTAGTCGCCGAAAGCGGAACTTGACCCGTTGCCCGGCCCGCTTTAGTGCTTTGCCTTTTCTCCTTGGAAAGTCTGGAGACAGGCAGTGGAAGGGCAGGCAAACTG
This sequence comes from Ambystoma mexicanum, assembly GCF_040938575.1. NCBI lineage: Eukaryota > Metazoa > Chordata > Amphibia > Caudata > Ambystomatidae > Ambystoma > Ambystoma mexicanum. The sequence goes on from NC_090921.1 coordinate 237,742,976, forward strand.
TCAGGTGCGCAGAGGAGGGGAGACCATGAGGCAAGGTGGGAGATGGGGGCAAGAAGTGAGAAAAAAACGAATCGCAAGCTAGGGCAGGATTCGGAAAGTGAAGCCGAAAAGGGGCTTAGCATGCAGCCCAGGGGTTTCTTTGACTGTCCTAAGCCCACAGGGACTTTGCCGTCCTCAGCTCATGAGACTTGAGATGGGTAGCTTGATTTGCTGAGGAAATGCGGGATGACAGATTCAACTCTGGAGTCAAACATAGCCCGGAACTATCGCCTTAAACTGAGTTTTAAGCCTGGTGCCAATAAAAAGAAAGAAATTAGCCTTAGATCGGGCAAGCCGTTTGACGGGGGAAAATGAGACCCCCCTAGGCCAGCTAGGTGGTCGCTGGATGCTGTGCAGACATCAGCAGCTGTTCATTTCATGCCCTCACATCTCCTCGTTAGTATAGTGGTCAGTATCCCCGCCTGTCACGCGGGAGACCGGGGTTCAATTCCCCGACGGGGAGGTTAAACCGTTTCTGGATTTTTTTTAGTTCTTGACAAATATTCTTGAAGATTAGGCTGAGTCAAGTAGGGAATGGGTGCCAAGAACTGACTCTTTAAGAAAAAAGCACCGGCAACGCTAGTCATCGTACAATATTTGTGCACAATTGCTTACATTAGGCGGCCGGTCCACTTTATTGAGTCCCCCTCAGCACCATTTAGTGCTCCTGTTGTCTGCGAAGTCCAAATTGTAACCCTGAATCAGTTCCTCTTCTGACCCTTTGTATCATGTTACATGACGAGTAATGATCACCTGTTAGCTTTATCCCTAATTATAACTCTCACTCTTTCCCTGCATCTAACCCTAGCTCTAATCCCATCATTAACCTCGGTCCGGGCACACGCGTGAACCCCTACTCTCATCTCAGCCTCTCCTGGTGATACATCACACCTGGGATCGTTTGCTCCCTGTGGGCTGTGGGAAATTTGCTACCAGCACGCCCTGGAAGTGGGGCTCATTCCGCTGCAACGGGAGGTCTTCCCAGGACGCGTCACAGCTCAACGCAAGAGCTCCTGGGTTTCGAAGGCTCTTGCAGCAAGCCTTCACAAAGCAGCAGGGAGCGCCGTTCCAGATGGGAAACTTGAGACTGGATGTCCAGAAAAGCAAGACGTCAGAAGCGAAACCTTTTTCCTGCAGGGTGTGGCATACCATCCGCTTGCTCATTGCGACAGAGGTGGCACTAATGAAGGAAGAGGTCAACGTTACGTTCTTCTTTAAAATGCAAGGCCAGGAAAAGTGGCAGCGGTGGGATTTGAACCCACGCCTCCGAAGAGACTGGAGCCTTAATCCAGCGCCTTAGACCGCTCGGCCACGCTACCTCCCTGCTAGTCGCCGAAAGCGGAACTTGACCCGTTGCCCGGCCCGCTTTAGTGCTTTGCCTTTTCTCCTTGGAAAGTCTGGAGACAGGCAGTGGAAGGGCAGGCAAACTGTCAGGTGCGCAGAGGAGGGGAGACCATGAGGCAAGGTGGGAGATGGGGGCAAGAAGTGAGAAAAAAACTAATCGCAAGCTAGGGCAGGATTCGGAAAGTGAAGCCGAAAAGGGGCTTAGCATGCAGCCCAGGGGTTTCTTTGACTGTCCTAAGCCCACAGGGACTTTGCCGTCCTCAGCTCATGAGACTTGAGATGGGTAGCTTGATTTGCTGAGGAAATGCGGGATGACAGATTCAACTCTGGAGTCAAACATAGCCCGGAACTATCGCCTTAAACTGAGTTTTAAGCCTGGTGCCGATAAAAAGAAAGAAATTAGCCTTAGATCGGGCAAGCCGTTTGACGGGGGGAAATTAGACCCCCTAGGCCAGCTAGGTGGTCGCTGGATGCTGTGCAGACATCAGCAGCTGTTCATTTCATGCCCTCACGTCTCCTCGTTAGTATAGTGGTCAGGGAGACCGGGGTTCAATTCCCCGACGGGGAGGTTAAACCTTTTCTGGATTTTTTTTAGTTCTTGACAAATATTCTTGAAGATTAGGCTGAGTCAAGTAGGGAATGGGTGCCAAGAACTGACTCTTTAAGAAAAAAGCACCGGCAACGCTAGTCATCGTACAATATTTGTGCACAATTGCTTACATTAGGCGGCCGGTCCACTTTATTGAGTCCCCCTCAGCACCATTTAGTGCTCCTGTTGTCTGCGAAGTCCAAATTGTAACCCTGAATCAGTTCCTCTTCTGACCCTTTGTATCATGTTACATGACGAGTAATGATCACCTGTTAGCTTTATCCCTAATTATAACTCTCACTCTTTCCCTGCATCTAACCCTAGCTCTAATCCCATCATTAACCTCGGTCCGGGCACACGCGTGAACCCCTACTCTCATCTCAGCCTCTCCTGGTGATACATCACACCTGGGATCGTTTGCTCCCTGTGGGCTGTGGGAAATTTGCTACCAGCACGCCCTGGAAGTGGGGCTCATTCCGCTGCAACGGGAGGTCTTCCCAGGACGCGTCACAGCTCAACGCAAGAGCTCCTGGGTTTCGAAGGCTCTTGCAGCAAGCCTTCACAAAGCAGCAGGGAGCGCCGTTCCAGATGGGAAACTTGAGACTGGATGTCCAGAAAAGCAAGACGTCAGAAGCGAAACCTTTTTCCTGCAGGGTGTGGCATACCATCCGCTTGCTCATTGCGACAGAGGTGGCACTAATGAAGGAAGAGGTCAACGTTACGTTCTTCTTTAAAATGCAAGGCCGGAAAAGTGGCAGCGGTGGGATTTGAACCCACGCCTCCGAAGAGACTGGAGCCTTAATCCAGCGCCTTAGACCGCTCGGCCACGCTACCTCCCTGCTAGTCGCCGAAAGCGGAACTTGACCCGTTGCCCGGCCCGCTTTAGTGCTTTGCCTTTTCTCCTTGGAAAGTCTGGAGACAGGCAGTGGAAGGGCAGGCAAACTGTCAGGTGCGCAGAGGAGGGGAGACCATGAGGCAAGGTGGGAGATGGGGGCAAGAAGTGAGAAAAAAACTAATCGCAAGCTAGGGCAGGATTCGGAAAGTGAAGCCGAAAAGGGGCTTAGCATGCAGCCCAGGGGTTTCTTTGACTGTCCTAAGCCCACAGGGACTTTGCCGTCCTCAGCTCATGAGACTTGAGATGGGTAGCTTGATTTGCTGAGGAAATGCGGGATGACAGATTCAACTCTGGAGTCAAACATAGCCCGGAACTATCGCCTTAAACTGAGTTTTAAGCCTGGTGCCGATAAAAAGAAAGAAATTAGCCTTAGATCGGGCAAGCCGTTTGACGGGGGAAAATGAGACCCCCTAGGCCAGCTAGGTGGTCGCTGGATGCTGTGCAGACATCAGCAGCTGTTCATTTCATGCCCTCACGTCTCCTCGTTAGTATAGTGGTCAGTATCCCCGCCTGTCACGCGGGAGACCGGGGTTCAATTCCCCGACGGGGAGGTTAAACCTTTTCTGGATTTTTTTTAGTTCTTGACAAATATTCTTGAAGATTAGGCTGAGTCAAGTAGGGAATGGGTGCCAAGAACTGACTCTTTAAGAAAAAAGCACCGGCAACGCTAGTCATCGTACAATATTTGTGCACAATTGCTTACATTAGGCGGCCGGTCCACTTTATTGAGTCCCCCTCAGCACCATTTAGTGCTCCTGTTGTCTGCGAAGTCCAAATTGTAACCCTGAATCAGTTCCTCTTCTGACCCTTTGTATCATGTTACATGACGAGTAATGATCACCTGTTAGCTTTATCCCTAATTATAACTCTCACTCTTTCCCTGCATCTAACCCTAGCTCTAATCCCATCATTAACCTCGGTCCGGGCACACGCGTGAACCCTTACTCTCATCTCAGCCTCTCCTGGTGATACATCACACCTGGGATCGTTTGCTCCCTGTGGGCTGTGGGAAATTTGCTACCAGCACGCCCTGGAAGTGGGGCTCATTCCGCTGCAACGGGAGGTCTTCCCAGGACGCGTCACAGCTCAACGCAAGAGCTCCTGGGTTTCGAAGGCTCTTGCAGCAAGCCTTCACAAAGCAGCAGGGAGCGCCGTTCCAGATGGGAAACTTGAGACTGGATGTCCAGAAAAGCAAGACGTCAGAAGCGAAACCTTTTTCCTGCAGGGTGTGGCATACCATCCGCTTGCTCATTGCGACAGAGGTGGCACTAATGAAGGAAGAGGTCAACGTTACGTTCTTCTTTAAAATGCAAGGCCAGGAAAAGTGGCAGCGGTGGGATTTGAACCCACGCCTCCGAAGAGACTGGAGCCTTAATCCAGCGCCTTAGACCGCTCGGCCACGCTACCTCCCTGCTAGTCGCCGAAAGCGGAACTTGACCCGTTGCCCGGCCCGCTTTAGTGCTTTGCCTTTTCTCCTTGGAAAGTCTGGAGACAGGCAGTGGAAGGGCAGGCAAACTGTCAGGTGCGCAGAGGAGGGGAGACCATGAGGCAAGGTGGGAGATGGGGGCAAGAAGTGAGAAAAAAACTAATCGCAAGCTAGGGCAGGATTCGGAAAGTGAAGCCGAAAAGGGGCTTAGCATGCAGCCCAGGGGTTTCTTTGACTGTCCTAAGCCCACAGGGACTTTGCCGTCCTCAGCTCATGAGACTTGAGATGGGTAGCTTGATTTGCTGAGGAAATGCGGGATGACAGATTCAACTCTGGAGTCAAACATAGCCCGGAACTATCGCCTTAAACTGAGTTTTAAGCCTGGTGCCGATAAAAAGAAAGAAATTAGCCTTAGATCGGGCAAGCCGTTTGACGGGGGAAAATGAGACCCCCTAGGCCAGCTAGGTGGTCGCTGGATGCTGTGCAGACATCAGCAGCTGTTCATTTCATGCCCTCACGTCTCCTCGTTAGTATAGTGGTCAGTATCCCCGCCTGTCAGGCGGGAGACCGGGGTTCAATTCCCCGACGGGGAGGTTAAACCTTTTCTGGATTTTTTTTAGTTCTTGACAAATATTCTTGAAGATTAGGCTGAGTCAAGTAGGGAATGGGTGCCAAGAACTGACTCTTTAAGAAAAAAGCACCGGCAACGCTAGTCATCGTACAATATTTGTGCACAATTGCTTACATTAGGCGGCCGGTCCACTTTATTGAGTCCCCCTCAGCACCATTTAGTGCTCCTGTTGTCTGCGAAGTCCAAATTGTAACCCTGAATCAGTTCCTCTTCTGACCCTTTGTATCATGTTACATGACGAGTAATGATCACCTGTTAGCTTTATCCCTAATTATAACTCTCACTCTTTCCCTGCATCTAACCCTAGCTCTAATCCCATCATTAACCTCGGTCCGGGCACACGCGTGAACCCCTACTCTCATCTCAGCCTCTCCTGGTGATACATCACACCTGGGATCGTTTGCTCCCTGTGGGCTGTGGGAAATTTGCTACCAGCACGCCCTGGAAGTGGGGCTCATTCCGCTGCAACGGGAGGTCTTCCCAGGACGCGTCACAGCTCAACGCAAGAGCTCCTGGGTTTCGAAGGCTCTTGCAGCAAGCCTTCACAAAGCAGCAGGGAGCGCCGTTCCAGATGGGAAACTTGAGACTGGATGTCCAGAAAAGCAAGACGTCAGAAGCGAAACCTTTTTCCTGCAGGGTGTGGCATACCATCCGCTTGCTCATTGCGACAGAGGTGGCACTAATGAAGGAAGAGGTCAACGTTACGTTCTTCTTTAAAATGCAAGGCCAGGAAAAGTGGCAGCGGTGGGATTTGAACCCACGCCTCCGAAGAGACTGGAGCCTTAATCCAGCGCCTTAGACCGCTCGGCCACGCTACCTCCCTGCTAGTCGCCGAAAGCGGAACTTGACCCGTTGCCCGGCCCGCTTTAGTGCTTTGCCTTTTCTCCTTGGAAAGTCTGGAGACAGGCAGTGGAAGGGCAGGCAAACTGTCAGGTGCGCAGAGGAGGGGAGACCATGAGGCAAGGTGGGAGATGGGGGCAAGAAGTGAGAAAAAAACTAATCGCAAGCTAGGGCAGGATTCGGAAAGTGAAGCCGAAAAGGGGCTTAGCATGCAGCCCAGGGGTTTCTTTGACTGTCCTAAGCCCACAGGGACTTTGCCGTCCTCAGCTCATGAGACTTGAGATGGGTAGCTTGATTTGCTGAGGAAATGCGGGATGACAGATTCAACTCTGGAGTCAAACATAGCCCGGAACTATCGCCTTAAACTGAGTTTTAAGCCTGGTGCCGATAAAAAGAAAGAAATTAGCCTTAGATCGGGCAAGCCGTTTGACGGGGGAAAATGAGACCCCCCTAGGCCAGCTAGGTGGTCGCTGGATGCTGTGCAGACATCAGCAGCTGTTCATTTCATGCCCTCACATCTCCTCGTTAGTATAGTGGTCAGTATCCCCGCCTGTCACGCGGGAGACCGGGGTTCAATTCCCCGACGGGGAGGTTAAACCGTTTCTGGATTTTTTTTAGTTCTTGACAAATATTCTTGAAGATTAGGCTGAGTCAAGTAGGGAATGGGTGCCAAGAACTGACTCTTTAAGAAAAAAGCACCGGCAACGCTAGTCATCGTACAATATTTGTGCACAATTGCTTACATTAGGCGGCCGGTCCACTTTATTGAGTCCCCCTCAGCACCATTTAGTGCTCCTGTTGTCTGCGAAGTCCAAATTGTAACCCTGAATCAGTTCCTCTTCTGACCCTTTGTATCATGTTACATGACGAGTAATGATCACCTGTTAGCTTTATCCCTAATTATAACTCTCACTCTTTCCCTGCATCTAACCCTAGCTCTAATCCCATCATTAACCTCGGTCCGGGCACACGCGTGAACCCCTACTCTCATCTCAGCCTCTCCTGGTGATACATCACACCTGGGATCGTTTGCTCCCTGTGGGCTGTGGGAAATTTGCTACCAGCACGCCCTGGAAGTGGGGCTCATTCCGCTGCAACGGGAGGTCTTCCCAGGACGCGTCACAGCTCAACGCAAGAGCTCCTGGGTTTCGAAGGCTCTTGCAGCAAGCCTTCACAAAGCAGCAGGGAGCGCCGTTCCAGATGGGAAACTTGAGACTGGATGTCCAGAAAAGCAAGACGTCAGAAGCGAAACCTTTTTCCTGCAGGGTGTGGCATACCATCCGCTTGCTCATTGCGACAGAGGTGGCACTAATGAAGGAAGAGGTCAACGTTACGTTCTTCTTTAAAATGCAAGGCCAGGAAAAGTGGCAGCGGTGGGATTTGAACCCACGCCTCCGAAGAGACTGGAGCCTTAATCCAGCGCCTTAGACCGCTCGGCCACGCTACCTCCCTGCTAGTCGCCGAAAGCGGAACTTGACCCGTTGCCCGGCCCGCTTTAGTGCTTTGCCTTTTCTCCTTGGAAAGTCTGGAGACAGGCAGTGGAAGGGCAGGCAAACTGTCAGGTGCGCAGAGGAGGGGAGACCATGAGGCAAGGTGGGAGATGGGGGCAAGAAGTGAGAAAAAAACTAATCGCAAGCTAGGGCAGGATTCGGAAAGTGAAGCCGAAAAGGGGCTTAGCATGCAGCCCAGGGGTTTCTTTGACTGTCCTAAGCCCACAGGGACTTTGCCGTCCTCAGCTCATGAGACTTGAGATGGGTAGCTTGATTTGCTGAGGAAATGCGGGATGACAGATTCAACTCTGGAGTCAAACATAGCCCGGAACTATCGCCTTAAACTGAGTTTTAAGCCTGGTGCCGATAAAAAGAAAGAAATTAGCCTTAGATCGGGCAAGCCGTTTGACGGGGGAAAATGAGACCCCCTAGGCCAGCTAGGTGGTCGCTGGATGCTGTGCAGACATCAGCAGCTGTTCATTTCATGCCCTCACGTCTCCTCGTTAGTATAGTGGTCAGTATCCCCGCCTGTCACGCGGGAGACCGGGGTTCAATTCCCCGACGGGGAGGTTAAACCTTTTCTGGATTTTTTTTAGTTCTTGACAAATATTCTTGAAGATTAGGCTGAGTCAAGTAGGGAATGGGTGCCAAGAACTGACTCTTTAAGAAAAAAGCACCGGCAACGCTAGTCATCGTACAATATTTGTGCACAATTGCTTACATTAGGCGGCCGGTCCACTTTATTGAGTCCCCCTCAGCACCATTTAGTGCTCCTGTTGTCTGCGAAGTCCAAATTGTAACCCTGAATCAGTTCCTCTTCTGACCCTTTGTATCATGTTACATGACGAGTAATGATCACCTGTTAGCTTTATCCCTAATTATAACTCTCACTCTTTCCCTGCATCTAACCCTAGCTCTAATCCCATCATTAACCTCGGTCCGGGCACACGCGTGAACCCCTACTCTCATCTCAGCCTCTCCTGGTGATACATCACACCTGGGATCGTTTGCTCCCTGTGGGCTGTGGGAAATTTGCTACCAGCACGCCCTGGAAGTGGGGCTCATTCCGCTGCAACGGGAGGTCTTCCCAGGACGCGTCACAGCTCAACGCAAGAGCTCCTGGGTTTCGAAGGCTCTTGCAGCAAGCCTTCACAAAGCAGCAGGGAGCGCCGTTCCAGATGGGAAACTTGAGACTGGATGTCCAGAAAAGCAAGACGTCAGAAGCGAAACCTTTTTCCTGCAGGGTGTGGCATACCATCCGCTTGCTCATTGCGACAGAGGTGGCACTAATGAAGGAAGAGGTCAACGTTACGTTCTTCTTTAAAATGCAAGGCCAGGAAAAGTGGCAGCGGTGGGATTTGAACCCACGCCTCCGAAGAGACTGGAGCCTTAATCCAGCGCCTTAGACCGCTCGGCCACGCTACCTCCCTGCTAGTCGCCGAAAGCGGAACTTGACCCGTTGCCCGGCCCGCTTTAGTGCTTTGCCTTTTCTCCTTGGAAAGTCTGGAGACAGGCAGTGGAAGGGCAGGCAAACTGTCAGGTGCGCAGAGGAGGGGAGACCATGAGGCAAGGTGGGAGATGGGGGCAAGAAGTGAGAAAAAAACTAATCGCAAGCTAGGGCAGGATTCGGAAAGTGAAGCCGAAAAGGGGCTTAGCATGCAGCCCAGGGGTTTCTTTGACTGTCCTAAGCCCACAGGGACTTTGCCGTCCTCAGCTCATGAGACTTGAGATGGGTAGCTTGATTTGCTGAGGAAATGCGGGATGACAGATTCAACTCTGGAGTCAAACATAGCCCGGAACTATCGCCTTAAACTGAGTTTTAAGCCTGGTGCCGATAAAAAGAAAGAAATTAGCCTTAGATCGGGCAAGCCGTTTGACGGGGGAAAATGAGACCCCCTAGGCCAGCTAGGTGGTCGCTGGATGCTGTGCAGACATCAGCAGCTGTTCATTTCATGCCCTCACGTCTCCTCGTTAGTATAGTGGTCAGTATCCCCGCCTGTCACGCGGGAGACCGGGGTTCAATTCCCCGACGGGGAGGTTAAACCTTTTCTGGATTTTTTTTAGTTCTTGACAAATATTCTTGAAGATTAGGCTGAGTCAAGTAGGGAATGGGTGCCAAGAACTGACTCTTTAAGAAAAAAGCACCGGCAACGCTAGTCATCGTACAATATTTGTGCACAATTGCTTACATTAGGCGGCCGGTCCACTTTATTGAGTCCCCCTCAGCACCATTTAGTGCTCCTGTTGTCTGCGAAGTCCAAATTGTAACCCTGAATCAGTTCCTCTTCTGACCCTTTGTATCATGTTACATGACGAGTAATGATCACCTGTTAGCTTTATCCCTAATTATAACTCTCACTCTTTCCCTGCATCTAACCCTAGCTCTAATCCCATCATTAACCTCGGTCCGGGCACACGCGTGAACCCTTACTCTCATCTCAGCCTCTCCTGGTGATACATCACACCTGGGATCGTTTGCTCCCTGTGGGCTGTGGGAAATTTGCTACCAGCACGCCCTGGAAGTGGGGCTCATTCCGCTGCAACGGGAGGTCTTCCCAGGACGCGTCACAGCTCAACGCAAGAGCTCCTGGGTTTCGAAGGCTCTTGCAGCAAGCCTTCACAAAGCAGCAGGGAGCGCCGTTCCAGATGGGAAACTTGAGACTGGATGTCCAGAAAAGCAAGACGTCAGAAGCGAAACCTTTTTCCTGCAGGGTGTGGCATACCATCCGCTTGCTCATTGCGACAGAGGTGGCACTAATGAAGGAAGAGGTCAACGTTACGTTCTTCTTTAAAATGCAAGGCCAGGAAAAGTGGCAGCGGTGGGATTTGAACCCACGCCTCCGAAGAGACTGGAGCCTTAATCCAGCGCCTTAGACCGCTCGGCCACGCTACCTCCCTGCTAGTCGCCGAAAGCGGAACTTGACCCGTTGCCCGGCCCGCTTTAGTGCTTTGCCTTTTCTCCTTGGAAAGTCTGGAGACAGGCAGTGGAAGGGCAGGCAAACTGTCAGGTGCGCAGAGGAGGGGAGACCATGAGGCAAGGTGGGAGATGGGGGCAAGAAGTGAGAAAAAAACTAATCGCAAGCTAGGGCAGGATTCGGAAAGTGAAGCCGAAAAGGGGCTTAGCATGCAGCCCAGGGGTTTCTTTGACTGTCCTAAGCCCACAGGGACTTTGCCGTCCTCAGCTCATGAGACTTGAGATGGGTAGCTTGATTTGCTGAGGAAATGCGGGATGACAGATTCAACTCTGGAGTCAAACATAGCCCGGAACTATCGCCTTAAACTGAGTTTTAAGCCTGGTGCCGATAAAAAGAAAGAAATTAGCCTTAGATCGGGCAAGCCGTTTGACGGGGGAAAATGAGACCCCCTAGGCCAGCTAGGTGGTCGCTGGATGCTGTGCAGACATCAGCAGCTGTTCATTTCATGCCCTCACGTCTCCTCGTTAGTATAGTGGTCAGGGAGACCGGGGTTCAATTCCCCGACGGGGAGGTTAAACCTTTTCTGGATTTTTTTTAGTTCTTGACAAATATTCTTGAAGATTAGGCTGAGTCAAGTAGGGAATGGGTGCCAAGAACTGACTCTTTAAGAAAAAAGCACCGGCAACGCTAGTCATCGTACAATATTTGTGCACAATTGCTTACATTAGGCGGCCGGTCCACTTTATTGAGTCCCCCTCAGCACCATTTAGTGCTCCTGTTGTCTGCGAAGTCCAAATTGTAACCCTGAATCAGTTCCTCTTCTGACCCTTTGTATCATGTTACATGACGAGTAATGATCACCTGTTAGCTTTATCCCTAATTATAACTCTCACTCTTTCCCTGCATCTAACCCTAGCTCTAATCCCATCATTAACCTCGGTCCGGGCACACGCGTGAACCCCTACTCTCATCTCAGCCTCTCCTGGTGATACATCACACCTGGGATCGTTTGCTCCCTGTGGGCTGTGGGAAATTTGCTACCAGCACGCCCTGGAAGTGGGGCTCATTCCGCTGCAACGGGAGGTCTTCCCAGGACGCGTCACAGCTCAACGCAAGAGCTCCTGGGTTTCGAAGGCTCTTGCAGCAAGCCTTCACAAAGCAGCAGGGAGCGCCGTTCCAGATGGGAAACTTGAGACTGGATGTCCAGAAAAGCAAGACGTCAGAAGCGAAACCTTTTTCCTGCAGGGTGTGGCATACCATCCGCTTGCTCATTGCGACAGAGGTGGCACTAATGAAGGAAGAGGTCAACGTTACGTTCTTCTTTAAAATGCAAGGCCAGGAAAAGTGGCAGCGGTGGGATTTGAACCCACGCCTCCGAAGAGACTGGAGCCTTAATCCAGCGCCTTAGACCGCTCGGCCACGCTACCTCCCTGCTAGTCGCCGAAAGCGGAACTTGACCCGTTGCCCGGCCCGCTTTAGTGCTTTGCCTTTTCTCCTTGGAAAGTCTGGAGACAGGCAGTGGAAGGGCAGGCAAACTGTCAGGTGCGCAGAGGAGGGGAGACCATGAGGCAAGGTGGGAGATGGGGGCAAGAAGTAAGAAAAAAACTAATCGCAAGCTAGGGCAGGATTCGGAAAGTGAAGCCGAAAAGGGGCTTAGCATGCAGCCCAGGGGTTTCTTTGACTGTCCTAAGCCCACAGGGACTTTGCCGTCCTCAGCTCATGAGACTTGAGATGGGTAGCTTGATTTGCTGAGGAAATGCGGGATGACAGATTCAACTCTGGAGTCAAACATAGCCCGGAACTATCGCCTTAAACTGAGTTTTAAGCCTGGTGCCGATAAAAAGAAAGAAATTAGCCTTAGATCGGGCAAGCCGTTTGACGGGGGAAAATGAGACCCCCTAGGCCAGCTAGGTGGTCGCTGGATGCTGTGCAGACATCAGCAGCTGTTCATTTCATGCCCTCACGTCTCCTCGTTAGTATAGTGGTCAGTATCCCCGCCTGTCACGCGGGAGACCGGGGTTCAATTCCCCGACGGGGAGGTTAAACCTTTTCTGGATTTTTTTTAGTTCTTGACAAATATTCTTGAAGATTAGGCTGAGTCAAGTAGGGAATGGGTGCCAAGAACTGACTCTTTAAGAAAAAAGCACCGGCAACGCTAGTCATCGTACAATATTTGTGCACAATTGCTTACATTAGGCGGCCGGTCCACTTTATTGAGTCCCCCTCAGCACCATTTAGTGCTCCTGTTGTCTGCGAAGTCCAAATTGTAACCCTGAATCAGTTCCTCTTCTGACCCTTTGTATCATGTTACATGACGAGTAATGATCACCTGTTAGCTTTATCCCTAATTATAACTCTCACTCTTTCCCTGCATCTAACCCTAGCTCTAATCCCATCATTAACCTCGGTCCGGGCACACGCGTGAACCCTTACTCTCATCTCAGCCTCTCCTGGTGATACATCACACCTGGGATCGTTTGCTCCCTGTGGGCTGTGGGAAATTTGCTACCAGCACGCCCTGGAAGTGGGGCTCATTCCGCTGCAACGGGAGGTCTTCCCAGGACGCGTCACAGCTCAACGCAAGAGCTCCTGGGTTTCGAAGGCTCTTGCAGCAAGCCTTCACAAAGCAGCAGGGAGCGCCGTTCCAGATGGGAAACTTGAGACTGGATGTCCAGAAAAGCAAGACGTCAGAAGCGAAACCTTTTTCCTGCAGGGTGTGGCATACCATCCGCTTGCTCATTGCGACAGAGGTGGCACTAATGAAGGAAGAGGTCAACGTTACGTTCTTCTTTAAAATGCAAGGCCAGGAAAAGTGGCAGCGGTGGGATTTGAACCCACGCCTCCGAAGAGACTGGAGCCTTAATCCAGCGCCTTAGACCGCTCGGCCACGCTACCTCCCTGCTAGTCGCCGAAAGCGGAACTTGACCCGTTGCCCGGCCCGCTTTAGTGCTTTGCCTTTTCTCCTTGGAAAGTCTGGAGACAGGCAGTGGAAGGGCAGGCAAACTGTCAGGTGCGCAGAGGAGGGGAGACCATGAGGCAAGGTGGGAGATGGGGGCAAGAAGTGAGAAAAAAACTAATCGCAAGCTAGGGCAGGATTCGGAAAGTGAAGCCGAAAAGGGGCTTAGCATGCAGCCCAGGGGTTTCTTTGACTGTCCTAAGCCCACAGGGACTTTGCCGTCCTCAGCTCATGAGACTTGAGATGGGTAGCTTGATTTGCTGAGGAAATGCGGGATGACAGATTCAACTCTGGAGTCAAACATAGCCCGGAACTATCGCCTTAAACTGAGTTTTAAGCCTGGTGCCGATAAAAAGAAAGAAATTAGCCTTAGATCGGGCAAGCCGTTTGACGGGGGAAAATGAGACCCCCTAGGCCAGCTAGGTGGTCGCTGGATGCTGTGCAGACATCAGCAGCTGTTCATTTCATGCCCTCACGTCTCCTCGTTAGTATAGTGGTCAGTGTCCCCGCCTGTCACGCGGGAGACCGGGGTTCAATTCCCCGACGGGGAGGTTAAACCTTTTCTGGATTTTTTTTAGTTCTTGACAAATATTCTTGAAGATTAGGCTGAGTCAAGTAGGGAATGGGTGCCAAGAACTGACTCTTTAAGAAAAAAGCACCGGCAACGCTAGTCATCGTACAATATTTGTGCACAATTGCTTACATTAGGCGGCCGGTCCACTTTATTGAGTCCCCCTCAGCACCATTTAGTGCTCCTGTTGTCTGCGAAGTCCAAATTGTAACCCTGAATCAGTTCCTCTTCTGACCCTTTGTATCATGTTACATGACGAGTAATGATCACCTGTTAGCTTTATCCCTAATTATAACTCTCACTCTTTCCCTGCATCTAACCCTAGCTCTAATCCCATCATTAACCTCGGTCCGGGCACACGCGTGAACCCTTACTCTCATCTCAGCCTCTCCTGGTGATACATCACACCTGGGATCGTTTGCTCCCTGTGGGCTGTGGGAAATTTGCTACCAGCACGCCCTGGAAGTGGGGCTCATTCCGCTGCAACGGGAGGTCTTCCCAGGACGCGTCACAGCTCAACGCAAGAGCTCCTGGGTTTCGAAGGCTCTTGCAGCAAGCCTTCACAAAGCAGCAGGGAGCGCCGTTCCAGATGGGAAACTTGAGACTGGATGTCCAGAAAAGCAAGACGTCAGAAGCGAAACCTTTTTCCTGCAGGGTGTGGCATACCATCCGCTTGCTCATTGCGACAGAGGTGGCACTAATGAAGGAAGAGGTCAACGTTACGTTCTTCTTTAAAATGCAAGGCCAGGAAAAGTGGCAGCGGTGGGATTTGAACCCACGCCTCCGAAGAGACTGGAGCCTTAATCCAGCGCCTTAGACCGCTCGGCCACGCTACCTCCCTGCTAGTCGCCGAAAGCGGAACTTGACCCGTTGCCCGGCCCGCTTTAGTGCTTTGCCTTTTCTCCTTGGAAAGTCTGGAGACAGGCAGTGGAAGGGCAGGCAAACTGTCAGGTGCGCAGAGGAGGGGAGACCATGAGGCAAGGTGGGAGATGGGGGCAAGAAGTGAGAAAAAAACTAATCGCAAGCTAGGGCAGGATTCGGAAAGTGAAGCCGAAAAGGGGCTTAGCATGCAGCCCAGGGGTTTCTTTGACTGTCCTAAGCCCACAGGGACTTTGCCGTCCTCAGCTCATGAGACTTGAGATGGGTAGCTTGATTTGCTGAGGAAATGCGGGATGACAGATTCAACTCTGGAGTCAAACATAGCCCGGAACTATCGCCTTAAACTGAGTTTTAAGCCTGGTGCCGATAAAAAGAAAGAAATTAGCCTTAGATCGGGCAAGCCGTTTGACGGGGGAAAATGAGACCCCCTAGGCCAGCTAGGTGGTCGCTGGATGCTGTGCAGACATCAGCAGCTGTTCATTTCATGCCCTCACGTCTCCTCGTTAGTATAGTGGTCAGTATCCCTGCCTGTCACGCGGGAGACCGGGGTTCAATTCCCCGACGGGGAGGTTAAACCTTTTCTGGATTTTTTTTAGTTCTTGACAAATATTCTTGAAGATTAGGCTGAGTCAAGTAGGGAATGGGTGCCAAGAACTGACTCTTTAAGAAAAAAGCACCGGCAACGCTAGTCATCGTACAATATTTGTGCACAATTGCTTACATTAGGCGGCCGGTCCACTTTATTGAGTCCCCCTCAGCACCATTTAGTGCTCCTGTTGTCTGCGAAGTCCAAATTGTAACCCTGAATCAGTTCCTCTTCTGACCCTTTGTATCATGTTACATGACGAGTAATGATCACCTGTTAGCTTTATCCCTAATTATAACTCTCACTCTTTCCCTGCATCTAACCCTAGCTCTAATCCCATCATTAACCTCGGTCCGGGCACACGCGTGAACCCTTACTCTCATCTCAGCCTCTCCTGGTGATACATCACACCTGGGATCGTTTGCTCCCTGTGGGCTGTGGGAAATTTGCTACCAGCACGCCCTGGAAGTGGGGCTCATTCCGCTGCAACGGGAGGTCTTCCCAGGACGCGTCACAGCTCAACGCAAGAGCTCCTGGGTTTCGAAGGCTCTTGCAGCAAGCCTTCACAAAGCAGCAGGGAGCGCCGTTCCAGATGGGAAACTTGAGACTGGATGTCCAGAAAAGCAAGACGTCAGAAGCGAAACCTTTTTCCTGCAGGGTGTGGCATACCATCCGCTTGCTCATTGCGACAGAGGTGGCACTAATGAAGGAAGAGGTCAACGTTACGTTCTTCTTTAAAATGCAAGGCCAGGAAAAGTGGCAGCGGTGGGATTTGAACCCACGCCTCCGAAGAGACTGGAGCCTTAATCCAGCGCCTTAGACCGCTCGGCCACGCTACCTCCCTGCTAGTCGCAGAAAGCGGAACTTGACCCGTTGCCCGGCCCGCTTTAGTGCTTTGCCTTTTCTCCTTGGAAAGTCTGGAGACAGGCAGTGGAAGGGCAGGCAAACTGTCAGGTGCGCAGAGGAGGGGAGACCATGAGGCAAGGTGGGAGATGGGGGCAAGAAGTGAGAAAAAAACTAATCGCAAGCTAGGGCAGGATTCGGAAAGTGAAGCCGAAAAGGGGCTTAGCATGCAGCCCAGGGGTTTCTTTGACTGTCCTAAGCCCACAGGGACTTTGCCGTCCTCAGCTCATGAGACTTGAGATGGGTAGCTTGATTTGCTGAGGAAATGCGGGATGACAGATTCAACTCTGGAGTCAAACATAGCCCGGAACTATCGCCTTAAACTGAGTTTTAAGCCTGGTGCCGATAAAAAGAAAGAAATTAGCCTTAGATCGGGCAAGCCGTTTGACGGGGGAAAATGAGACCCCCCTAGGCCAGCTAGGTGGTCGCTGGATGCTGTGCAGACATCAGCAGCTGTTCATTTCATGCCCTCACGTCTCCTCGTTAGTATAGTGGTCAGTATCCCCGCCTGTCACGCGGGAGACCGGGGAGGTTAAACCGTTTCTGGATTTTTTTTAGTTCTTGACAAATATTCTTGAAGATTAGGCTGAGTCAAGTAGGGAATGGGTGCCAAGAACTGACTCTTTAAGAAAAAAGCACCGGCAACGCTAGTCATCGTACAATATTTGTGCACAATTGCTTACATTAGGCGGCCGGTCCACTTTATTGAGTCCCCCTCAGCACCATTTAGTGCTCCTGTTGTCTGCGAAGTCCAAATTGTAACCCTGAATCAGTTCCTCTTCTGACCCTTTGTATCATGTTACATGACGAGTAATGATCACCTGTTAGCTTTATCCCTAATTATAACTCTCACTCTTTCCCTGCATCTAACCCTAGCTCTAATCCCATCATTAACCTCGGTCCGGGCACACGCGTGAACCCCTACTCTCATCTCAGCCTCTCCTGGTGATACATCACACCTGGGATCGTTTGCTCCCTGTGGGCTGTGGGAAATTTGCTACCAGCACGCCCTGGAAGTGGGGCTCATTCCGCTGCAACGGGAGGTCTTCCCAGGACGCGTCACAGCTCAACGCAAGAGCTCCTGGGTTTCGAAGGCTCTTGCAGCAAGCCTTCACAAAGCAGCAGGGAGCGCCGTTCCAGATGGGAAACTTGAGACTGGATGTCCAGAAAAGCAAGACGTCAGAAGCGAAACCTTTTTCCTGCAGGGTGTGGCATACCATCCGCTTGCTCATTGCGACAGAGGTGGCACTAATGAAGGAAGAGGTCAACGTTACGTTCTTCTTTAAAATGCAAGGCCAGGAAAAGTGGCAGCGGTGGGATTTGAACCCACGCCTCCGAAGAGACTGGAGCCTTAATCCAGCGCCTTAGACCGCTCGGCCACGCTACCTCCCTGCTAGTCGCCGAAAGCGGAACTTGACCCGTTGCCCGGCCCGCTTTAGTGCTTTGCCTTTTCTCCTTGGAAAGTCTGGAGACAGGCAGTGGAAGGGCAGGCAAACTGTCAGGTGCGCAGAGGAGGGGAGACCATGAGGCAAGGTGGGAGATGGGGGCAAGAAGTGAGAAAAAAACTAATCGCAAGCTAGGGCAGGATTCGGAAAGTGAAGCCGAAAAGGGGCTTAGCATGCAGCCCAGGGGTTTCTTTGACTGTCCTAAGCCCACAGGGACTTTGCCGTCCTCAGCTCATGAGACTTGAGATGGGTAGCTTGATTTGCTGAGGAAATGCGGGATGACAGATTCAACTCTGGAGTCAAACATAGCCCGGAACTATCGCCTTAAACTGAGTTTTAAGCCTGGTGCCGATAAAAAGAAAGAAATTAGCCTTAGATCGGGCAAGCCGTTTGACGGGGGAAAATGAGACCCCCCTAGGCCAGCTAGGTGGTCGCTGGATGCTGTGCAGACATCAGCAGCTGTTCATTTCATGCCCTCACGTCTCCTCGTTAGTATAGTGGTCAGTATCCCCGCCTGTCACGCGGGAGACCGGGGTTCAATTCCCCGACGGGGAGGTTAAACCGTTTCTGGATTTTTTTTAGTTCTTGACAAATATTCTTGAAGATTAGGCTGAGTCAAGTAGGGAATGGGTGCCAAGAACTGACTCTTTAAGAAAAAAGCACCGGCAACGCTAGTCATCGTACAATATTTGTGCACAATTGCTTACATTAGGCGGCCGGTCCACTTTATTGAGTCCCCCTCAGCACCATTTAGTGCTCCTGTTGTCTGCGAAGTCCAAATTGTAACCCTGAATCAGTTCCTCTTCTGACCCTTTGTATCATGTTACATGACGAGTAATGATCACCTGTTAGCTTTATCCCTAATTATAACTCTCACTCTTTCCCTGCATCTAACCCTAGCTCTAATCCCATCATTAACCTCGGTCCGGGCACACGCGTGAACCCCTACTCTCATCTCAGCCTCTCCTGGTGATACATCACACCTGGGATCGTTTGCTCCCTGTGGGCTGTGGGAAATTTGCTACCAGCACGCCCTGGAAGTGGGGCTCATTCCGCTGCAACGGGAGGTCTTCCCAGGACGCGTCACAGCTCAACGCAAGAGCTCCTGGGTTTCGAAGGCTCTTGCAGCAAGCCTTCACAAAGCAGCAGGGAGCGCCGTTCCAGATGGGAAACTTGAGACTGGATGTCCAGAAAAGCAAGACGTCAGAAGCGAAACCTTTTTCCTGCAGGGTGTGGCATACCATCCGCTTGCTCATTGCGACAGAGGTGGCACTAATGAAGGAAGAGGTCAACGTTACGTTCTTCTTTAAAATGCAAGGCCAGGAAAAGTGGCAGCGGTGGGATTTGAACCCACGCCTCCGAAGAGACTGGAGCCTTAATCCAGCGCCTTAGACCGCTCGGCCACGCTACCTCCCTGCTAGTCGCCGAAAGCGGAACTTGACCCGTTGCCCGGCCCGCTTTAGTGCTTTGCCTTTTCTCCTTGGAAAGTCTGGAGACAGGCAGTGGAAGGGCAGGCAAACTGTCAGGTGCGCAGAGGAGGGGAGACCATGAGGCAAGGTGGGAGATGGGGGCAAGAAGTGAGAAAAAAACTAATCGCAAGCTAGGGCAGGATTCGGAAAGTGAAGCCGAAAAGGGGCTTAGCATGCAGCCCAGGGGTTTCTTTGACTGTCCTAAGCCCACAGGGACTTTGCCGTCCTCAGCTCATGAGACTTGAGATGGGTAGCTTGATTTGCTGAGGAAATGCGGGATGACAGATTCAACTCTGGAGTCAAACATAGCCCGGAACTATCGCCTTAAACTGAGTTTTAAGCCTGGTGCCGATAAAAAGAAAGAAATTAGCCTTAGATCGGGCAAGCCGTTTGACGGGGGAAAATGAGACCCCCCTAGGCCAGCTAGGTGGTCGCTGGATGCTGTGCAGACATCAGCAGCTGTTCATTTCATGCCCTCACGTCTCCTCGTTAGTATAGTGGTCAGTATCCCCGCCTGTCACGCGGGAGACCGGGGTTCAATTCCCCGACGGGGAGGTTAAACCGTTTCTGGATTTTTTTTAGTTCTTGACAAATATTCTTGAAGATTAGGCTGAGTCAAGTAGGGAATGGGTGCCAAGAACTGACTCTTTAAGAAAAAAGCACCGGCAACGCTAGTCATCGTACAATATTTGTGCACAATTGCTTACATTAGGCGGCCGGTCCACTTTATTGAGTCCCCCTCAGCACCATTTAGTGCTCCTGTTGTCTGCGAAGTCCAAATTGTAACCCTGAATCAGTTCCTCTTCTGACCCTTTGTATCATGTTACATGACGAGTAATGATCACCTGTTAGCTTTATCCCTAATTATAACTCTCACTCTTTCCCTGCATCTAACCCTAGCTCTAATCCCATCATTAACCTCGGTCCGGGCACACGCGTGAACCCCTACTCTCATCTCAGCCTCTCCTGGTGATACATCACACCTGGGATCGTTTGCTCCCTGTGGGCTGTGGGAAATTTGCTACCAGCACGCCCTGGAAGTGGGGCTCATTCCGCTGCAACGGGAGGTCTTCCCAGGACGCGTCACAGCTCAACGCAAGAGCTCCTGGGTTTCGAAGGCTCTTGCAGCAAGCCTTCACAAAGCAGCAGGGAGCGCCGTTCCAGATGGGAAACTTGAGACTGGATGTCCAGAAAAGCAAGACGTCAGAAGCGAAACCTTTTTCCTGCAGGGTGTGGCATACCATCCGCTTGCTCATTGCGACAGAGGTGGCACTAATGAAGGAAGAGGTCAACGTTACGTTCTTCTTTAAAATGCAAGGCCAGGAAAAGTGGCAGCGGTGGGATTTGAACCCACGCCTCCGAAGAGACTGGAGCCTTAATCCAGCGCCTTAGACCGCTCGGCCACGCTACCTCCCTGCTAGTTGCCGAAAGCGGAACTTGAACCGTTGCCCGGCCCGCTTTAGTGCTTTGCCTTTTCTCCTTGGAAAGTCTGGAGACAGGCAGTGGAAGGGCAGGCAAACTGTCAGGTGCGCAGAGGAGGGGAGACCATGAGGCAAGGTGGGAGATGGGGGCAAGAAGTGAGAAAAAAACTAATCGCAAGCTAGGGCAGGATTCGGAAAGTGAAGCCGAAAAGGGGCTTAGCATGCAGCCCAGGGGTTTCTTTGACTGTCCTAAGCCCACAGGGACTTTGCCGTCCTCAGCTCATGAGACTTGAGATGGGTAGCTTGATTTGCTGAGGAAATGCGGGATGACAGATTCAACTCTGGAGTCAAACATAGCCCGGAACTATCGCCTTAAACTGAGTTTTAAGCCTGGTGCCGATAAAAAGAAAGAAATTAGCCTTAGATCGGGCAAGCCGTTTGACGGGGGAAAATGAGACCCCCTAGGCCAGCTAGGTGGTCGCTGGATGCTGTGCAGACATCAGCAGCTGTTCATTTCATGCCCTCACGTCTCCTCGTTAGTATAGTGGTCAGTATCCCCGCCTGTCACGCGGGAGACCGGGGTTCAATTCCCCGACGGGGAGGTTAAACCTTTTCTGGATTTTTTTTAGTTCTTGACAAATATTCTTGAAGATTAGGCTGAGTCAAGTAGGGAATGGGTGCCAAGAACTGACTCTTTAAGAAAAAAGCACCGGCAACGCTAGTCATCGTACAATATTTGTGCACAATTGCTTACATTAGGCGGCCGGTCCACTTTATTGAGTCCCCCTCAGCACCATTTAGTGCTCCTGTTGTCTGCGAAGTCCAAATTGTAACCCTGAATCAGTTCCTCTTCTGACCCTTTGTATCATGTTACATGACGAGTAATGATCACCTGTTAGCTTTATCCCTAATTATAACTCTCACTCTTTCCCTGCATCTAACCCTAGCTCTAATCCCATCATTAACCTCGGTCCGGGCACACGCGTGAACCCCTACTCTCATCTCAGCCTCTCCTGGTGATACATCACACCTGGGATCGTTTGCTCCCTGTGGGCTGTGGGAAATTTGCTACCAGCACGCCCTGGAAGTGGGGCTCATTCCGCTGCAACGGGAGGTCTTCCCAGGACGCGTCACAGCTCAACGCAAGAGCTCCTGGGTTTCGAAGGCTCTTGCAGCAAGCCTTCACAAAGCAGCAGGGAGCGCCGTTCCAGATGGGAAACTTGAGACTGGATGTCCAGAAAAGCAAGACGTCAGAAGCGAAACCTTTTTCCTGCAGGGTGTGGCATACCATCCGCTTGCTCATTGCGACAGAGGTGGCACTAATGAAGGAAGAGGTCAACGTTACGTTCTTCTTTAAAATGCAAGGCCAGGAAAAGTGGCAGCGGTGGGATTTGAACCCACGCCTCCGAAGAGACTGGAGCCTTAATCCAGCGCCTTAGACCGCTCGGCCACGCTACCTCCCTGCTAGTCGCCGAAAGCGGAACTTGACCCGTTGCCCGGCCCGCTTTAGTGCTTTGCCTTTTCTCCTTGGAAAGTCTGGAGACAGGCAGTGGAAGGGCAGGCAAACTGTCAGGTGCGCAGAGGAGGGGAGACCATGAGGCAAGGTGGGAGATGGGGGCAAGAAGTGAGAAAAAAACTAATCGCAAGCTAGGGCAGGATTCGGAAAGTGAAGCCGAAAAGGGGCTTAGCATGCAGCCCAGGGGTTTCTTTGACTGTCCTAAGCCCACAGGGACTTTGCCGTCCTCAGCTCATGAGACTTGAGATGGGTAGCTTGATTTGCTGAGGAAATGCGGGATGACAGATTCAACTCTGGAGTCAAACATAGCCCGGAACTATCGCCTTAAACTGAGTTTTAAGCCTGGTGCCGATAAAAAGAAAGAAATTAGCCTTAGATCGGGCAAGCCGTTTGACGGGGGAAAATGAGACCCCCCTAGGCCAGCTAGGTGGTCGCTGGATGCTGTGCAGACATCAGCAGCTGTTCATTTCATGCCCTCACATCTCCTCGTTAGTATAGTGGTCAGTATCCCCGCCTGTCACGCGGGAGACCGGGGTTCAATTCCCCGACGGGGAGGTTAAACCGTTTCTGGATTTTTTTTAGTTCTTGACAAATATTCTTGAAGATTAGGCTGAGTCAAGTAGGGAATGGGTGCCAAGAACTGACTCTTTAAGAAAAAAGCACCGGCAACGCTAGTCATCGTACAATATTTGTGCACAATTGCTTACATTAGGCGGCCGGTCCACTTTATTGAGTCCCCATCAGCACCATTTAGTGCTCCTGTTGTCTGCGAAGTCCAAATTGTAACCCTGAATCAGTTCCTCTTCTGACCCTTTGTATCATGTTACATGACGAGTAATGATCACCTGTTAGCTTTATCCCTAATTATAACTCTCACTCTTTCCCTGCATCTAACCCTAGCTCTAATCCCATCATTAACCTCGGTCCGGGCACACGCGTGAACCCCTACTCTCATCTCAGCCTCTCCTGGTGATACATCACACCTGGGATCGTTTGCTCCCTGTGGGCTGTGGGAAATTTGCTACCAGCACGCCCTGGAAGTGGGGCTCATTCCGCTGCAACGGGAGGTCTTCCCAGGACGCGTCACAGCTCAACGCAAGAGCTCCTGGGTTTCGAAGGCTCTTGCAGCAAGCCTTCACAAAGCAGCAGGGAGCGCCGTTCCAGATGGGAAACTTGAGAGTGGATGTCCAGAAAAGCAAGACGTCAGAAGCGAAACCTTTTTCCTGCAGGGTGTGGCATACCATCCGCTTGCTCATTGCGACAGAGGTGGCACTAATGAAGGAAGAGGTCAACGTTACGTTCTTCTTTAAAATGCAAGGCCAGGAAAAGTGGCAGCGGTGGGATTTGAACCCACGCCTCCGAAGAGACTGGAGCCTTAATCCAGCGCCTTAGACCGCTCGGCCACGCTACCTCCCTGCTAGTCGCCGAAAGCGGAACTTGACCCGTTGCCCGGCCCGCTTTAGTGCTTTGCCTTTTCTCCTTGGAAAGTCTGGAGACAGGCAGTGGAAGGGCAGGCAAACTGTCAGGTGCGCAGAGGAGGGGAGACCATGAGGCAAGGTGGGAGATGGGGGCAAGAAGTGAGAAAAAAACTAATCGCAAGCTAGGGCAGGATTCGGAAAGTGAAGCCGAAAAGGGGCTTAGCATGCAGCCCAGGGGTTTCTTTGACTGTCCTAAGCCCACAGGGACTTTGCCGTCCTCAGCTCATGAGACTTGAGATGGGTAGCTTGATTTGCTGAGGAAATGCGGGATGACAGATTCAACTCTGGAGTCAAACATAGCCCGGAACTATCGCCTTAAACTGAGTTTTAAGCCTGGTGCCGATAAAAAGAAAGAAATTAGCCTTAGATCGGGCAAGCCGTTTGACGGGGGAAAATGAGACCCCCTAGGCCAGCTAGGTGGTCGCTGGATGCTGTGCAGACATCAGCAGCTGTTCATTTCATGCCCTCACGTCTCCTCGTTAGTATAGTGGTCAGTATCCCCGCCTGTCACGCGGGAGACCGGGGTTCAATTCCCCGACGGGGAGGTTAAACCTTTTCTGGATTTTTTTTAGTTCTTGACAAATATTCTTGAAGATTAGGCTGAGTCAAGTAGGGAATGGGTGCCAAGAACTGACTCTTTAAGAAAAAAGCACCGGCAACGCTAGTCATCGTACAATATTTGTGCACAATTGCTTACATTAGGCGGCCGGTCCACTTTATTGAGTCCCCCTCAGCACCATTTAGTGCTCCTGTTGTCTGCGAAGTCCAAATTGTAACCCTGAATCAGTTCCTCTTCTGACCCTTTGTATCATGTTACATGACGAGTAATGATCACCTGTTAGCTTTATCCCTAATTATAACTCTCACTCTTTCCCTGCATCTAACCCTAGCTCTAATCCCATCATTAACCTCGGTCCGGGCACACGCGTGAACCCTTACTCTCATCTCAGCCTCTCCTGGTGATACATCACACCTGGGATCGTTTGCTCCCTGTGGGCTGTGGGAAATTTGCTACCAGCACGCCCTGGAAGTGGGGCTCATTCCGCTGCAACGGGAGGTCTTCCCAGGACGCGTCACAGCTCAACGCAAGAGCTCCTGGGTTTCGAAGGCTCTTGCAGCAAGCCTTCACAAAGCAGCAGGGAGCGCCGTTCCAGATGGGAAACTTGAGACTGGATGTCCAGAAAAGCAAGACGTCAGAAGCGAAACCTTTTTCCTGCAGGGTGTGGCATACCATCCGCTTGCTCATTGCGACAGAGGTGGCACTAATGAAGGAAGAGGTCAACGTTACGTTCTTCTTTAAAATGCAAGGCCAGGAAAAGTGGCAGCGGTGGGATTTGAACCCACGCCTCCGAAGAGACTGGAGCCTTAATCCAGCGCCTTAGACCGCTCGGCCACGCTACCTCCCTGCTAGTCGCCGAAAGCGGAACTTGACCCGTTGCCCGGCCCGCTTTAGTGCTTTGCCTTTTCTCCTTGGAAAGTCTGGAGACAGGCAGTGGAAGGGCAGGCAAACTGTCAGGTGCGCAGAGGAGGGGAGACCATGAGGCAAGGTGGGAGATGGGGGCAAGAAGTGAGAAAAAAACTAATCGCAAGCTAGGGCAGGATTCGGAAAGTGAAGCCGAAAAGGGGCTTAGCATGCAGCCCAGGGGTTTCTTTGACTGTCCTAAGCCCACAGGGACTTTGCCGTCCTCAGCTCATGAGACTTGAGATGGGTAGCTTGATTTGCTGAGGAAATGCGGGATGACAGATTCAACTCTGGAGTCAAACATAGCCCGGAACTATCGCCTTAAACTGAGTTTTAAGCCTGGTGCCGATAAAAAGAAAGAAATTAGCCTTAGATCGGGCAAGCCGTTTGACGGGGGAAAATGAGACCCCCTAGGCCAGCTAGGTGGTCGCTGGATGCTGTGCAGACATCAGCAGCTGTTCATTTCATGCCCTCACGTCTCCTCGTTAGTATAGTGGTCAGTATCCCCGCCTGTCACGCGGGAGACCGGGGTTCAATTCCCCGACGGGGAGGTTAAACCTTTTCTGGATTTTTTTTAGTTCTTGACAAATATTCTTGAAGATTAGGCTGAGTCAAGTAGGGAATGGGTGCCAAGAACTGACTCTTTAAGAAAAAAGCACCGGCAACGCTAGTCATCGTACAATATTTGTGCACAATTGCTTACATTAGGCGGCCGGTCCACTTTATTGAGTCCCCCTCAGCACCATTTAGTGCTCCTGTTGTCTGCGAAGTCCAAATTGTAACCCTGAATCAGTTCCTCTTCTGACCCTTTGTATCATGTTACATGACGAGTAATGATCACCTGTTAGCTTTATCCCTAATTATAACTCTCACTCTTTCCCTGCATCTAACCCTAGCTCTAATCCCATCATTAACCTCGGTCCGGGCACACGCGTGAACCCCTACTCTCATCTCAGCCTCTCCTGGTGATACATCACACCTGGGATCGTTTGCTCCCTGTGGGCTGTGGGAAATTTGCTACCAGCACGCCCTGGAAGTGGGGCTCATTCCGCTGCAACGGGAGGTCTTCCCAGGACGCGTCACAGCTCAACGCAAGAGCTCCTGGGTTTCGAAGGCTCTTGCAGCAAGCCTTCACAAAGCAGCAGGGAGCGCCGTTCCAGATGGGAAACTTGAGACTGGATGTCCAGAAAAGCAAGACGTCAGAAGCGAAACCTTTTTCCTGCAGGGTGTGGCATACCATCCGCTTGCTCATTGCGACAGAGGTGGCACTAATGAAGGAAGAGGTCAACGTTACGTTCTTCTTTAAAATGCAAGGCCAGGAAAAGTGGCAGCGGTGGGATTTGAACCCACGCCTCCGAAGAGACTGGAGCCTTAATCCAGCGCCTTAGACCGCTCGGCCACGCTACCTCCCTGCTAGTCGCCGAAAGCGGAACTTGACCCGTTGCCCGGCCCGCTTTAGTGCTTTGCCTTTTCTCCTTGGAAAGTCTGGAGACAGGCAGTGGAAGGGCAGGCAAACTGTCAGGTGCGCAGAGGAGGGGAGACCATGAGGCAAGGTGGGAGATGGGGGCAAGAAGTGAGAAAAAAACTAATCGCAAGCTAGGGCAGGATTCGGAAAGTGAAGCCGAAAAGGGGCTTAGCATGCAGCCCAGGGGTTTCTTTGACTGTCCTAAGCCCACAGGGACTTTGCCGTCCTCAGCTCATGAGACTTGAGATGGGTAGCTTGATTTGCTGAGGAAATGCGGGATGACAGATTCAACTCTGGAGTCAAACATAGCCCGGAACTATCGCCTTAAACTGAGTTTTAAGCCTGGTGCCGATAAAAAGAAAGAAATTAGCCTTAGATCGGGCAAGCCGTTTGACGGGGGAAAATGAGACCCCCTAGGCCAGCTAGGTGGTCGCTGGATGCTGTGCAGACATCAGCAGCTGTTCATTTCATGCCCTCACGTCTCCTCGTTAGTATAGTGGTCAGTATCCCCGCCTGTCACGCGGGAGACCGGGGTTCAATTCCCCGACGGGGAGGTTAAACCTTTTCTGGTTTTGTTTTAGTTCTTGACAAATATTCTTGAAGATTAGGCTGAGTCAAGTAGGGAATGGGTGCCAAGAACTGACTCTTTAAGAAAAAAGCACCGGCAACGCTAGTCATCGTACAATATTTGTGCACAATTGCTTACATTAGGCGGCCGGTCCACTTTATTGAGTCCCCCTCAGCACCATTTAGTGCTCCTGTTGTCTGCGAAGTCCAAATTGTAACCCTGAATCAGTTCCTCTTCTGACCCTTTGTATCATGTTACATGACGAGTAATGATCACCTGTTAGCTTTATCCCTAATTATAACTCTCACTCTTTCCCTGCATCTAACCCTAGCTCTAATCCCATCATTAACCTCGGTCCGGGCACACGCGTGAACCCCTACTCTCATCTCAGCCTCTCCTGGTGATACATCACACCTGGGATCGTTTGCTCCCTGTGGGCTGTGGGAAATTTGCTACCAGCACGCCCTGGAAGTGGGGCTCATTCCGCTGCAACGGGAGGTCTTCCCAGGACGCGTCACAGCTCAACGCAAGAGCTCCTGGGTTTCGAAGGCTCTTGCAGCAAGCCTTCACAAAGCAGCAGGGAGCGCCGTTCCAGATGGGAAACTTGAGACTGGATGTCCAGAAAAGCAAGACGTCAGAAGCGAAACCTTTTTCCTGCAGGGTGTGGCATACCATCCGCTTGCTCATTGCGACAGAGGTGGCACTAATGAAGGAAGAGGTCAACGTTACGTTCTTCTTTAAAATGCAAGGCCAGGAAAAGTGGCAGCGGTGGGATTTGAACCCACGCCTCCGAAGAGACTGGAGCCTTAATCCAGCGCCTTAGACCGCTCGGCCACGCTACCTCCCTGCTAGTCGCCGAAAGCGGAACTTGACCCGTTGCCCGGCCCGCTTTAGTGCTTTGCCTTTTCTCCTTGGAAAGTCTGGAGACAGGCAGTGGAAGGGCAGGCAAACTGTCAGGTGCGCAGAGGAGGGGAGACCATGAGGCAAGGTGGGAGATGGGGGCAAGAAGTAAGAAAAAAACTAATCGCAAGCTAGGGCAGGATTCGGAAAGTGAAGCCGAAAAGGGGCTTAGCATGCAGCCCAGGGGTTTCTTTGACTGTCCTAAGCCCACAGGGACTTTGCCGTCCTCAGCTCATGAGACTTGAGATGGGTAGCTTGATTTGCTGAGGAAATGCGGGATGACAGATTCAACTCTGGAGTCAAACATAGCCCGGAACTATCGCCTTAAACTGAGTTTTAAGCCTGGTGCCGATAAAAAGAAAGAAATTAGCCTTAGATCGGGCAAGCCGTTTGACGGGGGAAAATGAGACCCCCTAGGCCAGCTAGGTGGTCGCTGGATGCTGTGCAGACATCAGCAGCTGTTCATTTCATGCCCTCACGTCTCCTCGTTAGTATAGTGGTCAGTATCCCCGCCTGTCACGCGGGAGACCGGGGTTCAATTCCCCGACGGGGAGGTTAAACCTTTTCTGGATTTTTTTTAGTTCTTGACAAATATTCTTGAAGATTAGGCTGAGTCAAGTAGGGAATGGGTGCCAAGAACTGACTCTTTAAGAAAAAAGCACCGGCAACGCTAGTCATCGTACAATATTTGTGCACAATTGCTTACATTAGGCGGCCGGTCCACTTTATTGAGTCCCCCTCAGCACCATTTAGTGCTCCTGTTGTCTGCGAAGTCCAAATTGTAACCCTGAATCAGTTCCTCTTCTGACCCTTTGTATCATGTTACATGACGAGTAATGATCACCTGTTAGCTTTATCCCTAATTATAACTCTCACTCTTTCCCTGCATCTAACCCTAGCTCTAATCCCATCATTAACCTCGGTCCGGGCACACGCGTGAACCCTTACTCTCATCTCAGCCTCTCCTGGTGATACATCACACCTGGGATCGTTTGCTCCCTGTGGGCTGTGGGAAATTTGCTACCAGCACGCCCTGGAAGTGGGGCTCATTCCGCTGCAACGGGAGGTCTTCCCAGGACGCGTCACAGCTCAACGCAAGAGCTCCTGGGTTTCGAAGGCTCTTGCAGCAAGCCTTCACAAAGCAGCAGGGAGCGCCGTTCCAGATGGGAAACTTGAGACTGGATGTCCAGAAAAGCAAGACGTCAGAAGCGAAACCTTTTTCCTGCAGGGTGTGGCATACCATCCGCTTGCTCATTGCGACAGAGGTGGCACTAATGAAGGAAGAGGTCAACGTTACGTTCTTCTTTAAAATGCAAGGCCAGGAAAAGTGGCAGCGGTGGGATTTGAACCCACGCCTCCGAAGAGACTGGAGCCTTAATCCAGCGCCTTAGACCGCTCGGCCACGCTACCTCCCTGCTAGTCGCCGAAAGCGGAACTTGACCCGTTGCCCGGCCCGCTTTAGTGCTTTGCCTTTTCTCCTTGGAAAGTCTGGAGACAGGCAGTGGAAGGGCAGGCAAACTGTCAGGTGCGCAGAGGAGGGGAGACCATGAGGCAAGGTGGGAGATGGGGGCAAGAAGTGAGAAAAAAACTAATCGCAAGCTAGGGCAGGATTCGGAAAGTGAAGCCGAAAAGGGGCTTAGCATGCAGCCCAGGGGTTTCTTTGACTGTCCTAAGCCCACAGGGACTTTGCCGTCCTCAGCTCATGAGACTTGAGATGGGTAGCTTGATTTGCTGAGGAAATGCGGGATGACAGATTCAACTCTGGAGTCAAACATAGCCCGGAACTATCGCCTTAAACTGAGTTTTAAGCCTGGTGCCGATAAAAAGAAAGAAATTAGCCTTAGATCGGGCAAGCCGTTTGACGGGGGAAAATGAGACCCCCTAGGCCAGCTAGGTGGTCGCTGGATGCTGTGCAGACATCAGCAGCTGTTCATTTCATGCCCTCACGTCTCCTCGTTAGTATAGTGGTCAGTATCCCCGCCTGTCACGCGGGAGACCGGGGTTCAATTCCCCGACGGGGAGGTTAAACCTTTTCTGGATTTTTTTTAGTTCTTGACAAATATTCTTGAAGATTAGGCTGAGTCAAGTAGGGAATGGGTGCCAAGAACTGACTCTTTAAGAAAAAAGCACCGGCAACGCTAGTCATCGTACAATATTTGTGCACAATTGCTTACATTAGGCGGCCGGTCCACTTTATTGAGTCCCCCTCAGCACCATTTAGTGCTCCTGTTGTCTGCGAAGTCCAAATTGTAACCCTGAATCAGTTCCTCTTCTGACCCTTTGTATCATGTTACATGACGAGTAATGATCACCTGTTAGCTTTATCCCTAATTATAACTCTCACTCTTTCCCTGCATCTAACCCTAGCTCTAATCCCATCATTAACCTCGGTCCGGGCACACGCGTGAACCCTTACTCTCATCTCAGCCTCTCCTGGTGATACATCACACCTGGGATCGTTTGCTCCCTGTGGGCTGTGGGAAATTTGCTACCAGCACGCCCTGGAAGTGGGGCTCATTCCGCTGCAACGGGAGGTCTTCCCAGGACGCGTCACAGCTCAACGCAAGAGCTCCTGGGTTTCGAAGGCTCTTGCAGCAAGCCTTCACAAAGCAGCAGGGAGCGCCGTTCCAGATGGGAAACTTGAGACTGGATGTCCAGAAAAGCAAGACGTCAGAAGCGAAACCTTTTTCCTGCAGGGTGTGGCATACCATCCGCTTGCTCATTGCGACAGAGGTGGCACTAATGAAGGAAGAGGTCAACGTTACGTTCTTCTTTAAAATGCAAGGCCAGGAAAAGTGGCAGCGGTGGGATTTGAACCCACGCCTCCGAAGAGACTGGAGCCTTAATCCAGCGCCTTAGACCGCTCGGCCACGCTACCTCCCTGCTAGTCGCCGAAAGCGGAACTTGACCCGTTGCCCGGCCCGCTTTAGTGCTTTGCCTTTTCTCCTTGGAAAGTCTGGAGACAGGCAGTGGAAGGGCAGGCAAACTGTCAGGTGCGCAGAGGAGGGGAGACCATGAGGCAAGGTGGGAGATGGGGGCAAGAAGTGAGAAAAAAACTAATCGCAAGCTAGGGCAGGATTCGGAAAGTGAAGCCGAAAAGGGGCTTAGCATGCAGCCCAGGGGTTTCTTTGACTGTCCTAAGCCCACAGGGACTTTGCCGTCCTCAGCTCATGAGACTTGAGATGGGTAGCTTGATTTGCTGAGGAAATGCGGGATGACAGATTCAACTCTGGAGTCAAACATAGCCCGGAACTATCGCCTTAAACTGAGTTTTAAGCCTGGTGCCGATAAAAAGAAAGAAATTAGCCTTAGATCGGGCAAGCCGTTTGACGGGGGAAAATGAGACCCCCTAGGCCAGCTAGGTGGTCGCTGGATGCTGTGCAGACATCAGCAGCTGTTCATTTCATGCCCTCACGTCTCCTCGTTAGTATAGTGGTCAGTATCCCCGCCTGTCACGCGGGAGACCGGGGTTCAATTCCCCGACGGGGAGGTTAAACCTTTTCTGGATTTTTTTTAGTTCTTGACAAATATTCTTGAAGATTAGGCTGAGTCAAGTAGGGAATGGGTGCCAAGAACTGACTCTTTAAGAAAAAAGCACCGGCAACGCTAGTCATCGTACAATATTTGTGCACAATTGCTTACATTAGGCGGCCGGTCCACTTTATTGAGTCCCCCTCAGCACCATTTAGTGCTCCTGTTGTCTGCGAAGTCCAAATTGTAACCCTGAATCAGTTCCTCTTCTGACCCTTTGTATCATGTTACATGACGAGTAATGATCACCTGTTAGCTTTATCCCTAATTATAACTCTCACTCTTTCCCTGCATCTAACCCTAGCTCTAATCCCATCATTAACCTCGGTCCGGGCACACGCGTGAACCCTTACTCTCATCTCAGCCTCTCCTGGTGATACATCACACCTGGGATCGTTTGCTCCCTGTGGGCTGTGGGAAATTTGCTACCAGCACGCCCTGGAAGTGGGGCTCATTCCGCTGCAACGGGAGGTCTTCCCAGGACGCGTCACAGCTCAACGCAAGAGCTCCTGGGTTTCGAAGGCTCTTGCAGCAAGCCTTCACAAAGCAGCAGGGAGCGCCGTTCCAGATGGGAAACTTGAGACTGGATGTCCAGAAAAGCAAGACGTCAGAAGCGAAACCTTTTTCCTGCAGGGTGTGGCATACCATCCGCTTGCTCATTGCGACAGAGGTGGCACTAATGAAGGAAGAGGTCAACGTTACGTTCTTCTTTAAAATGCAAGGCCAGGAAAAGTGGCAGCGGTGGGATTTGAACCCACGCCTCCGAAGAGACTGGAGCCTTAATCCAGCGCCTTAGACCGCTCGGCCACGCTACCTCCCTGCTAGTCGCCGAAAGCGGAACTTGACCCGTTGCCCGGCCCGCTTTAGTGCTTTGCCTTTTCTCCTTGGAAAGTCTGGAGACAGGCAGTGGAAGGGCAGGCAAACTGTCAGGTGCGCAGAGGAGGGGAGACCATGAGGCAAGGTGGGAGATGGGGGCAAGAAGTGAGAAAAAAACTAATCGCAAGCTAGGGCAGGATTCGGAAAGTGAAGCCGAAAAGGGGCTTAGCATGCAGCCCAGGGGTTTCTTTGACTGTCCTAAGCCCACAGGGACTTTGCCGTCCTCAGCTCATGAGACTTGAGATGGGTAGCTTGATTTGCTGAGGAAATGCGGGATGACAGATTCAACTCTGGAGTCAAACATAGCCCGGAACTATCGCCTTAAACTGAGTTTTAAGCCTGGTGCCGATAAAAAGAAAGAAATTAGCCTTAGATCGGGCAAGCCGTTTGACGGGGGAAAATGAGACCCCCTAGGCCAGCTAGGTGGTCGCTGGATGCTGTGCAGACATCAGCAGCTGTTCATTTCATGCCCTCACGTCTCCTCGTTAGTATAGTGGTCAGTATCCCCGCCTGTCACGCGGGAGACCGGGGTTCAATTCCCCGACGGGGAGGTTAAACCTTTTCTGGATTTTTTTTAGTTCTTGACAAATATTCTTGAAGATTAGGCTGAGTCAAGTAGGGAATGGGTGCCAAGAACTGACTCTTTAAGAAAAAAGCACCGGCAACGCTAGTCATCGTACAATATTTGTGCACAATTGCTTACATTAGGCGGCCGGTCCACTTTATTGAGTCCCCCTCAGCACCATTTAGTGCTCCTGTTGTCTGCGAAGTCCAAATTGTAACCCTGAATCAGTTCCTCTTCTGACCCTTTGTATCATGTTACATGACGAGTAATGATCACCTGTTAGCTTTATCCCTAATTATAACTCTCACTCTTTCCCTGCATCTAACCCTAGCTCTAATCCCATCATTAACCTCGGTCCGGGCACACGCGTGAACCCTTACTCTCATCTCAGCCTCTCCTGGTGATACATCACACCTGGGATCGTTTGCTCCCTGTGGGCTGTGGGAAATTTGCTACCAGCACGCCCTGGAAGTGGGGCTCATTCCGCTGCAACGGGAGGTCTTCCCAGGACGCGTCACAGCTCAACGCAAGAGCTCCTGGGTTTCGAAGGCTCTTGCAGCAAGCCTTCACAAAGCAGCAGGGAGCGCCGTTCCAGATGGGAAACTTGAGACTGGATGTCCAGAAAAGCAAGACGTCAGAAGCGAAACCTTTTTCCTGCAGGGTGTGGCATACCATCCGCTTGCTCATTGCGACAGAGGTGGCACTAATGAAGGAAGAGGTCAACGTTACGTTCTTCTTTAAAATGCAAGGCCAGGAAAAGTGGCAGCGGTGGGATTTGAACCCACGCCTCCGAAGAGACTGGAGCCTTAATCCAGCGCCTTAGACCGCTCGGCCACGCTACCTCCCTGCTAGTCGCCGAAAGCGGAACTTGACCCGTTGCCCGGCCCGCTTTAGTGCTTTGCCTTTTCTCCTTGGAAAGTCTGGAGACAGGCAGTGGAAGGGCAGGCAAACTGTCAGGTGCGCAGAGGAGGGGAGACCATGAGGCAAGGTGGGAGATGGGGGCAAGAAGTGAGAAAAAAACTAATCGCAAGCTAGGGCAGGATTCGGAAAGTGAAGCCGAAAAGGGGCTTAGCATGCAGCCCAGGGGTTTCTTTGACTGTCCTAAGCCCACAGGGACTTTGCCGTCCTCAGCTCATGAGACTTGAGATGGGTAGCTTGATTTGCTGAGGAAATGCGGGATGACAGATTCAACTCTGGAGTCAAACATAGCCCGGAACTATCGCCTTAAACTGAGTTTTAAGCCTGGTGCCGATAAAAAGAAAGAAATTAGCCTTAGATCGGGCAAGCCGTTTGACGGGGGAAAATGAGACCCCCTAGGCCAGCTAGGTGGTCGCTGGATGCTGTGCAGACATCAGCAGCTGTTCATTTCATGCCCTCACGTCTCCTCGTTAGTATAGTGGTCAGT
The DNA here is from genome assembly GCF_040938575.1 of Ambystoma mexicanum. Taxonomy (NCBI): domain Eukaryota; kingdom Metazoa; phylum Chordata; class Amphibia; order Caudata; family Ambystomatidae; genus Ambystoma; species Ambystoma mexicanum. Next base: position 237,777,141 of record NC_090921.1, read on the forward strand.
ATCCCCGCCTGTCACGCGGGAGACCGGGGTTCAATTCCCCGACGGGGAGGTTAAACCTTTTCTGGATTTTTTTTAGTTCTTGACAAATATTCTTGAAGATTAGGCTGAGTCAAGTAGGGAATGGGTGCCAAGAACTGACTCTTTAAGAAAAAAGCACCGGCAACGCTAGTCATCGTACAATATTTGTGCACAATTGCTTACATTAGGCGGCCGGTCCACTTTATTGAGTCCCCCTCAGCACCATTTAGTGCTCCTGTTGTCTGCGAAGTCCAAATTGTAACCCTGAATCAGTTCCTCTTCTGACCCTTTGTATCATGTTACATGACGAGTAATGATCACCTGTTAGCTTTATCCCTAATTATAACTCTCACTCTTTCCCTGCATCTAACCCTAGCTCTAATCCCATCATTAACCTCGGTCCGGGCACACGCGTGAACCCTTACTCTCATCTCAGCCTCTCCTGGTGATACATCACACCTGGGATCGTTTGCTCCCTGTGGGCTGTGGGAAATTTGCTACCAGCACGCCCTGGAAGTGGGGCTCATTCCGCTGCAACGGGAGGTCTTCCCAGGACGCGTCACAGCTCAACGCAAGAGCTCCTGGGTTTCGAAGGCTCTTGCAGCAAGCCTTCACAAAGCAGCAGGGAGCGCCGTTCCAGATGGGAAACTTGAGACTGGATGTCCAGAAAAGCAAGACGTCAGAAGCGAAACCTTTTTCCTGCAGGGTGTGGCATACCATCCGCTTGCTCATTGCGACAGAGGTGGCACTAATGAAGGAAGAGGTCAACGTTACGTTCTTCTTTAAAATGCAAGGCCAGGAAAAGTGGCAGCGGTGGGATTTGAACCCACGCCTCCGAAGAGACTGGAGCCTTAATCCAGCGCCTTAGACCGCTCGGCCACGCTACCTCCCTGCTAGTCGCAGAAAGCGGAACTTGACCCGTTGCCCGGCCCGCTTTAGTGCTTTGCCTTTTCTCCTTGGAAAGTCTGGAGACAGGCAGTGGAAGGGCAGGCAAACTGTCAGGTGCGCAGAGGAGGGGAGACCATGAGGCAAGGTGGGAGATGGGGGCAAGAAGTGAGAAAAAAACTAATCGCAAGCTAGGGCAGGATTCGGAAAGTGAAGCCGAAAAGGGGCTTAGCATGCAGCCCAGGGGTTTCTTTGACTGTCCTAAGCCCACAGGGACTTTGCCGTCCTCAGCTCATGAGACTTGAGATGGGTAGCTTGATTTGCTGAGGAAATGCGGGATGACAGATTCAACTCTGGAGTCAAACATAGCCCGGAACTATCGCCTTAAACTGAGTTTTAAGCCTGGTGCCGATAAAAAGAAAGAAATTAGCCTTAGATCGGGCAAGCCGTTTGACGGGGGAAAATGAGACCCCCCTAGGCCAGCTAGGTGGTCGCTGGATGCTGTGCAGACATCAGCAGCTGTTCATTTCATGCCCTCACGTCTCCTCGTTAGTATAGTGGTCAGTATCCCCGCCTGTCACGCGGGAGACCGGGGTTCAATTCCCCGACGGGGAGGTTAAACCGTTTCTGGATTTTTTTTAGTTCTTGACAAATATTCTTGAAGATTAGGCTGAGTCAAGTAGGGAATGGGTGCCAAGAACTGACTCTTTAAGAAAAAAGCACCGGCAACGCTAGTCATCGTACAATATTTGTGCACAATTGCTTACATTAGGCGGCCGGTCCACTTTATTGAGTCCCCCTCAGCACCATTTAGTGCTCCTGTTGTCTGCGAAGTCCAAATTGTAACCCTGAATCAGTTCCTCTTCTGACCCTTTGTATCATGTTACATGACGAGTAATGATCACCTGTTAGCTTTATCCCTAATTATAACTCTCACTCTTTCCCTGCATCTAACCCTAGCTCTAATCCCATCATTAACCTCGGTCCGGGCACACGCGTGAACCCCTACTCTCATCTCAGCCTCTCCTGGTGATACATCACACCTGGGATCGTTTGCTCCCTGTGGGCTGTGGGAAATTTGCTACCAGCACGCCCTGGAAGTGGGGCTCATTCCGCTGCAACGGGAGGTCTTCCCAGGACGCGTCACAGCTCAACGCAAGAGCTCCTGGGTTTCGAAGGCTCTTGCAGCAAGCCTTCACAAAGCAGCAGGGAGCGCCGTTCCAGATGGGAAACTTGAGACTGGATGTCCAGAAAAGCAAGACGTCAGAAGCGAAACCTTTTTCCTGCAGGGTGTGGCATACCATCCGCTTGCTCATTGCGACAGAGGTGGCACTAATGAAGGAAGAGGTCAACGTTACGTTCTTCTTTAAAATGCAAGGCCAGGAAAAGTGGCAGCGGTGGGATTTGAACCCACGCCTCCGAAGAGACTGGAGCCTTAATCCAGCGCCTTAGACCGCTCGGCCACGCTACCTCCCTGCTAGTCGCCGAAAGCGGAACTTGACCCGTTGCCCGGCCCGCTTTAGTGCTTTGCCTTTTCTCCTTGGAAAGTCTGGAGACAGGCAGTGGAAGGGCAGGCAAACTGTCAGGTGCGCAGAGGAGGGGAGACCATGAGGCAAGGTGGGAGATGGGGGCAAGAAGTGAGAAAAAAACTAATCGCAAGCTAGGGCAGGATTCGGAAAGTGAAGCCGAAAAGGGGCTTAGCATGCAGCCCAGGGGTTTCTTTGACTGTCCTAAGCCCACAGGGACTTTGCCGTCCTCAGCTCATGAGACTTGAGATGGGTAGCTTGATTTGCTGAGGAAATGCGGGATGACAGATTCAACTCTGGAGTCAAACATAGCCCGGAACTATCGCCTTAAACTGAGTTTTAAGCCTGGTGCCGATAAAAAGAAAGAAATTAGCCTTAGATCGGGCAAGCCGTTTGACGGGGGAAAATGAGACCCCCTAGGCCAGCTAGGTGGTCGCTGGATGCTGTGCAGACATCAGCAGCTGTTCATTTCATGCCCTCACGTCTCCTCGTTAGTATAGTGGTCAGTATCCCCGCCTGTCACGCGGGAGACCGGGGTTCAATTCCCCGACGGGGAGGTTAAACCTTTTCTGGATTTTTTTTAGTTCTTGACAAATATTCTTGAAGATTAGGCTGAGTCAAGTAGGGAATGGGTGCCAAGAACTGACTCTTTAAGAAAAAAGCACCGGCAACGCTAGTCATCGTACAATATTTGTGCACAATTGCTTACATTAGGCGGCCGGTCCACTTTATTGAGTCCCCCTCAGCACCATTTAGTGCTCCTGTTGTCTGCGAAGTCCAAATTGTAACCCTGAATCAGTTCCTCTTCTGACCCTTTGTATCATGTTACATGACGAGTAATGATCACCTGTTAGCTTTATCCCTAATTATAACTCTCACTCTTTCCCTGCATCTAACCCTAGCTCTAATCCCATCATTAACCTCGGTCCGGGCACACGCGTGAACCCTTACTCTCATCTCAGCCTCTCCTGGTGATACATCACACCTGGGATCGTTTGCTCCCTGTGGGCTGTGGGAAATTTGCTACCAGCACGCCCTGGAAGTGGGGCTCATTCCGCTGCAACGGGAGGTCTTCCCAGGACGCGTCACAGCTCAACGCAAGAGCTCCTGGGTTTCGAAGGCTCTTGCAGCAAGCCTTCACAAAGCAGCAGGGAGCGCCGTTCCAGATGGGAAACTTGAGACTGGATGTCCAGAAAAGCAAGACGTCAGAAGCGAAACCTTTTTCCTGCAGGGTGTGGCATACCATCCGCTTGCTCATTGCGACAGAGGTGGCACTAATGAAGGAAGAGGTCAACGTTACGTTCTTCTTTAAAATGCAAGGCCAGGAAAAGTGGCAGCGGTGGGATTTGAACCCACGCCTCCGAAGAGACTGGAGCCTTAATCCAGCGCCTTAGACCGCTCGGCCACGCTACCTCCCTGCTAGTCGCCGAAAGCGGAACTTGACCCGTTGCCCGGCCCGCTTTAGTGCTTTGCCTTTTCTCCTTGGAAAGTCTGGAGACAGGCAGTGGAAGGGCAGGCAAACTGTCAGGTGCGCAGAGGAGGGGAGACCATGAGGCAAGGTGGGAGATGGGGGCAAGAAGTGAGAAAAAAACTAATCGCAAGCTAGGGCAGGATTCGGAAAGTGAAGCCGAAAAGGGGCTTAGCATGCAGCCCAGGGGTTTCTTTGACTGTCCTAAGCCCACAGGGACTTTGCCGTCCTCAGCTCATGAGACTTGAGATGGGTAGCTTGATTTGCTGAGGAAATGCGGGATGACAGATTCAACTCTGGAGTCAAACATAGCCCGGAACTATCGCCTTAAACTGAGTTTTAAGCCTGGTGCCGATAAAAAGAAAGAAATTAGCCTTAGATCGGGCAAGCCGTTTGACGGGGGAAAATGAGACCCCCTAGGCCAGCTAGGTGGTCGCTGGATGCTGTGCAGACATCAGCAGCTGTTCATTTCATGCCCTCACGTCTCCTCGTTAGTATAGTGGTCAGTATCCCCGCCTGTCACGCGGGAGACCGACGGGGAGGTTAAACCTTTTCTGGATTTTTTTTAGTTCTTGACAAATATTCTTGAAGATTAGGCTGAGTCAAGTAGGGAATGGGTGCCAAGAACTGACTCTTTAAGAAAAAAGCACCGGCAACGCTAGTCATCGTACAATATTTGTGCACAATTGCTTACATTAGGCGGCCGGTCCACTTTATTGAGTCCCCCTCAGCACCATTTAGTGCTCCTGTTGTCTGCGAAGTCCAAATTGTAACCCTGAATCAGTTCCTCTTCTGACCCTTTGTATCATGTTACATGACGAGTAATGATCACCTGTTAGCTTTATCCCTAATTATAACTCTCACTCTTTCCCTGCATCTAACCCTAGCTCTAATCCCATCATTAACCTCGGTCCGGGCACACGCGTGAACCCTTACTCTCATCTCAGCCTCTCCTGGTGATACATCACACCTGGGATCGTTTGCTCCCTGTGGGCTGTGGGAAATTTGCTACCAGCACGCCCTGGAAGTGGGGCTCATTCCGCTGCAACGGGAGGTCTTCCCAGGACGCGTCACAGCTCAACGCAAGAGCTCCTGGGTTTCGAAGGCTCTTGCAGCAAGCCTTCACAAAGCAGCAGGGAGCGCCGTTCCAGATGGGAAACTTGAGACTGGATGTCCAGAAAAGCAAGACGTCAGAAGCGAAACCTTTTTCCTGCAGGGTGTGGCATACCATCCGCTTGCTCATTGCGACAGAGGTGGCACTAATGAAGGAAGAGGTCAACGTTACGTTCTTCTTTAAAATGCAAGGCCAGGAAAAGTGGCAGCGGTGGGATTTGAACCCACGCCTCCGAAGAGACTGGAGCCTTAATCCAGCGCCTTAGACCGCTCGGCCACGCTACCTCCCTGCTAGTCGCCGAAAGCGGAACTTGACCCGTTGCCCGGCCCGCTTTAGTGCTTTGCCTTTTCTCCTTGGAAAGTCTGGAGACAGGCAGTGGAAGGGCAGGCAAACTGTCAGGTGCGCAGAGGAGGGGAGACCATGAGGCAAGGTGGGAGATGGGGGCAAGAAGTGAGAAAAAAACTAATCGCAAGCTAGGGCAGGATTCGGAAAGTGAAGCCGAAAAGGGGCTTAGCATGCAGCCCAGGGGTTTCTTTGACTGTCCTAAGCCCACAGGGACTTTGCCGTCCTCAGCTCATGAGACTTGAGATGGGTAGCTTGATTTGCTGAGGAAATGCGGGATGACAGATTCAACTCTGGAGTCAAACATAGCCCGGAACTATCGCCTTAAACTGAGTTTTAAGCCTGGTGCCGATAAAAAGAAAGAAATTAGCCTTAGATCGGGCAAGCCGTTTGACGGGGGAAAATGAGACCCCCTAGGCCAGCTAGGTGGTCGCTGGATGCTGTGCAGACATCAGCAGCTGTTCATTTCATGCCCTCACGTCTCCTCGTTAGTATAGTGGTCAGTATCCCCGCCTGTCACGCGGGAGACCGGGGTTCAATTCCCCGACGGGGAGGTTAAACCTTTTCTGGTTTTGTTTTAGTTCTTGACAAATATTCTTGAAGATTAGGCTGAGTCAAGTAGGGAATGGGTGCCAAGAACTGACTCTTTAAGAAAAAAGCACCGGCAACGCTAGTCATCGTACAATATTTGTGCACAATTGCTTACATTAGGCGGCCGGTCCACTTTATTGAGTCCCCCTCAGCACCATTTAGTGCTCCTGTTGTCTGCGAAGTCCAAATTGTAACCCTGAATCAGTTCCTCTTCTGACCCTTTGTATCATGTTACATGACGAGTAATGATCACCTGTTAGCTTTATCCCTAATTATAACTCTCACTCTTTCCCTGCATCTAACCCTAGCTCTAATCCCATCATTAACCTCGGTCCGGGCACACGCGTGAACCCTTACTCTCATCTCAGCCTCTCCTGGTGATACATCACACCTGGGATCGTTTGCTCCCTGTGGGCTGTGGGAAATTTGCTAACAGCACGCCCTGGAAGTGGGGCTCATTCCGCTGCAACGGGAGGTCTTCCCAGGACGCGTCACAGCTCAACGCAAGAGCTCCTGGGTTTCGAAGGCTCTTGCAGCAAGCCTTCACAAAGCAGCAGGGAGCGCCGTTCCAGATGGGAAACTTGAGACTGGATGTCCAGAAAAGCAAGACGTCAGAAGCGAAACCTTTTTCCTGCAGGGTGTGGCATACCATCCGCTTGCTCATTGCGACAGAGGTGGCACTAATGAAGGAAGAGGTCAACGTTACGTTCTTCTTTAAAATGCAAGGCCAGGAAAAGTGGCAGCGGTGGGATTTGAACCCACGCCTCCGAAGAGACTGGAGCCTTAATCCAGCGCCTTAGACCGCTCGGCCACGCTACCTCCCTGCTAGTCACCGAAAGCGGAACTTGACCCGTTGCCCGGCCCGCTTTAGTGCTTTGCCTTTTCTCCTTGGAAAGTCTGGAGACAGGCAGTGGAAGGGCAGGCAAACTGTCAGGTGCGCAGAGGAGGGGAGACCATGAGGCAAGGTGGGAGATGGGGGCAAGAAGTAAGAAAAAAACTAATCGCAAGCTAGGGCAGGATTCGGAAAGTGAAGCCGAAAAGGGGCTTAGCATGCAGCCCAGGGGTTTCTTTGACTGTCCTAAGCCCACAGGGACTTTGCCGTCCTCAGCTCATGAGACTTGAGATGGGTAGCTTGATTTGCTGAGGAAATGCGGGATGACAGATTCAACTCTGGAGTCAAACATAGCCCGGAACTATCGCCTTAAACTGAGTTTTAAGCCTGGTGCCGATAAAAAGAAAGAAATTAGCCTTAGATCGGGCAAGCCGTTTGACGGGGGAAAATGAGACCCCCTAGGCCAGCTAGGTGGTCGCTGGATGCTGTGCAGACATCAGCAGCTGTTCATTTCATGCCCTCACGTCTCCTCGTTAGTATAGTGGTCAGTATAGACCGGGGTTCAATTCCCCGACGGGGAGGTTAAACCTTTTCTGGATTTTTTTTAGTTCTTGACAAATATTCTTGAAGATTAGGCTGAGTCAAGTAGGGAATGGGTGCCAAGAACTGACTCTTTAAGAAAAAAGCACCGGCAACGCTAGTCATCGTACAATATTTGTGCACAATTGCTTACATTAGGCGGCCGGTCCACTTTATTGAGTCCCCCTCAGCACCATTTAGTGCTCCTGTTGTCTGCGAAGTCCAAATTGTAACCCTGAATCAGTTCCTCTTCTGACCCTTTGTATCATGTTACATGACGAGTAATGATCACCTGTTAGCTTTATCCCTAATTATAACTCTCACTCTTTCCCTGCATCTAACCCTAGCTCTAATCCCATCATTAACCTCGGTCCGGGCACACGCGTGAACCCTTACTCTCATCTCAGCCTCTCCTGGTGATACATCACACCTGGGATCGTTTGCTCCCTGTGGGCTGTGGGAAATTTGCTACCAGCACGCCCTGGAAGTGGGGCTCATTCCGCTGCAACGGGAGGTCTTCCCAGGACGCGTCACAGCTCAACGCAAGAGCTCCTGGGTTTCGAAGGCTCTTGCAGCAAGCCTTCACAAAGCAGCAGGGAGCGCCGTTCCAGATGGGAAACTTGAGACTGGATGTCCAGAAAAGCAAGACGTCAGAAGCGAAACCTTTTTCCTGCAGGGTGTGGCATACCATCCGCTTGCTCATTGCGACAGAGGTGGCACTAATGAAGGAAGAGGTCAACGTTACGTTCTTCTTTAAAATGCAAGGCCAGGAAAAGTGGCAGCGGTGGGATTTGAACCCACGCCTCCGAAGAGACTGGAGCCTTAATCCAGCGCCTTAGACCGCTCGGCCACGCTACCTCCCTGCTAGTCGCCGAAAGCGGAACTTGACCCGTTGCCCGGCCCGCTTTAGTGCTTTGCCTTTTCTCCTTGGAAAGTCTGGAGACAGGCAGTGGAAGGGCAGGCAAACTGTCAGGTGCGCAGAGGAGGGGAGACCATGAGGCAAGGTGGGAGATGGGGGCAAGAAGTGAGAAAAAAACTAATCGCAAGCTAGGGCAGGATTCGGAAAGTGAAGCCGAAAAGGGGCTTAGCATGCAGCCCAGGGGTTTCTTTGACTGTCCTAAGCCCACAGGGACTTTGCCGTCCTCAGCTCATGAGACTTGAGATGGGTAGCTTGATTTGCTGAGGAAATGCGGGATGACAGATTCAACTCTGGAGTCAAACATAGCCCGGAACTATCGCCTTAAACTGAGTTTTAAGCCTGGTGCCGATAAAAAGAAAGAAATTAGCCTTAGATCGGGCAAGCCGTTTGACGGGGGAAAATGAGACCCCCTAGGCCAGCTAGGTGGTCGCTGGATGCTGTGCAGACATCAGCAGCTGTTCATTTCATGCCCTCACGTCTCCTCGTTAGTATAGTGGTCAGTATCCCCGCCTGTCACGCGGGAGACCGGGGTTCAATTCCCCGACGGGGAGGTTAAACCTTTTCTGGATTTTTTTTAGTTCTTGACAAATATTCTTGAAGATTAGGCTGAGTCAAGTAGGGAATGGGTGCCAAGAACTGACTCTTTAAGAAAAAAGCACCGGCAACGCTAGTCATCGTACAATATTTGTGCACAATTGCTTACATTAGGCGGCCGGTCCACTTTATTGAGTCCCCCTCAGCACCATTTAGTGCTCCTGTTGTCTGCGAAGTCCAAATTGTAACCCTGAATCAGTTCCTCTTCTGACCCTTTGTATCATGTTACATGACGAGTAATGATCACCTGTTAGCTTTATCCCTAATTATAACTCTCACTCTTTCCCTGCATCTAACCCTAGCTCTAATCCCATCATTAACCTCGGTCCGGGCACACGCGTGAACCCTTACTCTCATCTCAGCCTCTCCTGGTGATACATCACACCTGGGATCGTTTGCTCCCTGTGGGCTGTGGGAAATTTGCTACCAGCACGCCCTGGAAGTGGGGCTCATTCCGCTGCAACGGGAGGTCTTCCCAGGACGCGTCACAGCTCAACGCAAGAGCTCCTGGGTTTCGAAGGCTCTTGCAGCAAGCCTTCACAAAGCAGCAGGGAGCGCCGTTCCAGATGGGAAACTTGAGACTGGATGTCCAGAAAAGCAAGACGTCAGAAGCGAAACCTTTTTCCTGCAGGGTGTGGCATACCATCCGCTTGCTCATTGCGACAGAGGTGGCACTAATGAAGGAAGAGGTCAACGTTACGTTCTTCTTTAAAATGCAAGGCCAGGAAAAGTGGCAGCGGTGGGATTTGAACCCACGCCTCCGAAGAGACTGGAGCCTTAATCCAGCGCCTTAGACCGCTCGGCCACGCTACCTCCCTGCTAGTCGCCGAAAGCGGAACTTGACCCGTTGCCCGGCCCGCTTTAGTGCTTTGCCTTTTCTCCTTGGAAAGTCTGGAGACAGGCAGTGGAAGGGCAGGCAAACTGTCAGGTGCGCAGAGGAGGGGAGACCATGAGGCAAGGTGGGAGATGGGGGCAAGAAGTGAGAAAAAAACTAATCGCAAGCTAGGGCAGGATTCGGAAAGTGAAGCCGAAAAGGGGCTTAGCATGCAGCCCAGGGGTTTCTTTGACTGTCCTAAGCCCACAGGGACTTTGCCGTCCTCAGCTCATGAGACTTGAGATGGGTAGCTTGATTTGCTGAGGAAATGCGGGATGACAGATTCAACTCTGGAGTCAAACATAGCCCGGAACTATCGCCTTAAACTGAGTTTTAAGCCTGGTGCCGATAAAAAGAAAGAAATTAGCCTTAGATCGGGCAAGCCGTTTGACGGGGGAAAATGAGACCCCCTAGGCCAGCTAGGTGGTCGCTGGATGCTGTGCTGACATCAGCAGCTGTTCATTTCATGCCCTCACGTCTCCTCGTTAGTATAGTGGTCAGTATCCCCGCCTGTCACGCGGGAGACCGGGGTTCAATTCCCCGACGGGGAGGTTAAACCTTTTCTGGATTTTTTTTAGTTCTTGACAAATATTCTTGAAGATTAGGCTGAGTCAAGTAGGGAATGGGTGCCAAGAACTGACTCTTTAAGAAAAAAGCACCGGCAACGCTAGTCATCGTACAATATTTGTGCACAATTGCTTACATTAGGCGGCCGGTCCACTTTATTGAGTCCCCCTCAGCACCATTTAGTGCTCCTGTTGTCTGCGAAGTCCAAATTGTAACCCTGAATCAGTTCCTCTTCTGACCCTTTGTATCATGTTACATGACGAGTAATGATCACCTGTTAGCTTTATCCCTAATTATAACTCTCACTCTTTCCCTGCATCTAACCCTAGCTCTAATCCCATCATTAACCTCGGTCCGGGCACACGCGTGAACCCTTACTCTCATCTCAGCCTCTCCTGGTGATACATCACACCTGGGATCGTTTGCTCCCTGTGGGCTGTGGGAAATTTGCTACCAGCACGCCCTGGAAGTGGGGCTCATTCCGCTGCAACGGGAGGTCTTCCCAGGACGCGTCACAGCTCAACGCAAGAGCTCCTGGGTTTCGAAGGCTCTTGCAGCAAGCCTTCACAAAGCAGCAGGGAGCGCCGTTCCAGATGGGAAACTTGAGACTGGATGTCCAGAAAAGCAAGACGTCAGAAGCGAAACCTTTTTCCTGCAGGGTGTGGCATACCATCCGCTTGCTCATTGCGACAGAGGTGGCACTAATGAAGGAAGAGGTCAACGTTACGTTCTTCTTTAAAATGCAAGGCCAGGAAAAGTGGCAGCGGTGGGATTTGAACCCACGCCTCCGAAGAGACTGGAGCCTTAATCCAGCGCCTTAGACCGCTCGGCCACGCTACCTCCCTGCTAGTCGCCGAAAGCGGAACTTGACCCGTTGCCCGGCCCGCTTTAGTGCTTTGCCTTTTCTCCTTGGAAAGTCTGGAGACAGGCAGTGGAAGGGCAGGCAAACTGTCAGGTGCGCAGAGGAGGGGAGACCATGAGGCAAGGTGGGAGATGGGGGCAAGAAGTGAGAAAAAAACTAATCGCAAGCTAGGGCAGGATTCGGAAAGTGAAGCCGAAAAGGGGCTTAGCATGCAGCCCAGGGGTTTCTTTGACTGTCCTAAGCCCACAGGGACTTTGCCGTCCTCAGCTCATGAGACTTGAGATGGGTAGCTTGATTTGCTGAGGAAATGCGGGATGACAGATTCAACTCTGGAGTCAAACATAGCCCGGAACTATCGCCTTAAACTGAGTTTTAAGCCTGGTGCCGATAAAAAGAAAGAAATTAGCCTTAGATCGGGCAAGCCGTTTGATGGGGGAAAATGAGACCCCCTAGGCCAGCTAGGTGGTCGCTGGATGCTGTGCAGACATCAGCAGCTGTTCATTTCATGCCCTCACGTCTCCTCGTTAGTATAGTGGTCAGTATCCCCGCCTGTCACGCGGGAGACCGGGGTTCAATTCCCCGACGGGGAGGTTAAACCTTTTCTGGATTTTTTTTAGTTCTTGACAAATATTCTTGAAGATTAGGCTGAGTCAAGTAGGGAATGGGTGCCAAGAACTGACTCTTTAAGAAAAAAGCACCGGCAACGCTAGTCATCGTACAATATTTGTGCACAATTGCTTACATTAGGCGGCCGGTCCACTTTATTGAGTCCCCCTCAGCACCATTTAGTGCTCCTGTTGTCTGCGAAGTCCAAATTGTAACCCTGAATCAGTTCCTCTTCTGACCCTTTGTATCATGTTACATGACGAGTAATGATCACCTGTTAGCTTTATCCCTAATTATAACTCTCACTCTTTCCCTGCATCTAACCCTAGCTCTAATCCCATCATTAACCTCGGTCCGGGCACACGCGTGAACCCTTACTCTCATCTCAGCCTCTCCTGGTGATACATCACACCTGGGATCGTTTGCTCCCTGTGGGCTGTGGGAAATTTGCTACCAGCACGCCCTGGAAGTGGGGCTCATTCCGCTGCAACGGGAGGTCTTCCCAGGACGCGTCACAGCTCAACGCAAGAGCTCCTGGGTTTCGAAGGCTCTTGCAGCAAGCCTTCACAAAGCAGCAGGGAGCGCCGTTCCAGATGGGAAACTTGAGACTGGATGTCCAGAAAAGCAAGACGTCAGAAGCGAAACCTTTTTCCTGCAGGGTGTGGCATACCATCCGCTTGCTCATTGCGACAGAGGTGGCAATAATGAAGGAAGAGGTCAACGTTACGTTCTTCTTTAAAATGCAAGGCCAGGAAAAGTGGCAGCGGTGGGATTTGAACCCACGCCTCCGAAGAGACTGGAGCCTTAATCCAGCGCCTTAGACCGCTCGGCCACGCTACCTCCCTGCTAGTCGCCGAAAGCGGAACTTGACCCGTTGCCCGGCCCGCTTTAGTGCTTTGCCTTTTCTCCTTGGAAAGTCTGGAGACAGGCAGTGGAAGGGCAGGCAAACTGTCAGGTGCGCAGAGGAGGGGAGACCATGAGGCAAGGTGGGAGATGGGGGCAAGAAGTGAGAAAAAAACTAATCGCAAGCTAGGGCAGGATTCGGAAAGTGAAGCCGAAAAGGGGCTTAGCATGCAGCCCAGGGGTTTCTTTGACTGTCCTAAGCCCACAGGGACTTTGCCGTCCTCAGCTCATGAGACTTGAGATGGGTAGCTTGATTTGCTGAGGAAATGCGGGATGACAGATTCAACTCTGGAGTCAAACATAGCCCGGAACTATCGCCTTAAACTGAGTTTTAAGCCTGGTGCCGATAAAAAGAAAGAAATTAGCCTTAGATCGGGCAAGCCGTTTGACGGGGGAAAATGAGACCCCCCTAGGCCAGCTAGGTGGTCGCTGGATGCTGTGCAGACATCAGCAGCTGTTCATTTCATGCCCTCACGTCTCCTCGTTAGTATAGTGGTCAGTATCCCCGCCTGTCACGCGGGAGACCGGGGTTCAATTCCCCGACGGGGAGGTTAAACCGTTTCTGGATTTTTTTTAGTTCTTGACAAATATTCTTGAAGATTAGGCTGAGTCAAGTAGGGAATGGGTGCCAAGAACTGACTCTTTAAGAAAAAAGCACCGGCAACGCTAGTCATCGTACAATATTTGTGCACAATTGCTTACATTAGGCGGCCGGTCCACTTTATTGAGTCCCCCTCAGCACCATTTAGTGCTCCTGTTGTCTGCGAAGTCCAAATTGTAACCCTGAATCAGTTCCTCTTCTGACCCTTTGTATCATGTTACATGACGAGTAATGATCACCTGTTAGCTTTATCCCTAATTATAACTCTCACTCTTTCCCTGCATCTAACCCTAGCTCTAATCCCATCATTAACCTCGGTCCGGGCACACGCGTGAACCCCTACTCTCATCTCAGCCTCTCCTGGTGATACATCACACCTGGGATCGTTTGCTCCCTGTGGGCTGTGGGAAATTTGCTACCAGCACGCCCTGGAAGTGGGGCTCATTCCGCTGCAACGGGAGGTCTTCCCAGGACGCGTCACAGCTCAACGCAAGAGCTCCTGGGTTTCGAAGGCTCTTGCAGCAAGCCTTCACAAAGCAGCAGGGAGCGCCGTTCCAGATGGGAAACTTGAGACTGGATGTCCAGAAAAGCAAGACGTCAGAAGCGAAACCTTTTTCCTGCAGGGTGTGGCATACCATCCGCTTGCTCATTGCGACAGAGGTGGCACTAATGAAGGAAGAGGTCAACGTTACGTTCTTCTTTAAAATGCAAGGCCAGGAAAAGTGGCAGCGGTGGGATTTGAACCCACGCCTCCGAAGAGACTGGAGCCTTAATCCAGCGCCTTAGACCGCTCGGCCACGCTACCTCCCTGCTAGTCGCCGAAAGCGGAACTTGACCCGTTGCCCGGCCCGCTTTAGTGCTTTGCCTTTTCTCCTTGGAAAGTCTGGAGACAGGCAGTGGAAGGGCAGGCAAACTGTCAGGTGCGCAGAGGAGGGGAGACCATGAGGCAAGGTGGGAGATGGGGGCAAGAAGTGAGAAAAAAACTAATCGCAAGCTAGGGCAGGATTCGGAAAGTGAAGCCGAAAAGGGGCTTAGCATGCAGCCCAGGGGTTTCTTTGACTGTCCTAAGCCCACAGGGACTTTGCCGTCCTCAGCTCATGAGACTTGAGATGGGTAGCTTGATTTGCTGAGGAAATGCGGGATGACAGATTCAACTCTGGAGTCAAACATAGCCCGGAACTATCGCCTTAAACTGAGTTTTAAGCCTGGTGCCGATAAAAAGAAAGAAATTAGCCTTAGATCGGGCAAGCCGTTTGACGGGGGAAAATGAGACCCCCTAGGCCAGCTAGGTGGTCGCTGGATGCTGTGCAGACATCAGCAGCTGTTCATTTCATGCCCTCACGTCTCCTCGTTAGTATAGTGGTCAGTATCCCCGCCTGTCACGCGGGAGACCGGGGTTCAATTCCCCGACGGGGAGGTTAAACCTTTTCTGGATTTTTTTTAGTTCTTGACAAATATTCTTGAAGATTAGGCTGAGTCAAGTAGGGAATGGGTGCCAAGAACTGACTCTTTAAGAAAAAAGCACCGGCAACGCTAGTCATCGTACAATATTTGTGCACAATTGCTTACATTAGGCGGCCGGTCCACTTTATTGAGTCCCCCTCAGCACCATTTAGTGCTCCTGTTGTCTGCGAAGTCCAAATTGTAACCCTGAATCAGTTCCTCTTCTGACCCTTTGTATCATGTTACATGACGAGTAATGATCACCTGTTAGCTTTATCCCTAATTATAACTCTCACTCTTTCCCTGCATCTAACCCTAGCTCTAATCCCATCATTAACCTCGGTCCGGGCACACGCGTGAACCCTTACTCTCATCTCAGCCTCTCCTGGTGATACATCACACCTGGGATCGTTTGCTCCCTGTGGGCTGTGGGAAATTTGCTACCAGCACGCCCTGGAAGTGGGGCTCATTCCGCTGCAACGGGAGGTCTTCCCAGGACGCGTCACAGCTCAACGCAAGAGCTCCTGGGTTTCGAAGGCTCTTGCAGCAAGCCTTCACAAAGCAGCAGGGAGCGCCGTTCCAGATGGGAAACTTGAGACTGGATGTCCAGAAAAGCAAGACGTCAGAAGCGAAACCTTTTTCCTGCAGGGTGTGGCATACCATCCGCTTGCTCATTGCGACAGAGGTGGCACTAATGAAGGAAGAGGTCAACGTTACGTTCTTCTTTAAAATGCAAGGCCAGGAAAAGTGGCAGCGGTGGGATTTGAACCCACGCCTCCGAAGAGACTGGAGCCTTAATCCAGCGCCTTAGACCGCTCGGCCACGCTACCTCCCTGCTAGTCGCCGAAAGCGGAACTTGACCCGTTGCCCGGCCCGCTTTAGTGCTTTGCCTTTTCTCCTTGGAAAGTCTGGAGACAGGCAGTGGAAGGGCAGGCAAACTGTCAGGTGCGCAGAGGAGGGGAGACCATGAGGCAAGGTGGGAGATGGGGGCAAGAAGTGAGAAAAAAACTAATCGCAAGCTAGGGCAGGATTCGGAAAGTGAAGCCGAAAAGGGGCTTAGCATGCAGCCCAGGGGTTTCTTTGACTGTCCTAAGCCCACAGGGACTTTGCCGTCCTCAGCTCATGAGACTTGAGATGGGTAGCTTGATTTGCTGAGGAAATGCGGGATGACAGATTCAACTCTGGAGTCAAACATAGCCCGGAACTATCGCCTTAAACTGAGTTTTAAGCCTGGTGCCGATAAAAAGAAAGAAATTAGCCTTAGATCGGGCAAGCCGTTTGACGGGGGAAAATGAGACCCCCTAGGCCAGCTAGGTGGTCGCTGGATGCTGTGCAGACATCAGCAGCTGTTCATTTCATGCCCTCACGTCTCCTCGTTAGTATAGTGGTCAGTATCCCCGCCTGTCACGCGGGAGACCGACGGGGAGGTTAAACCTTTTCTGGATTTTTTTTAGTTCTTGACAAATATTCTTGAAGATTAGGCTGAGTCAAGTAGGGAATGGGTGCCAAGAACTGACTCTTTAAGAAAAAAGCACCGGCAACGCTAGTCATCGTACAATATTTGTGCACAATTGCTTACATTAGGCGGCCGGTCCACTTTATTGAGTCCCCCTCAGCACCATTTAGTGCTCCTGTTGTCTGCGAAGTCCAAATTGTAACCCTGAATCAGTTCCTCTTCTGACCCTTTGTATCATGTTACATGACGAGTAATGATCACCTGTTAGCTTTATCCCTAATTATAACTCTCACTCTTTCCCTGCATCTAACCCTAGCTCTAATCCCATCATTAACCTCGGTCCGGGCACACGCGTGAACCCTTACTCTCATCTCAGCCTCTCCTGGTGATACATCACACCTGGGATCGTTTGCTCCCTGTGGGCTGTGGGAAATTTGCTACCAGCACGCCCTGGAAGTGGGGCTCATTCCGCTGCAACGGGAGGTCTTCCCAGGACGCGTCACAGCTCAACGCAAGAGCTCCTGGGTTTCGAAGGCTCTTGCAGCAAGCCTTCACAAAGCAGCAGGGAGCGCCGTTCCAGATGGGAAACTTGAGACTGGATGTCCAGAAAAGCAAGACGTCAGAAGCGAAACCTTTTTCCTGCAGGGTGTGGCATACCATCCGCTTGCTCATTGCGACAGAGGTGGCACTAATGAAGGAAGAGGTCAACGTTACGTTCTTCTTTAAAATGCAAGGCCAGGAAAAGTGGCAGCGGTGGGATTTGAACCCACGCCTCCGAAGAGACTGGAGCCTTAATCCAGCGCCTTAGACCGCTCGGCCACGCTACCTCCCTGCTAGTCGCCGAAAGCGGAACTTGACCCGTTGCCCGGCCCGCTTTAGTGCTTTGCCTTTTCTCCTTGGAAAGTCTGGAGACAGGCAGTGGAAGGGCAGGCAAACTGTCAGGTGCGCAGAGGAGGGGAGACCATGAGGCAAGGTGGGAGATGGGGGCAAGAAGTGAGAAAAAAACTAATCGCAAGCTAGGGCAGGATTCGGAAAGTGAAGCCGAAAAGGGGCTTAGCATGCAGCCCAGGGGTTTCTTTGACTGTCCTAAGCCCACAGGGACTTTGCCGTCCTCAGCTCATGAGACTTGAGATGGGTAGCTTGATTTGCTGAGGAAATGCGGGATGACAGATTCAACTCTGGAGTCAAACATAGCCCGGAACTATCGCCTTAAACTGAGTTTTAAGCCTGGTGCCGATAAAAAGAAAGAAATTAGCCTTAGATCGGGCAAGCCGTTTGACGGGGGAAAATGAGACCCCCTAGGCCAGCTAGGTGGTCGCTGGATGCTGTGCAGACATCAGCAGCTGTTCATTTCATGCCCTCACGTCTCCTCGTTAGTATAGTGGTCAGTATCCCCGCCTGTCACGCGGGAGACCGGGGTTCAATTCCCCGACGGGGAGGTTAAACCTTTTCTGGTTTTGTTTTAGTTCTTGACAAATATTCTTGAAGATTAGGCTGAGTCAAGTAGGGAATGGGTGCCGAGAACTGACTCTTTAAGAAAAAAGCACCGGCAACGCTAGTCATCGTACAATATTTGTGCACAATTGCTTACATTAGGCGGCCGGTCCACTTTATTGAGTCCCCCTCAGCACCATTTAGTGCTCCTGTTGTCTGCGAAGTCCAAATTGTAACCCTGAATCAGTTCCTCTTCTGACCCTTTGTATCATGTTACATGACGAGTAATGATCACCTGTTAGCTTTATCCCTAATTATAACTCTCACTCTTTCCCTGCATCTAACCCTAGCTCTAATCCCATCATTAACCTCGGTCCGGGCACACGCGTGAACCCTTACTCTCATCTCAGCCTCTCCTGGTGATACATCACACCTGGGATCGTTTGCTCCCTGTGGGCTGTGGGAAATTTGCTACCAGCACGCCCTGGAAGTGGGGCTCATTCCGCTGCAACGGGAGGTCTTCCCAGGACGCGTCACAGCTCAACGCAAGAGCTCCTGGGTTTCGAAGGCTCTTGCAGCAAGCCTTCACAAAGCAGCAGGGAGCGCCGTTCCAGATGGGAAACTTGAGACTGGATGTCCAGAAAAGCAAGACGTCAGAAGCGAAACCTTTTTCCTGCAGGGTGTGGCATACCATCCGCTTGCTCATTGCGACAGAGGTGGCACTAATGAAGGAAGAGGTCAACGTTACGTTCTTCTTTAAAATGCAAGGCCAGGAAAAGTGGCAGCGGTGGGATTTGAACCCACGCCTCCGAAGAGACTGGAGCCTTAATCCAGCGCCTTAGACCGCTCGGCCACGCTACCTCCCTGCTAGTCACCGAAAGCGGAACTTGACCCGTTGCCCGGCCCGCTTTAGTGCTTTGCCTTTTCTCCTTGGAAAGTCTGGAGACAGGCAGTGGAAGGGCAGGCAAACTGTCAGGTGCGCAGAGGAGGGGAGACCATGAGGCAAGGTGGGAGATGGGGGCAAGAAGTAAGAAAAAAACTAATCGCAAGCTAGGGCAGGATTCGGAAAGTGAAGCCGAAAAGGGGCTTAGCATGCAGCCCAGGGGTTTCTTTGACTGTCCTAAGCCCACAGGGACTTTGCCGTCCTCAGCTCATGAGACTTGAGATGGGTAGCTTGATTTGCTGAGGAAATGCGGGATGACAGATTCAACTCTGGAGTCAAACATAGCCCGGAACTATCGCCTTAAACTGAGTTTTAAGCCTGGTGCCGATAAAAAGAAAGAAATTAGCCTTAGATCGGGCAAGCCGTTTGACGGGGGAAAATGAGACCCCCTAGGCCAGCTAGGTGGTCGCTGGATGCTGTGCAGACATCAGCAGCTGTTCATTTCATGCCCTCACGTCTCCTCGTTAGTATAGTGGTCAGTATAGACCGGGGTTCAATTCCCCGACGGGGAGGTTAAACCTTTTCTGGATTTTTTTTAGTTCTTGACAAATATTCTTGAAGATTAGGCTGAGTCAAGTAGGGAATGGGTGCCAAGAACTGACTCTTTAAGAAAAAAGCACCGGCAACGCTAGTCATCGTACAATATTTGTGCACAATTGCTTACATTAGGCGGCCGGTCCACTTTATTGAGTCCCCCTCAGCACCATTTAGTGCTCCTGTTGTCTGCGAAGTCCAAATTGTAACCCTGAATCAGTTCCTCTTCTGACCCTTTGTATCATGTTACATGACGAGTAATGATCACCTGTTAGCTTTATCCCTAATTATAACTCTCACTCTTTCCCTGCATCTAACCCTAGCTCTAATCCCATCATTAACCTCGGTCCGGGCACACGCGTGAACCCTTACTCTCATCTCAGCCTCTCCTGGTGATACATCACACCTGGGATCGTTTGCTCCCTGTGGGCTGTGGGAAATTTGCTACCAGCACGCCCTGGAAGTGGGGCTCATTCCGCTGCAACGGGAGGTCTTCCCAGGACGCGTCACAGCTCAACGCAAGAGCTCCTGGGTTTCGAAGGCTCTTGCAGCAAGCCTTCACAAAGCAGCAGGGAGCGCCGTTCCAGATGGGAAACTTGAGACTGGATGTCCAGAAAAGCAAGACGTCAGAAGCGAAACCTTTTTCCTGCAGGGTGTGGCATACCATCCGCTTGCTCATTGCGACAGAGGTGGCACTAATGAAGGAAGAGGTCAACGTTACGTTCTTCTTTAAAATGCAAGGCCAGGAAAAGTGGTAGCGGTGGGATTTGAACCCACGCCTCCGAAGAGACTGGAGCCTTAATCCAGCGCCTTAGACCGCTCGGCCACGCTACCTCCCTGCTAGTCGCCGAAAGCGGAACTTGACCCGTTGCCCGGCCCGCTTTAGTGCTTTGCCTTTTCTCCTTGGAAAGTCTGGAGACAGGCAGTGGAAGGGCAGGCAAACTGTCAGGTGCGCAGAGGAGGGGAGACCATGAGGCAAGGTGGGAGATGGGGGCAAGAAGTGAGAAAAAAACTAATCGCAAGCTAGGGCAGGATTCGGAAAGTGAAGCCGAAAAGGGGCTTAGCATGCAGCCCAGGGGTTTCTTTGACTGTCCTAAGCCCACAGGGACTTTGCCGTCCTCAGCTCATGAGACTTGAGATGGGTAGCTTGATTTGCTGAGGAAATGCGGGATGACAGATTCAACTCTGGAGTCAAACATAGCCCGGAACTATCGCCTTAAACTGAGTTTTAAGCCTGGTGCCGATAAAAAGAAAGAAATTAGCCTTAGATCGGGCAAGCCGTTTGACGGGGGAAAATGAGACCCCCTAGGCCAGCTAGGTGGTCGCTGGATGCTGTGCAGACATCAGCAGCTGTTCATTTCATGCCCTCACGTCTCCTCGTTAGTATAGTGGTCAGTATCCCCGCCTGTCACGCGGGAGACCGGGGTTCAATTCCCCGACGGGGAGGTTAAACCTTTTCTGGATTTTTTTTAGTTCTTGACAAATATTCTTGAAGATTAGGCTGAGTCAAGTAGGGAATGGGTGCCAAGAACTGACTCTTTAAGAAAAAAGCACCGGCAACGCTAGTCATCGTACAATATTTGTGCACAATTGCTTACATTAGGCGGCCGGTCCACTTTATTGAGTCCCCCTCAGCACCATTTAGTGCTCCTGTTGTCTGCGAAGTCCAAATTGTAACCCTGAATCAGTTCCTCTTCTGACCCTTTGTATCATGTTACATGACGAGTAATGATCACCTGTTAGCTTTATCCCTAATTATAACTCTCACTCTTTCCCTGCATCTAACCCTAGCTCTAATCCCATCATTAACCTCGGTCCGGGCACACGCGTGAACCCTTACTCTCATCTCAGCCTCTCCTGGTGATACATCACACCTGGGATCGTTTGCTCCCTGTGGGCTGTGGGAAATTTGCTACCAGCACGCCCTGGAAGTGGGGCTCATTCCGCTGCAACGGGAGGTCTTCCCAGGACGCGTCACAGCTCAACGCAAGAGCTCCTGGGTTTCGAAGGCTCTTGCAGCAAGCCTTCACAAAGCAGCAGGGAGCGCCGTTCCAGATGGGAAACTTGAGACTGGATGTCCAGAAAAGCAAGACGTCAGAAGCGAAACCTTTTTCCTGCAGGGTGTGGCATACCATCCGCTTGCTCATTGCGACAGAGGTGGCACTAATGAAGGAAGAGGTCAACGTTACGTTCTTCTTTAAAATGCAAGGCCAGGAAAAGTGGCAGCGGTGGGATTTGAACCCACGCCTCCGAAGAGACTGGAGCCTTAATCCAGCGCCTTAGACCGCTCGGCCACGCTACCTCCCTGCTAGTCGCAGAAAGCGGAACTTGACCCGTTGCCCGGCCCGCTTTAGTGCTTTGCCTTTTCTCCTTGGAAAGTCTGGAGACAGGCAGTGGAAGGGCAGGCAAACTGTCAGGTGCGCAGAGGAGGGGAGACCATGAGGCAAGGTGGGAGATGGGGGCAAGAAGTGAGAAAAAAACTAATCGCAAGCTAGGGCAGGATTCGGAAAGTGAAGCCGAAAAGGGGCTTAGCATGCAGCCCAGGGGTTTCTTTGACTGTCCTAAGCCCACAGGGACTTTGCCGTCCTCAGCTCATGAGACTTGAGATGGGTAGCTTGATTTGCTGAGGAAATGCGGGATGACAGATTCAACTCTGGAGTCAAACATAGCCCGGAACTATCGCCTTAAACTGAGTTTTAAGCCTGGTGCCGATAAAAAGAAAGAAATTAGCCTTAGATCGGGCAAGCCGTTTGACGGGGGAAAATGAGACCCCCCTAGGCCAGCTAGGTGGTCGCTGGATGCTGTGCAGACATCAGCAGCTGTTCATTTCATGCCCTCACGTCTCCTCGTTAGTATAGTGGTCAGTATCCCCGCCTGTCACGCGGGAGACCGGGGTTCAATTCCCCGACGGGGAGGTTAAACCGTTTCTGGATTTTTTTTAGTTCTTGACAAATATTCTTGAAGATTAGGCTGAGTCAAGTAGGGAATGGGTGCCAAGAACTGACTCTTTAAGAAAAAAGCACCGGCAACGCTAGTCATCGTACAATATTTGTGCACAATTGCTTACATTAGGCGGCCGGTCCACTTTATTGAGTCCCCCTCAGCACCATTTAGTGCTCCTGTTGTCTGCGAAGTCCAAATTGTAACCCTGAATCAGTTCCTCTTCTGACCCTTTGTATCATGTTACATGACGAGTAATGATCACCTGTTAGCTTTATCCCTAATTATAACTCTCACTCTTTCCCTGCATCTAACCCTAGCTCTAATCCCATCATTAACCTCGGTCCGGGCACACGCGTGAACCCTTACTCTCATCTCAGCCTCTCCTGGTGATACATCACACCTGGGATCGTTTGCTCCCTGTGGGCTGTGGGAAATTTGCTACCAGCACGCCCTGGAAGTGGGGCTCATTCCGCTGCAACGGGAGGTCTTCCCAGGACGCGTCACAGCTCAACGCAAGAGCTCCTGGGTTTCGAAGGCTCTTGCAGCAAGCCTTCACAAAGCAGCAGGGAGCGCCGTTCCAGATGGGAAACTTGAGACTGGATGTCCAGAAAAGCAAGACGTCAGAAGCGAAACCTTTTTCCTGCAGGGTGTGGCATACCATCCGCTTGCTCATTGCGACAGAGGTGGCACTAATGAAGGAAGAGGTCAACGTTACGTTCTTCTTTAAAATGCAAGGCCAGGAAAAGTGGCAGCGGTGGGATTTGAACCCACGCCTCCGAAGAGACTGGAGCCTTAATCCAGCGCCTTAGACCGCTCGGCCACGCTACCTCCCTGCTAGTCGCCGAAAGCGGAACTTGACCCGTTGCCCGGCCCGCTTTAGTGCTTTGCCTTTTCTCCTTGGAAAGTCTGGAGACAGGCAGTGGAAGGGCAGGCAAACTGTCAGGTGCGCAGAGGAGGGGAGACCATGAGGCAAGGTGGGAGATGGGGGCAAGAAGTGAGAAAAAAACTAATCGCAAGCTAGGGCAGGATTCGGAAAGTGAAGCCGAAAAGGGGCTTAGCATGCAGCCCAGGGGTTTCTTTGACTGTCCTAAGCCCACAGGGACTTTGCCGTCCTCAGCTCATGAGACTTGAGATGGGTAGCTTGATTTGCTGAGGAAATGCGGGATGACAGATTCAACTCTGGAGTCAAACATAGCCCGGAACTATCGCCTTAAACTGAGTTTTAAGCCTGGTGCCGATAAAAAGAAAGAAATTAGCCTTAGATCGGGCAAGCCGTTTGACGGGGGAAAATGAGACCCCCTAGGCCAGCTAGGTGGTCGCTGGATGCTGTGCAGACATCAGCAGCTGTTCATTTCATGCCCTCACGTCTCCTCGTTAGTATAGTGGTCAGTATCCCCGCCTGTCACGCGGGAGACCGACGGGGAGGTTAAACCTTTTCTGGATTTTTTTTAGTTCTTGACAAATATTCTTGAAGATTAGGCTGAGTCAAGTAGGGAATGGGTGCCAAGAACTGACTCTTTAAGAAAAAAGCACCGGCAACGCTAGTCATCGTACAATATTTGTGCACAATTGCTTACATTAGGCGGCCGGTCCACTTTATTGAGTCCCCCTCAGCACCATTTAGTGCTCCTGTTGTCTGCGAAGTCCAAATTGTAACCCTGAATCAGTTCCTCTTCTGACCCTTTGTATCATGTTACATGACGAGTAATGATCACCTGTTAGCTTTATCCCTAATTATAACTCTCACTCTTTCCCTGCATCTAACCCTAGCTCTAATCCCATCATTAACCTCGGTCCGGGCACACGCGTGAACCCTTACTCTCATCTCAGCCTCTCCTGGTGATACATCACACCTGGGATCGTTTGCTCCCTGTGGGCTGTGGGAAATTTGCTACCAGCACGCCCTGGAAGTGGGGCTCATTCCGCTGCAACGGGAGGTCTTCCCAGGACGCGTCACAGCTCAACGCAAGAGCTCCTGGGTTTCGAAGGCTCTTGCAGCAAGCCTTCACAAAGCAGCAGGGAGCGCCGTTCCAGATGGGAAACTTGAGACTGGATGTCCAGAAAAGCAAGACGTCAGAAGCGAAACCTTTTTCCTGCAGGGTGTGGCATACCATCCGCTTGCTCATTGCGACAGAGGAGGCACTAATGAAGGAAGAGGTCAACGTTACGTTCTTCTTTAAAATGCAAGGCCAGGAAAAGTGGCAGCGGTGGGATTTGAACCCACGCCTCCGAAGAGACTGGAGCCTTAATCCAGCGCCTTAGACCGCTCGGCCACGCTACCTCCCTGCTAGTCGCCGAAAGCGGAACTTGACCCGTTGCCCGGCCCGCTTTAGTGCTTTGCCTTTTCTCCTTGGAAAGTCTGGAGACAGGCAGTGGAAGGGCAGGCAAACTGTCAGGTGCGCAGAGGAGGGGAGACCATGAGGCAAGGTGGGAGATGGGGGCAAGAAGTGAGAAAAAAACTAATCGCAAGCTAGGGCAGGATTCGGAAAGTGAAGCCGAAAAGGGGCTTAGCATGCAGCCCAGGGGTTTCTTTGACTGTCCTAAGCCCACAGGGACTTTGCCGTCCTCAGCTCATGAGACTTGAGATGGGTAGCTTGATTTGCTGAGGAAATGCGGGATGACAGATTCAACTCTGGAGTCAAACATAGCCCGGAACTATCGCCTTAAACTGAGTTTTAAGCCTGGTGCCGATAAAAAGAAAGAAATTAGCCTTAGATCGGGCAAGCCGTTTGACGGGGGAAAATGAGACCCCCTAGGCCAGCTAGGTGGTCGCTGGATGCTGTGCAGACATCAGCAGCTGTTCATTTCATGCCCTCACGTCTCCTCGTTAGTATAGTGGTCAGTATCCCCGCCTGTCACGCGGGAGACCGGGGTTCAATTCCCCGACGGGGAGGTTAAACCTTTTCTGGTTTTGTTTTAGTTCTTGACAAATATTCTTGAAGATTAGGCTGAGTCAAGTAGGGAATGGGTGCCAAGAACTGACTCTTTAAGAAAAAAGCACCGGCAACGCTAGTCATCGTACAATATTTGTGCACAATTGCTTACATTAGGCGGCCGGTCCACTTTATTGAGTCCCCCTCAGCACCATTTAGTGCTCCTGTTGTCTGCGAAGTCCAAATTGTAACCCTGAATCAGTTCCTCTTCTGACCCTTTGTATCATGTTACATGACGAGTAATGATCACCTGTTAGCTTTATCCCTAATTATAACTCTCACTCTTTCCCTGCATCTAACCCTAGCTCTAATCCCATCATTAACCTCGGTCCGGGCACACGCGTGAACCCTTACTCTCATCTCAGCCTCTCCTGGTGATACATCACACCTGGGATCGTTTGCTCCCTGTGGGCTGTGGGAAATTTGCTACCAGCACGCCCTGGAAGTGGGGCTCATTCCGCTGCAACGGGAGGTCTTCCCAGGACGCGTCACAGCTCAACGCAAGAGCTCCTGGGTTTCGAAGGCTCTTGCAGCAAGCCTTCACAAAGCAGCAGGGAGCGCCGTTCCAGATGGGAAACTTGAGACTGGATGTCCAGAAAAGCAAGACGTCAGAAGCGAAACCTTTTTCCTGCAGGGTGTGGCATACCATCCGCTTGCTCATTGCGACAGAGGTGGCACTAATGAAGGAAGAGGTCAACGTTACGTTCTTCTTTAAAATGCAAGGCCAGGAAAAGTGGCAGCGGTGGGATTTGAACCCACGCCTCCGAAGAGACTGGAGCCTTAATCCAGCGCCTTAGACCGCTCGGCCACGCTACCTCCCTGCTAGTCACCGAAAGCGGAACTTGACCCGTTGCCCGGCCCGCTTTAGTGCTTTGCCTTTTCTCCTTGGAAAGTCTGGAGACAGGCAGTGGAAGGGCAGGCAAACTGTCAGGTGCGCAGAGGAGGGGAGACCATGAGGCAAGGTGGGAGATGGGGGCAAGAAGTAAGAAAAAAACTAATCGCAAGCTAGGGCAGGATTCGGAAAGTGAAGCCGAAAAGGGGCTTAGCATGCAGCCCAGGGGTTTCTTTGACTGTCCTAAGCCCACAGGGACTTTGCCGTCCTCAGCTCATGAGACTTGAGATGGGTAGCTTGATTTGCTGAGGAAATGCGGGATGACAGATTCAACTCTGGAGTCAAACATAGCCCGGAACTATCGCCTTAAACTGAGTTTTAAGCCTGGTGCCGATAAAAAGAAAGAAATTAGCCTTAGATCGGGCAAGCCGTTTGACGGGGGAAAATGAGACCCCCTAGGCCAGCTAGGTGGTCGCTGGATGCTGTGCAGACATCAGCAGCTGTTCATTTCATGCCCTCACGTCTCCTCGTTAGTATAGTGGTCAGTATAGACCGGGGTTCAATTCCCCGACGGGGAGGTTAAACCTTTTCTGGATTTTTTTTAGTTCTTGACAAATATTCTTGAAGATTAGGCTGAGTCAAGTAGGGAATGGGTGCCAAGAACTGACTCTTTAAGAAAAAAGCACCGGCAACGCTAGTCATCGTACAATATTTGTGCACAATTGCTTACATTAGGCGGCCGGTCCACTTTATTGAGTCCCCCTCAGCACCATTTAGTGCTCCTGTTGTCTGCGAAGTCCAAATTGTAACCCTGAATCAGTTCCTCTTCTGACCCTTTGTATCATGTTACATGACGAGTAATGATCACCTGTTAGCTTTATCCCTAATTATAACTCTCACTCTTTCCCTGCATCTAACCCTAGCTCTAATCCCATCATTAACCTCGGTCCGGGCACACGCGTGAACCCTTACTCTCATCTCAGCCTCTCCTGGTGATACATCACACCTGGGATCGTTTGCTCCCTGTGGGCTGTGGGAAATTTGCTACCAGCACGCCCTGGAAGTGGGGCTCATTCCGCTGCAACGGGAGGTCTTCCCAGGACGCGTCACAGCTCAACGCAAGAGCTCCTGGGTTTCGAAGGCTCTTGCAGCAAGCCTTCACAAAGCAGCAGGGAGCGCCGTTCCAGATGGGAAACTTGAGACTGGATGTCCAGAAAAGCAAGACGTCAGAAGCGAAACCTTTTTCCTGCAGGGTGTGGCATACCATCCGCTTGCTCATTGCGACAGAGGTGGCACTAATGAAGGAAGAGGTCAACGTTACGTTCTTCTTTAAAATGCAAGGCCAGGAAAAGTGGCAGCGGTGGGATTTGAACCCACGCCTCCGAAGAGACTGGAGCCTTAATCCAGCGCCTTAGACCGCTCGGCCACGCTACCTCCCTGCTAGTCGCCGAAAGCGGAACTTGACCCGTTGCCCGGCCCGCTTTAGTGCTTTGCCTTTTCTCCTTGGAAAGTCTGGAGACAGGCAGTGGAAGGGCAGGCAAACTGTCAGGTGCGCAGAGGAGGGGAGACCATGAGGCAAGGTGGGAGATGGGGGCAAGAAGTGAGAAAAAAACTAATCGCAAGCTAGGGCAGGATTCGGAAAGTGAAGCCGAAAAGGGGCTTAGCATGCAGCCCAGGGGTTTCTTTGACTGTCCTAAGCCCACAGGGACTTTGCCGTCCTCAGCTCATGAGACTTGAGATGGGTAGCTTGATTTGCTGAGGAAATGCGGGATGACAGATTCAACTCTGGAGTCAAACATAGCCCGGAACTATCGCCTTAAACTGAGTTTTAAGCCTGGTGCCGATAAAAAGAAAGAAATTAGCCTTAGATCGGGCAAGCCGTTTGACGGGGGAAAATGAGACCCCCTAGGCCAGCTAGGTGGTCGCTGGATGCTGTGCAGACATCAGCAGCTGTTCATTTCATGCCCTCACGTCTCCTCGTTAGTATAGTGGTCAGTATCCCCGCCTGTCACGCGGGAGACCGGGGTTCAATTCCCCGACGGGGAGGTTAAACCTTTTCTGGATTTTTTTTAGTTCTTGACAAATATTCTTGAAGATTAGGCTGAGTCAAGTAGGGAATGGGTGCCAAGAACTGACTCTTTAAGAAAAAAGCACCGGCAACGCTAGTCATCGTACAATATTTGTGCACAATTGCTTACATTAGGCGGCCGGTCCACTTTATTGAGTCCCCCTCAGCACCATTTAGTGCTCCTGTTGTCTGCGAAGTCCAAATTGTAACCCTGAATCAGTTCCTCTTCTGACCCTTTGTATCATGTTACATGACGAGTAATGATCACCTGTTAGCTTTATCCCTAATTATAACTCTCACTCTTTCCCTGCATCTAACCCTAGCTCTAATCCCATCATTAACCTCGGTCCGGGCACACGCGTGAACCCTTACTCTCATCTCAGCCTCTCCTGGTGATACATCACACCTGGGATCGTTTGCTCCCTGTGGGCTGTGGGAAATTTGCTACCAGCACGCCCTGGAAGTGGGGCTCATTCCGCTGCAACGGGAGGTCTTCCCAGGACGCGTCACAGCTCAACGCAAGAGCTCCTGGGTTTCGAAGGCTCTTGCAGCAAGCCTTCACAAAGCAGCAGGGAGCGCCGTTCCAGATGGGAAACTTGAGACTGGATGTCCAGAAAAGCAAGACGTCAGAAGCGAAACCTTTTTCCTGCAGGGTGTGGCATACCATCCGCTTGCTCATTGCGACAGAGGTGGCACTAATGAAGGAAGAGGTCAACGTTACGTTCTTCTTTAAAATGCAAGGCCAGGAAAAGTGGCAGCGGTGGGATTTGAACCCACGCCTCCGAAGAGACTGGAGCCTTAATCCAGCGCCTTAGACCGCTCGGCCACGCTACCTCCCTGCTAGTCGCCGAAAGCGGAACTTGACCCGTTGCCCGGCCCGCTTTAGTGCTTTGCCTTTTCTCCTTGGAAAGTCTGGAGACAGGCAGTGGAAGGGCAGGCAAACTGTCAGGTGCGCAGAGGAGGGGAGACCATGAGGCAAGGTGGGAGATGGGGGCAAGAAGTGAGAAAAAAACTAATCGCAAGCTAGGGCAGGATTCGGAAAGTGAAGCCGAAAAGGGGCTTAGCATGCAGCCCAGGGGTTTCTTTGACTGTCCTAAGCCCACAGGGACTTTGCCGTCCTCAGCTCATGAGACTTGAGATGGGTAGCTTGATTTGCTGAGGAAATGCGGGATGACAGATTCAACTCTGGAGTCAAACATAGCCCGGAACTATCGCCTTAAACTGAGTTTTAAGCCTGGTGCCGATAAAAAGAAAGAAATTAGCCTTAGATCGGGCAAGCCGTTTGACGGGGGAAAATGAGACCCCCTAGGCCAGCTAGGTGGTCGCTGGATGCTGTGCTGACATCAGCAGCTGTTCATTTCATGCCCTCACGTCTCCTCGTTAGTATAGTGGTCAGTATCCCCGCCTGTCACGCGGGAGACCGGGGTTCAATTCCCCGACGGGGAGGTTAAACCTTTTCTGGATTTTTTTTAGTTCTTGACAAATATTCTTGAAGATTAGGCTGAGTCAAGTAGGGAATGGGTGCCAAGAACTGACTCTTTAAGAAAAAAGCACCGGCAACGCTAGTCATCGTACAATATTTGTGCACAATTGCTTACATTAGGCGGCCGGTCCACTTTATTGAGTCCCCCTCAGCACCATTTAGTGCTCCTGTTGTCTGCGAAGTCCAAATTGTAACCCTGAATCAGTTCCTCTTCTGACCCTTTGTATCATGTTACATGACGAGTAATGATCACCTGTTAGCTTTATCCCTAATTATAACTCTCACTCTTTCCCTGCATCTAACCCTAGCTCTAATCCCATCATTAACCTCGGTCCGGGCACACGCGTGAACCCTTACTCTCATCTCAGCCTCTCCTGGTGATACATCACACCTGGGATCGTTTGCTCCCTGTGGGCTGTGGGAAATTTGCTACCAGCACGCCCTGGAAGTGGGGCTCATTCCGCTGCAACGGGAGGTCTTCCCAGGACGCGTCACAGCTCAACGCAAGAGCTCCTGGGTTTCGAAGGCTCTTGCAGCAAGCCTTCACAAAGCAGCAGGGAGCGCCGTTCCAGATGGGAAACTTGAGACTGGATGTCCAGAAAAGCAAGACGTCAGAAGCGAAACCTTTTTCCTGCAGGGTGTGGCATACCATCCGCTTGCTCATTGCGACAGAGGTGGCACTAATGAAGGAAGAGGTCAACGTTACGTTCTTCTTTAAAATGCAAGGCCAGGAAAAGTGGCAGCGGTGGGATTTGAACCCACGCCTCCGAAGAGACTGGAGCCTTAATCCAGCGCCTTAGACCGCTCGGCCACGCTACCTCCCTGCTAGTCGCCGAAAGCGGAACTTGACCCGTTGCCCGGCCCGCTTTAGTGCTTTGCCTTTTCTCCTTGGAAAGTCTGGAGACAGGCAGTGGAAGGGCAGGCAAACTGTCAGGTGCGCAGAGGAGGGGAGACCATGAGGCAAGGTGGGAGATGGGGGCAAGAAGTGAGAAAAAAACTAATCGCAAGCTAGGGCAGGATTCGGAAAGTGAAGCCGAAAAGGGGCTTAGCATGCAGCCCAGGGGTTTCTTTGACTGTCCTAAGCCCACAGGGACTTTGCCGTCCTCAGCTCATGAGACTTGAGATGGGTAGCTTGATTTGCTGAGGAAATGCGGGATGACAGATTCAACTCTGGAGTCAAACATAGCCCGGAACTATCGCCTTAAACTGAGTTTTAAGCCTGGTGCCGATAAAAAGAAAGAAATTAGCCTTAGATCGGGCAAGCCGTTTGATGGGGGAAAATGAGACCCCCTAGGCCAGCTAGGTGGTCGCTGGATGCTGTGCAGACATCAGCAGCTGTTCATTTCATGCCCTCACGTCTCCTCGTTAGTATAGTGGTCAGTATCCCCGCCTGTCACGCGGGAGACCGGGGTTCAATTCCCCGACGGGGAGGTTAAACCTTTTCTGGATTTTTTTTAGTTCTTGACAAATATTCTTGAAGATTAGGCTGAGTCAAGTAGGGAATGGGTGCCAAGAACTGACTCTTTAAGAAAAAAGCACCGGCAACGCTAGTCATCGTACAATATTTGTGCACAATTGCTTACATTAGGCGGCCGGTCCACTTTATTGAGTCCCCCTCAGCACCATTTAGTGCTCCTGTTGTCTGCGAAGTCCAAATTGTAACCCTGAATCAGTTCCTCTTCTGACCCTTTGTATCATGTTACATGACGAGTAATGATCACCTGTTAGCTTTATCCCTAATTATAACTCTCACTCTTTCCCTGCATCTAACCCTAGCTCTAATCCCATCATTAACCTCGGTCCGGGCACACGCGTGAACCCTTACTCTCATCTCAGCCTCTCCTGGTGATACATCACACCTGGGATCGTTTGCTCCCTGTGGGCTGTGGGAAATTTGCTACCAGCACGCCCTGGAAGTGGGGCTCATTCCGCTGCAACGGGAGGTCTTCCCAGGACGCGTCACAGCTCAACGCAAGAGCTCCTGGGTTTCGAAGGCTCTTGCAGCAAGCCTTCACAAAGCAGCAGGGAGCGCCGTTCCAGATGGGAAACTTGAGACTGGATGTCCAGAAAAGCAAGACGTCAGAAGCGAAACCTTTTTCCTGCAGGGTGTGGCATACCATCCGCTTGCTCATTGCGACAGAGGTGGCACTAATGAAGGAAGAGGTCAACGTTACGTTCTTCTTTAAAATGCAAGGCCAGGAAAAGTGGCAGCGGTGGGATTTGAACCCACGCCTCCGAAGAGACTGGAGCCTTAATCCAGCGCCTTAGACCGCTCGGCCACGCTACCTCCCTGCTAGTCGCCGAAAGCGGAACTTGACCCGTTGCCCGGCCCGCTTTAGTGCTTTGCCTTTTCTCCTTGGAAAGTCTGGAGACAGGCAGTGGAAGGGCAGGCAAACTGTCAGGTGCGCAGAGGAGGGGAGACCATGAGGCAAGGTGGGAGATGGGGGCAAGAAGTGAGAAAAAAACTAATCGCAAGCTAGGGCAGGATTCGGAAAGTGAAGCCGAAAAGGGGCTTAGCATGCAGCCCAGGGGTTTCTTTGACTGTCCTAAGCCCACAGGGACTTTGCCGTCCTCAGCTCATGAGACTTGAGATGGGTAGCTTGATTTGCTGAGGAAATGCGGGATGACAGATTCAACTCTGGAGTCAAACATAGCCCGGAACTATCGCCTTAAACTGAGTTTTAAGCCTGGTGCCGATAAAAAGAAAGAAATTAGCCTTAGATCGGGCAAGCCGTTTGACGGGGGAAAATGAGACCCCCTAGGCCAGCTAGGTGGTCGCTGGATGCTGTGCTGACATCAGCAGCTGTTCATTTCATGCCCTCACGTCTCCTCGTTAGTATAGTGGTCAGTATCCCCGCCTGTCACGCGGGAGACCGGGGTTCAATTCCCCGACGGGGAGGTTAAACCTTTTCTGGATTTTTTTTAGTTCTTGACAAATATTCTTGAAGATTAGGCTGAGTCAAGTAGGGAATGGGTGCCAAGAACTGACTCTTTAAGAAAAAAGCACCGGCAACGCTAGTCATCGTACAATATTTGTGCACAATTGCTTACATTAGGCGGCCGGTCCACTTTATTGAGTCCCCCTCAGCACCATTTAGTGCTCCTGTTGTCTGCGAAGTCCAAATTGTAACCCTGAATCAGTTCCTCTTCTGACCCTTTGTATCATGTTACATGACGAGTAATGATCACCTGTTAGCTTTATCCCTAATTATAACTCTCACTCTTTCCCTGCATCTAACCCTAGCTCTAATCCCATCATTAACCTCGGTCCGGGCACACGCGTGAACCCTTACTCTCATCTCAGCCTCTCCTGGTGATACATCACACCTGGGATCGTTTGCTCCCTGTGGGCTGTGGGAAATTTGCTACCAGCACGCCCTGGAAGTGGGGCTCATTCCGCTGCAACGGGAGGTCTTCCCAGGACGCGTCACAGCTCAACGCAAGAGCTCCTGGGTTTCGAAGGCTCTTGCAGCAAGCCTTCACAAAGCAGCAGGGAGCGCCGTTCCAGATGGGAAACTTGAGACTGGATGTCCAGAAAAGCAAGACGTCAGAAGCGAAACCTTTTTCCTGCAGGGTGTGGCATACCATCCGCTTGCTCATTGCGACAGAGGTGGCACTAATGAAGGAAGAGGTCAACGTTACGTTCTTCTTTAAAATGCAAGGCCAGGAAAAGTGGCAGCGGTGGGATTTGAACCCACGCCTCCGAAGAGACTGGAGCCTTAATCCAGCGCCTTAGACCGCTCGGCCACGCTACCTCCCTGCTAGTCGCCGAAAGCGGAACTTGACCCGTTGCCCGGCCCGCTTTAGTGCTTTGCCTTTTCTCCTTGGAAAGTCTGGAGACAGGCAGTGGAAGGGCAGGCAAACTGTCAGGTGCGCAGAGGAGGGGAGACCATGAGGCAAGGTGGGAGATGGGGGCAAGAAGTGAGAAAAAAACTAATCGCAAGCTAGGGCAGGATTCGGAAAGTGAAGCCGAAAAGGGGCTTAGCATGCAGCCCAGGGGTTTCTTTGACTGTCCTAAGCCCACAGGGACTTTGCCGTCCTCAGCTCATGAGACTTGAGATGGGTAGCTTGATTTGCTGAGGAAATGCGGGATGACAGATTCAACTCTGGAGTCAAACATAGCCCGGAACTATCGCCTTAAACTGAGTTTTAAGCCTGGTGCCGATAAAAAGAAAGAAATTAGCCTTAGATCGGGCAAGCCGTTTGATGGGGGAAAATGAGACCCCCTAGGCCAGCTAGGTGGTCGCTGGATGCTGTGCAGACATCAGCAGCTGTTCATTTCATGCCCTCACGTCTCCTCGTTAGTATAGTGGTCAGTATCCCCGCCTGTCACGCGGGAGACCGGGGTTCAATTCCCCGACGGGGAGGTTAAACCTTTTCTGGATTTTTTTTAGTTCTTGACAAATATTCTTGAAGATTAGGCTGAGTCAAGTAGGGAATGGGTGCCAAGAACTGACTCTTTAAGAAAAAAGCACCGGCAACGCTAGTCATCGTACAATATTTGTGCACAATTGCTTACATTAGGCGGCCGGTCCACTTTATTGAGTCCCCCTCAGCACCATTTAGTGCTCCTGTTGTCTGCGAAGTCCAAATTGTAACCCTGAATCAGTTCCTCTTCTGACCCTTTGTATCATGTTACATGACGAGTAATGATCACCTGTTAGCTTTATCCCTAATTATAACTCTCACTCTTTCCCTGCATCTAACCCTAGCTCTAATCCCATCATTAACCTCGGTCCGGGCACACGCGTGAACCCTTACTCTCATCTCAGCCTCTCCTGGTGATACATCACACCTGGGATCGTTTGCTCCCTGTGGGCTGTGGGAAATTTGCTACCAGCACGCCCTGGAAGTGGGGCTCATTCCGCTGCAACGGGAGG
Organism: Ambystoma mexicanum; assembly: GCF_040938575.1. Classification (NCBI taxonomy): domain Eukaryota; kingdom Metazoa; phylum Chordata; class Amphibia; order Caudata; family Ambystomatidae; genus Ambystoma; species Ambystoma mexicanum. The sequence continues at coordinate 237,811,371 of NC_090921.1, forward strand.
TCTTCCCAGGACGCGTCACAGCTCAACGCAAGAGCTCCTGGGTTTCGAAGGCTCTTGCAGCAAGCCTTCACAAAGCAGCAGGGAGCGCCGTTCCAGATGGGAAACTTGAGACTGGATGTCCAGAAAAGCAAGACGTCAGAAGCGAAACCTTTTTCCTGCAGGGTGTGGCATACCATCCGCTTGCTCATTGCGACAGAGGTGGCACTAATGAAGGAAGAGGTCAACGTTACGTTCTTCTTTAAAATGCAAGGCCAGGAAAAGTGGCAGCGGTGGGATTTGAACCCACGCCTCCGAAGAGACTGGAGCCTTAATCCAGCGCCTTAGACCGCTCGGCCACGCTACCTCCCTGCTAGTCGCCGAAAGCGGAACTTGACCCGTTGCCCGGCCCGCTTTAGTGCTTTGCCTTTTCTCCTTGGAAAGTCTGGAGACAGGCAGTGGAAGGGCAGGCAAACTGTCAGGTGCGCAGAGGAGGGGAGACCATGAGGCAAGGTGGGAGATGGGGGCAAGAAGTGAGAAAAAAACTAATCGCAAGCTAGGGCAGGATTCGGAAAGTGAAGCCGAAAAGGGGCTTAGCATGCAGCCCAGGGGTTTCTTTGACTGTCCTAAGCCCACAGGGACTTTGCCGTCCTCAGCTCATGAGACTTGAGATGGGTAGCTTGATTTGCTGAGGAAATGCGGGATGACAGATTCAACTCTGGAGTCAAACATAGCCCGGAACTATCGCCTTAAACTGAGTTTTAAGCCTGGTGCCGATAAAAAGAAAGAAATTAGCCTTAGATCGGGCAAGCCGTTTGACGGGGGAAAATGAGACCCCCTAGGCCAGCTAGGTGGTCGCTGGATGCTGTGCAGACATCAGCAGCTGTTCATTTCATGCCCTCACGTCTCCTCGTTAGTATAGTGGTCAGTATCCCCGCCTGTCACGCGGGAGACCGGGGTTCAATTCCCCGACGGGGAGGTTAAACCTTTTCTGGATTTTTTTTAGTTCTTGACAAATATTCTTGAAGATTAGGCTGAGTCAAGTAGGGAATGGGTGCCAAGAACTGACTCTTTAAGAAAAAAGCACCGGCAACGCTAGTCATCGTACAATATTTGTGCACAATTGCTTACATTAGGCGGCCGGTCCACTTTATTGAGTCCCCCTCAGCACCATTTAGTGCTCCTGTTGTCTGCGAAGTCCAAATTGTAACCCTGAATCAGTTCCTCTTCTGACCCTTTGTATCATGTTACATGACGAGTAATGATCACCTGTTAGCTTTATCCCTAATTATAACTCTCACTCTTTCCCTGCATCTAACCCTAGCTCTAATCCCATCATTAACCTCGGTCCGGGCACACGCGTGAACCCTTACTCTCATCTCAGCCTCTCCTGGTGATACATCACACCTGGGATCGTTTGCTCCCTGTGGGCTGTGGGAAATTTGCTACCAGCACGCCCTGGAAGTGGGGCTCATTCCGCTGCAACGGGAGGTCTTCCCAGGACGCGTCACAGCTCAACGCAAGAGCTCCTGGGTTTCGAAGGCTCTTGCAGCAAGCCTTCACAAAGCAGCAGGGAGCGCCGTTCCAGATGGGAAACTTGAGACTGGATGTCCAGAAAAGCAAGACGTCAGAAGCGAAACCTTTTTCCTGCAGGGTGTGGCATACCATCCGCTTGCTCATTGCGACAGAGGTGGCACTAATGAAGGAAGAGGTCAACGTTACGTTCTTCTTTAAAATGCAAGGCCAGGAAAAGTGGCAGCGGTGGGATTTGAACCCACGCCTCCGAAGAGACTGGAGCCTTAATCCAGCGCCTTAGACCGCTCGGCCACGCTACCTCCCTGCTAGTCGCCGAAAGCGGAACTTGACCCGTTGCCCGGCCCGCTTTAGTGCTTTGCCTTTTCTCCTTGGAAAGTCTGGAGACAGGCAGTGGAAGGGCAGGCAAACTGTCAGGTGCGCAGAGGAGGGGAGACCATGAGGCAAGGTGGGAGATGGGGGCAAGAAGTGAGAAAAAAACTAATCGCAAGCTAGGGCAGGATTCGGAAAGTGAAGCCGAAAAGGGGCTTAGCATGCAGCCCAGGGGTTTCTTTGACTGTCCTAAGCCCACAGGGACTTTGCCGTCCTCAGCTCATGAGACTTGAGATGGGTAGCTTGATTTGCTGAGGAAATGCGGGATGACAGATTCAACTCTGGAGTCAAACATAGCCCGGAACTATCGCCTTAAACTGAGTTTTAAGCCTGGTGCCGATAAAAAGAAAGAAATTAGCCTTAGATCGGGCAAGCCGTTTGACGGGGGAAAATGAGACCCCCTAGGCCAGCTAGGTGGTCGCTGGATGCTGTGCAGACATCAGCAGCTGTTCATTTCATGCCCTCACGTCTCCTCGTTAGTATAGTGGTCAGTATCCCCGCCTGTCACGCGGGAGACCGACGGGGAGGTTAAACCTTTTCTGGATTTTTTTTAGTTCTTGACAAATATTCTTGAAGATTAGGCTGAGTCAAGTAGGGAATGGGTGCCAAGAACTGACTCTTTAAGAAAAAAGCACCGGCAACGCTAGTCATCGTACAATATTTGTGCACAATTGCTTACATTAGGCGGCCGGTCCACTTTATTGAGTCCCCCTCAGCACCATTTAGTGCTCCTGTTGTCTGCGAAGTCCAAATTGTAACCCTGAATCAGTTCCTCTTCTGACCCTTTGTATCATGTTACATGACGAGTAATGATCACCTGTTAGCTTTATCCCTAATTATAACTCTCACTCTTTCCCTGCATCTAACCCTAGCTCTAATCCCATCATTAACCTCGGTCCGGGCACACGCGTGAACCCTTACTCTCATCTCAGCCTCTCCTGGTGATACATCACACCTGGGATCGTTTGCTCCCTGTGGGCTGTGGGAAATTTGCTACCAGCACGCCCTGGAAGTGGGGCTCATTCCGCTGCAACGGGAGGTCTTCCCAGGACGCGTCACAGCTCAACGCAAGAGCTCCTGGGTTTCGAAGGCTCTTGCAGCAAGCCTTCACAAAGCAGCAGGGAGCGCCGTTCCAGATGGGAAACTTGAGACTGGATGTCCAGAAAAGCAAGACGTCAGAAGCGAAACCTTTTTCCTGCAGGGTGTGGCATACCATCCGCTTGCTCATTGCGACAGAGGTGGCACTAATGAAGGAAGAGGTCAACGTTACGTTCTTCTTTAAAATGCAAGGCCAGGAAAAGTGGCAGCGGTGGGATTTGAACCCACGCCTCCGAAGAGACTGGAGCCTTAATCCAGCGCCTTAGACCGCTCGGCCACGCTACCTCCCTGCTAGTCGCCGAAAGCGGAACTTGACCCGTTGCCCGGCCCGCTTTAGTGCTTTGCCTTTTCTCCTTGGAAAGTCTGGAGACAGGCAGTGGAAGGGCAGGCAAACTGTCAGGTGCGCAGAGGAGGGGAGACCATGAGGCAAGGTGGGAGATGGGGGCAAGAAGTGAGAAAAAAACTAATCGCAAGCTAGGGCAGGATTCGGAAAGTGAAGCCGAAAAGGGGCTTAGCATGCAGCCCAGGGGTTTCTTTGACTGTCCTAAGCCCACAGGGACTTTGCCGTCCTCAGCTCATGAGACTTGAGATGGGTAGCTTGATTTGCTGAGGAAATGCGGGATGACAGATTCAACTCTGGAGTCAAACATAGCCCGGAACTATCGCCTTAAACTGAGTTTTAAGCCTGGTGCCGATAAAAAGAAAGAAATTAGCCTTAGATCGGGCAAGCCGTTTGACGGGGGAAAATGAGACCCCCTAGGCCAGCTAGGTGGTCGCTGGATGCTGTGCAGACATCAGCAGCTGTTCATTTCATGCCCTCACGTCTCCTCGTTAGTATAGTGGTCAGTATCCCCGCCTGTCACGCGGGAGACCGGGGTTCAATTCCCCGACGGGGAGGTTAAACCTTTTCTGGTTTTGTTTTAGTTCTTGACAAATATTCTTGAAGATTAGGCTGAGTCAAGTAGGGAATGGGTGCCGAGAACTGACTCTTTAAGAAAAAAGCACCGGCAACGCTAGTCATCGTACAATATTTGTGCACAATTGCTTACATTAGGCGGCCGGTCCACTTTATTGAGTCCCCCTCAGCACCATTTAGTGCTCCTGTTGTCTGCGAAGTCCAAATTGTAACCCTGAATCAGTTCCTCTTCTGACCCTTTGTATCATGTTACATGACGAGTAATGATCACCTGTTAGCTTTATCCCTAATTATAACTCTCACTCTTTCCCTGCATCTAACCCTAGCTCTAATCCCATCATTAACCTCGGTCCGGGCACACGCGTGAACCCTTACTCTCATCTCAGCCTCTCCTGGTGATACATCACACCTGGGATCGTTTGCTCCCTGTGGGCTGTGGGAAATTTGCTACCAGCACGCCCTGGAAGTGGGGCTCATTCCGCTGCAACGGGAGGTCTTCCCAGGACGCGTCACAGCTCAACGCAAGAGCTCCTGGGTTTCGAAGGCTCTTGCAGCAAGCCTTCACAAAGCAGCAGGGAGCGCCGTTCCAGATGGGAAACTTGAGACTGGATGTCCAGAAAAGCAAGACGTCAGAAGCGAAACCTTTTTCCTGCAGGGTGTGGCATACCATCCGCTTGCTCATTGCGACAGAGGTGGCACTAATGAAGGAAGAGGTCAACGTTACGTTCTTCTTTAAAATGCAAGGCCAGGAAAAGTGGCAGCGGTGGGATTTGAACCCACGCCTCCGAAGAGACTGGAGCCTTAATCCAGCGCCTTAGACCGCTCGGCCACGCTACCTCCCTGCTAGTCACCGAAAGCGGAACTTGACCCGTTGCCCGGCCCGCTTTAGTGCTTTGCCTTTTCTCCTTGGAAAGTCTGGAGACAGGCAGTGGAAGGGCAGGCAAACTGTCAGGTGCGCAGAGGAGGGGAGACCATGAGGCAAGGTGGGAGATGGGGGCAAGAAGTAAGAAAAAAACTAATCGCAAGCTAGGGCAGGATTCGGAAAGTGAAGCCGAAAAGGGGCTTAGCATGCAGCCCAGGGGTTTCTTTGACTGTCCTAAGCCCACAGGGACTTTGCCGTCCTCAGCTCATGAGACTTGAGATGGGTAGCTTGATTTGCTGAGGAAATGCGGGATGACAGATTCAACTCTGGAGTCAAACATAGCCCGGAACTATCGCCTTAAACTGAGTTTTAAGCCTGGTGCCGATAAAAAGAAAGAAATTAGCCTTAGATCGGGCAAGCCGTTTGACGGGGGAAAATGAGACCCCCTAGGCCAGCTAGGTGGTCGCTGGATGCTGTGCAGACATCAGCAGCTGTTCATTTCATGCCCTCACGTCTCCTCGTTAGTATAGTGGTCAGTATAGACCGGGGTTCAATTCCCCGACGGGGAGGTTAAACCTTTTCTGGATTTTTTTTAGTTCTTGACAAATATTCTTGAAGATTAGGCTGAGTCAAGTAGGGAATGGGTGCCAAGAACTGACTCTTTAAGAAAAAAGCACCGGCAACGCTAGTCATCGTACAATATTTGTGCACAATTGCTTACATTAGGCGGCCGGTCCACTTTATTGAGTCCCCCTCAGCACCATTTAGTGCTCCTGTTGTCTGCGAAGTCCAAATTGTAACCCTGAATCAGTTCCTCTTCTGACCCTTTGTATCATGTTACATGACGAGTAATGATCACCTGTTAGCTTTATCCCTAATTATAACTCTCACTCTTTCCCTGCATCTAACCCTAGCTCTAATCCCATCATTAACCTCGGTCCGGGCACACGCGTGAACCCTTACTCTCATCTCAGCCTCTCCTGGTGATACATCACACCTGGGATCGTTTGCTCCCTGTGGGCTGTGGGAAATTTGCTACCAGCACGCCCTGGAAGTGGGGCTCATTCCGCTGCAACGGGAGGTCTTCCCAGGACGCGTCACAGCTCAACGCAAGAGCTCCTGGGTTTCGAAGGCTCTTGCAGCAAGCCTTCACAAAGCAGCAGGGAGCGCCGTTCCAGATGGGAAACTTGAGACTGGATGTCCAGAAAAGCAAGACGTCAGAAGCGAAACCTTTTTCCTGCAGGGTGTGGCATACCATCCGCTTGCTCATTGCGACAGAGGTGGCACTAATGAAGGAAGAGGTCAACGTTACGTTCTTCTTTAAAATGCAAGGCCAGGAAAAGTGGTAGCGGTGGGATTTGAACCCACGCCTCCGAAGAGACTGGAGCCTTAATCCAGCGCCTTAGACCGCTCGGCCACGCTACCTCCCTGCTAGTCGCCGAAAGCGGAACTTGACCCGTTGCCCGGCCCGCTTTAGTGCTTTGCCTTTTCTCCTTGGAAAGTCTGGAGACAGGCAGTGGAAGGGCAGGCAAACTGTCAGGTGCGCAGAGGAGGGGAGACCATGAGGCAAGGTGGGAGATGGGGGCAAGAAGTGAGAAAAAAACTAATCGCAAGCTAGGGCAGGATTCGGAAAGTGAAGCCGAAAAGGGGCTTAGCATGCAGCCCAGGGGTTTCTTTGACTGTCCTAAGCCCACAGGGACTTTGCCGTCCTCAGCTCATGAGACTTGAGATGGGTAGCTTGATTTGCTGAGGAAATGCGGGATGACAGATTCAACTCTGGAGTCAAACATAGCCCGGAACTATCGCCTTAAACTGAGTTTTAAGCCTGGTGCCGATAAAAAGAAAGAAATTAGCCTTAGATCGGGCAAGCCGTTTGACGGGGGAAAATGAGACCCCCTAGGCCAGCTAGGTGGTCGCTGGATGCTGTGCAGACATCAGCAGCTGTTCATTTCATGCCCTCACGTCTCCTCGTTAGTATAGTGGTCAGTATCCCCGCCTGTCACGCGGGAGACCGGGGTTCAATTCCCCGACGGGGAGGTTAAACCTTTTCTGGATTTTTTTTAGTTCTTGACAAATATTCTTGAAGATTAGGCTGAGTCAAGTAGGGAATGGGTGCCAAGAACTGACTCTTTAAGAAAAAAGCACCGGCAACGCTAGTCATCGTACAATATTTGTGCACAATTGCTTACATTAGGCGGCCGGTCCACTTTATTGAGTCCCCCTCAGCACCATTTAGTGCTCCTGTTGTCTGCGAAGTCCAAATTGTAACCCTGAATCAGTTCCTCTTCTGACCCTTTGTATCATGTTACATGACGAGTAATGATCACCTGTTAGCTTTATCCCTAATTATAACTCTCACTCTTTCCCTGCATCTAACCCTAGCTCTAATCCCATCATTAACCTCGGTCCGGGCACACGCGTGAACCCTTACTCTCATCTCAGCCTCTCCTGGTGATACATCACACCTGGGATCGTTTGCTCCCTGTGGGCTGTGGGAAATTTGCTACCAGCACGCCCTGGAAGTGGGGCTCATTCCGCTGCAACGGGAGGTCTTCCCAGGACGCGTCACAGCTCAACGCAAGAGCTCCTGGGTTTCGAAGGCTCTTGCAGCAAGCCTTCACAAAGCAGCAGGGAGCGCCGTTCCAGATGGGAAACTTGAGACTGGATGTCCAGAAAAGCAAGACGTCAGAAGCGAAACCTTTTTCCTGCAGGGTGTGGCATACCATCCGCTTGCTCATTGCGACAGAGGTGGCACTAATGAAGGAAGAGGTCAACGTTACGTTCTTCTTTAAAATGCAAGGCCAGGAAAAGTGGCAGCGGTGGGATTTGAACCCACGCCTCCGAAGAGACTGGAGCCTTAATCCAGCGCCTTAGACCGCTCGGCCACGCTACCTCCCTGCTAGTCGCAGAAAGCGGAACTTGACCCGTTGCCCGGCCCGCTTTAGTGCTTTGCCTTTTCTCCTTGGAAAGTCTGGAGACAGGCAGTGGAAGGGCAGGCAAACTGTCAGGTGCGCAGAGGAGGGGAGACCATGAGGCAAGGTGGGAGATGGGGGCAAGAAGTGAGAAAAAAACTAATCGCAAGCTAGGGCAGGATTCGGAAAGTGAAGCCGAAAAGGGGCTTAGCATGCAGCCCAGGGGTTTCTTTGACTGTCCTAAGCCCACAGGGACTTTGCCGTCCTCAGCTCATGAGACTTGAGATGGGTAGCTTGATTTGCTGAGGAAATGCGGGATGACAGATTCAACTCTGGAGTCAAACATAGCCCGGAACTATCGCCTTAAACTGAGTTTTAAGCCTGGTGCCGATAAAAAGAAAGAAATTAGCCTTAGATCGGGCAAGCCGTTTGACGGGGGAAAATGAGACCCCCCTAGGCCAGCTAGGTGGTCGCTGGATGCTGTGCAGACATCAGCAGCTGTTCATTTCATGCCCTCACGTCTCCTCGTTAGTATAGTGGTCAGTATCCCCGCCTGTCACGCGGGAGACCGGGGTTCAATTCCCCGACGGGGAGGTTAAACCGTTTCTGGATTTTTTTTAGTTCTTGACAAATATTCTTGAAGATTAGGCTGAGTCAAGTAGGGAATGGGTGCCAAGAACTGACTCTTTAAGAAAAAAGCACCGGCAACGCTAGTCATCGTACAATATTTGTGCACAATTGCTTACATTAGGCGGCCGGTCCACTTTATTGAGTCCCCCTCAGCACCATTTAGTGCTCCTGTTGTCTGCGAAGTCCAAATTGTAACCCTGAATCAGTTCCTCTTCTGACCCTTTGTATCATGTTACATGACGAGTAATGATCACCTGTTAGCTTTATCCCTAATTATAACTCTCACTCTTTCCCTGCATCTAACCCTAGCTCTAATCCCATCATTAACCTCGGTCCGGGCACACGCGTGAACCCCTACTCTCATCTCAGCCTCTCCTGGTGATACATCACACCTGGGATCGTTTGCTCCCTGTGGGCTGTGGGAAATTTGCTACCAGCACGCCCTGGAAGTGGGGCTCATTCCGCTGCAACGGGAGGTCTTCCCAGGACGCGTCACAGCTCAACGCAAGAGCTCCTGGGTTTCGAAGGCTCTTGCAGCAAGCCTTCACAAAGCAGCAGGGAGCGCCGTTCCAGATGGGAAACTTGAGACTGGATGTCCAGAAAAGCAAGACGTCAGAAGCGAAACCTTTTTCCTGCAGGGTGTGGCATACCATCCGCTTGCTCATTGCGACAGAGGTGGCACTAATGAAGGAAGAGGTCAACGTTACGTTCTTCTTTAAAATGCAAGGCCAGGAAAAGTGGCAGCGGTGGGATTTGAACCCACGCCTCCGAAGAGACTGGAGCCTTAATCCAGCGCCTTAGACCGCTCGGCCACGCTACCTCCCTGCTAGTCGCCGAAAGCGGAACTTGACCCGTTGCCCGGCCCGCTTTAGTGCTTTGCCTTTTCTCCTTGGAAAGTCTGGAGACAGGCAGTGGAAGGGCAGGCAAACTGTCAGGTGCGCAGAGGAGGGGAGACCATGAGGCAAGGTGGGAGATGGGGGCAAGAAGTGAGAAAAAAACTAATCGCAAGCTAGGGCAGGATTCGGAAAGTGAAGCCGAAAAGGGGCTTAGCATGCAGCCCAGGGGTTTCTTTGACTGTCCTAAGCCCACAGGGACTTTGCCGTCCTCAGCTCATGAGACTTGAGATGGGTAGCTTGATTTGCTGAGGAAATGCGGGATGACAGATTCAACTCTGGAGTCAAACATAGCCCGGAACTATCGCCTTAAACTGAGTTTTAAGCCTGGTGCCGATAAAAAGAAAGAAATTAGCCTTAGATCGGGCAAGCCGTTTGACGGGGGAAAATGAGACCCCCTAGGCCAGCTAGGTGGTCGCTGGATGCTGTGCAGACATCAGCAGCTGTTCATTTCATGCCCTCACGTCTCCTCGTTAGTATAGTGGTCAGTATCCCCGCCTGTCACGCGGGAGACCGGGGTTCAATTCCCCGACGGGGAGGTTAAACCTTTTCTGGATTTTTTTTAGTTCTTGACAAATATTCTTGAAGATTAGGCTGAGTCAAGTAGGGAATGGGTGCCAAGAACTGACTCTTTAAGAAAAAAGCACCGGCAACGCTAGTCATCGTACAATATTTGTGCACAATTGCTTACATTAGGCGGCCGGTCCACTTTATTGAGTCCCCCTCAGCACCATTTAGTGCTCCTGTTGTCTGCGAAGTCCAAATTGTAACCCTGAATCAGTTCCTCTTCTGACCCTTTGTATCATGTTACATGACGAGTAATGATCACCTGTTAGCTTTATCCCTAATTATAACTCTCACTCTTTCCCTGCATCTAACCCTAGCTCTAATCCCATCATTAACCTCGGTCCGGGCACACGCGTGAACCCTTACTCTCATCTCAGCCTCTCCTGGTGATACATCACACCTGGGATCGTTTGCTCCCTGTGGGCTGTGGGAAATTTGCTACCAGCACGCCCTGGAAGTGGGGCTCATTCCGCTGCAACGGGAGGTCTTCCCAGGACGCGTCACAGCTCAACGCAAGAGCTCCTGGGTTTCGAAGGCTCTTGCAGCAAGCCTTCACAAAGCAGCAGGGAGCGCCGTTCCAGATGGGAAACTTGAGACTGGATGTCCAGAAAAGCAAGACGTCAGAAGCGAAACCTTTTTCCTGCAGGGTGTGGCATACCATCCGCTTGCTCATTGCGACAGAGGTGGCACTAATGAAGGAAGAGGTCAACGTTACGTTCTTCTTTAAAATGCAAGGCCAGGAAAAGTGGCAGCGGTGGGATTTGAACCCACGCCTCCGAAGAGACTGGAGCCTTAATCCAGCGCCTTAGACCGCTCGGCCACGCTACCTCCCTGCTAGTCGCCGAAAGCGGAACTTGACCCGTTGCCCGGCCCGCTTTAGTGCTTTGCCTTTTCTCCTTGGAAAGTCTGGAGACAGGCAGTGGAAGGGCAGGCAAACTGTCAGGTGCGCAGAGGAGGGGAGACCATGAGGCAAGGTGGGAGATGGGGGCAAGAAGTGAGAAAAAAACTAATCGCAAGCTAGGGCAGGATTCGGAAAGTGAAGCCGAAAAGGGGCTTAGCATGCAGCCCAGGGGTTTCTTTGACTGTCCTAAGCCCACAGGGACTTTGCCGTCCTCAGCTCATGAGACTTGAGATGGGTAGCTTGATTTGCTGAGGAAATGCGGGATGACAGATTCAACTCTGGAGTCAAACATAGCCCGGAACTATCGCCTTAAACTGAGTTTTAAGCCTGGTGCCGATAAAAAGAAAGAAATTAGCCTTAGATCGGGCAAGCCGTTTGACGGGGGAAAATGAGACCCCCTAGGCCAGCTAGGTGGTCGCTGGATGCTGTGCAGACATCAGCAGCTGTTCATTTCATGCCCTCACGTCTCCTCGTTAGTATAGTGGTCAGTATCCCCGCCTGTCACGCGGGAGACCGGGGTTCAATTCCCCGACGGGGAGGTTAAACCTTTTCTGGATTTTTTTTAGTTCTTGACAAATATTCTTGAAGATTAGGCTGAGTCAAGTAGGGAATGGGTGCCAAGAACTGACTCTTTAAGAAAAAAGCACCGGCAACGCTAGTCATCGTACAATATTTGTGCACAATTGCTTACATTAGGCGGCCGGTCCACTTTATTGAGTCCCCCTCAGCACCATTTAGTGCTCCTGTTGTCTGCGAAGTCCAAATTGTAACCCTGAATCAGTTCCTCTTCTGACCCTTTGTATCATGTTACATGACGAGTAATGATCACCTGTTAGCTTTATCCCTAATTATAACTCTCACTCTTTCCCTGCATCTAACCCTAGCTCTAATCCCATCATTAACCTCGGTCCGGGCACACGCGTGAACCCCTACTCTCATCTCAGCCTCTCCTGGTGATACATCACACCTGGGATCGTTTGCTCCCTGTGGGCTGTGGGAAATTTGCTACCAGCACGCCCTGGAAGTGGGGCTCATTCCGCTGCAACGGGAGGTCTTCCCAGGACGCGTCACAGCTCAACGCAAGAGCTCCTGGGTTTCGAAGGCTCTTGCAGCAAGCCTTCACAAAGCAGCAGGGAGCGCCGTTCCAGATGGGAAACTTGAGACTGGATGTCCAGAAAAGCAAGACGTCAGAAGCGAAACCTTTTTCCTGCAGGGTGTGGCATACCATCCGCTTGCTCATTGCGACAGAGGTGGCACTAATGAAGGAAGAGGTCAACGTTACGTTCTTCTTTAAAATGCAAGGCCAGGAAAAGTGGCAGCGGTGGGATTTGAACCCACGCCTCCGAAGAGACTGGAGCCTTAATCCAGCGCCTTAGACCGCTCGGCCACGCTACCTCCCTGCTAGTCGCCGAAAGCGGAACTTGACCCGTTGCCCGGCCCGCTTTAGTGCTTTGCCTTTTCTCCTTGGAAAGTCTGGAGACAGGCAGTGGAAGGGCAGGCAAACTGTCAGGTGCGCAGAGGAGGGGAGACCATGAGGCAAGGTGGGAGATGGGGGCAAGAAGTAAGAAAAAAACTAATCGCAAGCTAGGGCAGGATTCGGAAAGTGAAGCCGAAAAGGGGCTTAGCATGCAGCCCAGGGGTTTCTTTGACTGTCCTAAGCCCACAGGGACTTTGCCGTCCTCAGCTCATGAGACTTGAGATGGGTAGCTTGATTTGCTGAGGAAATGCGGGATGACAGATTCAACTCTGGAGTCAAACATAGCCCGGAACTATCGCCTTAAACTGAGTTTTAAGCCTGGTGCCGATAAAAAGAAAGAAATTAGCCTTAGATCGGGCAAGCCGTTTGACGGGGGAAAATGAGACCCCCCTAGGCCAGCTAGGTGGTCGCTGGATGCTGTGCAGACATCAGCAGCTGTTCATTTCATGCCCTCACGTCTCCTCGTTAGTATAGTGGTCAGTATCCCCGCCTGTCACGCGGGAGACCGGGGTTCAATTCCCCGACGGGGAGGTTAAACCGTTTCTGGATTTTTTTTAGTTCTTGACAAATATTCTTGAAGATTAGGCTGAGTCAAGTAGGGAATGGGTGCCAAGAACTGACTCTTTAAGAAAAAAGCACCGGCAACGCTAGTCATCGTACAATATTTGTGCACAATTGCTTACATTAGGCGGCCGGTCCACTTTATTGAGTCCCCCTCAGCACCATTTAGTGCTCCTGTTGTCTGCGAAGTCCAAATTGTAACCCTGAATCAGTTCCTCTTCTGACCCTTTGTATCATGTTACATGACGAGTAATGATCACCTGTTAGCTTTATCCCTAATTATAACTCTCACTCTTTCCCTGCATCTAACCCTAGCTCTAATCCCATCATTAACCTCGGTCCGGGCACACGCGTGAACCCCTACTCTCATCTCAGCCTCTCCTGGTGATACATCACACCTGGGATCGTTTGCTCCCTGTGGGCTGTGGGAAATTTGCTACCAGCACGCCCTGGAAGTGGGGCTCATTCCGCTGCAACGGGAGGTCTTCCCAGGACGCGTCACAGCTCAACGCAAGAGCTCCTGGGTTTCGAAGGCTCTTGCAGCAAGCCTTCACAAAGCAGCAGGGAGCGCCGTTCCAGATGGGAAACTTGAGACTGGATGTCCAGAAAAGCAAGACGTCAGAAGCGAAACCTTTTTCCTGCAGGGTGTGGCATACCATCCGCTTGCTCATTGCGACAGAGGTGGCACTAATGAAGGAAGAGGTCAACGTTACGTTCTTCTTTAAAATGCAAGGCCAGGAAAAGTGGCAGCGGTGGGATTTGAACCCACGCCTCCGAAGAGACTGGAGCCTTAATCCAGCGCCTTAGACCGCTCGGCCACGCTACCTCCCTGCTAGTCGCCGAAAGCGGAACTTGACCCGTTGTCCGGCCCGCTTTAGTGCTTTGCCTTTTCTCCTTGGAAAGTCTGGAGACAGGCAGTGGAAGGGCAGGCAAACTGTCAGGTGCGCAGAGGAGGGGAGACCATGAGGCAAGGTGGGAGATGGGGGCAAGAAGTAAGAAAAAAACTAATCGCAAGCTAGGGCAGGATTCGGAAAGTGAAGCCGAAAAGGGGCTTAGCATGCAGCCCAGGGGTTTCTTTGACTGTCCTAAGCCCACAGGGACTTTGCCGTCCTCAGCTCATGAGACTTGAGATGGGTAGCTTGATTTGCTGAGGAAATGCGGGATGACAGATTCAACTCTGGAGTCAAACATAGCCCGGAACTATCGCCTTAAACTGAGTTTTAAGCCTGGTGCCGATAAAAAGAAAGAAATTAGCCTTAGATCGGGCAAGCCGTTTGACGGGGGAAAATGAGACCCCCCTAGGCCAGCTAGGTGGTCGCTGGATGCTGTGCAGACATCAGCAGCTGTTCATTTCATGCCCTCACGTCTCCTCGTTAGTATAGTGGTCAGTATCCCCGCCTGTCACGCGGGAGACCGGGGTTCAATTCCCCGACGGGGAGGTTAAACCGTTTCTGGATTTTTTTTAGTTCTTGACAAATATTCTTGAAGATTAGGCTGAGTCAAGTAGGGAATGGGTGCCAAGAACTGACTCTTTAAGAAAAAAGCACCGGCAACGCTAGTCATCGTACAATATTTGTGCACAATTGCTTACATTAGGCGGCCGGTCCACTTTATTGAGTCCCCCTCAGCACCATTTAGTGCTCCTGTTGTCTGCGAAGTCCAAATTGTAACCCTGAATCAGTTCCTCTTCTGACCCTTTGTATCATGTTACATGACGAGTAATGATCACCTGTTAGCTTTATCCCTAATTATAACTCTCACTCTTTCCCTGCATCTAACCCTAGCTCTAATCCCATCATTAACCTCGGTCCGGGCACACGCGTGAACCCCTACTCTCATCTCAGCCTCTCCTGGTGATACATCACACCTGGGATCGTTTGCTCCCTGTGGGCTGTGGGAAATTTGCTACCAGCACGCCCTGGAAGTGGGGCTCATTCCGCTGCAACGGGAGGTCTTCCCAGGACGCGTCACAGCTCAACGCAAGAGCTCCTGGGTTTCGAAGGCTCTTGCAGCAAGCCTTCACAAAGCAGCAGGGAGCGCCGTTCCAGATGGGAAACTTGAGACTGGATGTCCAGAAAAGCAAGACGTCAGAAGCGAAACCTTTTTCCTGCAGGGTGTGGCATACCATCCGCTTGCTCATTGCGACAGAGGTGGCACTAATGAAGGAAGAGGTCAACGTTACGTTCTTCTTTAAAATGCAAGGCCAGGAAAAGTGGCAGCGGTGGGATTTGAACCCACGCCTCCGAAGAGACTGGAGCCTTAATCCAGCGCCTTAGACCGCTCGGCCACGCTACCTCCCTGCTAGTCGCCGAAAGCGGAACTTGACCCGTTGCCCGGCCCGCTTTAGTGCTTTGCCTTTTCTCCTTGGAAAGTCTGGAGACAGGCAGTGGAAGGGCAGGCAAACTGTCAGGTGCGCAGAGGAGGGGAGACCATGAGGCAAGGTGGGAGATGGGGGCAAGAAGTGAGAAAAAAACTAATCGCAAGCTAGGGCAGGATTCGGAAAGTGAAGCCGAAAAGGGGCTTAGCATGCAGCCCAGGGGTTTCTTTGACTGTCCTAAGCCCACAGGGACTTTGCCGTCCTCAGCTCATGAGACTTGAGATGGGTAGCTTGATTTGCTGAGGAAATGCGGGATGACAGATTCAACTCTGGAGTCAAACATAGCCCGGAACTATCGCCTTAAACTGAGTTTTAAGCCTGGTGCCGATAAAAAGAAAGAAATTAGCCTTAGATCGGGCAAGCCGTTTGACGGGGGAAAATGAGACCCCCTAGGCCAGCTAGGTGGTCGCTGGATGCTGTGCAGACATCAGCAGCTGTTCATTTCATGCCCTCACGTCTCCTCGTTAGTATAGTGGTCAGTATCCCCGCCTGTCACGCGGGAGACCGGGGTTCAATTCCCCGACGGGGAGGTTAAACCTTTTCTGGATTTTTTTTAGTTCTTGACAAATATTCTTGAAGATTAGGCTGAGTCAAGTAGGGAATGGGTGCCAAGAACTGACTCTTTAAGAAAAAAGCACCGGCAACGCTAGTCATCGTACAATATTTGTGCACAATTGCTTACATTAGGCGGCCGGTCCACTTTATTGAGTCCCCCTCAGCACCATTTAGTGCTCCTGTTGTCTGCGAAGTCCAAATTGTAACCCTGAATCAGTTCCTCTTCTGACCCTTTGTATCATGTTACATGACGAGTAATGATCACCTGTTAGCTTTATCCCTAATTATAACTCTCACTCTTTCCCTGCATCTAACCCTAGCTCTAATCCCATCATTAACCTCGGTCCGGGCACACGCGTGAACCCTTACTCTCATCTCAGCCTCTCCTGGTGATACATCACACCTGGGATCGTTTGCTCCCTGTGGGCTGTGGGAAATTTGCTACCAGCACGCCCTGGAAGTGGGGCTCATTCCGCTGCAACGGGAGGTCTTCCCAGGACGCGTCACAGCTCAACGCAAGAGCTCCTGGGTTTCGAAGGCTCTTGCAGCAAGCCTTCACAAAGCAGCAGGGAGCGCCGTTCCAGATGGGAAACTTGAGACTGGATGTCCAGAAAAGCAAGACGTCAGAAGCGAAACCTTTTTCCTGCAGGGTGTGGCATACCATCCGCTTGCTCATTGCGACAGAGGTGGCACTAATGAAGGAAGAGGTCAACGTTACGTTCTTCTTTAAAATGCAAGGCCAGGAAAAGTGGCAGCGGTGGGATTTGAACCCACGCCTCCGAAGAGACTGGAGCCTTAATCCAGCGCCTTAGACCGCTCGGCCACGCTACCTCCCTGCTAGTCGCCGAAAGCGGAACTTGACCCGTTGCCCGGCCCGCTTTAGTGCTTTGCCTTTTCTCCTTGGAAAGTCTGGAGACAGGCAGTGGAAGGGCAGGCAAACTGTCAGGTGCGCAGAGGAGGGGAGACCATGAGGCAAGGTGGGAGATGGGGGCAAGAAGTGAGAAAAAAACTAATCGCAAGCTAGGGCAGGATTCGGAAAGTGAAGCCGAAAAGGGGCTTAGCATGCAGCCCAGGGGTTTCTTTGACTGTCCTAAGCCCACAGGGACTTTGCCGTCCTCAGCTCATGAGACTTGAGATGGGTAGCTTGATTTGCTGAGGAAATGCGGGATGACAGATTCAACTCTGGAGTCAAACATAGCCCGGAACTATCGCCTTAAACTGAGTTTTAAGCCTGGTGCCGATAAAAAGAAAGAAATTAGCCTTAGATCGGGCAAGCCGTTTGACGGGGGAAAATGAGACCCCCTAGGCCAGCTAGGTGGTCGCTGGATGCTGTGCAGACATCAGCAGCTGTTCATTTCATGCCCTCACGTCTCCTCGTTAGTATAGTGGTCAGTATCCCCGCCTGTCACGCGGGAGACCGGGGTTCAATTCCCCGACGGGGAGGTTAAACCTTTTCTGGATTTTTTTTAGTTCTTGACAAATATTCTTGAAGATTAGGCTGAGTCAAGTAGGGAATGGGTGCCAAGAACTGACTCTTTAAGAAAAAAGCACCGGCAACGCTAGTCATCGTACAATATTTGTGCACAATTGCTTACATTAGGCGGCCGGTCCACTTTATTGAGTCCCCCTCAGCACCATTTAGTGCTCCTGTTGTCTGCGAAGTCCAAATTGTAACCCTGAATCAGTTCCTCTTCTGACCCTTTGTATCATGTTACATGACGAGTAATGATCACCTGTTAGCTTTATCCCTAATTATAACTCTCACTCTTTCCCTGCATCTAACCCTAGCTCTAATCCCATCATTAACCTCGGTCCGGGCACACGCGTGAACCCTTACTCTCATCTCAGCCTCTCCTGGTGATACATCACACCTGGGATCGTTTGCTCCCTGTGGGCTGTGGGAAATTTGCTACCAGCACGCCCTGGAAGTGGGGCTCATTCCGCTGCAACGGGAGGTCTTCCCAGGACGCGTCACAGCTCAACGCAAGAGCTCCTGGGTTTCGAAGGCTCTTGCAGCAAGCCTTCACAAAGCAGCAGGGAGCGCCGTTCCAGATGGGAAACTTGAGACTGGATGTCCAGAAAAGCAAGACGTCAGAAGCGAAACCTTTTTCCTGCAGGGTGTGGCATACCATCCGCTTGCTCATTGCGACAGAGGTGGCACTAATGAAGGAAGAGGTCAACGTTACGTTCTTCTTTAAAATGCAAGGCCAGGAAAAGTGGCAGCGGTGGGATTTGAACCCACGCCTCCGAAGAGACTGGAGCCTTAATCCAGCGCCTTAGACCGCTCGGCCACGCTACCTCCCTGCTAGTCACCGAAAGCGGAACTTGACCCGTTGCCCGGCCCGCTTTAGTGCTTTGCCTTTTCTCCTTGGAAAGTCTGGAGACAGGCAGTGGAAGGGCAGGCAAACTGTCAGGTGCGCAGAGGAGGGGAGACCATGAGGCAAGGTGGGAGATGGGGGCAAGAAGTAAGAAAAAAACTAATCGCAAGCTAGGGCAGGATTCGGAAAGTGAAGCCGAAAAGGGGCTTAGCATGCAGCCCAGGGGTTTCTTTGACTGTCCTAAGCCCACAGGGACTTTGCCGTCCTCAGCTCATGAGACTTGAGATGGGTAGCTTGATTTGCTGAGGAAATGCGGGATGACAGATTCAACTCTGGAGTCAAACATAGCCCGGAACTATCGCCTTAAACTGAGTTTTAAGCCTGGTGCCGATAAAAAGAAAGAAATTAGCCTTAGATCGGGCAAGCCGTTTGACGGGGGAAAATGAGACCCCCTAGGCCAGCTAGGTGGTCGCTGGATGCTGTGCAGACATCAGCAGCTGTTCATTTCATGCCCTCACGTCTCCTCGTTAGTATAGTGGTCAGTATAGACCGGGGTTCAATTCCCCGACGGGGAGGTTAAACCTTTTCTGGATTTTTTTTAGTTCTTGACAAATATTCTTGAAGATTAGGCTGAGTCAAGTAGGGAATGGGTGCCAAGAACTGACTCTTTAAGAAAAAAGCACCGGCAACGCTAGTCATCGTACAATATTTGTGCACAATTGCTTACACTAATGAAGGAAGAGGTCAACGTTACGTTCTTCTTTAGAATGCAAGGCCAGGAAAAGTGGCAGCGGTGGGATTTGAACCCACGCCTCCGAAGAGACTGGAGCCTTAATCCAGCGCCTTAGACCGCTCGGCCACGCTACCTCCCTGCTAGTCACCGAAAGCGGAACTTGACCCGTTGCCCGGCCCGCTTTAGTGCTTTGCCTTTTCTCCTTGGAAAGTCTGGAGACAGGCAGTGGAAGGGCAGGCAAACTGTCAGGTGCGCAGAGGAGGGGAGACCATGAGGCAAGGTGGGAGATGGGGGCAAGAAGTAAGAAAAAAACTAATCGCAAGCTAGGGCAGGATTCGGAAAGTGAAGCCGAAAAGGGGCTTAGCATGCAGCCCAGGGGTTTCTTTGACTGTCCTAAGCCCACAGGGACTTTGCCGTCCTCAGCTCATGAGACTTGAGATGGGTAGCTTGATTTGCTGAGGAAATGCGGGATGACAGATTCAACTCTGGAGTCAAACATAGCCCGGAACTATCGCCTTAAACTGAGTTTTAAGCCTGGTGCCGATAAAAAGAAAGAAATTAGCCTTAGATCGGGCAAGCCGTTTGACGGGGGAAAATGAGACCCCCTAGGCCAGCTAGGTGGTCGCTGGATGCTGTGCAGACATCAGCAGCTGTTCATTTCATGCCCTCACGTCTCCTCGTTAGTATAGTGGTCAGTATAGACCGGGGTTCAATTCCCCGACGGGGAGGTTAAACCTTTTCTGGATTTTTTTTAGTTCTTGACAAATATTCTTGAAGATTAGGCTGAGTCAAGTAGGGAATGGGTGCCAAGAACTGACTCTTTAAGAAAAAAGCACCGGCAACGCTAGTCATCGTACAATATTTGTGCACAATTGCTTACATTAGGCGGCCGGTCCACTTTATTGAGTCCCCCTCAGCACCATTTAGTGCTCCTGTTGTCTGCGAAGTCCAAATTGTAACCCTGAATCAGTTCCTCTTCTGACCCTTTGTATCATGTTACATGACGAGTAATGATCACCTGTTAGCTTTATCCCTAATTATAACTCTCACTCTTTCCCTGCATCTAACCCTAGCTCTAATCCCATCATTAACCTCGGTCCGGGCACACGCGTGAACCCTTACTCTCATCTCAGCCTCTCCTGGTGATACATCACACCTGGGATCGTTTGCTCCCTGTGGGCTGTGGGAAATTTGCTACCAGCACGCCCTGGAAGTGGGGCTCATTCCGCTGCAACGGGAGGTCTTCCCAGGACGCGTCACAGCTCAACGCAAGAGCTCCTGGGTTTCGAAGGCTCTTGCAGCAAGCCTTCACAAAGCAGCAGGGAGCGCCGTTCCAGATGGGAAACTTGAGACTGGATGTCCAGAAAAGCAAGACGTCAGAAGCGAAACCTTTTTCCTGCAGGGTGTGGCATACCATCCGCTTGCTCATTGCGACAGAGGTGGCACTAATGAAGGAAGAGGTCAACGTTACGTTCTTCTTTAAAATGCAAGGCCAGGAAAAGTGGCAGCGGTGGGATTTGAACCCACGCCTCCGAAGAGACTGGAGCCTTAATCCAGCGCCTTAGACCGCTCGGCCACGCTACCTCCCTGCTAGTCGCCGAAAGCGGAACTTGACCCGTTGCCCGGCCCGCTTTAGTGCTTTGCCTTTTCTCCTTGGAAAGTCTGGAGACAGGCAGTGGAAGGGCAGGCAAACTGTCAGGTGCGCAGAGGAGGGGAGACCATGAGGCAAGGTGGGAGATGGGGGCAAGAAGTGAGAAAAAAACTAATCGCAAGCTAGGGCAGGATTCGGAAAGTGAAGCCGAAAAGGGGCTTAGCATGCAGCCCAGGGGTTTCTTTGACTGTCCTAAGCCCACAGGGACTTTGCCGTCCTCAGCTCATGAGACTTGAGATGGGTAGCTTGATTTGCTGAGGAAATGCGGGATGACAGATTCAACTCTGGAGTCAAACATAGCCCGGAACTATCGCCTTAAACTGAGTTTTAAGCCTGGTGCCGATAAAAAGAAAGAAATTAGCCTTAGATCGGGCAAGCCGTTTGACGGGGGAAAATGAGACCCCCTAGGCCAGCTAGGTGGTCGCTGGATGCTGTGCAGACATCAGCAGCTGTTCATTTCATGCCCTCACGTCTCCTCGTTAGTATAGTGGTCAGTATCCCCGCCTGTCACGCGGGAGACCGGGGTTCAATTCCCCGACGGGGAGGTTAAACCTTTTCTGGATTTTTTTTAGTTCTTGACAAATATTCTTGAAGATTAGGCTGAGTCAAGTAGGGAATGGGTGCCAAGAACTGACTCTTTAAGAAAAAAGCACCGGCAACGCTAGTCATCGTACAATATTTGTGCACAATTGCTTACATTAGGCGGCCGGTCCACTTTATTGAGTCCCCCTCAGCACCATTTAGTGCTCCTGTTGTCTGCGAAGTCCAAATTGTAACCCTGAATCAGTTCCTCTTCTGACCCTTTGTATCATGTTACATGACGAGTAATGATCACCTGTTAGCTTTATCCCTAATTATAACTCTCACTCTTTCCCTGCATCTAACCCTAGCTCTAATCCCATCATTAACCTCGGTCCGGGCACACGCGTGAACCCTTACTCTCATCTCAGCCTCTCCTGGTGATACATCACACCTGGGATCGTTTGCTCCCTGTGGGCTGTGGGAAATTTGCTACCAGCACGCCCTGGAAGTGGGGCTCATTCCGCTGCAACGGGAGGTCTTCCCAGGACGCGTCACAGCTCAACGCAAGAGCTCCTGGGTTTCGAAGGCTCTTGCAGCAAGCCTTCACAAAGCAGCAGGGAGCGCCGTTCCAGATGGGAAACTTGAGACTGGATGTCCAGAAAAGCAAGACGTCAGAAGCGAAACCTTTTTCCTGCAGGGTGTGGCATACCATCCGCTTGCTCATTGCGACAGAGGTGGCACTAATGAAGGAAGAGGTCAACGTTACGTTCTTCTTTAAAATGCAAGGCCAGGAAAAGTGGCAGCGGTGGGATTTGAACCCACGCCTCCGAAGAGACTGGAGCCTTAATCCAGCGCCTTAGACCGCTCGGCCACGCTACCTCCCTGCTAGTCGCAGAAAGCGGAACTTGACCCGTTGCCCGGCCCGCTTTAGTGCTTTGCCTTTTCTCCTTGGAAAGTCTGGAGACAGGCAGTGGAAGGGCAGGCAAACTGTCAGGTGCGCAGAGGAGGGGAGACCATGAGGCAAGGTGGGAGATGGGGGCAAGAAGTGAGAAAAAAACTAATCGCAAGCTAGGGCAGGATTCGGAAAGTGAAGCCGAAAAGGGGCTTAGCATGCAGCCCAGGGGTTTCTTTGACTGTCCTAAGCCCACAGGGACTTTGCCGTCCTCAGCTCATGAGACTTGAGATGGGTAGCTTGATTTGCTGAGGAAATGCGGGATGACAGATTCAACTCTGGAGTCAAACATAGCCCGGAACTATCGCCTTAAACTGAGTTTTAAGCCTGGTGCCGATAAAAAGAAAGAAATTAGCCTTAGATCGGGCAAGCCGTTTGACGGGGGAAAATGAGACCCCCCTAGGCCAGCTAGGTGGTCGCTGGATGCTGTGCAGACATCAGCAGCTGTTCATTTCATGCCCTCACGTCTCCTCGTTAGTATAGTGGTCAGTATCCCCGCCTGGGAGACCGGGGTTCAATTCCCCGACGGGGAGGTTAAACCGTTTCTGGATTTTTTTTAGTTCTTGACAAATATTCTTGAAGATTAGGCTGAGTCAAGTAGGGAATGGGTGCCAAGAACTGACTCTTTAAGAAAAAAGCACCGGCAACGCTAGTCATCGTACAATATTTGTGCACAATTGCTTACATTAGGCGGCCGGTCCACTTTATTGAGTCCCCCTCAGCACCATTTAGTGCTCCTGTTGTCTGCGAAGTCCAAATTGTAACCCTGAATCAGTTCCTCTTCTGACCCTTTGTATCATGTTACATGACGAGTAATGATCACCTGTTAGCTTTATCCCTAATTATAACTCTCACTCTTTCCCTGCATCTAACCCTAGCTCTAATCCCATCATTAACCTCGGTCCGGGCACACGCGTGAACCCCTACTCTCATCTCAGCCTCTCCTGGTGATACATCACACCTGGGATCGTTTGCTCCCTGTGGGCTGTGGGAAATTTGCTACCAGCACGCCCTGGAAGTGGGGCTCATTCCGCTGCAACGGGAGGTCTTCCCAGGACGCGTCACAGCTCAACGCAAGAGCTCCTGGGTTTCGAAGGCTCTTGCAGCAAGCCTTCACAAAGCAGCAGGGAGCGCCGTTCCAGATGGGAAACTTGAGACTGGATGTCCAGAAAAGCAAGACGTCAGAAGCGAAACCTTTTTCCTGCAGGGTGTGGCATACCATCCGCTTGCTCATTGCGACAGAGGTGGCACTAATGAAGGAAGAGGTCAACGTTACGTTCTTCTTTAAAATGCAAGGCCAGGAAAAGTGGCAGCGGTGGGATTTGAACCCACGCCTCCGAAGAGACTGGAGCCTTAATCCAGCGCCTTAGACCGCTCGGCCACGCTACCTCCCTGCTAGTCGCCGAAAGCGGAACTTGACCCGTTGCCCGGCCCGCTTTAGTGCTTTGCCTTTTCTCCTTGGAAAGTCTGGAGACAGGCAGTGGAAGGGCAGGCAAACTGTCAGGTGCGCAGAGGAGGGGAGACCATGAGGCAAGGTGGGAGATGGGGGCAAGAAGTGAGAAAAAAACTAATCGCAAGCTAGGGCAGGATTCGGAAAGTGAAGCCGAAAAGGGGCTTAGCATGCAGCCCAGGGGTTTCTTTGACTGTCCTAAGCCCACAGGGACTTTGCCGTCCTCAGCTCATGAGACTTGAGATGGGTAGCTTGATTTGCTGAGGAAATGCGGGATGACAGATTCAACTCTGGAGTCAAACATAGCCCGGAACTATCGCCTTAAACTGAGTTTTAAGCCTGGTGCCGATAAAAAGAAAGAAATTAGCCTTAGATCGGGCAAGCCGTTTGACGGGGGAAAATGAGACCCCCTAGGCCAGCTAGGTGGTCGCTGGATGCTGTGCAGACATCAGCAGCTGTTCATTTCATGCCCTCACGTCTCCTCGTTAGTATAGTGGTCAGTATCCCAGCCTGTCACGCGGGAGACCGGGGTTCAATTCCCCGACGGGGAGGTTAAACCTTTTCTGGATTTTTTTTAGTTCTTGACAAATATTCTTGAAGATTAGGCTGAGTCAAGTAGGGAATGGGTGCCAAGAACTGACTCTTTAAGAAAAAAGCACCGGCAACGCTAGTCATCGTACAATATTTGTGCACAATTGCTTACATTAGGCGGCCGGTCCACTTTATTGAGTCCCCCTCAGCACCATTTAGTGCTCCTGTTGTCTGCGAAGTCCAAATTGTAACCCTGAATCAGTTCCTCTTCTGACCCTTTGTATCATGTTACATGACGAGTAATGATCACCTGTTAGCTTTATCCCTAATTATAACTCTCACTCTTTCCCTGCATCTAACCCTAGCTCTAATCCCATCATTAACCTCGGTCCGGGCACACGCGTGAACCCTTACTCTCATCTCAGCCTCTCCTGGTGATACATCACACCTGGGATCGTTTGCTCCCTGTGGGCTGTGGGAAATTTGCTACCAGCACGCCCTGGAAGTGGGGCTCATTCCGCTGCAACGGGAGGTCTTCCCAGGACGCGTCACAGCTCAACGCAAGAGCTCCTGGGTTTCGAAGGCTCTTGCAGCAAGCCTTCACAAAGCAGCAGGGAGCGCCGTTCCAGATGGGAAACTTGAGACTGGATGTCCAGAAAAGCAAGACGTCAGAAGCGAAACCTTTTTCCTGCAGGGTGTGGCATACCATCCGCTTGCTCATTGCGACAGAGGTGGCACTAATGAAGGAAGAGGTCAACGTTACGTTCTTCTTTAAAATGCAAGGCCAGGAAAAGTGGCAGCGGTGGGATTTGAACCCACGCCTCCGAAGAGACTGGAGCCTTAATCCAGCGCCTTAGACCGCTCGGCCACGCTACCTCCCTGCTAGTCGCCGAAAGCGGAACTTGACCCGTTGCCCGGCCCGCTTTAGTGCTTTGCCTTTTCTCCTTGGAAAGTCTGGAGACAGGCAGTGGAAGGGCAGGCAAACTGTCAGGTGCGCAGAGGAGGGGAGACCATGAGGCAAGGTGGGAGATGGGGGCAAGAAGTGAGAAAAAAACTAATCGCAAGCTAGGGCAGGATTCGGAAAGTGAAGCCGAAAAGGGGCTTAGCATGCAGCCCAGGGGTTTCTTTGACTGTCCTAAGCCCACAGGGACTTTGCCGTCCTCAGCTCATGAGACTTGAGATGGGTAGCTTGATTTGCTGAGGAAATGCGGGATGACAGATTCAACTCTGGAGTCAAACATAGCCCGGAACTATCGCCTTAAACTGAGTTTTAAGCCTGGTGCCGATAAAAAGAAAGAAATTAGCCTTAGATCGGGCAAGCCGTTTGACGGGGGAAAATGAGACCCCCTAGGCCAGCTAGGTGGTCGCTGGATGCTGTGCAGACATCAGCAGCTGTTCATTTCATGCCCTCACGTCTCCTCGTTAGTATAGTGGTCAGTATCCCCGCCTGTCACGCGGGAGTTCAATTCCCCGACGGGGAGGTTAAACCTTTTCTGGATTTTTTTTAGTTCTTGACAAATATTCTTGAAGATTAGGCTGAGTCAAGTAGGGAATGGGTGCCAAGAACTGACTCTTTAAGAAAAAAGCACCGGCAACGCTAGTCATCGTACAATATTTGTGCACAATTGCTTACATTAGGCGGCCGGTCCACTTTATTGAGTCCCCCTCAGCACCATTTAGTGCTCCTGTTGTCTGCGAAGTCCAAATTGTAACCCTGAATCAGTTCCTCTTCTGACCCTTTGTATCATGTTACATGACGAGTAATGATCACCTGTTAGCTTTATCCCTAATTATAACTCTCACTCTTTCCCTGCATCTAACCCTAGCTCTAATCCCATCATTAACCTCGGTCCGGGCACACGCGTGAACCCTTACTCTCATCTCAGCCTCTCCTGGTGATACATCACACCTGGGATCGTTTGCTCCCTGTGGGCTGTGGGAAATTTGCTACCAGCACGCCCTGGAAGTGGGGCTCATTCCGCTGCAACGGGAGGTCTTCCCAGGACGCGTCACAGCTCAACGCAAGAGCTCCTGGGTTTCGAAGGCTCTTGCAGCAAGCCTTCACAAAGCAGCAGGGAGCGCCGTTCCAGATGGGAAACTTGAGACTGGATGTCCAGAAAAGCAAGACGTCAGAAGCGAAACCTTTTTCCTGCAGGGTGTGGCATACCATCCGCTTGCTCATTGCGACAGAGGTGGCACTAATGAAGGAAGAGGTCAACGTTACGTTCTTCTTTAAAATGCAAGGCCAGGAAAAGTGGCAGCGGTGGGATTTGAACCCACGCCTCCGAAGAGACTGGAGCCTTAATCCAGCGCCTTAGACCGCTCGGCCACGCTACCTCCCTGCTAGTCGCAGAAAGCGGAACTTGACCCGTTGCCCGGCCCGCTTTAGTGCTTTGCCTTTTCTCCTTGGAAAGTCTGGAGACAGGCAGTGGAAGGGCAGGCAAACTGTCAGGTGCGCAGAGGAGGGGAGACCATGAGGCAAGGTGGGAGATGGGGGCAAGAAGTGAGAAAAAAACTAATCGCAAGCTAGGGCAGGATTCGGAAAGTGAAGCCGAAAAGGGGCTTAGCATGCAGCCCAGGGGTTTCTTTGACTGTCCTAAGCCCACAGGGACTTTGCCGTCCTCAGCTCATGAGACTTGAGATGGGTAGCTTGATTTGCTGAGGAAATGCGGGATGACAGATTCAACTCTGGAGTCAAACATAGCCCGGAACTATCGCCTTAAACTGAGTTTTAAGCCTGGTGCCGATAAAAAGAAAGAAATTAGCCTTAGATCGGGCAAGCCGTTTGACGGGGGAAAATGAGACCCCCCTAGGCCAGCTAGGTGGTCGCTGGATGCTGTGCAGACATCAGCAGCTGTTCATTTCATGCCCTCACGTCTCCTCGTTAGTATAGTGGTCAGTATCCCCGCCTGTCACGCGGGAGACCGGGGTTCAATTCCCCGACGGGGAGGTTAAACCGTTTCTGGATTTTTTTTAGTTCTTGACAAATATTCTTGAAGATTAGGCTGAGTCAAGTAGGGAATGGGTGCCAAGAACTGACTCTTTAAGAAAAAAGCACCGGCAACGCTAGTCATCGTACAATATTTGTGCACAATTGCTTACATTAGGCGGCCGGTCCACTTTATTGAGTCCCCCTCAGCACCATTTAGTGCTCCTGTTGTCTGTGAAGTCCAAATTGTAACCCTGAATCAGTTCCTCTTCTGACCCTTTGTATCATGTTACATGACGAGTAATGATCACCTGTTAGCTTTATCCCTAATTATAACTCTCACTCTTTCCCTGCATCTAACCCTAGCTCTAATCCCATCATTAACCTCGGTCCGGGCACACGCGTGAACCCCTACTCTCATCTCAGCCTCTCCTGGTGATACATCACACCTGGGATCGTTTGCTCCCTGTGGGCTGTGGGAAATTTGCTACCAGCACGCCCTGGAAGTGGGGCTCATTCCGCTGCAACGGGAGGTCTTCCCAGGACGCGTCACAGCTCAACGCAAGAGCTCCTGGGTTTCGAAGGCTCTTGCAGCAAGCCTTCACAAAGCAGCAGGGAGCGCCGTTCCAGATGGGAAACTTGAGACTGGATGTCCAGAAAAGCAAGACGTCAGAAGCGAAACCTTTTTCCTGCAGGGTGTGGCATACCATCCGCTTGCTCATTGCGACAGAGGTGGCACTAATGAAGGAAGAGGTCAACGTTACGTTCTTCTTTAAAATGCAAGGCCAGGAAAAGTGGCAGCGGTGGGATTTGAACCCACGCCTCCGAAGAGACTGGAGCCTTAATCCAGCGCCTTAGACCGCTCGGCCACGCTACCTCCCTGCTAGTCGCCGAAAGCGGAACTTGACCCGTTGCCCGGCCCGCTTTAGTGCTTTGCCTTTTCTCCTTGGAAAGTCTGGAGACAGGCAGTGGAAGGGCAGGCAAACTGTCAGGTGCGCAGAGGAGGGGAGACCATGAGGCAAGGTGGGAGATGGGGGCAAGAAGTGAGAAAAAAACTAATCGCAAGCTAGGGCAGGATTCGGAAAGTGAAGCCGAAAAGGGGCTTAGCATGCAGCCCAGGGGTTTCTTTGACTGTCCTAAGCCCACAGGGACTTTGCCGTCCTCAGCTCATGAGACTTGAGATGGGTAGCTTGATTTGCTGAGGAAATGCGGGATGACAGATTCAACTCTGGAGTCAAACATAGCCCGGAACTATCGCCTTAAACTGAGTTTTAAGCCTGGTGCCGATAAAAAGAAAGAAATTAGCCTTAGATCGGGCAAGCCGTTTGACGGGGGAAAATGAGACCCCCCTAGGCCAGCTAGGTGGTCGCTGGATGCTGTGCAGACATCAGCAGCTGTTCATTTCATGCCCTCACGTCTCCTCGTTAGTATAGTGGTCAGTATCCCCGCCTGTCACGCGGGAGACCCCGACGGGGAGGTTAAACCGTTTCTGGATTTTTTTTAGTACTTGACAAATATTCTTGAAGATTAGGCTGAGTCAAGTAGGGAATGGGTGCCAAGAACTGACTCTTTAAGAAAAAAGCACCTGCAACGCTAGTCATCGTACAATATTTGTGCACAATTGCTTACATTAGGCGGCCGGTCCACTTTATTGAGTCCCCCTCAGCACCATTTAGTGCTCCTGTTGTCTGCGAAGTCCAAATTGTAACCCTGAATCAGTTCCTCTTCTGACCCTTTGTATCATGTTACATGACGAGTAATGATCACCTGTTAGCTTTATCCCTAATTATAACTCTCACTCTTTCCCTGCATCTAACCCTAGCTCTAATCCCATCATTAACCTCGGTCCGGGCACACGCGTGAACCCCTACTCTCATCTCAGCCTCTCCTGGTGATACATCACACCTGGGATCGTTTGCTCCCTGTGGGCTGTGGGAAATTTGCTACCAGCACGCCCTGGAAGTGGGGCTCATTCCGCTGCAACGGGAGGTCTTCCCAGGACGCGTCACAGCTCAACGCAAGAGCTCCTGGGTTTCGAAGGCTCTTGCAGCAAGCCTTCACAAAGCAGCAGGGAGCGCCGTTCCAGATGGGAAACTTGAGACTGAATGTCCAGAAAAGCAAGACGTCAGAAGCGAAACCTTTTTCCTGCAGGGTGTGGCATACCATCCGCTTGCTCATTGCGACAGAGGTGGCACTAATGAAGGAAGAGGTCAACGTTACGTTCTTCTTTAAAATGCAAGGCCAGGAAAAGTGGCAGCGGTGGGATTTGAACCCACGCCTCCGAAGAGACTGG
This sequence comes from Ambystoma mexicanum, assembly GCF_040938575.1. NCBI lineage: Eukaryota > Metazoa > Chordata > Amphibia > Caudata > Ambystomatidae > Ambystoma > Ambystoma mexicanum. The sequence continues at coordinate 237,840,380 of NC_090921.1, forward strand.
AGCCTTAATCCAGCGCCTTAGACCGCTCGGCCACGCTATCTCCCTGCTAGTTGCCGAAAGCGGAACTTGAACCGTTGCCCGGCCCGCTTTAGTGCTTTGCCTTTTCTCCTTGGAAAGTCTGGAGACAGGCAGTGGAAGGGCAGGCAAACTGTCAGGTGCGCAGAGGAGGGGAGACCATGAGGCAAGGTGGGAGATGGGGGCAAGAAGTGAGAAAAAAACTAATCGCAAGCTAGGGCAGGATTCGGAAAGTGAAGCCAAAAAGGGGCTTAGCATGCAGCCCAGGGGTTTCTTTGACTGTCCTAAGCCCACAGGGACTTTGCCGTCCTCAGCTCATGAGACTTGAGATGGGTAGCTTGATTTGCTGAGGAAATGCGGGATGACAGATTCAACTCTGGAGTCAAACATAGCCCGGAACTATCGCCTTAAACTGAGTTTTAAGCCTGGTGCCGATAAAAAGAAAGAAATTAGCCTTAGATCGGGCAAGCCGTTTGACGGGGGAAAATGAGACCCCCTAGGCCAGCTAAGTGGTCGCTGGATGCTGTGCAGACATCAGCAGCTGTTCATTTCATGCCCTCACGTCTCCTCGTTAGTATAGTGGTCAGTATCCCCACCTGTCACGCGGGAGACCGGGGTTCAATTCCCCGACGGGGAGGTTAAACCTTTTCTGGATTTTTTTTAGTTCTTGACAAATATTCTTGAAGATTAGGCTGAGTCAAGTAGGGAATGGGTGCCAAGAACTGACTCTTTAAGAAAAAAGCACCGGCAACGCTAGTCATCGTACAATATTTGTGCACAATTGCTTACATTAGGCGGCCGGTCCACTTTATTGAGTCCCCCTCAGCACCATTTAGTGCTCCTGTTGTCTGCGAAGTCCAAATTGTAACCCTGAATCAGTTCCTCTTCTGACCCTTTGTATCATGTTACATGACGAGTAATGATCACCTGTTAGCTTTATCCCTAATTATAACTCTCACTCTTTCCCTGCATCTAACCCTAGCTCTAATCCCATCATTAACCTCGGTCCGGGCACACGCGTGAACCCCTACTCTCATCTCAGCCTCTCCTGGTGATACATCACACCTGGGATCGTTTGCTCCCTGTGGGCTGTGGGAAATTTGCTACCAGCACGCCCTGGAAGTGGGGCTCATTCCGCTGCAACGGGAGGTCTTCCCAGGACGCGTCACAGCTCAACGCAAGAGCTCCTGGGTTTCGAAGGCTCTTGCAGCAAGCCTTCACAAAGCAGCAGGGAGCGCCGTTCCAGATGGGAAACTTGAGACTGGATGTCCAGAAAAGCAAGACGTCAGAAGCGAAACCTTTTTCCTGCAGGGTGTGGCATACCATCCGCTTGCTCATTGCGACAGAGGTGGCACTAATGAAGGAAGAGGTCAACGTTACGTTCTTCTTTAAAATGCAAGGCCAGGAAAAGTGGCAGCGGTGGGATTTGAACCCACGCCTCCGAAGAGACTGGAGCCTTAATCCAGCGCCTTAGACCGCTCGGCCACGCTACCTCCCTGCTAGTCGCCGAAAGCGGAACTTGACCCGTTGCCCGGCCCGCTTTAGTGCTTTGCCTTTTCTCCTTGGAAAGTCTGGAGACAGGCAGTGGAAGGGCAGGCAAACTGTCAGGTGCGCAGAGGAGGGGAGACCATGAGGCAAGGTGGGAGATGGGGGCAAGAAGTGAGAAAAAAACTAATCGCAAGCTAGGGCAGGATTCGGAAAGTGAAGCCGAAAAGGGGCTTAGCATGCAGCCCAGGGGTTTCTTTGACTGTCCTAAGCCCACAGGGACTTTGCCGTCCTCAGCTCATGAGACTTGAGATGGGTAGCTTGATTTGCTGAGGAAATGCGGGATGACAGATTCAACTCTGGAGTCAAACATAGCCCGGAACTATCGCCTTAAACTGAGTTTTAAGCCTGGTGCCGATAAAAAGAAAGAAATTAGCCTTAGATCGGGCAAGCCGTTTGACGGGGGAAAATGAGACCCCCTAGGCCAGCTAGGTGGTCGCTGGATGCTGTGCAGACATCAGCAGCTGTTCATTTCATGCCCTCACGTCTCCTCGTTAGTATAGTGGTCAGTATCCCCGCCTGTCACCCGGGAGACCGGGGTTCAATTCCCCGACGGGGAGGTTAAACCTTTTCTGGATTTTTTTTAGTTCTTGACAAATATTCTTGAAGATTAGGCTGAGTCAAGTAGGGAATGGGTGCCAAGAACTGACTCTTTAAGAAAAAAGCACCGGCAACGCTAGTCATCGTACAATATTTGTGCACAATTGCTTACATTAGGCGGCCGGTCCACTTTATTGAGTCCCCCTCAGCACCATTTAGTGCTCCTGTTGTCTGCGAAGTCCAAATTGTAACCCTGAATCAGTTCCTCTTCTGACCCTTTGTATCATGTTACATGACGAGTAATGATCACCTGTTAGCTTTATCCCTAATTATAACTCTCACTCTTTCCCTGCATCTAACCCTAGCTCTAATCCCATCATTAACCTCGGTCCGGGCACACGCGTGAACCCTTACTCTCATCTCAGCCTCTCCTGGTGATACATCACACCTGGGATCGTTTGCTCCCTGTGGGCTGTGGGAAATTTGCTACCAGCACGCCCTGGAAGTGGGGCTCATTCCGCTGCAACGGGAGGTCTTCCCAGGACGCGTCACAGCTCAACGCAAGAGCTCCTGGGTTTCGAAGGCTCTTGCAGCAAGCCTTCACAAAGCAGCAGGGAGCGCCGTTCCAGATGGGAAACTTGAGACTGGATGTCCAGAAAAGCAAGACGTCAGAAGCGAAACCTTTTTCCTGCAGGGTGTGGCATACCATCCGCTTGCTCATTGCGACAGAGGTGGCACTAATGAAGGAAGAGGTCAACGTTACGTTCTTCTTTAAAATGCAAGGCCAGGAAAAGTGGCAGCGGTGGGATTTGAACCCACGCCTCCGAAGAGACTGGAGCCTTAATCCAGCGCCTTAGACCGCTCGGCCACGCTACCTCCCTGCTAGTCGCCGAAAGCGGAACTTGACCCGTTGCCCGGCCCGCTTTAGTGCTTTGCCTTTTCTCCTTGGAAAGTCTGGAGACAGGCAGTGGAAGGGCAGGCAAACTGTCAGGTGCGCAGAGGAGGGGAGACCATGAGGCAAGGTGGGAGATGGGGGCAAGAAGTGAGAAAAAAACTAATCGCAAGCTAGGGCAGGATTCGGAAAGTGAAGCCGAAAAGGGGCTTAGCATGCAGCCCAGGGGTTTCTTTGACTGTCCTAAGCCCACAGGGACTTTGCCGTCCTCAGCTCATGAGACTTGAGATGGGTAGCTTGATTTGCTGAGGAAATGCGGGATGACAGATTCAACTCTGGAGTCAAACATAGCCCGGAACTATCGCCTTAAACTGAGTTTTAAGCCTGGTGCCGATAAAAAGAAAGAAATTAGCCTTAGATCGGGCAAGCCGTTTGACGGGGGAAAATGAGACCCCCCTAGGCCAGCTAGGTGGTCGCTGGATGCTGTGCAGACATCAGCAGCTGTTCATTTCATGCCCTCACGTCTCCTCGTTAGTATAGTGGTCAGTATCCCCGCCTGTCAATTCCCCGACGGGGAGGTTAAACCTTTTCTGGATTTTTTTTAGTTCTTGACAAATATTCTTGAAGATTAGGCTGAGTCAAGTAGGGAATGGGTGCCAAGAACTGACTCTTTAAGAAAAAAGCACCGGCAACGCTAGTCATCGTACAATATTTGTGCACAATTGCTTACATTAGGCGGCCGGTCCACTTTATTGAGTCCCCCTCAGCACCATTTAGTGCTCCTGTTGTCTGCGAAGTCCAAATTGTAACCCTGAATCAGTTCCTCTTCTGACCCTTTGTATCATGTTACATGACGAGTAATGATCACCTGTTAGCTTTATCCCTAATTATAACTCTCACTCTTTCCCTGCATCTAACCCTAGCTCTAATCCCATCATTAACCTCGGTCCGGGCACACGCGTGAACCCCTACTCTCATCTCAGCCTCTCCTGGTGATACATCACACCTGGGATCGTTTGCTCCCTGTGGGCTGTGGGAAATTTGCTACCAGCACGCCCTGGAAGTGGGGCTCATTCCGCTGCAACGGGAGGTCTTCCCAGGACGCGTCACAGCTCAACGCAAGAGCTCCTGGGTTTCGAAGGCTCTTGCAGCAAGCCTTCACAAAGCAGCAGGGAGCGCCGTTCCAGATGGGAAACTTGAGACTGGATGTCCAGAAAAGCAAGACGTCAGAAGCGAAACCTTTTTCCTGCAGGGTGTGGCATACCATCCGCTTGCTCATTGCGACAGAGGTGGCACTAATGAAGGAAGAGGTCAACGTTACGTTCTTCTTTAAAATGCAAGGCCAGGAAAAGTGGCAGCGGTGGGATTTGAACCCACGCCTCCGAAGAGACTGGAGCCTTAATCCAGCGCCTTAGACCGCTCGGCCACGCTACCTCCCTGCTAGTCGCCGAAAGCGGAACTTGACCCGTTGCCCGGCCCGCTTTAGTGCTTTGCCTTTTCTCCTTGGAAAGTCTGGAGACAGGCAGTGGAAGGGCAGGCAAACTGTCAGGTGCGCAGAGGAGGGGAGACCATGAGGCAAGGTGGGAGATGGGGGCAAGAAGTAAGAAAAAAACTAATCGCAAGCTAGGGCAGGATTCGGAAAGTGAAGCCGAAAAGGGGCTTAGCATGCAGCCCAGGGGTTTCTTTGACTGTCCTAAGCCCACAGGGACTTTGCCGTCCTCAGCTCATGAGACTTGAGATGGGTAGCTTGATTTGCTGAGGAAATGCGGGATGACAGATTCAACTCTGGAGTCAAACATAGCCCGGAACTATCGCCTTAAACTGAGTTTTAAGCCTGGTGCCGATAAAAAGAAAGAAATTAGCCTTAGATCGGGCAAGCCGTTTGACGGGGGAAAATGAGACCCCCTAGGCCAGCTAGGTGGTCGCTGGATGCTGTGCAGACATCAGCAGCTGTTCATTTCATGCCCTCACGTCTCCTCGTTAGTATAGTGGTCAGTATCCCCGCCTGTCACGCGGGAGACCGGGGTTCAATTCCCCGACGGGGAGGTTAAACCTTTTCTGGATTTTTTTTAGTTCTTGACAAATATTCTTGAAGATTAGGCTGAGTCAAGTAGGGAATGGGTGCCAAGAACTGACTCTTTAAGAAAAAAGCACCGGCAACGCTAGTCATCGTACAATATTTGTGCACAATTGCTTACATTAGGCGGCCGGTCCACTTTATTGAGTCCCCCTCAGCACCATTTAGTGCTCCTGTTGTCTGCGAAGTCCAAATTGTAACCCTGAATCAGTTCCTCTTCTGACCCTTTGTATCATGTTACATGACGAGTAATGATCACCTGTTAGCTTTATCCCTAATTATAACTCTCACTCTTTCCCTGCATCTAACCCTAGCTCTAATCCCATCATTAACCTCGGTCCGGGCACACGCGTGAACCCTTACTCTCATCTCAGCCTCTCCTGGTGATACATCACACCTGGGATCGTTTGCTCCCTGTGGGCTGTGGGAAATTTGCTACCAGCACGCCCTGGAAGTGGGGCTCATTCCGCTGCAACGGGAGGTCTTCCCAGGACGCGTCACAGCTCAACGCAAGAGCTCCTGGGTTTCGAAGGCTCTTGCAGCAAGCCTTCACAAAGCAGCAGGGAGCGCCGTTCCAGATGGGAAACTTGAGACTGGATGTCCAGAAAAGCAAGACGTCAGAAGCGAAACCTTTTTCCTGCAGGGTGTGGCATACCATCCGCTTGCTCATTGCGACAGAGGTGGCACTAATGAAGGAAGAGGTCAACGTTACGTTCTTCTTTAAAATGCAAGGCCAGGAAAAGTGGCAGCGGTGGGATTTGAACCCACGCCTCCGAAGAGACTGGAGCCTTAATCCAGCGCCTTAGACCGCTCGGCCACGCTACCTCCCTGCTAGTCGCCGAAAGCGGAACTTGACCCGTTGCCCGGCCCGCTTTAGTGCTTTGCCTTTTCTCCTTGGAAAGTCTGGAGACAGGCAGTGGAAGGGCAGGCAAACTGTCAGGTGCGCAGAGGAGGGGAGACCATGAGGCAAGGTGGGAGATGGGGGCAAGAAGTGAGAAAAAAACGAATCGCAAGCTAGGGCAGGATTCGGAAAGTGAAGCCGAAAAGGGGCTTAGCATGCAGCCCAGGGGTTTCTTTGACTGTCCTAAGCCCACAGGGACTTTGCCGTCCTCAGCTCATGAGACTTGAGATGGGTAGCTTGATTTGCTGAGGAAATGCGGGATGACAGATTCAACTCTGGAGTCAAACATAGCCCGGAACTATCGCCTTAAACTGAGTTTTAAGCCTGGTGCCGATAAAAAGAAAGAAATTAGCCTTAGATCGGGCAAGCCGTTTGACGGGGGAAAATGAGACCCCCTAGGCCAGCTAGGTGGTCGCTGGATGCTGTGCAGACATCAGCAGCTGTTCATTTCATGCCCTCACGTCTCCTCGTTAGTATAGTGGTCAGTATCCCTGCGGGAGACCGGGGTTCAATTCCCCGACGGGGAGGTTAAACCTTTTCTGGATTTTTTTTAGTTCTTGACAAATATTCTTGAAGATTAGGCTGAGTCAAGTAGGGAATGGGTGCCAAGAACTGACTCTTTAAGAAAAAAGCACCGGCAACGCTAGTCATCGTACAATATTTGTGCACAATTGCTTACATTAGGCGGCCGGTCCACTTTATTGAGTCCCCCTCAGCACCATTTAGTGCTCCTGTTGTCTGCGAAGTCCAAATTGTAACCCTGAATCAGTTCCTCTTCTGACCCTTTGTATCATGTTACATGACGAGTAATGATCACCTGTTAGCTTTATCCCTAATTATAACTCTCACTCTTTCCCTGCATCTAACCCTAGCTCTAATCCCATCATTAACCTCGGTCCGGGCACACGCGTGAACCCCTACTCTCATCTCAGCCTCTCCTGGTGATACATCACACCTGGGATCGTTTGCTCCCTGTGGGCTGTGGGAAATTTGCTACCAGCACGCCCTGGAAGTGGGGCTCATTCCGCTGCAACGGGAGGTCTTCCCAGGACGCGTCACAGCTCAACGCAAGAGCTCCTGGGTTTCGAAGGCTCTTGCAGCAAGCCTTCACAAAGCAGCAGGGAGCGCCGTTCCAGATGGGAAACTTGAGACTGGATGTCCAGAAAAGCAAGACGTCAGAAGCGAAACCTTTTTCCTGCAGGGTGTGGCATACCATCCGCTTGCTCATTGCGACAGAGGTGGCACTAATGAAGGAAGAGGTCAACGTTACGTTCTTCTTTAAAATGCAAGGCCAGGAAAAGTGGCAGCGGTGGGATTTGAACCCACGCCTCCGAAGAGACTGGAGCCTTAATCCAGCGCCTTAGACCGCTCGGCCACGCTACCTCCCTGCTAGTCGCTGAAAGCGGAACTTGACCCGTTGCCCGGCCCGCTTTAGTGCTTTGCCTTTTCTCCTTGGAAAGTCTGGAGACAGGCAGTGGAAGGGCAGGCAAACTGTCAGGTGCGCAGAGGAGGGGAGACCATGAGGCAAGGTGGGAGATGGGGGCAAGAAGTGAGAAAAAAACTAATCGCAAGCTAGGGCAGGATTCGGAAAGTGAAGCCGAAAAGGGGCTTAGCATGCAGCCCAGGGGTTTCTTTGACTGTCCTAAGCCCACAGGGACTTTGCCGTCCTCAGCTCATGAGACTTGAGATGGGTAGCTTGATTTGCTGAGGAAATGCGGGATGACAGATTCAACTCTGGAGTCAAACATAGCCCGGAACTATCGCCTTAAACTGAGTTTTAAGCCTGGTGCCGATAAAAAGAAAGAAATTAGCCTTAGATCGGGCAAGCCGTTTGACGGGGGAAAATGAGACCCCCTAGGCCAGCTAGGTGGTCGCTGGATGCTGTGCAGACATCAGCAGCTGTTCATTTCATGCCCTCACGTCTCCTCGTTAGTATAGTGGTCAGTATCCCCGCCTGTCACGCGGGAGACCGGGGTTCAATTCCCCGACGGGGAGGTTAAACCTTTTCTGGATTTTTTTTAGTTCTTGACAAATATTCTTGAAGATTAGGCTGAGTCAAGTAGGGAATGGGTGCCAAGAACTGACTCTTTAAGAAAAAAGCACCGGCAACGCTAGTCATCGTACAATATTTGTGCACAATTGCTTACATTAGGCGGCCGGTCCACTTTATTGAGTCCCCCTCAGCACCATTTAGTGCTCCTGTTGTCTGCGAAGTCCAAATTGTAACCCTGAATCAGTTCCTCTTCTGACCCTTTGTATCATGTTACATGACGAGTAATGATCACCTGTTAGCTTTATCCCTAATTATAACTCTCACTCTTTCCCTGCATCTAACCCTAGCTCTAATCCCATCATTAACCTCGGTCCGGGCACACGCGTGAACCCTTACTCTCATCTCAGCCTCTCCTGGTGATACATCACACCTGGGATCGTTTGCTCCCTGTGGGCTGTGGGAAATTTGCTACCAGCACGCCCTGGAAGTGGGGCTCATTCCGCTGCAACGGGAGGTCTTCCCAGGACGCGTCACAGCTCAACGCAAGAGCTCCTGGGTTTCGAAGGCTCTTGCAGCAAGCCTTCACAAAGCAGCAGGGAGCGCCGTTCCAGATGGGAAACTTGAGACTGGATGTCCAGAAAAGCAAGACGTCAGAAGCGAAACCTTTTTCCTGCAGGGTGTGGCATACCATCCGCTTGCTCATTGCGACAGAGGTGGCACTAATGAAGGAAGAGGTCAACGTTACGTTCTTCTTTAAAATGCAAGGCCAGGAAAAGTGGCAGCGGTGGGATTTGAACCCACGCCTCCGAAGAGACTGGAGCCTTAATCCAGCGCCTTAGACCGCTCGGCCACGCTACCTCCCTGCTAGTCGCAGAAAGCGGAACTTGACCCGTTGCCCGGCCCGCTTTAGTGCTTTGCCTTTTCTCCTTGGAAAGTCTGGAGACAGGCAGTGGAAGGGCAGGCAAACTGTCAGGTGCGCAGAGGAGGGGAGACCATGAGGCAAGGTGGGAGATGGGGGCAAGAAGTGAGAAAAAAACTAATCGCAAGCTAGGGCAGGATTCGGAAAGTGAAGCCGAAAAGGGGCTTAGCATGCAGCCCAGGGGTTTCTTTGACTGTCCTAAGCCCACAGGGACTTTGCCGTCCTCAGCTCATGAGACTTGAGATGGGTAGCTTGATTTGCTGAGGAAATGCGGGATGACAGATTCAACTCTGGAGTCAAACATAGCCCGGAACTATCGCCTTAAACTGAGTTTTAAGCCTGGTGCCGATAAAAAGAAAGAAATTAGCCTTAGATCGGGCAAGCCGTTTGACGGGGGAAAATGAGACCCCCCTAGGCCAGCTAGGTGGTCGCTGGATGCTGTGCAGACATCAGCAGCTGTTCATTTCATGCCCTCACGTCTCCTCGTTAGTATAGTGGTCAGTATCCCCGCCTGTCACGCGGGAGACCGGGGTTCAATTCCCCGACGGGGAGGTTAAACCGTTTCTGGATTTTTTTTAGTTCTTGACAAATATTCTTGAAGATTAGGCTGAGTCAAGTAGGGAATGGGTGCCAAGAACTGACTCTTTAAGAAAAAAGCACCGGCAACGCTAGTCATCGTACAATATTTGTGCACAATTGCTTACATTAGGCGGCCGGTCCACTTTATTGAGTCCCCCTCAGCACCATTTAGTGCTCCTGTTGTCTGCGAAGTCCAAATTGTAACCCTGAATCAGTTCCTCTTCTGACCCTTTGTATCATGTTACATGACGAGTAATGATCACCTGTTAGCTTTATCCCTAATTATAACTCTCACTCTTTCCCTGCATCTAACCCTAGCTCTAATCCCATCATTAACCTCGGTCCGGGCACACGCGTGAACCCTTACTCTCATCTCAGCCTCTCCTGGTGATACATCACACCTGGGATCGTTTGCTCCCTGTGGGCTGTGGGAAATTTGCTACCAGCACGCCCTGGAAGTGGGGCTCATTCCGCTGCAACGGGAGGTCTTCCCAGGACGCGTCACAGCTCAACGCAAGAGCTCCTGGGTTTCGAAGGCTCTTGCAGCAAGCCTTCACAAAGCAGCAGGGAGCGCCGTTCCAGATGGGAAACTTGAGACTGGATGTCCAGAAAAGCAAGACGTCAGAAGCGAAACCTTTTTCCTGCAGGGTGTGGCATACCATCCGCTTGCTCATTGCGACAGAGGTGGCACTAATGAAGGAAGAGGTCAACGTTACGTTCTTCTTTAAAATGCAAGGCCAGGAAAAGTGGCAGCGGTGGGATTTGAACCCACGCCTCCGAAGAGACTGGAGCCTTAATCCAGCGCCTTAGACCGCTCGGCCACGCTACCTCCCTGCTAGTCGCAGAAAGCGGAACTTGACCCGTTGCCCGGCCCGCTTTAGTGCTTTGCCTTTTCTCCTTGGAAAGTCTGGAGACAGGCAGTGGAAGGGCAGGCAAACTGTCAGGTGCGCAGAGGAGGGGAGACCATGAGGCAAGGTGGGAGATGGGGGCAAGAAGTGAGAAAAAAACTAATCGCAAGCTAGGGCAGGATTCGGAAAGTGAAGCCGAAAAGGGGCTTAGCATGCAGCCCAGGGGTTTCTTTGACTGTCCTAAGCCCACAGGGACTTTGCCGTCCTCAGCTCATGAGACTTGAGATGGGTAGCTTGATTTGCTGAGGAAATGCGGGATGACAGATTCAACTCTGGAGTCAAACATAGCCCGGAACTATCGCCTTAAACTGAGTTTTAAGCCTGGTGCCGATAAAAAGAAAGAAATTAGCCTTAGATCGGGCAAGCCGTTTGACGGGGGAAAATGAGACCCCCCTAGGCCAGCTAGGTGGTCGCTGGATGCTGTGCAGACATCAGCAGCTGTTCATTTCATGCCCTCACGTCTCCTCGTTAGTATAGTGGTCAGTATCCCCGCCTGTCACGCGGGAGACCGGGGTTCAATTCCCCGACGGGGAGGTTAAACCGTTTCTGGATTTTTTTTAGTTCTTGACAAATATTCTTGAAGATTAGGCTGAGTCAAGTAGGGAATGGGTGCCAAGAACTGACTCTTTAAGAAAAAAGCACCGGCAACGCTAGTCATCGTACAATATTTGTGCACAATTGCTTACATTAGGCGGCCGGTCCACTTTATTGAGTCCCCCTCAGCACCATTTAGTGCTCCTGTTGTCTGCGAAGTCCAAATTGTAACCCTGAATCAGTTCCTCTTCTGACCCTTTGTATCATGTTACATGACGAGTAATGATCACCTGTTAGCTTTATCCCTAATTATAGCTCTCACTCTTTCCCTGCATCTAACCCTAGCTCTAATCCCATCATTAACCTCGGTCCGGGCACACGCGTGAACCCCTACTCTCATCTCAGCCTCTCCTGGTGATACATCACACCTGGGATCGTTTGCTCCCTGTGGGCTGTGGGAAATTTGCTACCAGCACGCCCTGGAAGTGGGGCTCATTCCGCTGCAACGGGAGGTCTTCCCAGGACGCGTCACAGCTCAACGCAAGAGCTCCTGGGTTTCGAAGGCTCTTGCAGCAAGCCTTCACAAAGCAGCAGGGAGCGCCGTTCCAGATGGGAAACTTGAGACTGGATGTCCAGAAAAGCAAGACGTCAGAAGCGAAACCTTTTTCCTGCAGGGTGTGGCATACCATCCGCTTGCTCATTGCGACAGAGGTGGCACTAATGAAGGAAGAGGTCAACGTTACGTTCTTCTTTAAAATGCAAGGCCAGGAAAAGTGGCAGCGGTGGGATTTGAACCCACGCCTCCGAAGAGACTGGAGCCTTAATCCAGCGCCTTAGACCGCTCGGCCACGCTACCTCCCTGCTAGTCGCCGAAAGCGGAACTTGACCCGTTGCCCGGCCCGCTTTAGTGCTTTGCCTTTTCTCCTTGGAAAGTCTGGAGACAGGCAGTGGAAGGGCAGGCAAACTGTCAGGTGCGCAGAGGAGGGGAGACCATGAGGCAAGGTGGGAGATGGGGGCAAGAAGTGAGAAAAAAACTAATCGCAAGCTAGGGCAGGATTCGGAAAGTGAAGCCGAAAAGGGGCTTAGCATGCAGCCCAGGGGTTTCTTTGACTGTCCTAAGCCCACAGGGACTTTGCCGTCCTCAGCTCATGAGACTTGAGATGGGTAGCTTGATTTGCTGAGGAAATGCGGGATGACAGATTCAACTCTGGAGTCAAACATAGCCCGGAACTATCGCCTTAAACTGAGTTTTAAGCCTGGTGCCGATAAAAAGAAAGAAATTAGCCTTAGATCGGGCAAGCCGTTTGACGGGGGAAAATGAGACCCCCTAGGCCAGCTAGGTGGTCGCTGGATGCTGTGCAGACATCAGCAGCTGTTCATTTCATGCCCTCACGTCTCCTCGTTAGTATAGTGGTCAGTATCCCCGCCTGTCACCCGGGAGACCGGGGTTCAATTCCCCGACGGGGAGGTTAAACCTTTTCTGGATTTTTTTTAGTTCTTGACAAATATTCTTGAAGATTAGGCTGAGTCAAGTAGGGAATGGGTGCCAAGAACTGACTCTTTAAGAAAAAAGCACCGGCAACGCTAGTCATCGTACAATATTTGTGCACAATTGCTTACATTAGGCGGCCGGTCCACTTTATTGAGTCCCCCTCAGCACCATTTAGTGCTCCTGTTGTCTGCGAAGTCCAAATTGTAACCCTGAATCAGTTCCTCTTCTGACCCTTTGTATCATGTTACATGACGAGTAATGATCACCTGTTAGCTTTATCCCTAATTATAACTCTCACTCTTTCCCTGCATCTAACCCTAGCTCTAATCCCATCATTAACCTCGGTCCGGGCACACGCGTGAACCCTTACTCTCATCTCAGCCTCTCCTGGTGATACATCACACCTGGGATCGTTTGCTCCCTGTGGGCTGTGGGAAATTTGCTACCAGCACGCCCTGGAAGTGGGGCTCATTCCGCTGCAACGGGAGGTCTTCCCAGGACGCGTCACAGCTCAACGCAAGAGCTCCTGGGTTTCGAAGGCTCTTGCAGCAAGCCTTCACAAAGCAGCAGGGAGCGCCGTTCCAGATGGGAAACTTGAGACTGGATGTCCAGAAAAGCAAGACGTCAGAAGCGAAACCTTTTTCCTGCAGGGTGTGGCATACCATCCGCTTGCTCATTGCGACAGAGGTGGCACTAATGAAGGAAGAGGTCAACGTTACGTTCTTCTTTAAAATGCAAGGCCAGGAAAAGTGGCAGCGGTGGGATTTGAACCCACGCCTCCGAAGAGACTGGAGCCTTAATCCAGCGCCTTAGACCGCTCGGCCACGCTACCTCCCTGCTAGTCGCCGAAAGCGGAACTTGACCCGTTGCCCGGCCCGCTTTAGTGCTTTGCCTTTTCTCCTTGGAAAGTCTGGAGACAGGCAGTGGAAGGGCAGGCAAACTGTCAGGTGCGCAGAGGAGGGGAGACCATGAGGCAAGGTGGGAGATGGGGGCAAGAAGTGAGAAAAAAACTAATCGCAAGCTAGGGCAGGATTCGGAAAGTGAAGCCGAAAAGGGGCTTAGCATGCAGCCCAGGGGTTTCTTTGACTGTCCTAAGCCCACAGGGACTTTGCCGTCCTCAGCTCATGAGACTTGAGATGGGTAGCTTGATTTGCTGAGGAAATGCGGGATGACAGATTCAACTCTGGAGTCAAACATAGCCCGGAACTATCGCCTTAAACTGAGTTTTAAGCCTGGTGCCGATAAAAAGAAAGAAATTAGCCTTAGATCGGGCAAGCCGTTTGACGGGGGAAAATGAGACCCCCCTAGGCCAGCTAGGTGGTCGCTGGATGCTGTGCAGACATCAGCAGCTGTTCATTTCATGCCCTCACGTCTCCTCGTTAGTATAGTGGTCAGTATCCCCGCCTGTCAATTCCCCGACGGGGAGGTTAAACCTTTTCTGGATTTTTTTTAGTTCTTGACAAATATTCTTGAAGATTAGGCTGAGTCAAGTAGGGAATGGGTGCCAAGAACTGACTCTTTAAGAAAAAAGCACCGGCAACGCTAGTCATCGTACAATATTTGTGCACAATTGCTTACATTAGGCGGCCGGTCCACTTTATTGAGTCCCCCTCAGCACCATTTAGTGCTCCTGTTGTCTGCGAAGTCCAAATTGTAACCCTGAATCAGTTCCTCTTCTGACCCTTTGTATCATGTTACATGACGAGTAATGATCACCTGTTAGCTTTATCCCTAATTATAACTCTCACTCTTTCCCTGCATCTAACCCTAGCTCTAATCCCATCATTAACCTCGGTCCGGGCACACGCGTGAACCCCTACTCTCATCTCAGCCTCTCCTGGTGATACATCACACCTGGGATCGTTTGCTCCCTGTGGGCTGTGGGAAATTTGCTACCAGCACGCCCTGGAAGTGGGGCTCATTCCGCTGCAACGGGAGGTCTTCCCAGGACGCGTCACAGCTCAACGCAAGAGCTCCTGGGTTTCGAAGGCTCTTGCAGCAAGCCTTCACAAAGCAGCAGGGAGCGCCGTTCCAGATGGGAAACTTGAGACTGGATGTCCAGAAAAGCAAGACGTCAGAAGCGAAACCTTTTTCCTGCAGGGTGTGGCATACCATCCGCTTGCTCATTGCGACAGAGGTGGCACTAATGAAGGAAGAGGTCAACGTTACGTTCTTCTTTAAAATGCAAGGCCAGGAAAAGTGGCAGCGGTGGGATTTGAACCCACGCCTCCGAAGAGACTGGAGCCTTAATCCAGCGCCTTAGACCGCTCGGCCACGCTACCTCCCTGCTAGTCGCCGAAAGCGGAACTTGACCCGTTGCCCGGCCCGCTTTAGTGCTTTGCCTTTTCTCCTTGGAAAGTCTGGAGACAGGCAGTGGAAGGGCAGGCAAACTGTCAGGTGCGCAGAGGAGGGGAGACCATGAGGCAAGGTGGGAGATGGGGGCAAGAAGTAAGAAAAAAACTAATCGCAAGCTAGGGCAGGATTCGGAAAGTGAAGCCGAAAAGGGGCTTAGCATGCAGCCCAGGGGTTTCTTTGACTGTCCTAAGCCCACAGGGACTTTGCCGTCCTCAGCTCATGAGACTTGAGATGGGTAGCTTGATTTGCTGAGGAAATGCGGGATGACAGATTCAACTCTGGAGTCAAACATAGCCCGGAACTATCGCCTTAAACTGAGTTTTAAGCCTGGTGCCGATAAAAAGAAAGAAATTAGCCTTAGATCGGGCAAGCCGTTTGACGGGGGAAAATGAGACCCCCTAGGCCAGCTAGGTGGTCGCTGGATGCTGTGCAGACATCAGCAGCTGTTCATTTCATGCCCTCACGTCTCCTCGTTAGTATAGTGGTCAGTATCCCCGCCTGTCACGCGGGAGACCGGGGTTCAATTCCCCGACGGGGAGGTTAAACCTTTTCTGGATTTTTTTTAGTTCTTGACAAATATTCTTGAAGATTAGGCTGAGTCAAGTAGGGAATGGGTGCCAAGAACTGACTCTTTAAGAAAAAAGCACCGGCAACGCTAGTCATCGTACAATATTTGTGCACAATTGCTTACATTAGGCGGCCGGTCCACTTTATTGAGTCCCCCTCAGCACCATTTAGTGCTCCTGTTGTCTGCGAAGTCCAAATTGTAACCCTGAATCAGTTCCTCTTCTGACCCTTTGTATCATGTTACATGACGAGTAATGATCACCTGTTAGCTTTATCCCTAATTATAACTCTCACTCTTTCCCTGCATCTAACCCTAGCTCTAATCCCATCATTAACCTCGGTCCGGGCACACGCGTGAACCCTTACTCTCATCTCAGCCTCTCCTGGTGATACATCACACCTGGGATCGTTTGCTCCCTGTGGGCTGTGGGAAATTTGCTACCAGCACGCCCTGGAAGTGGGGCTCATTCCGCTGCAACGGGAGGTCTTCCCAGGACGCGTCACAGCTCAACGCAAGAGCTCCTGGGTTTCGAAGGCTCTTGCAGCAAGCCTTCACAAAGCAGCAGGGAGCGCCGTTCCAGATGGGAAACTTGAGACTGGATGTCCAGAAAAGCAAGACGTCAGAAGCGAAACCTTTTTCCTGCAGGGTGTGGCATACCATCCGCTTGCTCATTGCGACAGAGGTGGCACTAATGAAGGAAGAGGTCAACGTTACGTTCTTCTTTAAAATGCAAGGCCAGGAAAAGTGGCAGCGGTGGGATTTGAACCCACGCCTCCGAAGAGACTGGAGCCTTAATCCAGCGCCTTAGACCGCTCGGCCACGCTACCTCCCTGCTAGTCGCCGAAAGCGGAACTTGACCCGTTGCCCGGCCCGCTTTAGTGCTTTGCCTTTTCTCCTTGGAAAGTCTGGAGACAGGCAGTGGAAGGGCAGGCAAACTGTCAGGTGCGCAGAGGAGGGGAGACCATGAGGCAAGGTGGGAGATGGGGGCAAGAAGTGAGAAAAAAACGAATCGCAAGCTAGGGCAGGATTCGGAAAGTGAAGCCGAAAAGGGGCTTAGCATGCAGCCCAGGGGTTTCTTTGACTGTCCTAAGCCCACAGGGACTTTGCCGTCCTCAGCTCATGAGACTTGAGATGGGTAGCTTGATTTGCTGAGGAAATGCGGGATGACAGATTCAACTCTGGAGTCAAACATAGCCCGGAACTATCGCCTTAAACTGAGTTTTAAGCCTGGTGCCGATAAAAAGAAAGAAATTAGCCTTAGATCGGGCAAGCCGTTTGACGGGGGAAAATGAGACCCCCTAGGCCAGCTAGGTGGTCGCTGGATGCTGTGCAGACATCAGCAGCTGTTCATTTCATGCCCTCACGTCTCCTCGTTAGTATAGTGGTCAGTATCCCTGCGGGAGACCGGGGTTCAATTCCCCGACGGGGAGGTTAAACCTTTTCTGGATTTTTTTTAGTTCTTGACAAATATTCTTGAAGATTAGGCTGAGTCAAGTAGGGAATGGGTGCCAAGAACTGACTCTTTAAGAAAAAAGCACCGGCAACGCTAGTCATCGTACAATATTTGTGCACAATTGCTTACATTAGGCGGCCGGTCCACTTTATTGAGTCCCCCTCAGCACCATTTAGTGCTCCTGTTGTCTGCGAAGTCCAAATTGTAACCCTGAATCAGTTCCTCTTCTGACCCTTTGTATCATGTTACATGACGAGTAATGATCACCTGTTAGCTTTATCCCTAATTATAACTCTCACTCTTTCCCTGCATCTAACCCTAGCTCTAATCCCATCATTAACCTCGGTCCGGGCACACGCGTGAACCCCTACTCTCATCTCAGCCTCTCCTGGTGATACATCACACCTGGGATCGTTTGCTCCCTGTGGGCTGTGGGAAATTTGCTACCAGCACGCCCTGGAAGTGGGGCTCATTCCGCTGCAACGGGAGGTCTTCCCAGGACGCGTCACAGCTCAACGCAAGAGCTCCTGGGTTTCGAAGGCTCTTGCAGCAAGCCTTCACAAAGCAGCAGGGAGCGCCGTTCCAGATGGGAAACTTGAGACTGGATGTCCAGAAAAGCAAGACGTCAGAAGCGAAACCTTTTTCCTGCAGGGTGTGGCATACCATCCGCTTGCTCATTGCGACAGAGGTGGCACTAATGAAGGAAGAGGTCAACGTTACGTTCTTCTTTAAAATGCAAGGCCAGGAAAAGTGGCAGCGGTGGGATTTGAACCCACGCCTCCGAAGAGACTGGAGCCTTAATCCAGCGCCTTAGACCGCTCGGCCACGCTACCTCCCTGCTAGTCGCTGAAAGCGGAACTTGACCCGTTGCCCGGCCCGCTTTAGTGCTTTGCCTTTTCTCCTTGGAAAGTCTGGAGACAGGCAGTGGAAGGGCAGGCAAACTGTCAGGTGCGCAGAGGAGGGGAGACCATGAGGCAAGGTGGGAGATGGGGGCAAGAAGTGAGAAAAAAACTAATCGCAAGCTAGGGCAGGATTCGGAAAGTGAAGCCGAAAAGGGGCTTAGCATGCAGCCCAGGGGTTTCTTTGACTGTCCTAAGCCCACAGGGACTTTGCCGTCCTCAGCTCATGAGACTTGAGATGGGTAGCTTGATTTGCTGAGGAAATGCGGGATGACAGATTCAACTCTGGAGTCAAACATAGCCCGGAACTATCGCCTTAAACTGAGTTTTAAGCCTGGTGCCGATAAAAAGAAAGAAATTAGCCTTAGATCGGGCAAGCCGTTTGACGGGGGAAAATGAGACCCCCTAGGCCAGCTAGGTGGTCGCTGGATGCTGTGCAGACATCAGCAGCTGTTCATTTCATGCCCTCACGTCTCCTCGTTAGTATAGTGGTCAGTATCCCCGCCTGTCACGCGGGAGACCGGGGTTCAATTCCCCGACGGGGAGGTTAAACCTTTTCTGGATTTTTTTTAGTTCTTGACAAATATTCTTGAAGATTAGGCTGAGTCAAGTAGGGAATGGGTGCCAAGAACTGACTCTTTAAGAAAAAAGCACCGGCAACGCTAGTCATCGTACAATATTTGTGCACAATTGCTTACATTAGGCGGCCGGTCCACTTTATTGAGTCCCCCTCAGCACCATTTAGTGCTCCTGTTGTCTGCGAAGTCCAAATTGTAACCCTGAATCAGTTCCTCTTCTGACCCTTTGTATCATGTTACATGACGAGTAATGATCACCTGTTAGCTTTATCCCTAATTATAACTCTCACTCTTTCCCTGCATCTAACCCTAGCTCTAATCCCATCATTAACCTCGGTCCGGGCACACGCGTGAACCCTTACTCTCATCTCAGCCTCTCCTGGTGATACATCACACCTGGGATCGTTTGCTCCCTGTGGGCTGTGGGAAATTTGCTACCAGCACGCCCTGGAAGTGGGGCTCATTCCGCTGCAACGGGAGGTCTTCCCAGGACGCGTCACAGCTCAACGCAAGAGCTCCTGGGTTTCGAAGGCTCTTGCAGCAAGCCTTCACAAAGCAGCAGGGAGCGCCGTTCCAGATGGGAAACTTGAGACTGGATGTCCAGAAAAGCAAGACGTCAGAAGCGAAACCTTTTTCCTGCAGGGTGTGGCATACCATCCGCTTGCTCATTGCGACAGAGGTGGCACTAATGAAGGAAGAGGTCAACGTTACGTTCTTCTTTAAAATGCAAGGCCAGGAAAAGTGGCAGCGGTGGGATTTGAACCCACGCCTCCGAAGAGACTGGAGCCTTAATCCAGCGCCTTAGACCGCTCGGCCACGCTACCTCCCTGCTAGTCGCAGAAAGCGGAACTTGACCCGTTGCCCGGCCCGCTTTAGTGCTTTGCCTTTTCTCCTTGGAAAGTCTGGAGACAGGCAGTGGAAGGGCAGGCAAACTGTCAGGTGCGCAGAGGAGGGGAGACCATGAGGCAAGGTGGGAGATGGGGGCAAGAAGTGAGAAAAAAACTAATCGCAAGCTAGGGCAGGATTCGGAAAGTGAAGCCGAAAAGGGGCTTAGCATGCAGCCCAGGGGTTTCTTTGACTGTCCTAAGCCCACAGGGACTTTGCCGTCCTCAGCTCATGAGACTTGAGATGGGTAGCTTGATTTGCTGAGGAAATGCGGGATGACAGATTCAACTCTGGAGTCAAACATAGCCCGGAACTATCGCCTTAAACTGAGTTTTAAGCCTGGTGCCGATAAAAAGAAAGAAATTAGCCTTAGATCGGGCAAGCCGTTTGACGGGGGAAAATGAGACCCCCCTAGGCCAGCTAGGTGGTCGCTGGATGCTGTGCAGACATCAGCAGCTGTTCATTTCATGCCCTCACGTCTCCTCGTTAGTATAGTGGTCAGTATCCCCGCCTGTCACGCGGGAGACCGGGGTTCAATTCCCCGACGGGGAGGTTAAACCGTTTCTGGATTTTTTTTAGTTCTTGACAAATATTCTTGAAGATTAGGCTGAGTCAAGTAGGGAATGGGTGCCAAGAACTGACTCTTTAAGAAAAAAGCACCGGCAACGCTAGTCATCGTACAATATTTGTGCACAATTGCTTACATTAGGCGGCCGGTCCACTTTATTGAGTCCCCCTCAGCACCATTTAGTGCTCCTGTTGTCTGCGAAGTCCAAATTGTAACCCTGAATCAGTTCCTCTTCTGACCCTTTGTATCATGTTACATGACGAGTAATGATCACCTGTTAGCTTTATCCCTAATTATAGCTCTCACTCTTTCCCTGCATCTAACCCTAGCTCTAATCCCATCATTAACCTCGGTCCGGGCACACGCGTGAACCCCTACTCTCATCTCAGCCTCTCCTGGTGATACATCACACCTGGGATCGTTTGCTCCCTGTGGGCTGTGGGAAATTTGCTACCAGCACGCCCTGGAAGTGGGGCTCATTCCGCTGCAACGGGAGGTCTTCCCAGGACGCGTCCCAGCTCAACGCAAGAGCTCCTGGGTTTCGAAGGCTCTTGCAGCAAGCCTTCACAAAGCAGCAGGGAGCGCCGTTCCAGATGGGAAACTTGAGACTGGATGTCCAGAAAAGCAAGACGTCAGAAGCGAAACCTTTTTCCTGCAGGGTGTGGCATACCATCCGCTTGCTCATTGCGACAGAGGTGGCACTAATGAAGGAAGAGGTCAACGTTACGTTCTTCTTTAAAATGCAAGGCCAGGAAAAGTGGCAGCGGTGGGATTTGAACCCACGCCTCCGAAGAGACTGGAGCCTTAATCCAGCGCCTTAGACCGCTCGGCCACGCTACCTCCCTGCTAGTCGCCGAAAGCGGAACTTGACCCGTTGCCCGGCCCGCTTTAGTGCTTTGCCTTTTCTCCTTGGAAAGTCTGGAGACAGGCAGTGGAAGGGCAGGCAAACTGTCAGGTGCGCAGAGGAGGGGAGACCATGAGGCAAGGTGGGAGATGGGGGCAAGAAGTGAGAAAAAAACTAATCGCAAGCTAGGGCAGGATTCGGAAAGTGAAGCCGAAAAGGGGCTTAGCATGCAGCCCAGGGGTTTCTTTGACTGTCCTAAGCCCACAGGGACTTTGCCGTCCTCAGCTCATGAGACTTGAGATGGGTAGCTTGATTTGCTGAGGAAATGCGGGATGACAGATTCAACTCTGGAGTCAAACATAGCCCGGAACTATCGCCTTAAACTGAGTTTTAAGCCTGGTGCCGATAAAAAGAAAGAAATTAGCCTTAGATCGGGCAAGCCGTTTGACGGGGGAAAATGAGACCCCCTAGGCCAGCTAGGTGGTCGCTGGATGCTGTGCAGACATCAGCAGCTGTTCATTTCATGCCCTCACGTCTCCTCGTTAGTATAGTGGTCAGTATCCCCGCCTGTCACGCGGGAGACCGGGGTTCAATTCCCCGACGGGGAGGTTAAACCTTTTCTGGATTTTTTTTAGTTCTTGACAAATATTCTTGAAGATTAGGCTGAGTCAAGTAGGGAATGGGTGCCAAGAACTGACTCTTTAAGAAAAAAGCACCGGCAACGCTAGTCATCGTACAATATTTGTGCACAATTGCTTACATTAGGCGGCCGGTCCACTTTATTGAGTCCCCCTCAGCACCATTTAGTGCTCCTGTTGTCTGCGAAGTCCAAATTGTAACCCTGAATCAGTTCCTCTTCTGACCCTTTGTATCATGTTACATGACGAATAATGATCACCTGTTAGCTTTATCCCTAATTATAACTCTCACTCTTTCCCTGCATCTAACCCTAGCTCTAATCCCATCATTAACCTCGGTCCGGGCACACGCGTGAACCCTTACTCTCATCTCAGCCTCTCCTGGTGATACATCACACCTGGGATCGTTTGCTCCCTGTGGGCTGTGGGAAATTTGCTACCAGCACGCCCTGGAAGTGGGGCTCATTCCGCTGCAACGGGAGGTCTTCCCAGGACGCGTCACAGCTCAACGCAAGAGCTCCTGGGTTTCGAAGGCTCTTGCAGCAAGCCTTCACAAAGCAGCAGGGAGCGCCGTTCCAGATGGGAAACTTGAGACTGGATGTCCAGAAAAGCAAGACGTCAGAAGCGAAACCTTTTTCCTGCAGGGTGTGGCATACCATCCGCTTGCTCATTGCGACAGAGGTGGCACTAATGAAGGAAGAGGTCAACGTTACGTTCTTCTTTAAAATGCAAGGCCAGGAAAAGTGGCAGCGGTGGGATTTGAACCCACGCCTCCGAAGAGACTGGAGCCTTAATCCAGCGCCTTAGACCGCTCGGCCACGCTACCTCCCTGCTAGTCGCCGAAAGCGGAACTTGACCCGTTGCCCGGCCCGCTTTAGTGCTTTGCCTTTTCTCCTTGGAAAGTCTGGAGACAGGCAGTGGAAGGGCAGGCAAACTGTCAGGTGCGCAGAGGAGGGGAGACCATGAGGCAAGGTGGGAGATGGGGGCAAGAAGTGAGAAAAAAACGAATCGCAAGCTAGGGCAGGATTCGGAAAGTGAAGCCGAAAAGGGGCTTAGCATGCAGCCCAGGGGTTTCTTTGACTGTCCTAAGCCCACAGGGACTTTGCCGTCCTCAGCTCATGAGACTTGAGATGGGTAGCTTGATTTGCTGAGGAAATGCGGGATGACAGATTCAACTCTGGAGTCAAACATAGCCCGGAACTATCGCCTTAAACTGAGTTTTAAGCCTGGTGCCGATAAAAAGAAAGAAATTAGCCTTAGATCGGGCAAGCCGTTTGACGGGGGAAAATGAGACCCCCTAGGCCAGCTAGGTGGTCGCTGGATGCTGTGCAGACATCAGCAGCTGTTCATTTCATGCCCTCACGTCTCCTCGTTAGTATAGTGGTCAGTATCCCCGCCTGTCACGCGGGAGTTCAATTCCCCGACGGGGAGGTTAAACCTTTTCTGGATTTTTTTTAGTTCTTGACAAATATTCTTGAAGATTAGGCTGAGTCAAGTAGGGAATGGGTGCCAAGAACTGACTCTTTAAGAAAAAAGCACCGGCAACGCTAGTCATCGTACAATATTTGTGCACAATTGCTTACATTAGGCGGCCGGTCCACTTTATTGAGTCCCCCTCAGCACCATTTAGTGCTCCTGTTGTCTGCGAAGTCCAAATTGTAACCCTGAATCAGTTCCTCTTCTGACCCTTTGTATCATGTTACATGACGAGTAATGATCACCTGTTAGCTTTATCCCTAATTATAACTCTCACTCTTTCCCTGCATCTAACCCTAGCTCTAATCCCATCATTAACCTCGGTCCGGGCACACGCGTGAACCCTTACTCTCATCTCAGCCTCTCCTGGTGATACATCACACCTGGGATCGTTTGCTCCCTGTGGGCTGTGGGAAATTTGCTACCAGCACGCCCTGGAAGTGGGGCTCATTCCGCTGCAACGGGAGGTCTTCCCAGGACGCGTCACAGCTCAACGCAAGAGCTCCTGGGTTTCGAAGGCTCTTGCAGCAAGCCTTCACAAAGCAGCAGGGAGCGCCGTTCCAGATGGGAAACTTGAGACTGGATGTCCAGAAAAGCAAGACGTCAGAAGCGAAACCTTTTTCCTGCAGGGTGTGGCATACCATCCGCTTGCTCATTGCGACAGAGGTGGCACTAATGAAGGAAGAGGTCAACGTTACGTTCTTCTTTAAAATGCAAGGCCAGGAAAAGTGGCAGCGGTGGGATTTGAACCCACGCCTCCGAAGAGACTGGAGCCTTAATCCAGCGCCTTAGACCGCTCGGCCACGCTACCTCCCTGCTAGTCGCAGAAAGCGGAACTTGACCCGTTGCCCGGCCCGCTTTAGTGCTTTGCCTTTTCTCCTTGGAAAGTCTGGAGACAGGCAGTGGAAGGGCAGGCAAACTGTCAGGTGCGCAGAGGAGGGGAGACCATGAGGCAAGGTGGGAGATGGGGGCAAGAAGTGAGAAAAAAACTAATCGCAAGCTAGGGCAGGATTCGGAAAGTGAAGCCGAAAAGGGGCTTAGCATGCAGCCCAGGGGTTTCTTTGACTGTCCTAAGCCCACAGGGACTTTGCCGTCCTCAGCTCATGAGACTTGAGATGGGTAGCTTGATTTGCTGAGGAAATGCGGGATGACAGATTCAACTCTGGAGTCAAACATAGCCCGGAACTATCGCCTTAAACTGAGTTTTAAGCCTGGTGCCGATAAAAAGAAAGAAATTAGCCTTAGATCGGGCAAGCCGTTTGACGGGGGAAAATGAGACCCCCCTAGGCCAGCTAGGTGGTCGCTGGATGCTGTGCAGACATCAGCAGCTGTTCATTTCATGCCCTCACGTCTCCTCGTTAGTATAGTGGTCAGTATCCCCGCCTGTCACGCGGGAGACCGGGGTTCAATTCCCCGACGGGGAGGTTAAACCGTTTCTGGATTTTTTTTAGTTCTTGACAAATATTCTTGAAGATTAGGCTGAGTCAAGTAGGGAATGGGTGCCAAGAACTGACTCTTTAAGAAAAAAGCACCGGCAACGCTAGTCATCGTACAATATTTGTGCACAATTGCTTACATTAGGCGGCCGGTCCACTTTATTGAGTCCCCCTCAGCACCATTTAGTGCTCCTGTTGTCTGTGAAGTCCAAATTGTAACCCTGAATCAGTTCCTCTTCTGACCCTTTGTATCATGTTACATGACGAGTAATGATCACCTGTTAGCTTTATCCCTAATTATAACTCTCACTCTTTCCCTGCATCTAACCCTAGCTCTAATCCCATCATTAACCTCGGTCCGGGCACACGCGTGAACCCCTACTCTCATCTCAGCCTCTCCTGGTGATACATCACACCTGGGATCGTTTGCTCCCTGTGGGCTGTGGGAAATTTGCTACCAGCACGCCCTGGAAGTGGGGCTCATTCCGCTGCAACGGGAGGTCTTCCCAGGACGCGTCACAGCTCAACGCAAGAGCTCCTGGGTTTCGAAGGCTCTTGCAGCAAGCCTTCACAAAGCAGCAGGGAGCGCCGTTCCAGATGGGAAACTTGAGACTGGATGTCCAGAAAAGCAAGACGTCAGAAGCGAAACCTTTTTCCTGCAGGGTGTGGCATACCATCCGCTTGCTCATTGCGACAGAGGTGGCACTAATGAAGGAAGAGGTCAACGTTACGTTCTTCTTTAAAATGCAAGGCCAGGAAAAGTGGCAGCGGTGGGATTTGAACCCACGCCTCCGAAGAGACTGGAGCCTTAATCCAGCGCCTTAGACCGCTCGGCCACGCTACCTCCCTGCTAGTCGCCGAAAGCGGAACTTGACCCGTTGCCCGGCCCGCTTTAGTGCTTTGCCTTTTCTCCTTGGAAAGTCTGGAGACAGGCAGTGGAAGGGCAGGCAAACTGTCAGGTGCGCAGAGGAGGGGAGACCATGAGGCAAGGTGGGAGATGGGGGCAAGAAGTGAGAAAAAAACTAATCGCAAGCTAGGGCAGGATTCGGAAAGTGAAGCCGAAAAGGGGCTTAGCATGCAGCCCAGGGGTTTCTTTGACTGTCCTAAGCCCACAGGGACTTTGCCGTCCTCAGCTCATGAGACTTGAGATGGGTAGCTTGATTTGCTGAGGAAATGCGGGATGACAGATTCAACTCTGGAGTCAAACATAGCCCGGAACTATCGCCTTAAACTGAGTTTTAAGCCTGGTGCCGATAAAAAGAAAGAAATTAGCCTTAGATCGGGCAAGCCGTTTGACGGGGGAAAATGAGACCCCCCTAGGCCAGCTAGGTGGTCGCTGGATGCTGTGCAGACATCAGCAGCTGTTCATTTCATGCCCTCACGTCTCCTCGTTAGTATAGTGGTCAGTATCCCCGCCTGTCACGCGGGAGACCGGGGTTCAATTCCCCGACGGGGAGGTTAAACCGTTTCTGGATTTTTTTTAGTTCTTGACAAATATTCTTGAAGATTAGGCTGAGTCAAGTAGGGAATGGGTGCCAAGAACTGACTCTTTAAGAAAAAAGCACCGGCAACGCTAGTCATCGTACAATATTTGTGCACAATTGCTTACATTAGGCGGCCGGTCCACTTTATTGAGTCCCCCTCAGCACCATTTAGTGCTCCTGTTGTCTGCGAAGTCCAAATTGTAACCCTGAATCAGTTCCTCTTCTGACCCTTTGTATCATGTTACATGACGAGTAATGATCACCTGTTAGCTTTATCCCTAATTATAACTCTCACTCTTTCCCTGCATCTAACCCTAGCTCTAATCCCATCATTAACCTCGGTCCGGGCACACGCGTGAACCCCTACTCTCATCTCAGCCTCTCCTGGTGATACATCACACCTGGGATCGTTTGCTCCCTGTGGGCTGTGGGAAATTTGCTACCAGCACGCCCTGGAAGTGGGGCTCATTCCGCTGCAACGGGAGGTCTTCCCAGGACGCGTCACAGCTCAACGCAAGAGCTCCTGGGTTTCGAAGGCTCTTGCAGCAAGCCTTCACAAAGCAGCAGGGAGCGCCGTTCCAGATGGGAAACTTGAGACTGGATGTCCAGAAAAGCAAGACGTCAGAAGCGAAACCTTTTTCCTGCAGGGTGTGGCATACCATCCGCTTGCTCATTGCGACAGAGGTGGCACTAATGAAGGAAGAGGTCAACGTTACGTTCTTCTTTAAAATGCAAGGCCAGGAAAAGTGGCAGCGGTGGGATTTGAACCCACGCCTCCGAAGAGACTGGAGCCTTAATCCAGCGCCTTAGACCGCTCGGCCACGCTATCTCCCTGCTAGTTGCCGAAAGCGGAACTTGAACCGTTGCCCGGCCCGCTTTAGTGCTTTGCCTTTTCTCCTTGGAAAGTCTGGAGACAGGCAGTGGAAGGGCAGGCAAACTGTCAGGTGCGCAGAGGAGGGGAGACCATGAGGCAAGGTGGGAGATGGGGGCAAGAAGTGAGAAAAAAACTAATCGCAAGCTAGGGCAGGATTCGGAAAGTGAAGCCAAAAAGGGGCTTAGCATGCAGCCCAGGGGTTTCTTTGACTGTCCTAAGCCCACAGGGACTTTGCCGTCCTCAGCTCATGAGACTTGAGATGGGTAGCTTGATTTGCTGAGGAAATGCGGGATGACAGATTCAACTCTGGAGTCAAACATAGCCCGGAACTATCGCCTTAAACTGAGTTTTAAGCCTGGTGCCGATAAAAAGAAAGAAATTAGCCTTAGATCGGGCAAGCCGTTTGACGGGGGAAAATGAGACCCCCTAGGCCAGCTAGGTGGTCGCTGGATGCTGTGCAGACATCAGCAGCTGTTCATTTCATGCCCTCACGTCTCCTCGTTAGTATAGTGGTCAGTATCCCCACCTGTCACGCGGGAGACCGGGGTTCAATTCCCCGACGGGGAGGTTAAACCTTTTCTGGATTTTTTTTAGTTCTTGACAAATATTCTTGAAGATTAGGCTGAGTCAAGTAGGGAATGGGTGCCAAGAACTGACTCTTTAAGAAAAAAGCACCGGCAACGCTAGTCATCGTACAATATTTGTGCACAATTGCTTACATTAGGCGGCCGGTCCACTTTATTGAGTCCCCCTCAGCACCATTTAGTGCTCCTGTTGTCTGCGAAGTCCAAATTGTAACCCTGAATCAGTTCCTCTTCTGACCCTTTGTATCATGTTACATGACGAGTAATGATCACCTGTTAGCTTTATCCCTAATTATAACTCTCACTCTTTCCCTGCATCTAACCCTAGCTCTAATCCCATCATTAACCTCGGTCCGGGCACACGCGTGAACCCCTACTCTCATCTCAGCCTCTCCTGGTGATACATCACACCTGGGATCGTTTGCTCCCTGTGGGCTGTGGGAAATTTGCTACCAGCACGCCCTGGAAGTGGGGCTCATTCCGCTGCAACGGGAGGTCTTCCCAGGACGCGTCACAGCTCAACGCAAGAGCTCCTGGGTTTCGAAGGCTCTTGCAGCAAGCCTTCACAAAGCAGCAGGGAGCGCCGTTCCAGATGGGAAACTTGAGACTGGATGTCCAGAAAAGCAAGACGTCAGAAGCGAAACCTTTTTCCTGCAGGGTGTGGCATACCATCCGCTTGCTCATTGCGACAGAGGTGGCACTAATGAAGGAAGAGGTCAACGTTACGTTCTTCTTTAAAATGCAAGGCCAGGAAAAGTGGCAGCGGTGGGATTTGAACCCACGCCTCCGAAGAGACTGGAGCCTTAATCCAGCGCCTTAGACCGCTCGGCCACGCTACCTCCCTGCTAGTCGCCGAAAGCGGAACTTGACCCGTTGCCCGGCCCGCTTTAGTGCTTTGCCTTTTCTCCTTGGAAAGTCTGGAGACAGGCAGTGGAAGGGCAGGCAAACTGTCAGGTGCGCAGAGGAGGGGAGACCATGAGGCAAGGTGGGAGATGGGGGCAAGAAGTGAGAAAAAAACTAATCGCAAGCTAGGGCAGGATTCGGAAAGTGAAGCCGAAAAGGGGCTTAGCATGCAGCCCAGGGGTTTCTTTGACTGTCCTAAGCCCACAGGGACTTTGCCGTCCTCAGCTCATGAGACTTGAGATGGGTAGCTTGATTTGCTGAGGAAATGCGGGATGACAGATTCAACTCTGGAGTCAAACATAGCCCGGAACTATCGCCTTAAACTGAGTTTTAAGCCTGGTGCCGATAAAAAGAAAGAAATTAGCCTTAGATCGGGCAAGCCGTTTGACGGGGGAAAATGAGACCCCCTAGGCCAGCTAGGTGGTCGCTGGATGCTGTGCAGACATCAGCAGCTGTTCATTTCATGCCCTCACGTCTCCTCGTTAGTATAGTGGTCAGTATCCCCGCCTGTCACCCGGGAGACCGGGGTTCAATTCCCCGACGGGGAGGTTAAACCTTTTCTGGATTTTTTTTAGTTCTTGACAAATATTCTTGAAGATTAGGCTGAGTCAAGTAGGGAATGGGTGCCAAGAACTGACTCTTTAAGAAAAAAGCACCGGCAACGCTAGTCATCGTACAATATTTGTGCACAATTGCTTACATTAGGCGGCCGGTCCACTTTATTGAGTCCCCCTCAGCACCATTTAGTGCTCCTGTTGTCTGCGAAGTCCAAATTGTAACCCTGAATCAGTTCCTCTTCTGACCCTTTGTATCATGTTACATGACGAGTAATGATCACCTGTTAGCTTTATCCCTAATTATAACTCTCACTCTTTCCCTGCATCTAACCCTAGCTCTAATCCCATCATTAACCTCGGTCCGGGCACACGCGTGAACCCTTACTCTCATCTCAGCCTCTCCTGGTGATACATCACACCTGGGATCGTTTGCTCCCTGTGGGCTGTGGGAAATTTGCTACCAGCACGCCCTGGAAGTGGGGCTCATTCCGCTGCAACGGGAGGTCTTCCCAGGACGCGTCACAGCTCAACGCAAGAGCTCCTGGGTTTCGAAGGCTCTTGCAGCAAGCCTTCACAAAGCAGCAGGGAGCGCCGTTCCAGATGGGAAACTTGAGACTGGATGTCCAGAAAAGCAAGACGTCAGAAGCGAAACCTTTTTCCTGCAGGGTGTGGCATACCATCCGCTTGCTCATTGCGACAGAGGTGGCACTAATGAAGGAAGAGGTCAACGTTACGTTCTTCTTTAAAATGCAAGGCCAGGAAAAGTGGCAGCGGTGGGATTTGAACCCACGCCTCCGAAGAGACTGGAGCCTTAATCCAGCGCCTTAGACCGCTCGGCCACGCTACCTCCCTGCTAGTCGCCGAAAGCGGAACTTGACCCGTTGCCCGGCCCGCTTTAGTGCTTTGCCTTTTCTCCTTGGAAAGTCTGGAGACAGGCAGTGGAAGGGCAGGCAAACTGTCAGGTGCGCAGAGGAGGGGAGACCATGAGGCAAGGTGGGAGATGGGGGCAAGAAGTGAGAAAAAAACTAATCGCAAGCTAGGGCAGGATTCGGAAAGTGAAGCCGAAAAGGGGCTTAGCATGCAGCCCAGGGGTTTCTTTGACTGTCCTAAGCCCACAGGGACTTTGCCGTCCTCAGCTCATGAGACTTGAGATGGGTAGCTTGATTTGCTGAGGAAATGCGGGATGACAGATTCAACTCTGGAGTCAAACATAGCCCGGAACTATCGCCTTAAACTGAGTTTTAAGCCTGGTGCCGATAAAAAGAAAGAAATTAGCCTTAGATCGGGCAAGCCGTTTGACGGGGGAAAATGAGACCCCCCTAGGCCAGCTAGGTGGTCGCTGGATGCTGTGCAGACATCAGCAGCTGTTCATTTCATGCCCTCACGTCTCCTCGTTAGTATAGTGGTCAGTATCCCCGCCTGTCACGCGGGAGACCGGGGTTCAATTCCCCGACGGGGAGGTTAAACCGTTTCTGGATTTTTTTTAGTTCTTGACAAATATTCTTGAAGATTAGGCTGAGTCAAGTAGGGAATGGGTGCCAAGAACTGACTCTTTAAGAAAAAAGCACCGGCAACGCTAGTCATCGTACAATATTTGTGCACAATTGCTTACATTAGGCGGCCGGTCCACTTTATTGAGTCCCCCTCAGCACCATTTAGTGCTCCTGTTGTCTGCGAAGTCCAAATTGTAACCCTGAATCAGTTCCTCTTCTGACCCTTTGTATCATGTTACATGACGAGTAATGATCACCTGTTAGCTTTATCCCTAATTATAACTCTCACTCTTTCCCTGCATCTAACCCTAGCTCTAATCCCATCATTAACCTCGGTCCGGGCACACGCGTGAACCCCTACTCTCATCTCAGCCTCTCCTGGTGATACATCACACCTGGGATCGTTTGCTCCCTGTGGGCTGTGGGAAATTTGCTACCAGCACGCCCTGGAAGTGGGGCTCATTCCGCTGCAACGGGAGGTCTTCCCAGGACGCGTCACAGCTCAACGCAAGAGCTCCTGGGTTTCGAAGGCTCTTGCAGCAAGCCTTCACAAAGCAGCAGGGAGCGCCGTTCCAGATGGGAAACTTGAGACTGGATGTCCAGAAAAGCAAGACGTCAGAAGCGAAACCTTTTTCCTGCAGGGTGTGGCATACCATCCGCTTGCTCATTGCGACAGAGGTGGCACTAATGAAGGAAGAGGTCAACGTTACGTTCTTCTTTAAAATGCAAGGCCAGGAAAAGTGGCAGCGGTGGGATTTGAACCCACGCCTCCGAAGAGACTGGAGCCTTAATCCAGCGCCTTAGACCGCTCGGCCACGCTATCTCCCTGCTAGTTGCCGAAAGCGGAACTTGAACCGTTGCCCGGCCCGCTTTAGTGCTTTGCCTTTTCTCCTTGGAAAGTCTGGAGACAGGCAGTGGAAGGGCAGGCAAACTGTCAGGTGCGCAGAGGAGGGGAGACCATGAGGCAAGGTGGGAGATGGGGGCAAGAAGTGAGAAAAAAACTAATCGCAAGCTAGGGCAGGATTCGGAAAGTGAAGCCAAAAAGGGGCTTAGCATGCAGCCCAGGGGTTTCTTTGACTGTCCTAAGCCCACAGGGACTTTGCCGTCCTCAGCTCATGAGACTTGAGATGGGTAGCTTGATTTGCTGAGGAAATGCGGGATGACAGATTCAACTCTGGAGTCAAACATAGCCCGGAACTATCGCCTTAAACTGAGTTTTA
The DNA here is from genome assembly GCF_040938575.1 of Ambystoma mexicanum. NCBI lineage: Eukaryota > Metazoa > Chordata > Amphibia > Caudata > Ambystomatidae > Ambystoma > Ambystoma mexicanum. The sequence goes on from NC_090921.1 coordinate 237,871,590, forward strand.
AGCCTGGTGCCGATAAAAAGAAAGAAATTAGCCTTAGATCGGGCAAGCCGTTTGACGGGGGAAAATGAGACCCCCTAGGCCAGCTAGGTGGTCGCTGGATGCTGTGCAGACATCAGCAGCTGTTCATTTCATGCCCTCACGTCTCCTCGTTAGTATAGTGGTCAGTATCCCCACCTGTCACGCGGGAGACCGGGGTTCAATTCCCCGACGGGGAGGTTAAACCTTTTCTGGATTTTTTTTAGTTCTTGACAAATATTCTTGAAGATTAGGCTGAGTCAAGTAGGGAATGGGTGCCAAGAACTGACTCTTTAAGAAAAAAGCACCGGCAACGCTAGTCATCGTACAATATTTGTGCACAATTGCTTACATTAGGCGGCCGGTCCACTTTATTGAGTCCCCCTCAGCACCATTTAGTGCTCCTGTTGTCTGCGAAGTCCAAATTGTAACCCTGAATCAGTTCCTCTTCTGACCCTTTGTATCATGTTACATGACGAGTAATGATCACCTGTTAGCTTTATCCCTAATTATAACTCTCACTCTTTCCCTGCATCTAACCCTAGCTCTAATCCCATCATTAACCTCGGTCCGGGCACACGCGTGAACCCCTACTCTCATCTCAGCCTCTCCTGGTGATACATCACACCTGGGATCGTTTGCTCCCTGTGGGCTGTGGGAAATTTGCTACCAGCACGCCCTGGAAGTGGGGCTCATTCCGCTGCAACGGGAGGTCTTCCCAGGACGCGTCACAGCTCAACGCAAGAGCTCCTGGGTTTCGAAGGCTCTTGCAGCAAGCCTTCACAAAGCAGCAGGGAGCGCCGTTCCAGATGGGAAACTTGAGACTGGATGTCCAGAAAAGCAAGACGTCAGAAGCGAAACCTTTTTCCTGCAGGGTGTGGCATACCATCCGCTTGCTCATTGCGACAGAGGTGGCACTAATGAAGGAAGAGGTCAACGTTACGTTCTTCTTTAAAATGCAAGGCCAGGAAAAGTGGCAGCGGTGGGATTTGAACCCACGCCTCCGAAGAGACTGGAGCCTTAATCCAGCGCCTTAGACCGCTCGGCCACGCTACCTCCCTGCTAGTCGCCGAAAGCGGAACTTGACCCGTTGCCCGGCCCGCTTTAGTGCTTTGCCTTTTCTCCTTGGAAAGTCTGGAGACAGGCAGTGGAAGGGCAGGCAAACTGTCAGGTGCGCAGAGGAGGGGAGACCATGAGGCAAGGTGGGAGATGGGGGCAAGAAGTGAGAAAAAAACTAATCGCAAGCTAGGGCAGGATTCGGAAAGTGAAGCCGAAAAGGGGCTTAGCATGCAGCCCAGGGGTTTCTTTGACTGTCCTAAGCCCACAGGGACTTTGCCGTCCTCAGCTCATGAGACTTGAGATGGGTAGCTTGATTTGCTGAGGAAATGCGGGATGACAGATTCAACTCTGGAGTCAAACATAGCCCGGAACTATCGCCTTAAACTGAGTTTTAAGCCTGGTGCCGATAAAAAGAAAGAAATTAGCCTTAGATCGGGCAAGCCGTTTGACGGGGGAAAATGAGACCCCCTAGGCCAGCTAGGTGGTCGCTGGATGCTGTGCAGACATCAGCAGCTGTTCATTTCATGCCCTCACGTCTCCTCGTTAGTATAGTGGTCAGTATCCCCGCCTGTCACCCGGGAGACCGGGGTTCAATTCCCCGACGGGGAGGTTAAACCTTTTCTGGATTTTTTTTAGTTCTTGACAAATATTCTTGAAGATTAGGCTGAGTCAAGTAGGGAATGGGTGCCAAGAACTGACTCTTTAAGAAAAAAGCACCGGCAACGCTAGTCATCGTACAATATTTGTGCACAATTGCTTACATTAGGCGGCCGGTCCACTTTATTGAGTCCCCCTCAGCACCATTTAGTGCTCCTGTTGTCTGCGAAGTCCAAATTGTAACCCTGAATCAGTTCCTCTTCTGACCCTTTGTATCATGTTACATGACGAGTAATGATCACCTGTTAGCTTTATCCCTAATTATAACTCTCACTCTTTCCCTGCATCTAACCCTAGCTCTAATCCCATCATTAACCTCGGTCCGGGCACACGCGTGAACCCTTACTCTCATCTCAGCCTCTCCTGGTGATACATCACACCTGGGATCGTTTGCTCCCTGTGGGCTGTGGGAAATTTGCTACCAGCACGCCCTGGAAGTGGGGCTCATTCCGCTGCAACGGGAGGTCTTCCCAGGACGCGTCACAGCTCAACGCAAGAGCTCCTGGGTTTCGAAGGCTCTTGCAGCAAGCCTTCACAAAGCAGCAGGGAGCGCCGTTCCAGATGGGAAACTTGAGACTGGATGTCCAGAAAAGCAAGACGTCAGAAGCGAAACCTTTTTCCTGCAGGGTGTGGCATACCATCCGCTTGCTCATTGCGACAGAGGTGGCACTAATGAAGGAAGAGGTCAACGTTACGTTCTTCTTTAAAATGCAAGGCCAGGAAAAGTGGCAGCGGTGGGATTTGAACCCACGCCTCCGAAGAGACTGGAGCCTTAATCCAGCGCCTTAGACCGCTCGGCCACGCTACCTCCCTGCTAGTCGCCGAAAGCGGAACTTGACCCGTTGCCCGGCCCGCTTTAGTGCTTTGCCTTTTCTCCTTGGAAAGTCTGGAGACAGGCAGTGGAAGGGCAGGCAAACTGTCAGGTGCGCAGAGGAGGGGAGACCATGAGGCAAGGTGGGAGATGGGGGCAAGAAGTGAGAAAAAAACTAATCGCAAGCTAGGGCAGGATTCGGAAAGTGAAGCCGAAAAGGGGCTTAGCATGCAGCCCAGGGGTTTCTTTGACTGTCCTAAGCCCACAGGGACTTTGCCGTCCTCAGCTCATGAGACTTGAGATGGGTAGCTTGATTTGCTGAGGAAATGCGGGATGACAGATTCAACTCTGGAGTCAAACATAGCCCGGAACTATCGCCTTAAACTGAGTTTTAAGCCTGGTGCCGATAAAAAGAAAGAAATTAGCCTTAGATCGGGCAAGCCGTTTGACGGGGGAAAATGAGACCCCCCTAGGCCAGCTAGGTGGTCGCTGGATGCTGTGCAGACATCAGCAGCTGTTCATTTCATGCCCTCACGTCTCCTCGTTAGTATAGTGGTCAGTATCCCCGCCTGTCACGCGGGAGACCGGGGTTCAATTCCCCGACGGGGAGGTTAAACCTTTTCTGGATTTTTTTTAGTTCTTGACAAATATTCTTGAAGATTAGGCTGAGTCAAGTAGGGAATGGGTGCCAAGAACTGACTCTTTAAGAAAAAAGCACCGGCAACGCTAGTCATCGTACAATATTTGTGCACAATTGCTTACATTAGGCGGCCGGTCCACTTTATTGAGTCCCCCTCAGCACCATTTAGTGCTCCTGTTGTCTGCGAAGTCCAAATTGTAACCCTGAATCAGTTCCTCTTCTGACCCTTTGTATCATGTTACATGACGAGTAATGATCACCTGTTAGCTTTATCCCTAATTATAACTCTCACTCTTTCCCTGCATCTAACCCTAGCTCTAATCCCATCATTAACCTCGGTCCGGGCACACGCGTGAACCCCTACTCTCATCTCAGCCTCTCCTGGTGATACATCACACCTGGGATCGTTTGCTCCCTGTGGGCTGTGGGAAATTTGCTACCAGCACGCCCTGGAAGTGGGGCTCATTCCGCTGCAACGGGAGGTCTTCCCAGGACGCGTCACAGCTCAACGCAAGAGCTCCTGGGTTTCGAAGGCTCTTGCAGCAAGCCTTCACAAAGCAGCAGGGAGCGCCGTTCCAGATGGGAAACTTGAGACTGGATGTCCAGAAAAGCAAGACGTCAGAAGCGAAACCTTTTTCCTGCAGGGTGTGGCATACCATCCGCTTGCTCATTGCGACAGAGGTGGCACTAATGAAGGAAGAGGTCAACGTTACGTTCTTCTTTAAAATGCAAGGCCAGGAAAAGTGGCAGCGGTGGGATTTGAACCCACGCCTCCGAAGAGACTGGAGCCTTAATCCAGCGCCTTAGACCGCTCGGCCACGCTACCTCCCTGCTAGTCGCCGAAAGCGGAACTTGACCCGTTGCCCGGCCCGCTTTAGTGCTTTGCCTTTTCTCCTTGGAAAGTCTGGAGACAGGCAGTGGAAGGGCAGGCAAACTGTCAGGTGCGCAGAGGAGGGGAGACCATGAGGCAAGGTGGGAGATGGGGGCAAGAAGTAAGAAAAAAACTAATCGCAAGCTAGGGCAGGATTCGGAAAGTGAAGCCGAAAAGGGGCTTAGCATGCAGCCCAGGGGTTTCTTTGACTGTCCTAAGCCCACAGGGACTTTGCCGTCCTCAGCTCATGAGACTTGAGATGGGTAGCTTGATTTGCTGAGGAAATGCGGGATGACAGATTCAACTCTGGAGTCAAACATAGCCCGGAACTATCGCCTTAAACTGAGTTTTAAGCCTGGTGCCGATAAAAAGAAAGAAATTAGCCTTAGATCGGGCAAGCCGTTTGACGGGGGAAAATGAGACCCCCTAGGCCAGCTAGGTGGTCGCTGGATGCTGTGCAGACATCAGCAGCTGTTCATTTCATGCCCTCACGTCTCCTCGTTAGTATAGTGGTCAGTATCCCCGCCTGTCACGCGGGAGACCGGGGTTCAATTCCCCGACGGGGAGGTTAAACCTTTTCTGGATTTTTTTTAGTTCTTGACAAATATTCTTGAAGATTAGGCTGAGTCAAGTAGGGAATGGGTGCCAAGAACTGACTCTTTAAGAAAAAAGCACCGGCAACGCTAGTCATCGTACAATATTTGTGCACAATTGCTTACATTAGGCGGCCGGTCCACTTTATTGAGTCCCCCTCAGCACCATTTAGTGCTCCTGTTGTCTGCGAAGTCCAAATTGTAACCCTGAATCAGTTCCTCTTCTGACCCTTTGTATCATGTTACATGACGAGTAATGATCACCTGTTAGCTTTATCCCTAATTATAACTCTCACTCTTTCCCTGCATCTAACCCTAGCTCTAATCCCATCATTAACCTCGGTCCGGGCACACGCGTGAACCCTTACTCTCATCTCAGCCTCTCCTGGTGATACATCACACCTGGGATCGTTTGCTCCCTGTGGGCTGTGGGAAATTTGCTACCAGCACGCCCTGGAAGTGGGGCTCATTCCGCTGCAACGGGAGGTCTTCCCAGGACGCGTCACAGCTCAACGCAAGAGCTCCTGGGTTTCGAAGGCTCTTGCAGCAAGCCTTCACAAAGCAGCAGGGAGCGCCGTTCCAGATGGGAAACTTGAGACTGGATGTCCAGAAAAGCAAGACGTCAGAAGCGAAACCTTTTTCCTGCAGGGTGTGGCATACCATCCGCTTGCTCATTGCGACAGAGGTGGCACTAATGAAGGAAGAGGTCAACGTTACGTTCTTCTTTAAAATGCAAGGCCAGGAAAAGTGGCAGCGGTGGGATTTGAACCCACGCCTCCGAAGAGACTGGAGCCTTAATCCAGCGCCTTAGACCGCTCGGCCACGCTACCTCCCTGCTAGTCGCCGAAAGCGGAACTTGACCCGTTGCCCGGCCCGCTTTAGTGCTTTGCCTTTTCTCCTTGGAAAGTCTGGAGACAGGCAGTGGAAGGGCAGGCAAACTGTCAGGTGCGCAGAGGAGGGGAGACCATGAGGCAAGGTGGGAGATGGGGGCAAGAAGTGAGAAAAAAACGAATCGCAAGCTAGGGCAGGATTCGGAAAGTGAAGCCGAAAAGGGGCTTAGCATGCAGCCCAGGGGTTTCTTTGACTGTCCTAAGCCCACAGGGACTTTGCCGTCCTCAGCTCATGAGACTTGAGATGGGTAGCTTGATTTGCTGAGGAAATGCGGGATGACAGATTCAACTCTGGAGTCAAACATAGCCCGGAACTATCGCCTTAAACTGAGTTTTAAGCCTGGTGCCGATAAAAAGAAAGAAATTAGCCTTAGATCGGGCAAGCCGTTTGACGGGGGAAAATGAGACCCCCTAGGCCAGCTAGGTGGTCGCTGGATGCTGTGCAGACATCAGCAGCTGTTCATTTCATGCCCTCACGTCTCCTCGTTAGTATAGTGGTCAGTATCCCCGCCTGTCACCCGGGAGACCGGGGTTCAATTCCCCGACGGGGAGGTTAAACCTTTTCTGGATTTTTTTTAGTTCTTGACAAATATTCTTGAAGATTAGGCTGAGTCAAGTAGGGAATGGGTGCCAAGAACTGACTCTTTAAGAAAAAAGCACCGGCAACGCTAGTCATCGTACAATATTTGTGCACAATTGCTTACATTAGGCGGCCGGTCCACTTTATTGAGTCCCCCTCAGCACCATTTAGTGCTCCTGTTGTCTGCGAAGTCCAAATTGTAACCCTGAATCAGTTCCTCTTCTGACCCTTTGTATCATGTTACATGACGAGTAATGATCACCTGTTAGCTTTATCCCTAATTATAACTCTCACTCTTTCCCTGCATCTAACCCTAGCTCTAATCCCATCATTAACCTCGGTCCGGGCACACGCGTGAACCCTTACTCTCATCTCAGCCTCTCCTGGTGATACATCACACCTGGGATCGTTTGCTCCCTGTGGGCTGTGGGAAATTTGCTACCAGCACGCCCTGGAAGTGGGGCTCATTCCGCTGCAACGGGAGGTCTTCCCAGGACGCGTCACAGCTCAACGCAAGAGCTCCTGGGTTTCGAAGGCTCTTGCAGCAAGCCTTCACAAAGCAGCAGGGAGCGCCGTTCCAGATGGGAAACTTGAGACTGGATGTCCAGAAAAGCAAGACGTCAGAAGCGAAACCTTTTTCCTGCAGGGTGTGGCATACCATCCGCTTGCTCATTGCGACAGAGGTGGCACTAATGAAGGAAGAGGTCAACGTTACGTTCTTCTTTAAAATGCAAGGCCAGGAAAAGTGGCAGCGGTGGGATTTGAACCCACGCCTCCGAAGAGACTGGAGCCTTAATCCAGCGCCTTAGACCGCTCGGCCACGCTACCTCCCTGCTAGTCGCCGAAAGCGGAACTTGACCCGTTGCCCGGCCCGCTTTAGTGCTTTGCCTTTTCTCCTTGGAAAGTCTGGAGACAGGCAGTGGAAGGGCAGGCAAACTGTCAGGTGCGCAGAGGAGGGGAGACCATGAGGCAAGGTGGGAGATGGGGGCAAGAAGTGAGAAAAAAACTAATCGCAAGCTAGGGCAGGATTCGGAAAGTGAAGCCGAAAAGGGGCTTAGCATGCAGCCCAGGGGTTTCTTTGACTGTCCTAAGCCCACAGGGACTTTGCCGTCCTCAGCTCATGAGACTTGAGATGGGTAGCTTGATTTGCTGAGGAAATGCGGGATGACAGATTCAACTCTGGAGTCAAACATAGCCCGGAACTATCGCCTTAAACTGAGTTTTAAGCCTGGTGCCGATAAAAAGAAAGAAATTAGCCTTAGATCGGGCAAGCCGTTTGACGGGGGAAAATGAGACCCCCCTAGGCCAGCTAGGTGGTCGCTGGATGCTGTGCAGACATCAGCAGCTGTTCATTTCATGCCCTCACGTCTCCTCGTTAGTATAGTGGTCAGTATCCCCGCCTGTCACGCGGGAGACCGGGGTTCAATTCCCCGACGGGGAGGTTAAACCTTTTCTGGATTTTTTTTAGTTCTTGACAAATATTCTTGAAGATTAGGCTGAGTCAAGTAGGGAATGGGTGCCAAGAACTGACTCTTTAAGAAAAAAGCACCGGCAACGCTAGTCATCGTACAATATTTGTGCACAATTGCTTACATTAGGCGGCCGGTCCACTTTATTGAGTCCCCCTCAGCACCATTTAGTGCTCCTGTTGTCTGCGAAGTCCAAATTGTAACCCTGAATCAGTTCCTCTTCTGACCCTTTGTATCATGTTACATGACGAGTAATGATCACCTGTTAGCTTTATCCCTAATTATAACTCTCACTCTTTCCCTGCATCTAACCCTAGCTCTAATCCCATCATTAACCTCGGTCCGGGCACACGCGTGAACCCCTACTCTCATCTCAGCCTCTCCTGGTGATACATCACACCTGGGATCGTTTGCTCCCTGTGGGCTGTGGGAAATTTGCTACCAGCACGCCCTGGAAGTGGGGCTCATTCCGCTGCAACGGGAGGTCTTCCCAGGACGCGTCACAGCTCAACGCAAGAGCTCCTGGGTTTCGAAGGCTCTTGCAGCAAGCCTTCACAAAGCAGCAGGGAGCGCCGTTCCAGATGGGAAACTTGAGACTGGATGTCCAGAAAAGCAAGACGTCAGAAGCGAAACCTTTTTCCTGCAGGGTGTGGCATACCATCCGCTTGCTCATTGCGACAGAGGTGGCACTAATGAAGGAAGAGGTCAACGTTACGTTCTTCTTTAAAATGCAAGGCCAGGAAAAGTGGCAGCGGTGGGATTTGAACCCACGCCTCCGAAGAGACTGGAGCCTTAATCCAGCGCCTTAGACCGCTCGGCCACGCTACCTCCCTGCTAGTCGCCGAAAGCGGAACTTGACCCGTTGCCCGGCCCGCTTTAGTGCTTTGCCTTTTCTCCTTGGAAAGTCTGGAGACAGGCAGTGGAAGGGCAGGCAAACTGTCAGGTGCGCAGAGGAGGGGAGACCATGAGGCAAGGTGGGAGATGGGGGCAAGAAGTAAGAAAAAAACTAATCGCAAGCTAGGGCAGGATTCGGAAAGTGAAGCCGAAAAGGGGCTTAGCATGCAGCCCAGGGGTTTCTTTGACTGTCCTAAGCCCACAGGGACTTTGCCGTCCTCAGCTCATGAGACTTGAGATGGGTAGCTTGATTTGCTGAGGAAATGCGGGATGACAGATTCAACTCTGGAGTCAAACATAGCCCGGAACTATCGCCTTAAACTGAGTTTTAAGCCTGGTGCCGATAAAAAGAAAGAAATTAGCCTTAGATCGGGCAAGCCGTTTGACGGGGGAAAATGAGACCCCCTAGGCCAGCTAGGTGGTCGCTGGATGCTGTGCAGACATCAGCAGCTGTTCATTTCATGCCCTCACGTCTCCTCGTTAGTATAGTGGTCAGTATCCCCGCCTGTCACGCGGGAGACCGGGGTTCAATTCCCCGACGGGGAGGTTAAACCTTTTCTGGATTTTTTTTAGTTCTTGACAAATATTCTTGAAGATTAGGCTGAGTCAAGTAGGGAATGGGTGCCAAGAACTGACTCTTTAAGAAAAAAGCACCGGCAACGCTAGTCATCGTACAATATTTGTGCACAATTGCTTACATTAGGCGGCCGGTCCACTTTATTGAGTCCCCCTCAGCACCATTTAGTGCTCCTGTTGTCTGCGAAGTCCAAATTGTAACCCTGAATCAGTTCCTCTTCTGACCCTTTGTATCATGTTACATGACGAGTAATGATCACCTGTTAGCTTTATCCCTAATTATAACTCTCACTCTTTCCCTGCATCTAACCCTAGCTCTAATCCCATCATTAACCTCGGTCCGGGCACACGCGTGAACCCTTACTCTCATCTCAGCCTCTCCTGGTGATACATCACACCTGGGATCGTTTGCTCCCTGTGGGCTGTGGGAAATTTGCTACCAGCACGCCCTGGAAGTGGGGCTCATTCCGCTGCAACGGGAGGTCTTCCCAGGACGCGTCACAGCTCAACGCAAGAGCTCCTGGGTTTCGAAGGCTCTTGCAGCAAGCCTTCACAAAGCAGCAGGGAGCGCCGTTCCAGATGGGAAACTTGAGACTGGATGTCCAGAAAAGCAAGACGTCAGAAGCGAAACCTTTTTCCTGCAGGGTGTGGCATACCATCCGCTTGCTCATTGCGACAGAGGTGGCACTAATGAAGGAAGAGGTCAACGTTACGTTCTTCTTTAAAATGCAAGGCCAGGAAAAGTGGCAGCGGTGGGATTTGAACCCACGCCTCCGAAGAGACTGGAGCCTTAATCCAGCGCCTTAGACCGCTCGGCCACGCTACCTCCCTGCTAGTCGCCGAAAGCGGAACTTGACCCGTTGCCCGGCCCGCTTTAGTGCTTTGCCTTTTCTCCTTGGAAAGTCTGGAGACAGGCAGTGGAAGGGCAGGCAAACTGTCAGGTGCGCAGAGGAGGGGAGACCATGAGGCAAGGTGGGAGATGGGGGCAAGAAGTGAGAAAAAAACGAATCGCAAGCTAGGGCAGGATTCGGAAAGTGAAGCCGAAAAGGGGCTTAGCATGCAGCCCAGGGGTTTCTTTGACTGTCCTAAGCCCACAGGGACTTTGCCGTCCTCAGCTCATGAGACTTGAGATGGGTAGCTTGATTTGCTGAGGAAATGCGGGATGACAGATTCAACTCTGGAGTCAAACATAGCCCGGAACTATCGCCTTAAACTGAGTTTTAAGCCTGGTGCCGATAAAAAGAAAGAAATTAGCCTTAGATCGGGCAAGCCGTTTGACGGGGGAAAATGAGACCCCCTAGGCCAGCTAGGTGGTCGCTGGATGCTGTGCAGACATCAGCAGCTGTTCATTTCATGCCCTCACGTCTCCTCGTTAGTATAGTGGTCAGTATCCCCGCGGGAGACCGGGGTTCAATTCCCCGACGGGGAGGTTAAACCTTTTCTGGATTTTTTTTAGTTCTTGACAAATATTCTTGAAGATTAGGCTGAGTCAAGTAGGGAATGGGTGCCAAGAACTGACTCTTTAAGAAAAAAGCACCGGCAACGCTAGTCATCGTACAATATTTGTGCACAATTGCTTACATTAGGCGGCCGGTCCACTTTATTGAGTCCCCCTCAGCACCATTTAGTGCTCCTGTTGTCTGCGAAGTCCAAATTGTAACCCTGAATCAGTTCCTCTTCTGACCCTTTGTATCATGTTACATGACGAGTAATGATCACCTGTTAGCTTTATCCCTAATTATAACTCTCACTCTTTCCCTGCATCTAACCCTAGCTCTAATCCCATCATTAACCTCGGTCCGGGCACACGCGTGAACCCCTACTCTCATCTCAGCCTCTCCTGGTGATACATCACACCTGGGATCGTTTGCTCCCTGTGGGCTGTGGGAAATTTGCTACCAGCACGCCCTGGAAGTGGGGCTCATTCCGCTGCAACGGGAGGTCTTCCCAGGACGCGTCACAGCTCAACGCAAGAGCTCCTGGGTTTCGAAGGCTCTTGCAGCAAGCCTTCACAAAGCAGCAGGGAGCGCCGTTCCAGATGGGAAACTTGAGACTGGATGTCCAGAAAAGCAAGACGTCAGAAGCGAAACCTTTTTCCTGCAGGGTGTGGCATACCATCCGCTTGCTCATTGCGACAGAGGTGGCACTAATGAAGGAAGAGGTCAACGTTACGTTCTTCTTTAAAATGCAAGGCCAGGAAAAGTGGCAGCGGTGGGATTTGAACCCACGCCTCCGAAGAGACTGGAGCCTTAATCCAGCGCCTTAGACCGCTCGGCCACGCTACCTCCCTGCTAGTCGCTGAAAGCGGAACTTGACCCGTTGCCCGGCCCGCTTTAGTGCTTTGCCTTTTCTCCTTGGAAAGTCTGGAGACAGGCAGTGGAAGGGCAGGCAAACTGTCAGGTGCGCAGAGGAGGGGAGACCATGAGGCAAGGTGGGAGATGGGGGCAAGAAGTGAGAAAAAAACTAATCGCAAGCTAGGGCAGGATTCGGAAAGTGAAGCCGAAAAGGGGCTTAGCATGCAGCCCAGGGGTTTCTTTGACTGTCCTAAGCCCACAGGGACTTTGCCGTCCTCAGCTCATGAGACTTGAGATGGGTAGCTTGATTTGCTGAGGAAATGCGGGATGACAGATTCAACTCTGGAGTCAAACATAGCCCGGAACTATCGCCTTAAACTGAGTTTTAAGCCTGGTGCCGATAAAAAGAAAGAAATTAGCCTTAGATCGGGCAAGCCGTTTGACGGGGGAAAATGAGACCCCCTAGGCCAGCTAGGTGGTCGCTGGATGCTGTGCAGACATCAGCAGCTGTTCATTTCATGCCCTCACGTCTCCTCGTTAGTATAGTGGTCAGTATCCCCGCCTGTCACCCGGGAGACCGGGGTTCAATTCCCCGACGGGGAGGTTAAACCTTTTCTGGATTTTTTTTAGTTCTTGACAAATATTCTTGAAGATTAGGCTGAGTCAAGTAGGGAATGGGTGCCAAGAACTGACTCTTTAAGAAAAAAGCACCGGCAACGCTAGTCATCGTACAATATTTGTGCACAATTGCTTACATTAGGCAGCCGGTCCACTTTATTGAGTCCCCCTCAGCACCATTTAGTGCTCCTGTTGTCTGCGAAGTCCAAATTGTAACCCTGAATCAGTTCCTCTTCTGACCCTTTGTATCATGTTACATGACGAGTAATGATCACCTGTTAGCTTTATCCCTAATTATAACTCTCACTCTTTCCCTGCATCTAACCCTAGCTCTAATCCCATCATTAACCTCGGTCCGGGCACACGCGTGAACCCTTACTCTCATCTCAGCCTCTCCTGGTGATACATCACACCTGGGATCGTTTGCTCCCTGTGGGCTGTGGGAAATTTGCTACCAGCACGCCCTGGAAGTGGGGCTCATTCCGCTGCAACGGGAGGTCTTCCCAGGACGCGTCACAGCTCAACGCAAGAGCTCCTGGGTTTCGAAGGCTCTTGCAGCAAGCCTTCACAAAGCAGCAGGGAGCGCCGTTCCAGATGGGAAACTTGAGACTGGATGTCCAGAAAAGCAAGACGTCAGAAGCGAAACCTTTTTCCTGCAGGGTGTGGCATACCATCCGCTTGCTCATTGCGACAGAGGTGGCACTAATGAAGGAAGAGGTCAACGTTACGTTCTTCTTTAAAATGCAAGGCCAGGAAAAGTGGCAGCGGTGGGATTTGAACCCACGCCTCCGAAGAGACTGGAGCCTTAATCCAGCGCCTTAGACCGCTCGGCCACGCTACCTCCCTGCTAGTCGCCGAAAGCGGAACTTGACCCGTTGCCCGGCCCGCTTTAGTGCTTTGCCTTTTCTCCTTGGAAAGTCTGGAGACAGGCAGTGGAAGGGCAGGCAAACTGTCAGGTGCGCAGAGGAGGGGAGACCATGAGGCAAGGTGGGAGATGGGGGCAAGAAGTGAGAAAAAAACTAATCGCAAGCTAGGGCAGGATTCGGAAAGTGAAGCCGAAAAGGGGCTTAGCATGCAGCCCAGGGGTTTCTTTGACTGTCCTAAGCCCACAGGGACTTTGCCGTCCTCAGCTCATGAGACTTGAGATGGGTAGCTTGATTTGCTGAGGAAATGCGGGATGACAGATTCAACTCTGGAGTCAAACATAGCCCGGAACTATCGCCTTAAACTGAGTTTTAAGCCTGGTGCCGATAAAAAGAAAGAAATTAGCCTTAGATCGGGCAAGCCGTTTGACGGGGGAAAATGAGACCCCCTAGGCCAGCTAGGTGGTCGCTGGATGCTGTGCAGACATCAGCAGCTGTTCATTTCATGCCCTCACGTCTCCTCGTTAGTATAGTGGTCAGTATCCCCGCCTGTCACGCGGGAGACCGACGGGGAGGTTAAACCTTTTCTGGATTTTTTTTAGTTCTTGACAAATATTCTTGAAGATTAGGCTGAGTCAAGTAGGGAATGGGTGCCAAGAACTGACTCTTTAAGAAAAAAGCACCGGCAACGCTAGTCATCGTACAATATTTGTGCACAATTGCTTACATTAGGCGGCCGGTCCACTTTATTGAGTCCCCCTCAGCACCATTTAGTGCTCCTGTTGTCTGCGAAGTCCAAATTGTAACCCTGAATCAGTTCCTCTTCTGACCCTTTGTATCATGTTACATGACGAGTAATGATCACCTGTTAGCTTTATCCCTAATTATAACTCTCACTCTTTCCCTGCATCTAACCCTAGCTCTAATCCCATCATTAACCTCGGTCCGGGCACACGCGTGAACCCTTACTCTCATCTCAGCCTCTCCTGGTGATACATCACACCTGGGATCGTTTGCTCCCTGTGGGCTGTGGGAAATTTGCTACCAGCACGCCCTGGAAGTGGGGCTCATTCCGCTGCAACGGGAGGTCTTCCCAGGACGCGTCACAGCTCAACGCAAGAGCTCCTGGGTTTCGAAGGCTCTTGCAGCAAGCCTTCACAAAGCAGCAGGGAGCGCCGTTCCAGATGGGAAACTTGAGACTGGATGTCCAGAAAAGCAAGACGTCAGAAGCGAAACCTTTTTCCTGCAGGGTGTGGCATACCATCCGCTTGCTCATTGCGACAGAGGTGGCACTAATGAAGGAAGAGGTCAACGTTACGTTCTTCTTTAAAATGCAAGGCCAGGAAAAGTGGCAGCGGTGGGATTTGAACCCACGCCTCCGAAGAGACTGGAGCCTTAATCCAGCGCCTTAGACCGCTCGGCCACGCTACCTCCCTGCTAGTCGCCGAAAGCGGAACTTGACCCGTTGCCCGGCCCGCTTTAGTGCTTTGCCTTTTCTCCTTGGAAAGTCTGGAGACAGGCAGTGGAAGGGCAGGCAAACTGTCAGGTGCGCAGAGGAGGGGAGACCATGAGGCAAGGTGGGAGATGGGGGCAAGAAGTGAGAAAAAAACTAATCGCAAGCTAGGGCAGGATTCGGAAAGTGAAGCCGAAAAGGGGCTTAGCATGCAGCCCAGGGGTTTCTTTGACTGTCCTAAGCCCACAGGGACTTTGCCGTCCTCAGCTCATGAGACTTGAGATGGGTAGCTTGATTTGCTGAGGAAATGCGGGATGACAGATTCAACTCTGGAGTCAAACATAGCCCGGAACTATCGCCATAAACTGAGTTTTAAGCCTGGTGCCGATAAAAAGAAAGAAATTAGCCTTAGATCGGGCAAGCCGTTTGACAGGGGAAAATGAGACCCCCCTAGGCCAGCTAGGTGGTCGCTGGATGCTGTGCAGACATCAGCAGCTGTTCATTTCATGCCCTCACGTCTCCTCGTTAGTATAGTGGTCAGTATCCCCGCCTGTCACGCGGGAGACCGGGGTTCAATTCCCCGACGGGGAGGTTAAACCTTTTCTGGATTTTTTTTAGTTCTTGACAAATATTCTTGAAGATTAGGCTGAGTCAAGTAGGGAATGGGTGCCAAGAACTGACTCTTTAAGAAAAAAGCACCGGCAACGCTAGTCATCGTACAATATTTGTGCACAATTGCTTACATTAGGCGGCCGGTCCACTTTATTGAGTCCCCCTCAGCACCATTTAGTGCTCCTGTTGTCTGCGAAGTCCAAATTGTAACCCTGAATCAGTTCCTCTTCTGACCCTTTGTATCATGTTACATGACGAGTAATGATCACCTGTTAGCTTTATCCCTAATTATAACTCTCACTCTTTCCCTGCATCTAACCCTAGCTCTAATCCCATCATTAACCTCGGTCCGGGCACACGCGTGAACCCCTACTCTCATCTCAGCCTCTCCTGGTGATACATCACACCTGGGATCGTTTGCTCCCTGTGGGCTGTGGGAAATTTGCTACCAGCACGCCCTGGAAGTGGGGCTCATTCCGCTGCAACGGGAGGTCTTCCCAGGACGCGTCACAGCTCAACGCAAGAGCTCCTGGGTTTCGAAGGCTCTTGCAGCAAGCCTTCACAAAGCAGCAGGGAGCGCCGTTCCAGATGGGAAACTTGAGACTGGATGTCCAGAAAAGCAAGACGTCAGAAGCGAAACCTTTTTCCTGCAGGGTGTGGCATAACATCCGCTTGCTCATTGCGACAGAGGTGGCACTAATGAAGGAAGAGGTCAACGTTACGTTCTTCTTTAAAATGCAAGGCCAGGAAAAGTGGCAGCGGTGAGATTTGAACCCACGCCTCCGAAGAGACTGGAGCCTTAATCCAGCGCCTTAGACCGCTCGGCCACGCTACCTCCCTGCTAGTCGCCGAAAGCGGAACTTGACCCGTTGCCCGGCCCGCTTTAGTGCTTTGCCTTTTCTCCTTGGAAAGTCTGGAGACAGGCAGTGGAAGGGCAGGCAAACTGTCAGGTGCGCAGAGGAGGGGAGACCATGAGGCAAGGTGGGAGATGGGGGCAAGAAGTAAGAAAAAAACTAATCGCAAGCTAGGGCAGGATTCGGAAAGTGAAGCCGAAAAGGGGCTTAGCATGCAGCCCAGGGGTTTCTTTGACTGTCCTAAGCCCACAGGGACTTTGCCGTCCTCAGCTCATGAGACTTGAGATGGGTAGCTTGATTTGCTGAGGAAATGCGGGATGACAGATTCAACTCTGGAGTCAAACATAGCCCGGAACTATCGCCTTAAACTGAGTTTTAAGCCTGGTGCCGATAAAAAGAAAGAAATTAGCCTTAGATCGGGCAAGCCGTTTGACGGGGGAAAATGAGACCCCCTAGGCCAGCTAGGTGGTCGCTGGATGCTGTGCAGACATCAGCAGCTGTTCATTTCATGCCCTCACGTCTCCTCGTTAGTATAGTGGTCAGTATCCCCGCCTGTCACGCGGGAGACCGGGGTTCAATTCCCCGACGGGGAGGTTAAACCTTTTCTGGATTTTTTTTAGTTCTTGACAAATATTCTTGAAGATTAGGCTGAGTCAAGTAGGGAATGGGTGCCAAGAACTGACTCTTTAAGAAAAAAGCACCGGCAACGCTAGTCATCGTACAATATTTGTGCACAATTGCTTACATTAGGCGGCCGGTCCACTTTATTGAGTCCCCCTCAGCACCATTTAGTGCTCCTGTTGTCTGCGAAGTCCAAATTGTAACCCTGAATCAGTTCCTCTTCTGACCCTTTGTATCATGTTACATGACGAGTAATGATCACCTGTTAGCTTTATCCCTAATTATAACTCTCACTCTTTCCCTGCATCTAACCCTAGCTCTAATCCCATCATTAACCTCGGTCCGGGCACACGCGTGAACCCTTACTCTCATCTCAGCCTCTCCTGGTGATACATCACACCTGGGATCGTTTGCTCCCTGTGGGCTGTGGGAAATTCGCTACCAGCACGCCCTGGAAGTGGGGCTCATTCCGCTGCAACGGGAGGTCTTCCCAGGACGCGTCACAGCTCAACGCAAGAGCTCCTGGGTTTCGAAGGCTCTTGCAGCAAGCCTTCACAAAGCAGCAGGGAGCGCCGTTCCAGATGGGAAACTTGAGACTGGATGTCCAGAAAAGCAAGACGTCAGAAGCGAAACCTTTTTCCTGCAGGGTGTGGCATACCATCCGCTTGCTCATTGCGACAGAGGTGGCACTAATGAAGGAAGAGGTCAACGTTACGTTCTTCTTTAAAATGCAAGGCCAGGAAAAGTGGCAGCGGTGGGATTTGAACCCACGCCTCCGAAGAGACTGGAGCCTTAATCCAGCGCCTTAGACCGCTCGGCCACGCTACCTCCCTGCTAGTCGCCGAAAGCGGAACTTGACCCGTTGCCCGGCCCGCTTTAGTGCTTTGCCTTTTCTCCTTGGAAAGTCTGGAGACAGGCAGTGGAAGGGCAGGCAAACTGTCAGGTGCGCAGAGGAGGGGAGACCATGAGGCAAGGTGGGAGATGGGGGCAAGAAGTGAGAAAAAAACTAATCGCAAGCTAGGGCAGGATTCGGAAAGTGAAGCCGAAAAGGGGCTTAGCATGCAGCCCAGGGGTTTCTTTGACTGTCCTAAGCCCACAGGGACTTTGCCGTCCTCAGCTCATGAGACTTGAGATGGGTAGCTTGATTTGCTGAGGAAATGCGGGATGACAGATTCAACTCTGGAGTCAAACATAGCCCGGAACTATCGCCTTAAACTGAGTTTTAAGCCTGGTGCCGATAAAAAGAAAGAAATTAGCCTTAGATCGGGCAAGCCGTTTGACGGGGGAAAATGAGACCCCCTAGGCCAGCTAGGTGGTCGCTGGATGCTGTGCAGACATCAGCAGCTGTTCATTTCATGCCCTCACGTCTCCTCGTTAGTATAGTGGTCAGTATCCCCGCCTGTCACCCGGGAGACCGGCCGACGGGGAGGTTAAACCTTTTCTGGATTTTTTTTAGTTCTTGACAAATATTCTTGAAGATTAGGCTGAGTCAAGTAGGGAATGGGTGCCAAGAACTGACTCTTTAAGAAAAAAGCACCGGCAACGCTAGTCATCGTACAATATTTGTGCACAATTGCTTACATTAGGCGGCCGGTCCACTTTATTGAGTCCCCCTGAGCACCATTTAGTGCTCCTGTTGTCTGCGAAGTCCAAATTGTAACCCTGAATCAGTTCCTCTTCTGACCCTTTGTATCATGTTACATGACGAGTAATGATCACCTGTTAGCTTTATCCCTAATTATAACTCTCACTCTTTCCCTGCATCTAACCCTAGCTCTAATCCCATCATTAACCTCGGTCCGGGCACACGCGTGAACCCTTACTCTCATCTCAGCCTCTCCTGGTGATACATCACACCTGGGATCGTTTGCTCCCTGTGGGCTGTGGGAAATTTGCTACCAGCACGCCCTGGAAGTGGGGCTCATTCCGCTGCAACGGGAGGTCTTCCCAGGACGCGTCACAGCTCAACGCAAGAGCTCCTGGGTTTCGAAGGCTCTTGCAGCAAGCCTTCACAAAGCAGCAGGGAGCGCCGTTCCAGATGGGAAACTTGAGACTGGATGTCCAGAAAAGCAAGACGTCAGAAGCGAAACCTTTTTCCTGCAGGGTGTGGCATACCATCCGCTTGCTCATTGCGACAGAGGTGGCACTAATGAAGGAAGAGGTCAACGTTACGTTCTTCTTTAAAATGCAAGGCCAGGAAAAGTGGCAGCGGTGGGATTTGAACCCACGCCTCCGAAGAGACTGGAGCCTTAATCCAGCGCCTTAGACCGCTCGGCCACGCTACCTCCCTGCTAGTCGCCGAAAGCGGAACTTGACCCGTTGCCCGGCCCGCTTTAGTGCTTTGCCTTTTCTCCTTGGAAAGTCTGGAGACAGGCAGTGGAAGGGCAGGCAAACTGTCAGGTGCGCAGAGGAGGGGAGACCATGAGGCAAGGTGGGAGATGGGGGCAAGAAGTGAGAAAAAAACTAATCGCAAGCTAGGGCAGGATTCGGAAAGTGAAGCCGAAAAGGGGCTTAGCATGCAGCCCAGGGGTTTCTTTGACTGTCCTAAGCCCACAGGGACTTTGCCGTCCTCAGCTCATGAGACTTGAGATGGGTAGCTTGATTTGCTGAGGAAATGCGGGATGACAGATTCAACTCTGGAGTCAAACATAGCCCGGAACTATCGCCATAAACTGAGTTTTAAGCCTGGTGCCGATAAAAAGAAAGAAATTAGCCTTAGATCGGGCAAGCCGTTTGACAGGGGAAAATGAGACCCCCCTAGGCCAGCTAGGTGGTCGCTGGATGCTGTGCAGACATCAGCAGCTGTTCATTTCATGCCCTCACGTCTCCTCGTTAGTATAGTGGTCAGTATCCCCGCCTGTCACGCGGGAGACCGGGGTTCAATTCCCCGACGGGGAGGTTAAACCTTTTCTGGATTTTTTTTAGTTCTTGACAAATATTCTTGAAGATTAGGCTGAGTCAAGTAGGGAATGGGTGCCAAGAACTGACTCTTTAAGAAAAAAGCACCGGCAACGCTAGTCATCGTACAATATTTGTGCACAATTGCTTACATTAGGCGGCCGGTCCACTTTATTGAGTCCCCCTCAGCACCATTTAGTGCTCCTGTTGTCTGCGAAGTCCAAATTGTAACCCTGAATCAGTTCCTCTTCTGACCCTTTGTATCATGTTACATGACGAGTAATGATCACCTGTTAGCTTTATCCCTAATTATAACTCTCACTCTTTCCCTGCATCTAACCCTAGCTCTAATCCCATCATTAACCTCGGTCCGGGCACACGCGTGAACCCCTACTCTCATCTCAGCCTCTCCTGGTGATACATCACACCTGGGATCGTTTGCTCCCTGTGGGCTGTGGGAAATTTGCTACCAGCACGCCCTGGAAGTGGGGCTCATTCCGCTGCAACGGGAGGTCTTCCCAGGACGCGTCACAGCTCAACGCAAGAGCTCCTGGGTTTCGAAGGCTCTTGCAGCAAGCCTTCACAAAGCAGCAGGGAGCGCCGTTCCAGATGGGAAACTTGAGACTGGATGTCCAGAAAAGCAAGACGTCAGAAGCGAAACCTTTTTCCTGCAGGGTGTGGCATAACATCCGCTTGCTCATTGCGACAGAGGTGGCACTAATGAAGGAAGAGGTCAACGTTACGTTCTTCTTTAAAATGCAAGGCCAGGAAAAGTGGCAGCGGTGAGATTTGAACCCACGCCTCCGAAGAGACTGGAGCCTTAATCCAGCGCCTTAGACCGCTCGGCCACGCTACCTCCCTGCTAGTCGCCGAAAGCGGAACTTGACCCGTTGCCCGGCCCGCTTTAGTGCTTTGCCTTTTCTCCTTGGAAAGTCTGGAGACAGGCAGTGGAAGGGCAGGCAAACTGTCAGGTGCGCAGAGGAGGGGAGACCATGAGGCAAGGTGGGAGATGGGGGCAAGAAGTAAGAAAAAAACTAATCGCAAGCTAGGGCAGGATTCGGAAAGTGAAGCCGAAAAGGGGCTTAGCATGCAGCCCAGGGGTTTCTTTGACTGTCCTAAGCCCACAGGGACTTTGCCGTCCTCAGCTCATGAGACTTGAGATGGGTAGCTTGATTTGCTGAGGAAATGCGGGATGACAGATTCAACTCTGGAGTCAAACATAGCCCGGAACTATCGCCTTAAACTGAGTTTTAAGCCTGGTGCCGATAAAAAGAAAGAAATTAGCCTTAGATCGGGCAAGCCGTTTGACGGGGGAAAATGAGACCCCCTAGGCCAGCTAGGTGGTCGCTGGATGCTGTGCAGACATCAGCAGCTGTTCATTTCATGCCCTCACGTCT